>NW_026908527.1:1033151-1742421 GCF_028858725.1 Colius striatus
ACATTTGCAGCTGCTTTTGTGTGGGAGCTATCTTCAATCCCACTCACTTGGACTGCTCAGCTCCCATTGAAAAAATAGATGTTGTCGGTTAAGTTATACCACTGCGTATGGGAGCTACAAGAAAGCTGGTACGGAGACCGCAACTACAGTGGTAAGTATGTCCCTATGTAGTCTATTAACCAGCACTGTGCCACATTTGCATCTGCTTTCCTGTGGGAGCTATCTTCAATCCCACTCACTTGGACTGCTCAGCTCCCAGGGAAAAAAATATATGCTGTCAGTTAGTTATAGCACTGTATATGGGAGCAACAAGAAAGCAGAAAGGCAGACCTCAGTTACAGTGGTAAGTAGATCTCGGTGTACCCTATCAGCTAGCACTGTGTCACAGTTACAGTTGCTTTCTTGTGGGAGCTATCTTCAATCCCACTCACTTGGACTGCTCAGCGCCCATTGAAAAAATACATGTTGTCGGTGGAAGTTATACCACTGCGTATGGGAGTTACAAGAAAGCAGGAAGGCAGACCCCAGCTACAGTAGTAAGTAGGTCCCCATGCAGTCTATCAGCCAGCACAGTGTGACATTTGCAGCTGCTTTCCTGTGGCAGCTACCTTAGATACCACACTTTTTCTCCTCAGCTCCCATTGAAAAAATACATGTTGTCGGTTAAGTTCTACCACTGAGTATGGGAGCTACAAGAAAGCAGGAAGGCAGACTCCACCTATAGTGGTAAGTAGGTCCCATTGCAGTCTATCATCTTGCACTGTGTCACATTTGCAGCTGCTTTCCTGTGGGACTTATCTCCAATCCCATGCACTTGGCCTGCTCAGCTCCCATTGAAAACACACAGGCTGCCAGTAGAAGTTACGCCACTGCGTGTGGACACTACAAGAAAGCAGGTACACAGACCCCAACTACAGTGGTAAGTAGGTCCCCATGTAGTCTATCAGCCAGCACTGTGTCACATTTCCAGCTGCTTTCCTGTGGCAGTTATCTCCAATCCCATGCACTTGGCCTGCTTAGCTCCCATTGGAAAAATACAGGCTGCCGGTACAAGTTACGCAACTGCGTCTGGGCACTACAAGAAAGCAGGTACACAGACCACAACTACAGTGGTAAGTAGGTGTGGTAGTTTGAGCCTGGCTGGATGCCAGGTGCCCACCACACCACTCGGTCCCCCACCTCCTCAGCAAGCCAGGGAAGGGGAGAAAATAAGATGGGAGTCTCGTGGGTTGAGATAAAAGCAGTTTAATAAAGAAGCAGCAAAGCCGCGCGCGGGAAGCAAAGCAGAAGCAGATAAAGCTGTTCCTCTCCACTTCCCATCAGCAGCGATGTCCGGCCACCTCCCGAGAAGCAGGGCTGCGGTACGCGTAGCGGTTGCTTTGGGAAGGCCAGAAATGAATCTCGCCTCCCCTTCCTGCTCCTCTCCCCCAGTTTATAATACTGAGCTGACGTCATATGGTATGGAATATCTCCTTGGTCAGCCTGGGTCAGCTGTCCTGGCCATAGTCCCTCCCAAGATCATGCCCACTCATAGCTATTGGTGAAGGTGGGGGAAGGAATGCTGGAGGGACAGCCCTGATGCTGTGCAAGCGGTAGTCATAATATTGATATCAACAGTAAGCACAGCACTGCAGGAGCTGCTGTGGAAAATCACTACCGTCCCAGACCCACTACAGACAGTCACAGGAATGCAGACATATTACAAACACTATTGTTTCTGTGTTCAAACGAAACACACAGTCAGTAATATCAATCATGAAAACATCTCCTTAATTGTAGCATTCTTTTTTCATAAAGTGTATGCTCAAAAGACCTTGTAAACTCTTACAAGGGCTCCAAGTTTGCTGCATGTCCAATATGTTCATGTGGCTGCACAGCTTCTGAAGTTGTGTTCTATGTTCTGCATTGTCAGTTCCCAGACCTGTAGGCAAAACCTCAGATTGAACGTCGTATTCGTTAACTGACATCTTCAAGCCTGGAAGCCTGGTAACCCGGACCTTGGATAACAAAACACATCAAGTTGAAACCATAACTCATCAGTAGTCTCTCTCTAACTCTAAGCTACTCTAAGTAAAACTTTAAACATGTACCCATTTATTGATACCTGTAAGTAATTGGTTTTCTCCCAATGTCCCAACAGGCACGTTCCCATGTTTAATTCTTCTCCAGATATTGCCATCTTTTTCATCATAATAGTGTCGTAAGGAACTTGTAGTTAACTCCATGGAACACAACCAAGAGAGCAACCAAGTAAACAATCTGAGCCCTGATTACACAAGTTACATCTGAAATACACACCACACAGAATAACTTCCTAGACCAAAATAGAAGAAGAAAACTGCTGGGGGGACACAGTTAGAAAAACTCTAAACAATAGCATAGCAATCAGAAAAAGGCTGAGATGTGCCATATAGGAAAGGAAGCTGCTAAAGAGAATTACTTCCAGTAATTCCCCGTTTCCATTTTATTTTTCATCTGAAATTGACTGAATGGTCAGATGGAAAACAGCATCACACATTATAAAACACTAACTAACTGTACTCTTGGACAGGACCAAGCAGCCACAAGAGGCACGTCACGATCCTGAGATGGAGGGGTGGCCTTTCTGATGAACTTGTCCAGACAATTGAAAAATAACCAACTCTTTAAGCAAAACTCATCTCTAAGTCAATCTCCTACCAACAAGGTTTTGGGAGAATAGGAGAATGCTGAGAGGAAACACTCACTGCATGGAGGGCTGTTACCTTCTAGTCAGTCTTACCCAGAAGAATATTTGCCAGTGCCTTTATTACAGGCCAGGGAACTGACAGAACAATACAAACATGGCACTGACTAATATTTTCTTTTCAGGAAAACCTGAAGAGTTGACTCTGAGAAAACCAATAATTAAAACAATTTCATCCCATGCCTGAGATTATCGCCATGAGAAGTTATCTCAGTTTACCACAGAATGGCTGTGGCTGGAATGGCCCTCTGGAGATAATTGCATCCAAACTCCCTGCTCAAGCAGGGACACCTAGAATCATGTGCCCAGGACCACATGCTGGTTGCTTCTGCTTATTTCCAAGGACAGAGACTCTACAGTCTCTGAGAAACCTGTTCCAGTGGTCAGACACCACCACAGTAAATTATCCAACAGTATTACCTGAATACCGTGTGGAATCAAATTGAACTTGGAACGGACAGAAGCAAAGAAAAGAACAGGTGCTCTTGGTAAAGGAGTTTAGATACAAATATTTTGTAATGCTACAATACTATACCTCCAATTGGGTCAATCCCAGTTGTGTTTCCCAAGGGCAGTACTACTTTTACTTTGTGTAGTTCTCCTTTAACTGTTTGATGAATAGAATTAGTTACCTAAGGAAAAAAAGTCACTGCACTTGAGGTGAATTCCAACATAACTTTACAATAACTGCAATGAAACAAATCTTCCAAGCTTAAACATGACACGAGTATTAAACAAATAAAACCAGATTTTGTTACTCATTAAGGAAGGAGCTTCCTGAATGGGACAGTACTCAAACACAGTTTCATTTACAGAGGCTACCCTTCCCCCGTTGAATCCCCACAGATGCAAAAGCAGCAATAACGTTTTCTGGAAGAAGATACTGAATTCAGAAGAATTGAAGAAAAAAAATCCCATAAATCTCACTTGATTTTGCAGGAAAACAAACCAAGAAAGCTGACTTCTCAGAATCTGGCCAATAGTAGATATTTCTTGTCAATACTAATGAGGAGTTAAATTTGAAAACTAAGTTTGCAGTCCATTACTGCTTTCTTACAGAAAATAACACACAAAGAGCAATAAAAGAACATACCATTGAAAATCTGATAAATATTACCTTTGGGTTCCACTCCAGTTCATTACCAATGGGTGTCACTCTACAAAGTCCCCAGCCTGAGGTGGCAGACACTGAAACTTGGCAGGTGAGTGAAGCAGCTGGTAACTTTGGACTTGACATGTTCTGCCTTCATCTATATAGTTAATTTTGACACTATAGAACATATTTTCCTTCTCTTTTGGGGAAATATCTAGCACCTGAGCCCTTCAGAGTTGGAGAGGAAACAAAGAATTATTATAGTTGTAAAGTTTCTTCACCTACTTGTGTCTAAAAAAGATTAAACTTTCACAGCACAATGTTCAGTGGTGTGTATGTGGAGCCATTCTGGCTTCCCTTCAGCACAGGCAGCATGGGAGAGCTTTTTAAAGAACAATTTGTACAGCAGAGATTTTTTTGCTAGTTTTCATGGTGGGTTAACTTTAACTTAGCAGTAAAAGTTCTCAATTACTTTGTATTAAAAAGTGCACATGAATAATTTAAACCAAAATAAATCCACATTTTTACCTGTGAACAACTGTTTTCTGACACAAACCATGAAATGCCAGCTTCTCCACATTTTTAACAGCAATCTTATTACCAGGTTCCTTAAAATACCCAATAATTCCTTCAGCAAGAATTGTATATTGGTTCTTCTGCTGATCTACTATTTGACCAAACTAGTTTGTTGCATTTACAACATGGAGAGGCAGAATCTGAAAGCATAAAATACGTTATAAAGACAACTGATGGTTTCTTAAGTTAATGAGACGTTTTCATGTTGAAGGTGACCTACCTCTTTCCAGCCTAAAGAGATGACAAATACTGCTGTACACATGCATTTCAGAAGATGATGACCTCTTATTACTCCAAAGATTAGGAATAATCCTGAATGAATGAATCCTTATGAATGGTAACTGTCCATAGCCCAGTCCAGACTGGACAGAGGTTTATAGAGCAAGATCCATTAGGTCTTGGTGGTATTCCACCTAAATGAACACTAGTGAACTACAGTATTACCTGTCAAGCTACTAACCACTAAGGCATTTCACATCATCCAAGCTTAATTTTAAGTGTTCTCCAACCTTACAATGAGATTTACAAGAACTGACTGGGGAAGCGTGACGCCTTCCCTCTTTTTGCACGGAAAATGCTTGACATAAGCTATCAAGAACACCAATTCACAAAATGCTGGGTGCATTTCATCCAAAGGCTCATGCTAGGCACAAGTACTGAGATACAGCTGAGTGTATGAGGCCAGACAGAAAAGAAGACCAGAAAGGTAATTTCCACTTACTAAAACCCTAAAACTCTCACAGTGCAACTAGAGATTCTTAAAGGAAAGCAACATGATACCGAGTTCTAAACAAAAGAGACACTGAACACTTATCCAATTGACAACTGATTTGTAAGACATATATCCAGGCTCTGCAGTCAGCAGAAGCAGAACTAGATGAGGAAAGAGGCCACAACTGCTGTCTTGAGTGCACAAAAGGGAAGTACAAGTTTATAACAGGAGTATTACGAAATCTGTCCAGGTTTCAAGCACTCAAACTGTATCTATAGGTTATCAACGAGTTTGAGCTACCAGCTGCCAACAAAAGCTTATTTATTAGGCAGAAATGGAGTGACACCAAGGAATCCACCCAGTTTTTATTGTGTATTCTCACAACCTATGATTTTTGGGAATGGGGAACACCCATTGATTGCATGACTTGAGCACACCTGAATTCTAGCTAAAGACAGGACAGGAAGAAAGTGTAAGCAGCTCATCCAAAAAGGAAAGCACCAGCAGTTCTTAGATCCAAGTACTAACCTTGAAAGGAAGCACCAGTGTCTACACATCTGCCCTCAGCAATCATTATCCAAGGTGGAGACGAGACAGACTCTACAGTACTGCTGTACAGGAAGACTCTCTAGTAAAGTCGGGACTGAAAAGCCAAGTGAAGGGAGTTTTGACATACAAACTGTTACTGAGATGTGAAGAGCCACTATAGCAAAGTCAAACCAGTAACCAGGAAGGTTTCATGACTATTTAACTACTAAAAATGGCAGTCTGAATGTAACAGGATTCTATCAAAACTGTTTTCAAAACCACAATGACACCTTAGTAGGAAGCAACTGCTCCATCTAGAAGAGAATTTATATCCCATGTCTATGGACAGTGCAAATAGAGAAAATATTTGGTTCAATTGACAAGGCCAGAATATACTCATTTTTCAGGAAGTCTGCATCAACGTGGCAGAGAAGGAAAAATCCTCCCTTCAACTCTTGTTAAACAGGCATGATCTTCCACTGCAACGTTTCTTCACTCCAGAGGATTGTGTTTGCTCTACTACAAAAATAATGACATTTACAGGACCTTTAATCTTTGCCTATTTTGGTTTATGTTCTAAATTGATAGAGGAAAGGAATAAACAGAACAAATGCCCTCTTCCCATAGAACATGAGGCTCCAATGCAGGAGAAAACCTAAGGTAAACTCAGAACCACCTACAAAACAATTTTAGGATTAAGGGAAAATCTGACACACACTTAAGCAACAGAGAAACTAAAAAAGCTAAAAATCTCCCAAATACCCAAGAGATGTGGGATATGTACTACATTAACATGAAGGTAATATGCTAAGGAGGTATTTAAGATGTGTTCCTGGTACACCAAACCAAGGGAAAAAGCAATAACTGTAACTTACCATCAGATATCCAGGTGTTTGTGTCACTGTATCTGGGATATGCTGGGGCACGTCTGTTTGTAAATTAACTTGATGACGATCCAGACACACTGTTCTGTTTCTACATATTTAAAAACTGGTTTTAGAACAAAGACCTTTTACTTGTAAACTATTTTTGATGTGGCTTACAACATCTTTTCACACTAACATTTCATCAGCCCTCAGCATTCAATTTCTGCTTCAAGTAGCACCAATGACTGGAGATTAGACAGAAGTGGTCAAAAAGCTCTTGTTGGACAAGTTTATACAATAAAACCAAAATCCACCAGGAAACTAGTTTCAGAATAAAACAAATACTAACACTGAATTTTGTGTTACTTGCAACAAGGGTCATCCACACTAGAAGGAATATCTGAGGGCTTCATCCAAGGCCCTGTTAGAATCCAGTTAGACACAGCTCAGAGAAGTCATCTACTTACCTAATCTGGAGGGACAGAAGACAACAGAGGAGAGAGCAAAGCATAAGCCTTGGGCAATTATGGGCTAGAATACTAATCAAAAAAGAGCCTGAAGTTCCCTCAAGAACACTTGGGCAGGAATGACAATGAATTATGATATCCTGTCAGGCTACATGAGATTGGTCTCCAGAAAATGTTGGTATTTTGATTCTCGTAGCAGTATCTAAGAAGAGTGAAACTGATGCAAAAGTAACCACAAGAAAAAGAGTCATGAGCAAAAAATGGTTTCATGAAAGTATCCAACAGCAAAATTGAGCAAGAAAACAGAAGCAGCCATGATTGAGGCATATACCACCTTCCTACACCAGTATGGGTGGTAAGAAAGCTTGGCAATTCCTTACCTGCAAGCCCCAAATGTTTTAAGATGGGTACACAGTGGCCTTGACAATTTCTGGTATTCTTCATCTTTTAGCACCTTGGCAGTCAAACCAGGCAGTTCTGGGGGAACTTCAGCTTCTGCCTGCTGCAAATAGCGGAGGATCCCAAGTGCATCACACTCGTCGTTTTCTCTTAACAGAATGACTGACTTTGCCTTTGTGATCTCTTGGTCTACAGAAGAATCCTAAAACAAATACATATGTATTTTTAACAGCTTCTGTGTATCCACTACTTTGTGATCAAATGCAGTATTAACCTGGTAACGGTTTGTCAAACCTTTATCGCATTACAGAAGTTGTCAGGCATGCTGTGTACACGATGAGCAAAGATTCTTGGAGAGGAAAACTGAAATGTGTCACACAAGTGGCATCTGTAGCTTCCAAAGACTGCATGCATTCATCTGTTAAAGCTAAGCACACGGTTTATACACACTTGTAAGTGTACTACTCGAAGCATGTGAAGTGTGACATCACTTTAACAGTGGCTGTTTCCATCTCTCCATCCACTGATTTAAGAATTAAGAAAAAAGGTCCTTCCCAAACCACTTTGTCATGGTTTGCCATGACAGCCTTTTCTGGTGAGGGGGAAGGGGCTGTAAAGATGACTCCTGTAGGAAGTTCCTCACAGCTCTCCCCAGCTCTGAGCCAGACCCACTGCTGGGGCTGAGCCGATGAGCCTCCATCATCACTTTTTAAGAGAAGCCTGAAGAGGAGGTTTCTTCCTCCATTCTTCTTTCTTCTGCCCTTTCTTCTTCTGGCTGGTGGTGGTGCAAGGAGTAGGAACAGTGAGAGAAACAACCATGCAGACTCCAAGGTCGGCGATGAAAGAGAGGAGGAGGTGTGCTGGAGCAGAGACCCCCCTGCATTCTATGGAGAGAACTGGGGAAGCTGAGGTTTGTTTGCATTTCTTTAAAGACCCTACAGCAGCGGTAGAGACTCATTTTGCTAAAGCTGGCCCCAGTCCAGGGGCAGCGATTCACTTCATTAATGGCCCCGAGCCAGGGGCAGTGATTTCCTTCTTTATCACTATGGCCAGAGCAGGCCGTGTCCCGAAGGAGGGACCCAATATCCACAGCTGTAACTGTGGGGAGGAACCATATTGGGATTTATCAAAATGAGACAGAACATAGTTAAAAATGTCATCATGAATGCATTCTGTGTCAGACATTCCTGTCAGCCTTTCTTCTAGCTGGCAGAAGGGCAGGGTTTGGGCTATTTTTAGCAGAAGTAGTTAAATTACAAATTCACAAATCTCCTTTATTCTTAGAAGTCAAGATATTTTAGTTTGTTATATCTTAATAATTAAAAACCCCACTTACTTGTGTAAAATGATGCTCACCTGATGAACCATTTCTGCCTCATCTCCTGAATTAGTGAATGTCAGCACCTTCTGAAGATTACTGTGGGTAAAAGCCAGTATTTTGAGTAACACAGCGGTTCTTTCACTGTCCATACAAGGCTGTACAACCTAAAGGTGGATACAAACCAGAGGGCTGGTAATTCATGTAATCTAGACATGCTTTACTGTGTGTTTCTTCTTTTAAGAAGCACGAAGCATTGTTATATGCCAAAGAACATTGTTAAATCCTAAATCTTCTGTTAAACTTATAATGTACAATATAAAACTCTCACAAAGGGTGTGAATTTCTGACAGCTTCCAGAAGCAAAATTAAAACCCACCACAATCAAAATGTCACATCAATATTTTCTTATACACTTAATTTTTGATGATTTGTCAGTGTTGAAGTTTCTCATTGAAGTACCACTGAAGAAGTTTCACACTCCATAAGCACAGTGCACTACCTCAGATAGTCTTAAAAAACGCCCCAAAACATGGACATTTGCAGTGCTGCCAAACCACTAGACTTTTCACAAAAAGTGATGTTTTTCCAGTTTCATGTCATGCTCAGAATGTCTGGTCTTAGAGACTTCCCAACATTCTCAATCCCTAAATGATTATGTTTTGAGTCACAGAAGAATTCAGATCATACTTGTAACATTTGATACAATTGTTCAGCTCTATACCACACTGACTGGAAGTTCCATGAGAAGACACCTCAGGATATACAGTAGCTTTCTCAAAATATTAGGTCAAATTAATTTCTGCACTGTGTGGCACAGAGCAGTCAAACAAGTATTTCACTAGCTCTGTCTTTGGAAAACTCACTTGTAGTTCTGCCACTCAATCAACAACCACAAAAACATTCGGAACATTCTGGTCACAAACAATAGCATTTGCAAGTACTTGACACCAAACTCAGACTCATTTGCACTAACAATAAAATACTCGAGAGTGCACCTTCATCTCAGGCTTAAACAAGACCTTCAGCTGGTTCAGTGATTAACTGACACAGGTCTTCCAAGAGTTCCCTCGCTGCACTCGTGGGACGTGCAACTGGACAGTCCATTCAGGCCTGTAGCACTGCTCATGTATACTGACCTCAATCAGTGCAAACAGCAAAACAGTGTCGTGAACAAAGAGTGACACCATCCCCAAACTCTTACCTGTTGCACATTTCCGTAGATGGAAGCTTCTTCAATGGCTGTTACCACATCGCAAGGATCGTTCATGAGCTCCTTTATCTAGTGTGCTGTACGTTTATTCCAATGAGTTCCAACAGCAATAATTTGCTGTGAATACTTCCATTCTTCAGCAATAACGGGTTTCTTGTAACATTTAGTAAACACCTATCAAGAAAAAGCAGAAGTCAGTTTCTATCCTCTTATCCTGTTCCAACGAGTACGTAGCAGCAGTAAAAAGCAAACTGTTTCAGCACACTGTTCTTTCCAGTCACAAAAGATGGAAGTCTCAGGAAAAGGAGCAGTTCAAATCTGAAAAAAAACCCAAACTAAGCCCAGGCAAAAGCAAATCCAAGAGGTCAGAGGCAGACAGCAGACTTGTCAAAAAAAACCAAACCCAAGAGCACAAATGGTGTGTGTGCAGCATTAAATTACTTCTAACAAGTGAAACCCACTAAGACAGAACTCACACATTCCTGGTGTACTGCTGACCTAAGTGACGTGCAGTTCAGCTGTGGAACAACAGCAGGATTTTTGGCAAAGCTCTACCACACTTTAAAGTAATATAGAGCTCTGGCACAGTTCTGAGAGATCTTTCTCAACCTGCCACTAAACTTACCCCTAGCTGCAATAACATACCCTTTCTGTAACAATACTTTAGAAGAGCTGCAATCAAATCTTTATCAAATAGCTCAAACATTTCCAAATGACCATTTCCCACTGAAAGAGCATCTTTGTTTTTCCTATTCAAGACAGATGTTTTTGAGAAACTGAGAACTACCTCTCCCACAAGTTTAATGTTATATCCACACTCCATCTCAGTGAGTCCAATAGCACAACAGAAAGAGCAGTCTGAAAACAGCAATAGTCCACTGGATAAAGAAGACATATCATCTAATTTATGACTTGATATTTGCTGCTACAAAGGCACATTTAACAGCTTCACATACAGCAAATTGGGCAACCTATTTCCACTAAGGAATTTCTCTAGCTTATCACAGCTAGAAGCACAGCCCTTTAGTCTTATCACCAATTTTTTAACAGATAATATTAGAAGGTTAATGATTTTAAAAAAATCTGATACTGATACATCCTTGTCAACATGGAACTTGATGTTGTTCCTCTTATAAGACTGTGATCAGCTCCTTCTTCTATCTGCACTGTCATTAAGACCCAAGAACGCAAGAAAATACTTCCAAGATTATTTGATCATTCACTTCTGCCTTTCATTCTACTGTTTAAACAGTGCTGGTAAGAGGAAAAATGAAGTTTCTTACAGACAAGACCTTAAAGCAGATTAAAGACCCCTACACTGAAATCACCGCTACCAAATGGAACAAAAAGAAAAGTCAACTGCTTTGGAAACCATCCACAGCAAAAGACAACAGCATAATGGAGCAGTAGCTTAGACCAGGGCAAGACAGGGCTCACTGATTAAAGAAAAAAACAAGGTAAAGTCTGCTTTGACTGATTACAACTCCACTTCTCCAATACTTCATTCTGCCAGAAGTATACAAATGTGGGGTTTTCAAACTTCATTTTCTTTTCAACTCTCCCACTGGGGTTCAGGAAGGTGTTTGTTTTCAGTGGGTGACACTTGCTGTCAAGACACTTGCACAATTGAATAGTATTTTACCATCTGAACATGTAAGCTATTTACCTGTTCAGGAGCATCAGAGAACAGCACCTCAACCTCATCAAGAACAAGATGGCAAAGATTACGAAACAGCGTGTGACGTTCAGACAGTCTCAGGAGGCAATATGGTGTAGGCACTATTACCTCACCTACAAGTCGGTAAAGGACAACTGTTAACATTAATTTACATTCCACATCATGACACACTAGTTTTATTAAGAAGGTCTCAACTGCATTTCAGATGCATCATCTTGAAGTTATGGGAAGGTTTTTTTGGTTCGTTTTGGTGGTAAGGTATTTTTGTTTGGATATTTGTGTGTGTTTGGATTTTTGGTTGGGGTTTTTTGTTTTGTTTTGTTTTAAATAGGGACCATATAACTCCATGTTCTGACTTCTAGTAACAGTCATTTTAGTTCACTTCTATTTCTTTACCCCTGTGTGTCTTTAAGATCTGAGTAGGCAAAACTGTGTTTCTGAAACACTGAAAAGTCTTTGTTAACAGCTTTACAGAGCAGGATGTCATTTCATTTCCCAACAGGACCATGGTAGAACCAGATCGACAGAAGGTAAATATTTAAACACATTCAAGCATAGCCTTTAGAAGTTTGGTTTTAACAACAAAATAAAGCCAATATTGTATCTTCCATATCTACACACGTATGTAAAAATACACACATGTAAAAATAAAACCACTATTGTAAAACCTGCTTCTAAATCAGGAACATCTATGATGAATCTTAATTCAGCATGAACCTCAGCAAACCCCTCCCACTCATTTGACTCAAAAAAGTGGTTATGAGACTTGCAAAAACACAGATCATTTCAACAGCTTTAATGCTATTTACTGTTAAACAGCATTAATGAACTTTCATGCATCACTAGAGTTACAGCATCTAAGAAACAAAATGATCACTTGATAGGAAAAAGTAAAACTTCATTTCTTACAGTTTTGGGCAATTAAGACAGCCTACATTGCATTCAAGTGTCATTCAGACGACAGAAGTATTCTTACATCCTTGGATTTTCACACTTTTAGCTGCTTCTTTGTTCTGCCCAAGTATTAACAGCATTGGATGAAGCTGTCTGGAGCATCTCTGGTATGTTTTCAGTAGCTCAAAAACAAGTTGTGCCTTCTTCCACCCAGGACACAAGATAAGTGCTAGTGGCTAGGTGTGGATGTACAAAACAGTTACAGTAGAGCATGAGACAACTGTTTAGAATCTTAGTCATTGTACTATTTCAGAATTTAGGGCAAAACTAAAATCTGCAAAACAGGCCTTTCAATGCTTCAAACAGAAGCTTTTAACACCATATCACCTCTTAAATGCAGATGGTACAGGCCCGAGGAACCGTGCACCAAGCTGGAGACAAATGGATGTGCAGCAACACACGGTGAAAGGTCCAAAAGTTTCATAGAAGCAGAAACATCTTGTCTTACTTGGAGCTGTGTGAGCCATTTTCAGTGGTCCCTTACAGCCTCAGTGAGTCCATGTTTCTGTGATCTAATGCAGTAGAAAATGAATGACAATGTTTTAAAAATCAAACCAGACATTTCCATTTCACTATGTAACAGCCCCTTAAAAATCAAGCTTCATCGAGTATCCAAGTGATATGACATTAACCACTTGTTAGATATTACTTGATAAATAAGTAACAGACTCCCACACTCATGCAGTCCATCTCTGTCAATGTCTAAGCAGATGGCCTAAATAACCTGGGAAGCATCATGAAAATACTCTAAGATTCCATCAGATGCACCCATTCTCAACATGCACTACCTTTTGGATCATTCATTGACATTTGCACCTTAGAACACAAAACCTGCAGTACTCTAATATATACATCCTCCACTCCTGTTTCTCAAGGTTTGTAGCAACTGCTCGACTGCAAAAGTGTAAGAATTGGTGGAATATACATGAAAGGATTATTTCCCTGATATGAGATGGCAACTGCATCACATCCTTGAGCTATTGGTGGCCAACAGTAAGATTCAGTGGAGTTAGGGCCTAAAACTTTTTTCCAAGCAAGTTCCTACAGAAAGAGAAATAAAGAGTTCTACCTGAAAATCGTGTGCTTGAAACACCAACAAGGCAACACAAAGCACTGAGCAATTTAAAAGCCTTTGACCCACTGCATAATACATTTCCTTAACACACAATATGATAAGAGTTCTTCTGGGATGAGGAGTTAAATTCTTACATCTCATTCAAATGCCATCATTTGTAGCAGTGGTTGATAGATCAGATGAAACTGTACAATTCTACAGTCTCTCTGAAGCATAATTTACTCAACCGTATGAACAACCTCCTACACATTCCTCAATCAAAATTAGCTACTATAGTATTTAGTATCTGAAAGTTAAGGTATGATACTTATGAAAGGTATGAACCATATGAAATAGATGACAAAGGCAATACTTAGTAAATGGGTTTGAGCTTACATCCAACTTAAAAACTGTTTTTTTGAGAAGAATTAGCCAAAGAAATGCTAAACACAAATGAAGTACAACTCACACACACGTCACACAGAACAGGGCTGAGACTCCTACTGTCCCCTGACTTGCCCATTGCCTCTGTTTCTTGCTTTTTTTCTTTTTGTCTCTTCCCCTGCATTTTTTTTTTTGCCCCTCCTGTTTTCACAGAGGCACCACCAACTTTGCTGGCTTGCTGACCTTTGGTCTGGTCTTGTTGCTGATGTGGCTGGATTCAGTCCCTGGTGTCCCTCCACAAAGACCACTCTTGTAGCCTCAACACTACCCACACCTCCACATATATGACACACGTTTGCAGAGGTTTAAATGGAAGTTATATCCTGGAATTACCTGTTGCTCATTTTCAGTTCTATGTGTGTTCAAAGGATCGGAATTTAAGCACTGCTGAAGCCTGAGAAATATACAAATATTAAATTCAATGGAAATGCAAAAGGAAAGTGTAATCGATAAATATCACCAATATTTCTAAATGGCACGAAACAGTTCACCTACAAAATATCTCTGATGTATTACCTGTGCCAACAAAAACCCTCAAATATGACAGAAGAAATCAAAAAGTACCATTTTGGATGTAAAATTTACTATTAGGTTTTAGGTATCTGAAAATAACCCAAAGGTTTTTTAACCAAGACAATTGGTGGGTTCCTCAACTTCAGAAGAAAATCAGATGGGACTGCAGGAAAAAGGTGTCTTAAAGTTGCAAAAACATGAAACAATGTATCTTTGCAACAGTTAAAACTTGAATTAAAAACACCCCTCAGGTTGTTTACATATGCAGCAAGTGATTTGCAGCATAATAAAAGCCTTGCACAAGTCAACTCAGTCAGATTTCATTCAGCTTGAAAACTTTATCAATCACACTAAGAATAAAAGAAGGCAACTGAATATGCTGAGTGTGCAGAAACGTACTGCCTCATCACAGCCTTGTTTAGAAAGAATTGCTATTTTTACTGTGGTCTGGATAAGTATCAGCAGCTTCTAATGGCCTCCTTCCCCAATACCATGTGCACACATCTTGGCTTACCCTCTGCCCTTTTAGCTGTCTAAGAAGAGTAACTGGAAACATACTACAGCTCCTAATTATCTGACTACACAATTGGTTCAAATATGTAACATACTGTACCATACCTGTCTGTGTGAACTGCTGGATTTTCCTTGAAAGGCAATCCTGGGATTGTTTTGACAATCTATCAAGAAAAGACAAACCCTTTTCTGGCAGTAAAATACTGGTTAAGAGCAACATTTTAGAAAAAAAAAGATTACTGAGCTCAAGGTGGTTTTCTTACCTAACCGAATTTTCTTCATTAAGAATCAAGCATGCAACAAGAACATCAACCACACAGGAGAATCAGTTCATGTTCACTGCTCAAGCTATAGCTTCTGGCAGCTCTTTCTTTGAAGAATCCGCCCCTGTATTCCCCCAACAACTACCAAAAGCTGGCCACACAAAACCACTACACATCTTCACAGCACTAGAGCAAGTGAGCACAAAAGGAGACACAACCTGTTCAAAGTCCATCGTTGCGACCTAAAAAACCAAAACCACCAGAACCACAAACTTGAAGGACAACGTTCTCTTTTAACTAGATCAAGAGTTAGTCCCAGATTTGTTACAGAAAAGGACGTGATAGCTGACTACAGTATTCCTAATCTGCCTTACAGATGCTTCACTTAATTCATTCTGACATTTGAATAGAAAATCTAACACTTACAGATGTGGTAGTTTCACTGTCATCTGTGTTGGAGCTTTGTCATGTCTTTTCAAGAACAGAACCAGATACAGCAAGATCTAGAAAGACAATTTCAAAAGATGCAGAAACACGTTTGTGATTATCTGAATCTATGAAAGGCCAGTGTTTTTACAGTTGGTTGCAACTGACTTCTTTCTCTGCTTGTCTCATTTTCTAATGGCAAAAAGAACAACCAAAAGACAGTTGTATTTACATAAAGATATGCAAATGAACCGAGTGAACAAGGACAGAGGATATTTATAGTGATCCAAGTCTGTTTTAAACAAGACAACTCACAGAAAACATTCAAGTTACCTCTGTGTAGAGAAATCCCTCTAAACTCAAATCAAACAGTAAGGTATCACTGATCAGTGCTACAAGTTATTTCAACAGTATCTAATGCTTTTCAGCATATCAACAAATGACCCTGCAACTGTCAGTGCACTGATTTACACCACACAGACACAGACAGCAGTCGAAACTCCTTGTCTCAAGTTCTAATTCTGCAAAAGCAACATCAATATTTCTTACACCCGGGGCATCATGGCAAGGGGATGTCCCCTCCCCCCCAAAAAACAATCCCCCCCCAAGCCACGAGGCAAAGGGCACAAACCCCCCCAAACGACCCAAGATGCCTCCAAATGAACCCCAACCCCTCCAAATGAGCCTAAAATCCCCCCAAATGATCCCAAACCGCCCCTAAATGAACCTGAAACCTCCTCAAAGGAACCAAAACCCCCCAAAATGGTCCCAAAAGCCCCCCACATGAGCCCAAAACCTCCCCAAATGACCCAAAAACCCCCAAATGACCCAAAACTACCCCAAATGGCCCCACACCCCCCCAAATGACCCAAAACTCCCCCAAATGAGCCCAAGACCCCCCAAATGCCCCCAAAAGCCCCCCACATGAACCCAAAACCTCCCCAAATGACCCCAACTCCCTCAAAATGAGCCCCAAAACACCCCAAATGATCCCAAAGCCCCTCAAAATGGCCCCAACTCCCTTCAAATGACTCAAAACTCCCCCAAATGAGCCCAAAAGACCCCCCAAATGAGCCCCCAACCCCCCAAATGAACCTAAAACCTCCTCAAATGACCAAAACCCCCCAAAATGGTCCCAAAAGCCCCACGAGCCCAAAACCTCCCCAAATGACCCCAACTCCCTCCAAATGAGTCACAAAACTCCCCAAATGATCCCAAAACCCCTCAAAATGGCCCCAAGTCCCTCCAAAAGACCCAAAACTCCCTCCAATGAGACCAAGACCCCCCAAATCCCCCCAAATGAGGCCCAAAGCCCCCCAAATGAATTTGAAACCTCCTCAAATGACCCATCCCCTCCAAAATGGTCCCAAAAGTCCCCCACATGAGCCCAAAACCTCCCCAAATGACCCTAACTCCCTCCAAATGAGCCCCAAAACCCCCCAAATGATCCCAAAACCCCTCAAAATGACCCAAAACTCCCTCCAATGAGACCAAGACCCCCCAAATCCCCCCAAATGAGGCCCAAAGCCCCCCAAATGAATTTGAAACCTCCTCAAATGACCCATCCCCTCCAAAATGGTCCCAAAAGTCCCCCACATGAGCCCAAAACCTCCCCAAATGACCCTAACTCCCTCCAAATGAGCCCCAAAACCCCCCAAATGATCCCAAAACCCCTCAAAATGACCCAAAACTCCCGCAAATAAGCCCAAAAGGCCCCAAATGACCCCAGAGCCCCCACATGGACCCAAACTCCCCCAAATCAACCCAAATGAGCCCAAAACCCCACATAATAACCCCAATCCCCCTCAAACGCCTCCAAATCCCCACAAACGACCCACACTCCCCCCTAACCTCCCCCAAATAATCCCCAACCCCCCCAAACGACCCCAAATCCCCCCAGGTCCCACAAGTGACCCCATATCTCCCCAAACGACCCCAAGCCCTCCCAAATCACCCCAAAACCCCTCCAAATAATCCCAATGTCCCCTAAATAACCTCAATTCCCCCCAAAGGACTCCAACCCCCCCCCAAGTGACCCCATATCCCCTCAATCGACCCTAAAACCCCCCAAAGTCCCACAGACCCCCTCAAACGACCCCAGACCACCCCAAATAACCCCAGATTACCCCCCAAAAGCCCCCAAGACCGCCCCAACTCACCTCCCCCTCTCTCGATGAGTTTCTGCTTCCCTGTGGCACCTCAGACCCCGCCCCGGATGATGGGGGGCTGTCCCTTATACCCCCCAAAGACGTAGGGAGGGTGGGGGAGGGGAAAAGAGCGTGGGGGGTGGTCGAGCCGAAGCCCACCCACTTTTTGGGGGGGTAGGTGGGGTTTAGGGGGGCTCCACCCCCCTGATGGTGCAATAACTCCCCCTCCCACCCCCAAAATGTCCCTCGGGGTAAGCTGGGAGGGGAATTGGGGCGGGGGGGGGTGCCGCGGGGCACCCGCGGGGGGGAGGGGTATCCCCATGAGCTCAGACCCCCCCCGCGGACGCCGCCATGTTGTACGGACGCCGTTACGGTGAAGGGGGCGGGTTCTGTGCGGACGCCGCCATGTTGTACGGACGCCGTTACGGTGAAGGGGGCGGGTGCTGTGAGGGCGCCGCCATGTTGTACGGACGCCGTTACGGTGAAGGGGGCGGGTGCTGTGAGGGCGCCGCCATGTTGTACGGACGCCGTTACGGTGAAGGGGGCGGGTGCTGTGAGGGCGCCGCCATGTTGGGTGAGGACAGAGGCGGCCGCCATTTTGTGCCGAGCGCGCGTTTTCCCGCTTCCGCCCGGCTGAGGGGAGGGAGGAGGCGGAGAAAAAGCGGCTTTTGACGCCAAAAGCGAGGGCGAGGAACAGCGGGGAGGGGCACGGGGAGGAGGAGGGACGCGAGAGGGAGCCGGAGAAACGTGTTGGGAGCCGCGGGGCTGGCAGGAGCCGGGAGAGAGTGGTTTAAATTGCTCCGTTTTACCCCAAAAAGCGGCGGGTTGTTGACCTTAGAGGGACCGTTTTGTCCTCAGAGATTAAATTTCCCCTCACACCTTCGTTTTATACCTCAAATGATTCCCATTTTTGCCCTCAAAGCGGCGGTTTTGCCCTAAACCAGTAGTTTTTGCCTCAGAAAGGCGTTTTTCCCGCCTCAAAGGGATTTTTCCCCTATCAGATTAACTTAATTTGCCTCAAAGCATCTATTTTCCCAAAAAAAAGCTGTTTTTCCCCACAGAACAGCGATTTTCCTGCCTCAAAGGGATTTTTTCCCCCTCAGATGAACTCAGTTTTCCTCAAAGCAGCGATTTTCACCCAGAAAAGCAGTTTTTCCCCTCAAAGAGACGCTTTTCCCGCCTAAGAATGATTTCTCCCCCCTCAGACGAACTTAATTTGCCTCAAAGCAGTGATTTTTACCCTAAAGCATAGGTTTTTTTCCCCTCAAAATGTGACTTTCCCCCACATAAAGTGGATTTTTCCCTTACACAAAGCCTGGGATCAACTTCATTTGCCTCAAAGCAGCTATTTTCACCCCAAAAAGCAGTTTTTCCCCTCAGAAAGGCAATTTTCCCTCCTTAAAGGGACTTTTCTCCCCTCAGATGAACTCACTTTGCCTCAAAGCAGTGCTTTCCCCCCTAAAAAAGCTGATTTTAACCTTAAAAGGTACTTTTCCCCTCAGATGAGCTAATTTTGCCTCAAAGCAGCGATTCCCCTCCCCCCAAAAAAGCAGTTTTTACCCTCAAAAAGGCAATTTTCCCGCCTCAAAAGGATTTCTCCCCCGTCAGATGAACTTAATTTGCCTCAAAGCAGAGATTTTTACCCTAAACCAGAGTTTTTTTCCCCTCAACATGTGACTTTCCGCCACACAAACTGGATTTTTTCCTCATACAAAGACTGGGATCAACTTCATTTGCCTCAAAGCAGCTATTTTCACCCCAAAAAGCTGATTTTTTTCCTCAGGTACTTTTCCCACTTCAAAGGGATTTTTCCCTCCTCAAGTGAGTCTAATCTGCCTCAAAGCAGCAATTTTCACCCCAAAAATCATTTTTCCCCCTCAAAAAGGAACTTTTCGTCCTCAGATGAGCCTAATTTGCCTCAAAGCAGCGATTTTCACCCCAGAAAAGCAGTTTATCCCTTCAGAATTGCACTTTTCCCGTCTCAAAGGGACTTTTCACCCTTCAGATGAACTTAATTTGCCTCAAAGCAATGATTTTTACCCTTAAACAGAGCTTTTTCCCCTCAAAATGTGACTTTCCCTTACGTAAAGTGTCTTTTTCCTTCATAGAAAGCCTGGGATCAACTTCATTTGCCACAAAGCAGCGATTTTCACCCCAAAAAAGCAGTTTTTCCCCTCAGGCGCTTTTCCCACCTTAAAGGAACTTTTCTCCCCTCAGATCGACTTAATTTGCCTCAAAGCAGTGATTTTCACCCCAAAAAGACATTTTTCCCCTCGGAAAGGTGCTTTTCCTGCCTCAAAGGGATTTCTCCCCCCGTCAAATGAACTTAATTTACCTCAAAGCAGTGATTTTTCCCCCAGAAAAGCACTTTTCCCTCTGAAAACGTGACTGTCCCCCACACAAAGTGGCTTTTTCCCTCACACAAAGCCTCGGGTCAACTCAGTTTTCCTCAAAGCAGCGATTTTCACCCAAAAAGCGGTTTTCCCTCTCAGAAAGGCGCTTTTCCCGCCTCAGAGGGATTTTATCCCTCTCAGATCAACTTAGTTTGCCTCAAAGAAGTGATTCTTACCCCAAAACAGTTTTTTCCCCTCAAAAAATGTGAGGCAGGCGGAGCCTGGCAACCAGCTGGGCCTGTGGGGTTTGGCCTCACAGGGGGCTGCGGCCTGAGGGAGCCTCTGGGTCAGGCACAAGCAGCTCTGTCCATGTCCTGTCTGTTCTCTGCCTGGGAGCTGTGTGTCGTCTCAGTGCCCCACAGAGAGCACAGACACACTGAGGCACAGACAGTGCTGCTGGGTGGGGGAAATGAGCCGTCAGTGCCCTTGGCTGGCCGTGGGGGGCTGAGAGCTTGAGCAAGGGCGAGACACGGAGTGATGTGAGGGGGATCCCTCTGCTCTCAGCAGGGGCTGGGGCTGTGCAGGCTCACAGGGGACGGGCAGAAAGGGGCAGGAACAGGGCACTGGGCAGCAGGCAGAGGCACAGCCCGGCTGCCCTGGCTCTACTCTCACCCACAGCCCATCCTCTGGCCTCGAAGCCCTCGCTCTGTGCTCCCTGAGGGCAGCAGAAATGCTGAGGGCTTCTGACATCCATGAACACTCCCTGTTGTGGTGATGGGAAGGAGCTGGACAAAGCCCAGAACCCCAGAAGTGCCCCATGCCCAGAGGCAGCAGATGTGCAACAGCAGCTCCATCACCCGCTTCCTCCTCCTGCCCTTTGCAGACAGGCGGCAGCTGCAGCTCTGCACTTTGGGCTCTTGCTGAGCATCTCCCTGGGCATCTCCTTGGGCATCACCCTGGCTGCCCTCCTGGCCAGCGGCCTCATCATCAGCACTGTGGCCTGTGACCACGACCTCCACAGCTCCATCTGCTTTACCAACAGCAAGGCCAGTTAGGCTGGTGCATTCAGTAGCCTTAATTCCCGCTGAACAGCATTCTCAACAGTGTGTTTTAAAGAGGCCATCAATACATCATAGTGGGGGGCAGACTTCTCCTCTGCTGTATCTGCAACTGACGCAACGGCAGCCACAACTTCACACGGACACTTTGGGGTGGAAAAGCTTCTCTAACATTCCCTTGGCTTCCAGGGGTGTTTTTGGACAATACCTGCCTTTATTCTGGAGGATATTTACAGGGTTGCTAGATACAGAAGAACATCAACTGCAGTTGGGCTTGGCAGGACTTTTTGCTCGTGTCTCCCTCTGTAGAGACTTGCCGAGCCATCCGGGACACGGCTGGTAGTCCAGCCACTGAGCAAATCCTCTTTCCACCAGCACTCTGTTTACTGAGACCACCTGCAGGGAGGTGAGAAAAAAGCACATCAGAACACCAGCAGGAAACGTCAGCAAGTTCCTCATGAACAAGAGAAAGCCCCTAATCCTGGACGCTGACGGAGCTGCGGCCGTGGGTATGTCACACACGTACCTCATCTCCCGTCAAGCTCCACAGCTGAATCAGGGGCAGCCCCGTGGTAGGGTCGTAACTGGTGATGTGAAACACAGGGAAACATCAGCATGAGGCCATTCTGGTCTGAGTCATGGAGAATGTAAGGCTGAACATTCCCTACAGTTCAGCTACTCCATCTTGGGGCGGGCTGGAGCGAATGTCACTACTGCCAGCAGGCAGCTGGGACACCGCTGAGGCCACTGTGCTCTAGTCGCCGCAGCTTGTGCCCTGGCTGGGATTAGTGATGCCCTTGAGCGTTGCATCAAACCAAAGGAAGCTGAGAGACTGTCCCAGGTGAGCCCTGGGTCTGCTGGACAAGCGGACACCGTGGGCTCTCTCAGCCCAGGCAGGGGCCCTTCCTCCCTGCCCACATCAGGAACAGGAGGGAGCGCTCATCCCTTCCCAGCCACAGTCCTGAGCGGTGCTGGGGCTACAGCAGGAAGATCTCGGCACCCAGATGTCTCCACGGGATCCAGGCAATCAGCCCTGCCTCTGGGCTCGGGGCTGCCCCGGGGCTCAGGGCCTGAGGGCTCCTGTGGCCACAGCAGGCGGGTGGGACCCTCAGCATGGGGCTGCTGGGCCTCAGGCGCAGGCTGTGTGCAGGGGCAGGAGGGGATGGGTGCTGCCCGTGGCTCCACACTCAACCCAGAGCTGGGGGAGGCCATTGGAAGTGTGCAGGGGGTGTAGGTTGGTGCTTTAACTGGGGCACCAAGCCCATTTCTAACGCCAGCAGAGCCAGCTGCAGCTGCCCCAGGGTGTGAAATCCTGGTCCAACATCCATCCCGAGTTCTGCTTTGATGGTGATGGGGTGTAGCAAGAAACAACATTTTTGCCCCAGTGCAAAGACTGGTGGTGATCTGCAAAGTAGCCACTGTGATGGGGGCCCAGTCAGCTGGTGTCTGGGAATTCAGGTTCTGGTTAGTCCCACCGGTGAGTCGTGGATGGTGGCACGTAGTGAGAAATCACGCTGAAGTGCAGTTTCTCACCAAAGAAAAAAGGGGTAACTCTTCTCTTGCTCCTTTTCCAATCTACTGAGTTATGTTGTGCTGCTGGCAGCAGTGAAGCTGACACTAATAAAACACACCAGAAAGACACTGGAATCCTTGCTAATCCTTGTCTCCAGTTGTTGAAAACCAGAAGAAAATGTCATGGTGTAAACTGAACAGCTCACACACACAGGAACTGAACTGACCCCAAAACCACAACCTGGGCCCTGCAGCACCCATGAGCCAAGTGAGTTCAGGTGGAAGCACATTTCTGAGCTGTGCTCCTTTCTCCAAGACTACATGTCCCAGTCAGAGACAAACTCAAACAGGCTGTGCAAGCATCCCAAGAACTCCATCCTATGAATACATCAGGCACTTCTGACTTGGCTGAATCTTACCTCCTTGTTTAAATTGTGGTAACTCCCCTCTCCTTTCCTGAGCCATAAAGAAGAGCCAGAATGGCTGCTACAGTGAGTAAAAGTTATTAATTAGCTGTAGAAGTTGTCTTCTTCATTGTGTCACCAAACAGACTGGTGGGTACAAGTAAAGCAAAGTCCAGGTTGCTCTCAAAATCGTGGCAAGAAAGCTGAGTGACGCTGACTCAATGGCACCTTGTAGCAAATGCTTTCCATTCATGGCTGTTCATGGGAGCAGAAAAAAACCCACCTGAGATTTCCTGCAGAAGCTCAATGGAACACAAACAAAACACTCCCAACAGAGCTGACTGAAATTCCCCAAGGTTAGGAGGAGAAGCAGCACTGCAAATGTCATGTCGAAAAGACACGAACAGTGATCATGAGGAAAAGATGCAACAAGGAACAACAGGAAAGTGGTAAAGATCACTGATGAAAATAAACTCCTGATGCCTCTTATGGTCGTGTTTACCATGTGTCCCCCATCTCCCTTCCCCAAATGCACAGCTGGATTCCACACACCACACAGGAGAGTCACTGGGCTGCTGGGATCAGTCACAGACGTGACTGAGGGAAACGAAGGCATCCGAAGGAAGGGATTTGAGCAAGGGAACCCAACACAGACAAAACCATCCCCTGTGTTGCTTTCACCAGCAAATAGAAATCATCTTCTCTTTCTTTAACGTGGTGGGAACAGCAGCTCAGCAGCTGCACCTCAGGGCACCACAGCCAGGGTCCCTACCTGGGTGTGTGAACCTGCCCGTCTGCAGCTCAGCAGCAGGTTTGTAGGCACAAATGTGACATGGACCAGCCAGCTTGAATAAAGATGGTAGGGACAAGTTAATGCAGCTGGCAAGCTACTTCCAATAATCAGAAACAGCTGCTGCAAGGTAATCAATTGGCCCTGGGTGATCACAGGGGTGCAAGAAGCATCTGAGGAAGTAGCTGGCAAGGGAAGGGTTTGAGTCAACACTGTTGGTGGCATTACATTGCCTGTGTGTCTCTGCACGTGCATTACCTGGCTTCTCTACATCTTTGGATGAATATTGCTTGCACCGTTACAACAGGCCTGGAGCATCTTTCTGAGCAAGTAGAGGCTCAACTCAACCACCTCCCCACCTGCATCTGCCAGCAGCTCTCTGCATGATCCACGTCCTTCTGGGCTGTGTGCAACAGCTGAAGCCTCAAAAGCTGCACTGCCCAAACCGCTCCAGCAGTTCAACCCCACGCTGCAGCCTCCGGACCCAGAAGCCAAAGACCTGCCCCGAAGGGCTTGGGGAGGCCACTGGGGAGGCAGGAGGGCTGGCAGCAGCTGCCAGAGCGCCCAAAGCACAGCCAAGCCCCAGCTGTATGTCCCCCAGCTCCCCTCACCCAGCCCCAGGCCCCCAGCACGGCTCTAGTGGCTGCCCCCTGCTCACCATCGTGGGTTCGTGGCAGAGGGCGCTGAGGGCTCTGAGCACTAGGCACCGCATCACACTGCTCTCGCTCCCCAGGGACCAGGCAGGGGAGTGACAGCCCTGCAGCCAATCAGAGGCGGCACAGAGACACACAAGGGCAGCATCTGCCCAGCTCCTGCTTGTGCCCTCCCAGGGGAGGCCTTGGAACCTGAAAACAAGGGGGTTTACCCAACAAGGTGTGTTAGAAAGCTAAAACAAGGCTTTGGATGCTGATAACTGAGGTTGAGACCTGAGAATGAGGGATTGAAAGCTGAAAATGAACAGGTTAAAGCTAAAAACAACAACTTGGGCCACAAAGTGAGACTTTGGAATCAAAAACTGGAGGACTGTGCTCCAAGCAATAAGATTAGAAACGGCAAAAAGGAGGCTTTGGAAGCTAAAAATGAGCATCTGGGCCACAAAACGAGCCTTTTGAGGTTAAAATTGAGTATTTGGAAGCTAAGAAATGAGGGTTTGAGCACAAAAATGAGACTGAAAATAAAGGTGATGGTTTGGACCTGGAAGAGGATGATTTGAAATCTAATCCCAAGGTTTGGAATCTGACAATCAGGCTTTGAGAATTAGAGTTTGGGTCACCAAGTGAGGTTTGAAAGATTTACATGGTGGCCTAGGCCTCAAAATAAGGCATTGGAAGCTAAAAAGGAGAGTTTGGGCTCCCAGAGGAGGGTTTGGAAGCAAAAACTCTCGCTTCGAATGGTGAAAATGAGGATTTGTTCCAAAAAGTACCACTTTGGAAGCTAAAAATGAGGTTTTGGATGCCAACCAGGAGGTCTTGAGGATTGAGGACTGCGCCAGCCAAGTTCTACCTTCCCAGCCCTTTAGGTGTGGGAGCTGCCCTCAGTCGTGTGCACTTCGTCTGCTCAGCCCAGATGAACAAATGCAGGGCGCAGGCCAGAGAGATGGGGTGGGCACTGAGGCACACAAGGAAGAACCCAGACGCAGCTTTCCTACCTCTGTCATAGAACCATGGAATTGTTATGGTTGGAAAAGGCCTCTCAGATGATCGAGTCCAAGCTCGTGCAGATGTTGAGGCTGCGAATAGTGCAGCAGGAGATCAGAGAAGCGACTGTGCAGGGGGATTTCTGAGCTTCCCCACCAGCCCTTGACACAACCAGCTCTGAGCCAGAGGCGTCCCTGTGGCGGCAGAGAGGTGCAGCGATCAGCTGCTCTCAGGAATCAGAGGCAGCCTGAGATGGAACCTTCCCTGACTGATTCATGATGGTGTCTTCCCCAACAGCCCCCTTTCTTAAGCCATTTTTACAGTCTCTTTCCCTTTGAGGTGGGGCTGGAGTGACTCTGGACACACAGACCTTCATCTGGATTGCTGTGTAATGCTCTCACTTTGCTTTTAAAGGTGTGGGGTAAGGAGAATGCAGAGCACATGCTGAGTGAGGGCTGGTGGCACCTTGGAGCTGTGTGGGCTTTGGGATGGAACTGTGTTTAGGTGTTATAATCAGAGTCTAATGAGCAAAGATCACCCAAAACCCAGCGTTTTTTCAGACAATGACAGGCTGTTGGCCCAGGTGTCAAATGAATTGCAGATGTTACAGAAGCCTCAGAGCACAGAAGCGTCATTCAGCCAGAAATCTGCAGGAACACATTTGTAAGTGTTTGGTATCTGAAATACTGGCGTTAGGAACCTGTTCCCTTGTGGCAGTACAAGCTTCAGGACATTGCTGATCTTGGAGAGTCACAAGAAGCCATCACTGCAGCACATCTCACTCCTGTTGTTATCTGGCAAGAACAGAACTTATCCAGCAGGGCACACACTTGGTGGAGCCATCCCCTGTGTGCCCAGCGCTGCCAGAAACACCTGCTTGAGAGTCACATTGGCTGCTGAGTCCTGGTTGGCACTTTCCTGGCATCACAAACATGCAGTTTGTGAGTTCCACAGTACCCTGCAGCTCCCTTCTTCTGCAAGAGCTCACAGGACTTGCCCACGCAGTCTCTGCTCTGTCCCAGCCTCCGTGCTGGTGTCCCAGGGAGCCACTGTGGAGCGGATTTCTTGCTCCCCAGCTGCCTCCTCCCTGCAGCCCTTCTGTGATTCCAGAGGCTATCCCAGGGGAGGGGCAGCGCTGTGGCCGTCACCAAGGGAGACAGAGAATGTTGGGCACTGCTGATGTCAGGGGCTGTTCCAGACCCCACCTGGCGTTTGTGACCTCACCTGGCCAGGGACTATAAAGCCTCCCAGTGGGACAGCCAGAGCCAGAGCCTCCCAGCAGGACAGTTGAGCTGCCCTTGGGACAACTTGGCTCCTTCCCTTGTTACTCGCCTTCGTGATTTCTTCCAGACATTTCTCCGTTACTGCTCACTTCTCCTCAACTTCCATCCTCTTCCAAAGGTAAGGATGACCCAAACTCTCAGGACAGGGAAGAGGATGTAGACAGGGATGACAGGAGAGGCTGCTCTGCACCTCCCAGTCCATTTCCAGGCTGAGCTCTTCCACCTCCAGAGCCTGGCCAAGGCTATGGGTAGTGTTGCTGTCTGGTGATTCTTCTGTTGACCACAAGATGAGGCTTTGGAAGCTAAAAGCAATGCTTTGGGCCCAAACATGAGCGTTAAGAGCACAGAGCTGGTAGAGCAGAGCTGTGAATGGAAGGAGCAGCCGGAAACCTGCTCCTAGCAATAGCTCAAGCAATTCCTGTTCCCTTGCCTGGGACTACAGCTTGGCTGCAGCTTGAGGTTTTGGTGTGGAGGTTCAGCCCTGGCTGGGTGCCAGGTGCCCAGCAAGTCGCTCTATCCCTCCCCCTCCTCAGCTGGACAGCAGAGAGAGAAATAAAACAAGAGGTTTGTGAGGCAAGGTAAGGACAGGGAGATCCCTCAGCAATTAATGTCTGGGGCAAACCAGACTCAGCGTGGGGAGAAAAGGTTTGATTTATTAATGAACCCTTCAAACTGAGCAGGGAGAGGAGATCTCCTCCTCTGGAGGTCTTCAAAAGCCACCTGGACATGTTCATAGAATCATAGAATCACAGAATGGTGGGGGCTGGAAGGGACCTTTAGAGATCATCCAGTGCAACCCCACTGCTTTGACAGCCAGTGTGTGTCTGTGGGAGATGTTCCATAACCAGTGTGTGAGTGTGTGTGCAAAGGTTTGATCCTTTTTAGCCCTGCTCAGTGTCAGACTTTTCCTGACAGTGTGAACAATGCTGTGCCTCTAGCAGAAGTTCTAAATTATGGCCAGTAGTGATTCCAGAGGCCATCCCAGGGGAGGGGCAGCGCTGTGGCCGTCACCAAGGGAGAGGGAGACCTTTGGGCAGTGCTGATGTCACACAGGGGCTGTTCCAGACCCCACCCGGCGTTGTGACCTCACCTGGCTGGGGGCTGTGGAGCCTCCCAGCGGGACAGCCAGAGCCAGTTGGGCTGAGCTGCCCTCGGGAGGACTCAGCTCCATCTGTAGCTACTTGCCTTTGTGCTTTCTTCAACGACTGCTTGTTTGCTGCCCACTTCTCCTCAACTTCCATCCACTTCCAAAGGTAAGGATGAACCAAATCTGCACCTCCAGTTCGATCTCTAGGCTGAGCTCTTGCCCCTGCCTAGGCTGGCCATGGCTATGGGAAGTGTTGCTGTGTTCTAGTTTAGATTGTGGTCCAAAAAGGAGGCTACAGAGGAGGGTTTGTGCCCAAACAGGAGGGTTTGGAAGCTCAAGATGGTAGAGCAGAGCTGAGAGTTTCAGGAGCAGCTGGAAAACTGCTCCTGGAAATACCTCAAGGCATTTGTGCCACTTTTGCCTTCCTGTTTCTTTCCCTGTGTCTATTTGAACGTGCTGTCTGTGTCTCCTGCTAGATCCTGCTGAGGCTGTGTGCAATGTCTCTGCGCTTCTGCAGCGTGATCCCATACGTCGTGCCCGGAGCGCTGGCACTGCTGGGCTGCTGGTGGCTCTATTCCTCCCGAAAAGCGCAGGCCAGAGACCGTGAGGAACCAGCCACAGCTGCTGAGGAAGCGCTGGAGGAAGGAGGCACAGAGAAGGAATCGTGGCCCCAGATAGAAGCCTGTGTCCCTCAGGGACTCTCTTCCTCATTGGAAGAGGAATGCCCAGAGACTGAGCTTCCAGAAGTGTCAACACCACCAGTTGTGCCGAGCACCCAGGAGGATGACAAAGACAGAGAAGAGCCAGCAGGATGTGCAGGGGAAAGCAGCGTCCCTGCTGCTGTTTCTGTCCCCGTGCAGAGCACAGAGTGTCCCGGCAGCGCTGCAGCCAGCCCCGCACAGGGCTCAGGCTCAGGCGCCGACGCAGAGCAGCGGCCGGCAGCAGCGCCGGCAGCGCCAGGAGCCGGGCAGAAGCCGAGCTATGCCCAGATAGCTGCTGCGCTGCCGCCATCCCCGCAGGCAGAGCCCCGGGCTGAGGAAGCGCTGCCGGGTGCCGCGCGGGATGTGCCCGCTGGGCTCTGCCCGGCTGCAGCCGCCCCAGCTGATGCCCCTCCGCAGGCGGCCGGCGCTGCTGCCCCTGAGCGGGGGCTGGCGGAGGCGGCGGCAGCGGCTGAGCACACGGCTGCCAGCAGGGATGCTGCGGGGCTGCTGGCGGCGGGCAGCGACGCGCGTGGCGCGGCAGGTAAGGGCTGTGCCGGGCTGCTGGGCACCTGGCTGGGCTGGGGCACCGACACAAACGGCTGCTGCTCCACTTGGGGCAGCGTTTGCTCAGCACTTCTTGGGCTGTCTTGCCTCTGCTGCTGGGGAAAGGGTCACTGGGTTTGAGGGGCTGCTGCTGAACTCGGGCCTCCTCCTGTTGCATTCCCAGAGGTGGGCTGGTTTCTCCCCAGGCATCAAGGGTGTGTGATGGGACTTGACCCTTCGTGACATCCTGGGGAACCTGATGGAGGAGCATCCCCATGGAATGCGTAGCAAGTTCTCAGTGTCACCTCTCTAGGAAAGGATCTCATTGCCTGGCCTGCTGTGTGGCAGCTGCACTGTGTGGGCTGTCTGAATGCTGACCTGTGTGCCTGTCTTGCAGGTGTAAATGGTTCTGACAAGCACTCAGAGGACACAGACGGTCCCGAGTGGCAGATTCTGACCCGAAAGAAGCGCGGCCAAAGAGGAAAATCCAAGGTGGTTGTCTGGGCAATAGAGGTGCCAAAGGTAAGCAGCCACTGTCCTGCTCGTGCCTCCTGCCCTGCCCTACAGAGACACTTTCAACTGCCATGGGGGCCCAACAGGAATGAAGAAGAGGTGCAGAGATGGAAAGAAGAGGCATGTTAGAGCTACACCCCGGGCTGGTGGTTGGAGTCCTTCTCCAGCACCTTCCACCCTGATCTGTCAGGGTGATGCTCTGAAAGCCTTCAGAAGGCTTTGAGGGTTCACAGCTCCTAAGAGCAGGGGATGAACTGTGGTGCTTTCCACTGTGCAGGAGGGTCACGCTCCCGCTGACCTTCGAAACTCACCCTCCAAATGAGCTGCAGGAACCAGGAAGCTGGGCAAAAGAAGCCCCAGGGCTCAGTGGGGTTTGATCTACATTTCTCTCCTTGACTCTTGCTTTCTTGTCTTTCATCAAGGATACAGTCTCACGCTTGATTGGCAAGCAAGGACAATTTATTAACAGCTTGAGGAGAGAGTCTGGGGCCACAATTTCTCTCTCAGCGCTCCCTGATGTCGAAGACTACGAAGTCTGTCACATCAAAGGTAAGAGGAATGCCTCTTTGTTCAGAGTCTAGAAAGTAGCTTGGGGGCTTTAATTAGACTAGAAATGGATTCAGTGGCTTGGAAAGGCCACGGCTTTTACCCAAGTGTTCTGCTCAGGGCTGTTCCAGCAGAGGGATGTGGCAATTGGCCTGGGCCTGGGCATGTGCAGCCTCTGTTGTAGGGCTGGGAATGCATTTGAGCAGCTTTGTCTGCTGGAGCTGAAGCAGCCCCTTTTGCAGGATCCCTTTGGGCTTGAAGCGGCAGATAGGGGATGCTTCTCAGCATCTTGTCTGGGAACGATGTTGGAGCAATTGGGGCTGAAAAGTGTCTGTCAGTGAGTTGGGTCCCTGCTGGAGGCCAAAGCCATTCCAAGTGGGGCCTGGGGCTCTGAGCTGCTCACGTTGGTTGGATATCAGGGTCTGTGTCCAATCTGTTCCAACTGAACTTGTCAGTGCAGCTCAGGAGGCTTCTGGCAGCTGGGTTGCTTCCCATGGCAGGGCTGGAGGTGTCCTCAGCCTACCTGTGCTGCTGACCTTGGGTGGGATTCTTGTCTTCCAGGCCTCTCCCATGAAGTTGAAGGAGCGCTGAGCCTGATTGGCAGCAGGTTCAAACACCTGTGTCTAGACAACATCTACCATCTGCATCCCCCTGCACCGGTGACACGTCCTTCTGTCCCTAGGACTGCAAAGTCCCAGACGCTTGCAGCACAGAAAAAGAAGAGGAAATAGTAGTAAATTGTAGTAAATAGTAGTAATTGTAGTAAATGCACTACAAAATAAAGTCTAATGTTGCCAAAGAAAAACACGGGAAACAAAGGAAACTTGACAGAAAGTGAAGTACAGAAACTTGAGGGAAAGCCAGAGCCCCAGGCAGCTGCTGCCACCTGGACACAGGCTCTGCTGCCCAGGGGGGCCCCTAGTGCAGGGCTTTGCAGATGGCCAGAGAGTGGCTGTAGCACACGATGGGGAGAAGATACCGCTGTCCTGAAATGAAAAGGAGAGTCCTCAATGTGTGGGCAGCACATCCCAAGTAGGAGATGTCCCAATTGTCCCAGTGGGAATTGGCCATAGCTTTGGGGACAGTGGTGAAGGTGACGCCCAGAAGGGCAGCCAGCCCAAATGCCAACCCATCTGAGTGGGAACTACAAGTCGTCAGGTTCTCTGTTGGGGGCAACTGGTGAGAGCAGTGGGGGGAGTGTGTGTGTTCTGGGCAAAACAGACTCCAAGTGCTTTACTGAGAGAGGAAAGTAGGAAAGCTTATTCTACAAGAAATAGGAAGGTGGGAGCTCTCCTCATTCATGTGCAGTCAGTCTGCTCAGCCCAGACTCAAATAAAGGCTGCCCTGGGACCCCTCTACAGGAGTAGGATGGGCACCTTGTGACTGGGTTTGTGGTGCCAGCTTTGACGTGAACAAACCACTTATCAAAGGTGGTCATGGTCAGGGAATCACAGAATCACAGAGTGGTGGGGTTGGAAGGGAGCTTTAGAGATCATCTAGTCCAACCCCTCCCGGCTAAAGCAGGTCCATCTCCATCAGGTCCCACAGGAACGTGTCCATGTAGGTTCTGAGAGCTCCAAGGAAGGAGCCTCCACACCCTCCCTGGGGAGCCTGTGCCAGGGCTCCCTCACCCTTCCTCTAAAGCAGCTTTTCCTTCACTGAAACTTCTGTTCCAGCCATTGTCCATCACCCCTGGTGCTCTCCCTGGGCACTCCCATCCCGCCCCATCCCCTTGCCATGCAACTGTCAAAGTGCCAAAGTGCCGAGCTGCTGGCTTCAATCTTCTTCCTACGGCGTGTCCCCCTTGGCCAAGCCCCAGTGCCAGGGACACCCAGCCCAGGGCTGCGTCATGGGCTCGTCTTTATTGCAGGAGCCGTGGCGGCGCTGCTGTGGTGGCATCCTACACGGACCAAAGGGAAACCCCCTGAAACAGGAACAGAAAGGATTGTGCAGGGCACCCGTGGTTTTTTTCTAATCTGCTCAGGAGAGACTGAAAAAGCCCAGATGCAGCCAAGAGAGATTCAGGGGACAGGGTGGACACTGAGGGACACCCAAAAGCCCCCAGCCCCAGGTTTCTCACACTTTTCAGAGGTTCCATGGCTGCCTGTCTGCCCGCAAAATTCTGCCTTCATCCTACTCTTGGTGTAGGAGCTCTCCTCATTCGTGTGCATTCAGTCTGCTCAGCCCAGACTGAAAAAAGGCTGCCCTGGGACCAACATCTTCATCAACCACCTGGATGAGGGGACAGAGGGACCCTCAGCAAGTTCCCTGCTGGCACCAAACTGGGAGCACTGGCTGATTGCCCAGAGGCTGTGCTGCCATTCAGTGGGATTTCGATCAGCTGGAGAGTTGGGCAGAGAGGAACCTCCTGAGGTTCAACAAGGACAAGTGCAGAGTCCTGCATCTGGGAAGGAACAACCCCCTGCACCAGGACAGGCTGGGGGTTGAACTGCTGAAGAGCAGCTCCAGGAGAAGTACCTGGGAGTGCTGGCTGAAAATAAACTGAACATGAGCCAGCAACGTGCCCTTGTGAGCAAGAACCGAATGGCATTCTTTGGGCATGAGGAAGAGTGTGGGCAGCAGGGTGAGGGAGGTTCTTCTTCCCCTCTGCTCTGCCCTGGTGAGGCCTCATCTGGAGTCCTGTGTCCAGTTCTGGGCTCCCCAGCTGGAGGGACAGAGAACTGCCAGAGAGACACCAGTGCAGGGCCACAGAGACTGGAGCATGTTTCAGATGAGGAAAGGCTGATGGACCTGGGGCTGTTTAGTCTGGAGGAGACTGAGGGGAGACCTTATTAACATTTACAAACATCTAAAGGGTGGGTGTCAGGAGGTTGGGACATCCCTTTTCTCTGTTGCAGCTAGCAACAGGACAAGGGGTGATGGGATGAAACTGGAACACAAACAGTTCCATTGAAACACAAGAAAAAACTCTTTTACTGAGAGGTGAGGGAGCCCTGGCCCAGGCTGCCCAGGGAGGCTGTGGAGGCTCCTTCCTTGGAGGGCTTCAAGACCTGCCTGGACACGTTCCTGTGTGACCTGATCTAGGTGGGAGCTGCTTCTGCAGGGGATTGGACTGGATGATTTCTAAAGACCCCTTCGAACCCCACCATTCTGTGATTCTATTCTATGATTCTATGAAATCTCTGAAGTCTGGTACCTGGTTCAGGCATTAAAGGTGTCCCACCTGGGAAGCCTGCTTCCCTTTTCCTTGCAGCTGGTATTTAGAACATAGACAGTTGCTTTTTGAAAGCAAAACCATCACAAAAAAACCCCAAAGAAACAGCTGGGTGATTTCCCTTCCCCAGGGCTGGCCACTGGACAAGGTGCTGGTCAGCAGCACTCTCAGGGTGCAGGGCTGGGCCCAGGACAGGCCTGCTGCAGGCACCACACTTCTGGAGGCTCCTGCTAATGCAGCTCCTGGCCAGTGCTCAGGGAATGAGGGCAGTTGTCCATAATTGCTAGCTTTGGTCTCTCCCCATCACTCAGTCTGCCTCCCTGCCCTCATCTTTCACCTCCTCCCTCTCTGTCTTTACCCCACCACTGTTTTTTCTTTCTCTTTCTCTGTAGGATTCCTTGTCTGTATTTTCTAACCCCTCCTTGTCTGTCCTACATGCTGCTGCTATTTTTTCTCCTCTCCTGCTCTCTGTCCTTTGCCTTTTTCTATCACCATGTTGTGATTCCTGGCCTTATTTTCCCTCTCTCGCACGGCCTGTCCCCACTTTCCTGCTCATCTCTCTTGCTCAGCTGGCTGGAGCTTCTCTCTTCTCTCCAGGCCTCCATCCTGCTCCCCATCCCCTTTTAGCTCTTCCTCTGACTCTCTCAGCCCATCGCTGTTCCGCCCTCCTGCGCCTTCTTCTGCTGATCCACATCCCTCTGCTCCTCGCTCTCTCTGGATGCTTTCCCTTCCTTCTCTTCTCTGTCCCTGCCTTCTGTCCCTGTCTCTCCCTTTCTCTCTCCTTTCAATTGTCTCTCTGTCCTAACCCCTGTCCCATTTCTCTGTCACTCCACTGTCCTGCTGCCTTTTCTGTCTCTCTGCCCCCCTGTCCCACTCCCTCTCCCTGCCTGTGTCTGTGTATCCCCCCATCCTCCTTTCTGCCCTTCCAATCCTCTCTCTGTCCCTCTCTGCTGCTGCTTGTTGCTCTTTTTCCTCCTGCACTCCCTGTCTCCTTGAGCTCCATCCCTTTCCTGCTCTGTCCCTCTGCCCTGCTCCTCCCCGCTATTTTCCTCCTCCTCCTCCTTTGCTCCTCCTGGGGCTGAGCCTGTGCAGCCCTGGGGAGACGGCCATGGGGCTGCAGGGTCAGGGGGGCCTGGCCAGGGGCTGGTGTCCCTGCAGGGTCAGACAGCAGGAAGGAGGCCCCGGGGCATGTGGGAGCTGTAGGCCTGGGGCACTGGCTACCAGCCAGCCATGTTGGCTCCTGGGCCATGTGGGAGCTGTAGCCCTGGGCAGGGGCTGCCAGCCGTCCCTGTTCATTGCTGGGCCAGCCAAGGGCACTGAGGGCTCATTTCCCCGCCCAGCAGCACTGTCTGTGCCTCAGTGTGTCTGTGCTCTCTGTGGGGCACTGACACAGCACAGAGATCCCAGCCAGAGCTGCTGTGGCCTGAGCCAGAGGCTCCCTCAGCGCCCAGCCCCGGGGCAGCCAATGGCAGCGCAGCAGGCGGGCACAGCCCTGATTGACGTGTGAGCGGCGGCCAATCAGAGGCGGCGGCGCCTCAGGGAGGGCGGGACCAGGCAGGGCAGTGACAGCCCTGCAGCCAATCAGAGGTGGCGTCGCCTCAGGGAGGGCGGGACCAGGCAGGGCGGTGACAGCCCCGTAGCCAATCAGAGGCGGCGTCGCCTCAGGGCGGGCTCTGGCCCCTCCCGCCCTGTGCTGCAAAGCCCCTGAGCCACAGGCAGAGGCAGAGGCAGGGCCAGAGAGACGGGAGCTGCTGGACACAGGCCCCGAGGGGCCGAGTGCTGAGGGGCCGGCACATGGCTGTGGGCAGCAGAGGCTGCGGCCCTGCAGAGGAGAAGGCTGAGCTCAGGGGCCCTTCTCAGCGCTGAGGGCTCCCTGCAGGGCGGGGGGCGAGAGGCTGGTGTGTGCTGTGTGGTGGGCAGGGACGGGACACGGGGTGCCGGGCACACGCTGACACAGGGGCGGCCACCCAAGGCCCTCCCTGGGTACCCCCAGGCACTGCCCATGTGCAGCCTGGGGTGTGAGGGGACGCGGCACGCAGCGGCCGCACGGGCACAGAGACACACAAGGGCAGCATCTGCCCAGCTCCTGCTTGTGCCCTCCAAGGGGAGGCCTTGGCAGCTCAAAAGGAGGGGGTTTACCCAACAAGGTGTGTTAGAAAGCTAAAACGAGGCTTTGGATGCTGATAACTGAGGTTGAGACCCGAGAATGAGGGACTGAAAGCTGAAAAGGAACAGGTTAAAGCTAAAAAGAACAACTTGGGCCACGAAGTGAGACTTTGGAATCACAAACTGGAGGACTGTGCTCCAAGCAATAAGGTTGAAAAAGGCAAAAAGGAGTCTTTGGAAGCTCAAAATGAGCATTTGGGCCTCAAAATGAGCCTTTTGAGGTTAAAATTGAGTGTTTGGAAGCTAAGAAATGAGGGTTTGAGCACAAAAATGAGACTTGGAAAAGAAAGGTGATGGTTTGGACCTAGAAGAGGATGATTTGAAATCTAATCCCAAGGTTTGGAAGGTGAAAACTGGGCTTTGGGAGAAAATTAGCGTTTGGGTCACCAAGTGAGGTTTGAAAGATTTCCATGGTGGCCTAGGCCTCAAAATAAGGCATTGGAAGCTAAAAAGGAGAGTTTGGGCCCCCAGAGGAGGGTTTGGAAGCAAAACCTCTCGCTTTGGATGGTGAAAATGAGGATTTGTTCCCAAAAGTACCACTTTGGAAGCTAAAAATGCGGTTTTGGATGCCAACCAGGAGGTCTTGGGCCCCAGACCAAGGACCGAGCCAGCCAAGTTCTACCTTCCCAGCCCTTTAGGTGTGGGAGCTGCCCTCAGTCGTGTGCACTTCGTCTGCTCAGCCCAGATGAACAAATGCAGGGTGCAGGCCAGAGAGATGGGGTGGGCACTGAGGCACACAAGGAAGAACCCAGCCGCAGCTTTCCTACCTCTGTCATAGAACCATGGAATTGTTATGGTTGGAAAAGGCCTCTCAGATGATCGAGTCCAAGCTTGTGCAGATGTTGAGGCTGCGAATAGTGCAGCAGGAGATCAGAGAAGCGAGTGTGCAGAGGGATTTCTGAGCTTCCCCAGCCAGCCCTTGGCACAACCAGCTCTGAGCCAGAGGCGTCCCTGTGGGGGGAGGGAGGTGCAGCCGTCAGCTGCTCCCAGGAGTCAGAGGCAGCCTGAGCTGGAACCTTCCCTGACTGATTCACGATGGTGTCTTCCCCAACAGCCCCCTTTCTTAAGCCATTTTTACAGTCTCTTTCCCTTTGAGGTGGGGCTGGAGTGACTCTGGTCACACAGACTTTCATCTGGATTGCTGTGTAATGCTCTCACTTTGCTTTTAAAGGTGTGGGGTAAGGAGAGTGCAGAGCACATGCTGAGTGAGGGCTGGTGGCACCTTGGGGCTGTGTGGGCTTTGGGATGGAACTGTGTTTCGGTGTTATTATAATGAGAGTCTAATGAGCAAAGTTCACCCAAAACCCAGCGTTTTTTCAGACAATGACAGGCTGTTGGCCCAGGTGTCAAATGAATTGCAGATGTTACAGAAGCCTCAGAGCACAGAAGCGTCATTCAGCCAGAAATCTGGAGGAACACATTTGTAAGTGTTTGGTATCTGAAATACTGGCGTTAGGAACTTGTTCCCTTGTGGCAGTACAAGCTTCAGGACATTGCTGATCTTATAGAGCCACAAGAAGCTGTCACTGCAGCACATCTCACTCCTGTTGTGATCTGGCAAGAACAGAACTTATCTTGGGCAAATCAGAGTGAGAGGAGTGAAGAAGCAACTGCTGAAGCCTGTCCTGTGGTTTGGCCAAACACCAGGAAGCCAAAGGTGAAAAACACACTGTGAGGAAGACTCAGATCTTCATCCTCAATGGCCCCGAGGCCCAGTGAAGGAGGCGTGAGGGAGCTGTGGCCTGGGCAGACTGAGGCAAGACAATGGGGGAAACTCATGCAGAAGTGCAATGAATATGCAGATCTAGTCTGGGACATGTGGAAAGTTTTGCTCTAAGCAGGGCACACACTTGGTGGAGCCATCCCCTGTGTGCCCAGCGCTGCCAGAAACACCTGCTTGACAGTCACATTGGCTATTGAGTCCTGATTGGCACTTTCCTGGCATCACAAACATGCAGCTTGTGAGTTCCACAGTACCCTGCAGCTCCCTTCTTCTGCAAGAGCTCACAGGGCTGCCCACACAGTCTCTGCTCTGTCCCAGCCTCTGTGCTGGTGTCCCAGGGAGCCACTGTGGAGCAGATTTCTTGCTCCCCAGCTGCCTCCTCCCTGCAGCCCTTCTGTGATTCCAGAGGCCATCCCAGGGGAGGGGCAGCGCTGTGGCCGTCACCAAGGGAGACAGAGAACGTTGGGCGCTGCTGATGTCACACAGGGGCTGTTCCAGACCCCACCCGGCGTTTGTGACCTCACCTGGCCAGGAACTATAAAGCCTCCCAACAGGACAGCCAGAGCCAGTTGGGCCTCCCAGCAGGACAGTTGAGCTGCCCTTGGGACAACTCAGCTCCTTCCCTCGCTACTCGCCTTCCAGCTTTTTTACGCTGTTTGTCATTTCCTCCTCACTTCTCAACTACCATCCTCTTGCAAAGGTAACTATGATTTAACTTTCAGGACAGACTGTAGAGCAGGTAGACAGGGGGTGAGAGAAGAGGCTGGTCTATACCTCCTGATGTTGAGGCTGAGATTTCTCTGGGCTGACCAGGGTGGAGCTCCTATTTGCTAAACCTTCTTTCTTTACAACAGAGTAGAACAGGTCAAAAGTGGGGCTGCGGCACCATCTGAGGCTTTGGGCTCAGCCAAGAGGTGCAGGAAGCCCATCCTGACTGAGGTGGTTGGAAGGGAGACAGAGGCAGGGCAGAGGCAGCTGTTCAAGGAGAGGCTGACAGTCAGTCACTGCTGCAGACAAGATGGAAAAGGGAGGTGTGACTGTCAGCAACGCCAGCAGGGGAACAGACTCTCTTCCAGAACGCTTTCTTCCCCAGTAAATGCCCACAGCAGTGTTAGGTGTCCCCAAGGTTTCTGGCTTGGAGGTTAGAGCTGGGTGTCCCAAGTCCCACTCCACAGAACTCGACTTGTCAAAGATCATAGAATCATAGAATCACAGAATGGTGGGGGTTGGAAGGGACCTTTAGAGACCATCCAGTCCAACTCCCCAGCAGAAGCAGGGTCACCTAGATCAGGTCGCATAGGAACATGTCCAGGTTTGGTCTTGAAGACCTCCAAGGAAGGAGCCTCTACAACCCCTCTGGGCAGCCTGGGCAAGGGCTCCCTCACCCTCACCCTCACGGTGAAATAGTGTTCTCTTATGTTTAAGTGGAACTTGTTGTGTTCCAGCTTCATCCCATCACCCCTTGTCCTGTTACTATCTACTGTAGAAAAGAGGGATGTCCCAACCTCCTGACACCCACCCTTTAGATATTTATTAATGTTAATAAGATCACCCCTCAGTCTTCTCCAGACTAAACAGCCCCAGGTCCCACAGCATTTCCTCATATGAAAGATGCTCCAGTCCCCTGATCATCTTGCTGGCCCTGCGCTGGACTCTCTCCAGCAGTTCCCTGTCCCTCTTGAGCTGAGGAGCCCAGAGCTAGACACAGGACTCCAGATGAGGCCTCACCAGGGCAGAGCAGAGGGGGAGAAGAACCTCCCTCGTCCCACTGGCCACACTCTTCTTGATGCCCCCAGGCTGCCATTGGCTTCTTGCCCACGAGGGCACGTTGCTGCTCATATTCAGTTTATTATCAATCAGCACTCCCAGGTCTCTCTCCTGGAGCTGCTCTCCAGCAGTTCGACTCCCAGCCTGTACTGGTGCAGGGGGTTGTTCCTTCCCAGCTGCAGGACTCTGCCCTTGTCCTTGTTGAACCTCAGGAGGTTCCTCTCTGCCCAACTCTCCAGCCAGTAGAGATCCCACTCTCTGGCAGCACAGCCTCTGGGGAATCAGCCAGTGCTCCCAGTTTGGTGCCAGCAGGGAACTTGCTGAGGGTCCCTCTGTCCCCTCATCCAGGTGGTTCATGAAGATGTTAAATAAGACTGCCCCCAGAATCTATCCCTTTGGAACTCCCCTGGCCACAGGCCTCCAACTTGACTCTGTGCCATTGATCACCACCCTCTGGGCTCTGTCACTCAGCCACCTCTCCATCCACCTCACTGTCCTCTCATCCCAGCCACACTGCCTGAGCTTTCTGATGAGGATGTTGTGGGAGACAGTGTCAGAAGCCTTGAATGTGCCTTGAAGATGTCACAGTGTGGTCACATCCTCTGACAAATTCCATCTCTGTGCAGTCATTGCGGAGGGAATGGCTCCACCAGAACGGATCCTCTTTCCCCCGGAGAAGCTTTGCATGGACTGGCAGCCAGGACAGAGCATTGGAGCAGGACTCTACAACATGGGCAACACGTGCTTCCTCAACTCCGTGCTGCAGTGCCTGACGCACACCCCGCCTCTGGCCAACTACCTGCTGTCTCGGGAGCACAGCCAGTCCTGTGAGTACTTGCAGGAACATCTCCTTGGCAGTCCCCTGGGCACTTCTCAAGGGCTCCCAGAGCCTGGCATTTGATTGAGGAGAAAAGCAGCCCTGCTGGGTCAAAGTCACCACTTGCTGTGCTTGGAACACTCAAGCCTAGAAGCCTCTTTTCCCGTCTAGGTGTGCTCCTCTTCAGAAAGGCACCTCTTTCTAGCCCTGGCTCTCTTGTTCCTCTCACTTCCACTCTCTTGTCTGGTTGCACAGACACTTGTGTCAGTTTGGCATTTCTCTCAAGAAAGTTTTCTAGTCATTAAACTGTCCAGGGCTCCTGGGGATGTTGACACCTGGGGAGGAGTGGAGACTCCTTACAGCTCCCAGGTCTCAGACAGATTTCCCATTGCTATGGAGATTTGGCTGACTTGAGGATCTTCCTGCCCTCCCTCTTCTCTCCCTCTTCAGGTCTTCAGCAAGGTTTCTGCATGATGTGCAGAATGGAAGCCCACGCTAACATGGTCCTGCATTCCTCAGGCAAGGTGCTCCAGCCTTTGGCTTTCATCAATGTCCTTCCACGTAAGTCCTTTCACAGCAGAAGCTGCTTTTAGAGGTTTTCTGCCCTTCTTGGAGGAGAGAACTACTAACTTCTTTCTTAGTGATAGGAGAACAATTCCAGCGGGGCAGGCAGGAAGATGCCCACGAGTTCCTACGCTCTGCTGTCGATGCCATGCAGAAAGTTTGTCTGAGAGGAATCAGCGAGTAAGCACAAGCAAACGGCCTTTCCCACGTTCCCAGCCCCTTTGGGCTCCTTGATGGGCTCTCGTCAAGGAAACCCTACTCTCAGGGCTTTCAGACAAAGCCAGTCCCACGCAGCTGGTAACTCTCTGCTCTTGCTGTTTCTTTCCAGCTTGGACGCCGCCTCTGAAGAGACCACCATCGTCCATCAAATATTTGGAGGACAGATGAGATCCAGAGGTACTTTCCCATGACTGTTACTCTCCTTGGGATTGTCTGTGTCCTTCTGCCAGCTGGTGAGGAACAGCTGCTGGTGTGACTGGCGTAGTGGGTAGGAAGGACTGGCAGCCTTGCTCGACCTGCCCTATGGCTGAGCCTTTTCCCTTGCCTTCCAGTCACGTGCCTGAGCTGCAATGCAGTTTCTGATTCCTACGAGGCCTTCCTGGATGTCCCTGTGGATATAAAGGTAAGAGGCTTTATCATTGCACTCCAGGGTATCCCAAGGCCCCTGCTGCTTTCTGGAATCCATGCAGTTGGCTCAACAACGTGTGCTGTGAACACCAGAGAGCTTGGTGGCTCGTGGGAAGAAGAACGGCTGTGTCCTTCTGGGGAGGAGAATACCCTCTCTCTGCCTCCCCTGGACACTGCCTGTGGGCTCCCAAGGGGTCTCCTTTGTGTCAGCTGCCTGGGGCTCCTTGTCACCTTCTTGTAAGTGTTTGGGCAAGGGTGTTGCTCCAAGTCCAGGGCTCTCCTTTCTCATTCCTCCAGGCAGCCTCATCTGTCACCACAGCTCTGAAGGACTTTGTGAAACCAGAGCAGCTGGATGGTGGAAACTGCTTTCACTGTAGCAGGTAAGATGATCCCTGATGCCATCTTAACAGCAGGTTTGCCGTGAAGGTGCTGCATGGCCTCCAGCAGAAGTCGCCTTGTCATGTAGGTTTCTTGCACAGGAGTGAGAGGCGGGTTGTTTGTCACGAGGCCTTCTGGTACTGACTAAGGCTGACAGTGACACAAGGCTGTGTAAGCCACGAGTGCTTGCCTGGCCTTCCTGGGGGAGAAGTGGGTGCATTTAGGCACTGGTCTCTGTGCTTGCTTCCAAGGTGTGACAAGCTGGCTGCCGTCTCCAAGAGGGTCACAGTGCATCGTGCACCCAGGGTTCTCACAGTGTGCCTGAAACGCTTTGACGCTGTCACTGGCAGGAAGATCTGCAAGGCATGTACACAACTGGAGGGCAACAACCTTCTCTCCCTGGAGCAGCAGGTTCCCCAAAGCAGGATGCTCTTGCACACGTTGCTGATGTTCGGTTCTTGCCGTTGCCTGCTGGGGACACGAGAGTTGCCGTGGGCAGACCAGAGTTCCCGTGGGGAGATGAGCATCTCCTCTGCTCTGAGAGCGCGGCTTTGGCCCAGAGCAGTTTGCTGACACCCAAACCATGACGTTCTGGGGGCTATTGCATCTAGTAGTTCAGGATCATTTCTGATCCCTGTTGGTCTCTCTGTAGGTTGTGGGGTACCCTGAGCGCTTGGATCTTCGGCCCTACATGTCTGAGGTGCCTGCAGAGCCGCTCGTCTACAGCTTATACGCTGTCCTGGTGCACGCCGGTTCCACGTGTGACTCGGGACACTATTTCTGCTACACAAAGGTACCGAGCAACAGCCTTCCCAGCAGGGGAGAGACGTGTGCCATGAAGAGCAGCTGGCAGGGCAGGGCTCCTGGCAGCCCAGGTCTGGGGGGAGAAGGACTCCTTAGGAGCTGGGTTGGATTTGCTTGGTCCTCCTCTTGCTCCTACAGCTGTCTGCTGGTGTCTCTGTGGAGAAACCCTGCAGCTCCTCTGCAGACAGCAACGTCTTTCTTCACAGGACGGCAATGGGCAGTGGTACAAGATGGATGATGAGTCTGTGACTCCTTGTGACATCAATACAGTTCAGAGGCAGCAAGCCTATTTACTGTTTTATGTCAGGTAATGGCAAGTCTTACAAGAATGTGTCCAGAATATGTTTCCTTTCCCCGGCCTTGCTGTGTTTCTTCTTATCCCCTTGAGTGTTTCTCTTTCTGTCCTAGGAGACAATTAGCTAATTAACTCCCTGTAGCATTCAGTGCTGAGCAGTCTGAACTCTCCCACCGCAGTCCTTCTCATCCCTTCCTGGACTTTGGGCTGCTGCCATGCTGTCAGCCTCTACTTGTCTACTCTCTGCAGCTGGCTAATGTAGAGAAGAGCCCTTCAAGGGGGCCTACAGGAAGGACAGGGAGAGACTCTTTCTTGGGGAAGGTAGTGATAGGAGGAGGAATAATGATTTTAAGTGGAAAGAGGGAAGATTGATGTCAGATATTAGGAAGAAATTCTTTCTCTGAGGGTGCTGACACCCTGGCACAGGTTGCTCAGAGAAGTTGTGGGTGCCTCCTCACTGGAGGTGCTGAAGGCCAGGTTGGAGTGGGCTTTGATCAACCTCTTCTAGAGGAAAGTGGCCCAGAGCATGTGGCAGGAGAGTTGGACCATGATCTTTCAGGTCCCTTCCAACCCAAACCCTTCTGTAATTCTATGTGTCTAAGGAATGGAGGCTGTGGGGGGCAGAAAGATGAGGACGTGCTGTGACAGGGGCAGAACTGGTGGCAAGACCCCAATCACAATTCCCATTTGTAGACTTGGTTAAGTCTTCACTCTGTCGCAGAAGCTGCTCCAAGGAAATGACTCAACAGTCCAGAACAGCCCTAAAGCAAGATCCTTTGTCTTTTCTTCTCCCCAGGAGCTCTGATTTGAAACCTGCAGAAAGAGCTTCTTCCTTGATCATGGCATTATATATCTCTTCCTTCTTCAGGCTGTTGCAGTCTAGCACCCAGAAGGCAGGTTCTGTAGGAGCACGGGGTCTGCCTTCACACACCAAGGTAACTCTGGTGAGGTGGCTCAGGGCGCCAAAGGGACAGTGGGTTTCTCTCTGGGCTCTTGCATTGCAACTCTTCACCCTCCCACGCTGCAGCTTTCTTGACAGCCACAACTCTTCTCTCTCTCAAAGCATCCCACCTAGATGCATCCTGCTTGTTGGCCTTTGACCCTTCTTTCCCCCTCCAGGGGAGGCTTTGGGAGGGCCTGAGCTGTCCTCTCGCACAGCTTCTGGAGAGTCCCCACAGTTGTGGTCCTTTCAGGAGCAAAGGACAAGACCTTTTCACAGCTCTCTTTGCAGGACACGGCAGTGCACTCTGCACAGGGCAGCAGCTCCCCTGCAACAGCCAGCAGAAGCCAGCTAAGCCAGGCAGCTGCCCCAGTGGCACGTGCAGGCCGTCTGCACCTCACCTGGCCACGGACACCCAGCAGCGGGAAATGCCACTGCTCAGGCCCCGGCCAACACGTTGGTGCTGCGCTGTCTGGTCAGCAGACAGCAGGCAGCAACAGACAGAAGCACACACACAGCCCTTCATCCCCCGATGAGAGCAGCAGCGCCAGGCAGAGGGCTCGCAGCAGATCCCCACAGTGGGGCAGCGGTGATCACAGCTGGAGCGTTGAGCCCGGGGACTATGAGCACTCAGCAGGAAGGTGGAGAAAGAGGAAGAGCAGTCCTGACATTCTTGGCCATGCTCCCAGCAATGACACAGCTCCAGGGTCCTCCAAGGTCCCCTCCATGGGGGTTCCCACACCCAAGGAGGAAACTCAGCAGATGCAGAGAGAGAGCAGCAGATCTGCGACACGGGGCCGTGATCTCCGCAGCCGTTTCGTGGAGTTCACTGATTATTGCAGCTCAGCAAGGAGAAAGAGGAGAGCAAATCCTCCATGTTGTGATGAAGCCCCAAGGAACAAAGTAGCTCCAGGGCCCTTCAGGATCACGTTCAATGTGTTTCTCATATTCAGGGCTGCCAAAAAGAAACATCAGCGGAGGCAGTGAAGGAGGAGCAGCTCTGCAGCACGGGGCTGTGATCAAACGTGCTGCTTTAGCCCTGGCTGGGTGCCAGGTGCCCACCAAGTCGCAAACTCCCCCTAGACTGGACAAGAGGAAATCTGCCGGATGGAGACGACCATCCAAGTGCTGCACTAAAGCCCTCAGGGACAAAGGGCCCCCGTTGAACGTGGCTCAGAGCCACGGCGGAGGCCACGGATGGAGCTGTGCCGGGACCCTGCCCAGCTGCGGTACGGCAGCAGCGCCGCACCGGCGGCCCTCCAGGAGTCGCTGGGGGTGGCCCTCGGGAGCAGCGCTGCAGGGCACAAGGAATCACGGGGACTTTTTCCTGCACGGGCCTTCCCTCCCTGCACCGATGGCAGCAGAAGCGAGGAGCTTCCAGCCTCTCTGGGAACCATCCCGTGTCCCCGGCACATCGTCACATAAAGGATGTCTCTGCTGATCTGACTTGGTGTAGAGAAGTTTTTCTGCCCCAGCACATTTGCAACAACCTCACTCAATGGAGATGAGAGAGTCTGAGGCCCCCACACACACACTTGCTGCCAGTTCATGATGAAAACCCTGGAGATTTGTTCCCCACGCATTCACAGGGCCTGTTGCAATCTTCCCCCGCAGCTGCTGGGCTGTTCCTCCTGCCCCTGCCTACATTTCTGTACTCTAGTTCCATTGGCTCTTATCTCTTTGACAACTTCCATCTCTTCTATCACTTTCTAACCATCCTTTGACCAATTCTGTCTGTCTCTTTAGGATCACCCCAATTCAAGCTAACTTGAGGCCAGGCTGATTTTTTCAGGCTATAGGGTTTATGGCACATTTCTGCCAAATCTCTTCTTCTCTCCTCAATGGCATGTCACCATCAACCCAAGCTTTGACCTTGAACAAATATTGGAGAATATTGACACACATTACCCACATTTTTCCTGACCCTGAACACTGATTCCCTCACACACATCACACCAGAGGGGCTTCAAACGCCCTGGACACTGATTTCCTCACACACATCACACCAGGGGGGCTTCAAACACCCTGGACACTGATTCCCTCACACACATCACACCAGAGGGGCTTCAAACCTTTTAGGTTCACACACTGGGCACAAATCATTTCCCACAGACACACACTGGCTGTAGCAGAACAGTGGGGAGAGCGGCGGGGAGGGTGCTGCAGAGGCCGGCTCTGCAGGAGGCCTCAGTTTGATCCCTCACAAGTGACCTCTCCGCCTTCCTCTCCTTTCTTCCCCTGTCGCCATGTTGGGCTCCCTGGCCTCACCTTCCCTCTGTGCCCTGAGGCGCCGCCGCCTCTGATTGGCTGCGGGGCTGTCCCTGCCCTGGCTGGGCCCGCCCTCCCTGAGGCAGCGTTTTCTCTGATTGGCTGAGGAGCTGTCACTCTGTCCTGGGCTGGGCCCGCCCTCCCTGAGGCGATGATGTCTCTGATTGGCTGCGGGGCTGCCACAGCTGTGGCTGGGCCCGCCCTCCCTGAGGCGCCGCCTCCGATTGGCCGCCGCGCACACGTCAATCAGGGCTGAGCCCGCTTCCTGCGCTGCCATTGGCTGTGCGGGGCTCTGGCTCCCCTGTGGGCAGCCGCCGCCAGGACACCAGCTCTGCCTCTGGGCTCGGCGCTGCCCGAGCCAGGCTGTAACAACGACGCGATGGACACGGAGGGACAGGAGAAAGCCCCCAGCCCTTCAGGAAGGTCTCAGAGCAGCCTGTCAGGCAGCAAGGGCTGGGAGGGTGGAACTTGGCTGGCTGACATGGATCCTAGGACCTCTCTACAAGGGTAGGACACCCGGGGCTGAGGGCTTCCTTCTATCGCTCAGCGTCCTGGCGTTTGCAGGGTGGGCTGAGCAGACTCGCTGTGCACCATGAGGGACACCTCACACCGCAAAAGAGGGAAGTGAGGCAGAGCTTGGCTGGCTGAAAGGGTCCCCTGGCATCTCTCTGGAGGGGAAGGAAAGCTGCGACTGCCGGCGTTCCTCTGCCGCTCAGGCTCTGCCGCTGATTTCTTGTCTCCGAGCCCCTCCTTCTGGCAGAGCAGCCGTCCTGCATGCGACTGACACCCCTCCCGCAGCCAAAGGGACGAGCAAAGTCCCTCACAGCCAGCCAGACTCCACATCTTGTCCCACAACACTCCAGCAAAAGACACCTTTCCCCTCAAAAACCCACCTGAACCCCACTTTTCCCCTCAAAACCTCACCCAAACGCCACTTTTCCCCTCAGAATCAGGAATTGTTTGGTGGTTAAAGCCCCTGAAGCTGCTGCAGTCCCAGCGCTCCCCACACCCTGCCCAGCCCAGCACTGACCCACGGCCTCAGCACCTCAGCCCCACGGCTTTGGGGTCCCTCCAGGGCTGGGCACTCCCCCAGCTCCCTGGGCAGCCTGGCACACACCTCTCTCAGGGAAACGGTTCTGCCTCAGCTCCAGCCTCAACTCCCACCCAAACTGCACTTATTCCCCTCAAAACTCCTTAAAAACCCCACTTTTCCACTCAAATCTCCACTAAACTCCCACTTTCTCCCTCAAAACTCCTTAAAAACCCCACTTTTCCCCTCAAATCTCCACTAAACTCCCACTTTCTCCCTCAAAACTCCACCAAAAACCCACTTTTTCCCCTCAAATCTACACTAAACTCCCACTTTCTCCTCAAAACTCCTTCAAAACCCACTTTTCCCCTCAAATCTCCACTAAACTCCCACTTTCTCCTCAAAACTCCTTCAAGACCCCCTTTTCCCCTCAATTCTTCACTAAACTCCCACTTTCTCCCTCAAAACTCCTTAAAAACCCACTTTTCCCCTCAAATCTCCACTAAACTCCCACTTTCTCCTCAAAACTTCTTAAAAACCCCACTTTTTCCCCACAAAACCCCCAAAGCCCCACTTTTCCCCTCAAAACTCTAACAAACACTTTTTCCTCTAAATTCCAATCCTTTTTTCCCCCACAATACTCCACCAAAATCCTACTTTTTCCCTCAAAACTCCTTCAAGACATGACTTTTTCCCTCCAAAACACCACAAAACCCCCACTTTTTCCTCAAAACTCCACTGAAACCCCTTTTTTCCTCAAAACTCCATCAAAATCCCACTTTTTTACTCTGAAAGCCCCCCGAGCCCCCTTTTTCCCTCCAAACTCTGCCAAAATCTCACTTTTCCTTCAAAATTGCACCACAACTCCATCAAAAACCCCCCTTTCCCCTCAAATCTCTACTACCACTTTTTCCCTCAAAACCCCTTCAAAACCCAACTTTTTCCCACCAAAACACACCTTTTCCTCTCAAAGCTCCACTGAACTCCACCTTCTCCCCTCAAAACCCCCCTTTTATCCCTTATGACCCCAAAACCTCCCCTCTTTCCTCTCAAAACCTTCGTTTTTCCCCTCAACCCCCCCCCTTTTCCCCTCAAAAACCCCTCTTTTAACCCTTAAGACCCCAAAACCTCCCATTTTCCCCTCAAAACCTCAATTTTTTCCATCAAACTCCCCTTTTCCCCTCAAAACCCCTCTTTTATCCCTTAAGACCCCAAAAACTCCCCATTTTCTCCTCAAAACCTCCTTTTGGCCCTCGAAGGACCCCTTTCATCCCTTAAGATCCCCAAATCTCTCCTTTTTCTCCTCAAAACCTCCATTTTTCCTCCTAAAACCCCCTTTTTCCTCTCAAAAACTCCTCTTTTAACCCTTAAGACCCCAAAACTTCCCCCTTTTCCCCTCTAAAACCCCTCTTTTATTCCTTAAGACCCCCAAACCCCCCTTTATCCCCTCAAAATCTCCGTTTTTCCCCTCAATGCCCCCTTTTTCCCTTCAAAACCTCTCTTTTATCCCTTAAGATCCTAAAACTCGCCCTTTTTTGCCCTCAAATCTTGCCTTTTATCCCCTAAGACCCCAAACCTCCCTTTTTTCTCCTCAAAACCACTTTTTATCCCTTAAGATCCTAAAACTCCCCCTTTTTTGCCCTCAAATCTTGCCTTTTATCCCCTAAGACCCCAAACCTTCCTTTTTCCCCTCAAAACCACCTTTTATCCCTTAAGATCCCCAATCTCCCCCCCTTTCCCCTCAAAACCCCCCCTTTATCCTTTAAGACTCCACAACTCTCCCTTTTTCCCCCAAAAGTCTCCTTTTATCCCTTAAGACCACAAAATCTCCCCTTTTTCCCCTCAAAACCCCTTTTCCCCTCAAATCCTTCGTTTTTCCCCTCACCCCAGCCCTTTTTCCCTCAAACTCAACTTTTTCCCTCTAAACTCCACCAAAACGCCCCTTTTCCCCTCAAAACTCCTCTAAACTCCCACTTTTGCCTCAAAACTTCACCAAACCTCACGTTTTGGCTCAAAACTCCCCCCAAACCCCCCTTTTTCCCCTCAATACCCCACTTTTGCCCCTCAAGACCCTCAAACACCCCATTTATCTCCTCAAAACTCCCCCAAAACCCCCCTTTTTCCCCCTCAAAACCTCTCTTATCCCTTAAGACCCCAAAACCTCCCCATTTTCTCCTCAAAACCCCCTTTATCCCCTCACCCCCCCCTTTTTGACTCAAACCCCTCTTTTATCCCTTAAGACCCCAAAACCCCCTTTTTCCCCTCAAAACCCCCCTTTTAACCCTTAAGACTCCAAAACTCTCCCTTTTTCCCCTCTAAAGTCTCCTTTTATCCCTTAAGACCCCAAAATCTCCCCTTTTTGCCCTCAAAACCCTTTTTCCCTTCAAAACCTACTTTTTCCCTCAAAACACCACCAAAACTCCCCTTTTCCCCTCAAAACTCCTCTAAACTACCACTTTTGCCTCAAAACTTCACCAAAACCTCACTTTTTGGCTCAAAACTCCCCCCAAACCCCCCTTTTTCCCCTCAAAAGCCCCCTTTCATCCCTTAAGATCCCCAAATCTCTCCTTTTTCTACTCAAAACCTTCCTACTAAAACCCCCCTTTTCCTCTCAAAAACTCCTCTTTTAACCCTTAAGACCCCAAAATCTCCCCTTTTTCCCCTCAAAACCCCCCTTTTATTCCTTAAGATACCCAAACCTCCCTTTTTTCACCTCAAAACCCCTTTTTATCCCTTAAGATCCTAAAACTCCCCCTTTTTCCCTTCAAAACCCCTCTTTTATTCCTTAAGACCCCCAAATCTCCTGTTTTTCTCCTCAAAACCCCCTTTTTCCCCTCAAAACCCCTCTTTTATCCCTTAAGACCACAAAACCTCCCATTTTCTACTCAAAACCTCCTTTATCCCCTCAAAACCCCCCTTTTCGACTCAACCCCCCCTTTTATCCCTTAAGACCCCAAAACCCCCCTTTTTCCCCTCAAAACCCCTCTTTTATCCCTTTAGACCCCAAAACCTCCCATTTTCCCCTCAAAACCTCCATTTTTCCCCTCAAACCCCCCCTTTTCCTCTCAAAACCCCTCTTTTGTCCCTTAAGACCCCAAAACCCCTTTTTCCCCTCAAAACCCCCTTTTTCCCCTCAAAACCCCCTTTTTCCCGCCGTTAGACCCAAAGCCGCCCCTTTTCCCCTCAGCGCCAGGCCCCGCCCCTCCCCTCGGCCCGTCCATTTCTCACGGGGGGGGGTGCGAAACAAACCCCCCTCATTTTATACAAAACCTTTATTCTGTAACAGTGTGTGTTGGGGTGGGGGGTCCCCCAAACCTCCCCCCGCGACCCCCCAACACTGAGAGGGGGGAGCACAGCGGGTGCCAAGGGGGGGACACACATAGGTGCCCCCCCCCCGCCATCATCCCGAGGGCCACAATGCCGCCCCCCCCCCCGCCTTAAATCTCTTTATCTACACAATAAATACGGCGGGGGGCGGCTCAGGCGCGGGGGAGGCAGCGGGGGGGCGTCGGCAGCGGCGGGGCCAGGCCGGGGGGGCACAGGCAGCGGAACGAGCCCGCGGTGTTGAGGCAGCGGCCGGGCTGGCAGCGGGGGGGGCCCGAACACTCGTCCACGTCTGGGGAGGGCGGCGGCACAGAAGGGGTTAATGGGGTATTGGGGGGGGGATGGGATGGGGGTGGGGATGGGGATGGCTCAGGGTGCTGGGGAGGGGGTTTGGGTGCTGAGGAAGGAGTTTGGGAGGGGGGCTGGGTGCTGGGGAGGGCTCAGGGTGCTGGGGAGGGGGTTTGGGTGCTGAGGAAGGAGTTTGGGAGGGGGGGCTGGGTGCTGGGGAGGGGGTTTGGGTGCTGGGGAGGGGGTTTGGGTGCTGAGGAAGGAGTTTTGGAGGGGGGCTGGGTGCTGGGGTGGGCTGGGTGCTGGGGAGGGGGTTTGGGTGCTGGGGGAGGGGGTTTGGGTGCTGGGGAAGGAGTTTTGGAGGGGGTTTGGGTGCTGAGGAGGGCCCTGGGACCTAGGGAGGGGGTTGGGTGCTGAGGGAGGGGATCAGGGTGCTGGGGAGGGGGAGTTGGGTGCTGGGGAGGGAGTTTGGGAGGGGGTTTGGGTGCTGAGGGAGGGGGGTTGGGTGCTGAGGAGGGCCCTGGGAGCTAGGGAGGGGATCTGGGTGCTCGGGAGGGGATTTGGGTGCTGGGGAGGGGGATAGGGAGGGGGTTTGGATGCTGAGGGAGGGGGTTTGGGTGCTGGGGAAGGAGCTAGGGAGGGGGTTGGGTGCTGAGGGAGGGGATCAGGGTGCTGGGGAGGGGGAGTTGGGTGCTGGGGAGGGCTGGGTGCTGGGGAAGGAGTTTGGGAGGGGGTTTGGGTGCTGGGGGAGGGCTCAGGGTGCTGGGGAGGGGGATAGGGAGGGAATTTGGATGCTGAGGGAGGGGGTTTGGGTGCTGGGGAAGGAGCTAGGGAGGGGGTTGGGTGCAAGGATGCTCAACATCATCTGTTTCTATTGTCCGTGTCTCAAGTCGTGGTTTCCTTATATGATGGAGGAGGAGACCCATTTCCAGTTCCATTTCTGGTCAGCGCATTCATTAATCTGCAGGTGTTGAGCTTTTCTCTGGTAATGGTTCCTAAAATACACTTGTAAACTATATAAATTATCATCAATAGTATAACAAACATAATTACATATTGGATGACTGAGGAAATCCACCCAGAGACCTGGAGCCCCAATGAATCAAATATTGCTCCTATCCAATTATGTTGAGCTTCTTCTTCAATTTCTTTGGCTTCGGTTTCAACCTTCTCCAATTGTAAAATATCTTTTTCTACTTCGATTGTCATGTTTGGAATATGGATACAGCAGTGATCAATTCTTTTGCTCAGGTAACCACAGACCCCATGTTCCCGCAGCAGCAACATGTCTAAGGCCATTCTATTCTGCAAAGTCATTCTGCTAGTTGCCTGTAGCTGCAAATTCATATCCTTAAACCCTTTCTTGGTGGCTGCTGCTAATCTTTCGGTTTGACCCAATAATTTGTACAACATTTCCCTATTACGGTAAGATGAAATTGGTGCAAACAGGGATTCTAAAACCCATCCAAATTTCACTCCACTATCTGGTTTGTGCCACTCATCTTTTCGACTTTTATTTTTGTGCTACTACACCAATATCCAGTTATTGGAATAGTACCATCTACTGTACAGCGACCTTTAATACTGCCACCTCTCCCATAAGGACCTGTTCTAACCCATCTATAATACCCCGGCAATGATCTACACTCTTTTTCCGTTAAATCCCCCTTTATTAAACACCCATTTATCCACTCTTCATACTTTATTGATACTTGCCTGCAATTCCAAGTAAAATTAACAGAGGTTTCTGGCATGGTTGTTAATGGAATAATTCCCCAGGGTATAGGTTCACCTGCAGCCTGAGGTAGTGGCAAACATGCTGTAATCTTAGATACATTCTGAATCATTCCAAAATCTCTAATCAACCCGACCACTAAGTTTTCCCATCCTTCATCTCGATGGAAGTTTATTGTCCCATTTCCTAGATCCCGTATTCTCCTTCGGCTATATTTGCCTCTAATTAATGATACTAACATCCTAGAGTGGGCCCACCACGCACCTCTGGCCATCCAACACCAATACATCCCTTCATCATCTGATTGTACATCATTTATTATTAATACTATGGTGCCGCCTAACCTCTTCTCTATCCGATATTTCCTTCCAGGCTGTATACTGCTATCTCCAAACCACCACCCAAAATCTGAAAAACTCGTTCTGGGATTCACTTTACATGTTAAAATAACTATTTTCCCTTCGTTGGCCTGACACACCCCTTGTGTGGCCCTAATTCTTTGATTCAAATGAGGTCGGCCCTGCACATTTCTTTTTCCATAATTAGAGTAGGGTCCACATACAGCTACACATAGATATTGTCCATCCACCTTACCCAACAGAGGTTGAGTATAATTCAGCCATCCTATCCCTCTGTTCCCCACATTCCACCAACTGATTCCTTCCTCGATCCTGTCCCACAATCCTTGAGGTCCCATTTTCCACCATTTAACTTGAACCGGGGCTTCACATTCTCTTTGTGAAGTAAAAGCACAGTTTATCCTCAAGGGTGGGCCGTCCCACATATCCATTGAAGCTATTTTTGGTATTACTTCTACTCCCGCCTGAATCGGGGACCAAGGTACTACTCTCAAATCTATTTGCTTATAATCAAAATTTTCCCGAATTAACACCAAACACATGTATACTCCTGCTTCTCCTAACGTTAAATTAGTCAATTGCAAGGCAACACTTCCTTTTTGGGTATCCTTATTCCAAACAGTAACAATACTTGCAGTCAATCTGGTTTGTCCTTGTTTCCAAATCGCAATTATTTCCTTGGCTCCAGCTCCTTGGTCATCAGCAATGTCACAGGTTAAATTGTCACAGGTTAAATTGACATCCATCCCTTCCATGACAGTAACCACGGGCTCTGTAACAGTGACAAATACAAATCCATTGAACAATACCATTTTCAATAATATCAACAGTACAACAGTTAAGAATGCTGTTTGGCTCGAAATATCATTCGAGTGGGGGATACCACTTGGGTTTCCCATTCGGTTGGAACCTTCTTGACTCGAGTGTAGTGGATCCAAGCGTCGATTCCCGCTACCTTTATGGCTGTGAAAGTTGTCAAGATCACTTGATGGGGACCGTCCCATGTCTCTCTCAGTGGGTCTGTGAACCAATTCTTCACATAGACCTGATCTCCCGGTTGAATATCATGCACTGGATTTTCCAGCGGGAGCGGCCGATTCCATTGAAGGGCACCCGTAAGGCGTTGAGAACTCTATTGAGCGACATAACATAGTTAAAATCACCTGGTCTCCCAATACATGCGGGTCTCCTTTTAACACGGTGGCATGATAAGGCTTGCCGTACAGTATCTTGTACGGACTTACTCCTATCCTTTCCCTAGGTTTTATCCTAATCCTAAGTAACGCTAACGGCAAAGCTTGGGGCCACTGAAGTTTGGCCTCCTGACATATCTTTTTGATCTGATTTTTCAATGTTTGGTTCATCCTTTCTACTTGACCACTAGACTGGGGTCTCCATGGAGTGTGTAAATTCCAGGTAATGTCTAACGTCCTAGCCACCTCCTGAACTATCCCTGCCACAAAATGTGGGCCTCTATCTGATGATAATCCCAGTGGTACTCCAAATCTAGGTACTATTTCTTTCAACAATGTTTTCACCACTTTCTTTGCTTGGTTTGTTCTACAAGGGAAGGCTTCTGGCCACCCCGGAAAGGTGCACACATACACCAACAGGTATTTGAGTCCCTGAGCCCTTGGAAGTTCTGAAAAGTCAACCTGCCAATAATCTCCAGGCTCTGGTCCTATTTGTAATTTTCCCAACTGCACCTGTTTCCTTACAATAGGATTATTCTTTAAACAAACTGGGCACATGGCATTCACCCTTTTTGCCAGCGTTAACATTTGGTTGGAAATTATTTCCTTTTTCAAAAATTTTACCAACACCTCTGCTCCCCAATGGCATTTATTGTGTTCAGTCTCTAATATGGACTTCATAACATTTTTGGGCACCACCACTTGTCCCATTGTCGTTACATACCATCCAATTGCATTCTTCTGGGCCTTTAGATATGTCGCCAATTTCTCATCATCGGCAGAATAGCTTGGTTCCCGAATCATATAACAAGAAACAGGGCTCACCTTGGTTGGTATTAAAGCCATCTGAGTCCAAACCTGTCGAGCAGCTTCTTTAGCGGTGATGTCTGCTAGTTCATTCCCTCGATATATCTTTCCTTCTTCTTTACGATGTCCCCTGATGTGCATTACTGCTACCTTTTCTGGTGTATGTACCGCATCCAACAGGGCGAGAACTTCCGATCTGGTTCCATTTTCCACAAAGCTAGATCCATCGGTAAAGAGATCCCAATCTGAATCTTCTAACGGTGTGTCCTTTAGGTCTGCTCGGCTCGCATACACCTGTTCAATTGTTTCTACACAATCATGAACCAGCTCCCCTTCTTCCTGTTTGCTGTGAAGAAATTCTGCTGGGTTGATATGGTTAGTTATCTTAAGTTCCACATCATCTTGTTCTCTTAATATAGCTTGATATTGTAACATTCTGCTGGATGATAACCAGTGACCCCCCTTTTGTTCCAGGACAGCCAAGACCATATGGGGCACAAAGACCTCCATTTTCCTTCCCAAAGTCAGTTTTCGGGCTTCCTGTATGAGGATCACTGTGGCCGTAACTACCCTCAAGCATGACGGCCAACCAGCACTAACATTGTCCAGTTGTTTTGAAAAATATCCCACTGGGTGTTTCCATGACCCTATTTTCTGGGTCAACACTCCCAGAGCCAGATTCTGCCTTTCATTTACATAAAGCTGAAAATCCTTATTTAAGTCCGGCAACCCTAAGGCAGGTGCTTCTTTCAGAGCTTGTTTTAGCTCCTGAAAGGCTCTTTTCCTTTGTGGACTCCATTCCAATTGGGGCTCCTTCAAAGCCTCATACAAGGGTTTGACTAACAATCCGAAATTTAGAATCCACAGTCTACACCAACCAACCATTCCTAAAAATGATCTCAGTTCCTGATGATTCCTTGGAAGGGGTATGGCACATATTGCCTTAATTCTGTTTGTGCCCAATTGTCTCTGACCTTGCATCAATTCACATCCCAAATAAAGAACATTCTCTTTGAGGAGCTGGGTCTTTTCCTTAGATACTCGATATCCTGCTTGTCCCAGCATATTCAGTAAGGCAATTGTAAGCTTCAGGCAAACTTCCTTTTCCTCAGTTGCCAACAGAATATCATCCACATACTGCAAAATCACATAAGAGAATGGAGATTCTCTTACCTGTTCGGTCTTCCATTCCTCCAACTCTTTGGCTAATTGATTTCCGAAAATAGTGGGGCTGTTTTTGAAACCCTGCTGAAGCCGTGTCCATGTCAGTTGTTTCTTCCTTCCCGAATTTGGATCTTCCCATTCAAATGCAAAATACTTCCTACTTGGTAATGCCAGCGGGATGCAGAAGAAGGCATCTTTCAAATCAATTACTGTAAACCATTTAAACCTTTCCGACACAGATGTTAACAGAGTATAAGGGTTAGCAACCACTGGGTGAATGTCCTTTACAATTTCATTTATGGCCCTTAAATCTTGCACTAGCCTATATTTACCATTAGGCTTACTTACAGGAAAAATAGGAGTGTTAGATTCACATTCCTGTAAAATTCCTTGAATCACAAATTGAGTTATCAGTGGAGCCACTCCTTTCCTAGCCTCCAACTTCATTGGATATTGTCTAACCCTAACCGGATGGGCTCCTTCCTTTAGTTCTACAACAACAGGCTGGGCAGCTTTTGACTTTCCTGGGGTCCCTGTTTCCCATACCCAGGGTACAACTGCCTGATCTATTTCTTCCGGAATGGGAGTAGGTTCTATTTCCTTTCTTACAAAAATTTTCCCAATTTCTTCATTTGGAATCTCCAATTTTACTCTCCCATTTTGAAATATTATTTTCACGTTTAACAAAGACAATAAATCCCTTCCAAACAGGGGCTTGGGACAATTGGGCATATAAAAAAAATTGATGATCCAATTCCTTTCCCCCAAATTTCAAATTTAGAGGCTGCAAAAATGGTCTTTCTTCCAGCTGACCCATAGCCCCTACCACCTGTACGGTGGTATCACTTATTGGTCCCAGTCTTTTGTTGAGAACTGAATAAGTATCAACTGTGAATTCCTGTTCTTTACCATTTATTTCTAACCTTACCTTTAACCCTTGCTCTAGTCAGCTCTGACTTTGGTAATTCCCCAAAACCAGGGCTTGGGCGACATCTGCCTCAGGCATAGGATAACTACCCATTGTCCCGGCGCCACCCCCCATTCCATTTTTCACAGGACATTCATTTTTCCAATGTCCTATCTATCGACAAAAAGCACACTGATTAGAACCTAGCTTTCCTTGGTTAAGGTTTCCCATTCGAAATTCCCCTCTTCCCCGACCATAACCACCTCTTCCTTGGGCAGAGCCTCCCCTACCACGACCTCGGCCCCTTTGTCCTCCTGATTGTTGAATTACAGCCAGTATACCTGCTTGTTGCCGCTTAGCTGATTCTTTTTCCCCTACTATTATAAACCTTCCACGCAACTTCTAACATTTTATCCAAGTTCCTGGTGTCCTCATCTTCATCCTCTTCTTCCTCCTCATTATCATCGTCCTCACTATCCTGTTCCATCTGAGGTGGAACATAGGGTGGAGCAGAGGGACCCTGTCCACTATGAGCAACTAATAACGATAAATCTTCCTCTGGACCAGAGGAGGCAGCTAAACACTTAACACACATAGATTTCTTCTTACATTCACTACACCCTAATTCCTTTGTTTCCAAAACTAAAATACCACATTCCTTCTGCCAATCCAGTTTTCGCCCTAAATAATAAAACAAATCCAAATCCGGGATCTCATCCCATTTCTCATTGTCCCGTAAATACTGCATCAAAGGCGAAATAACACCTGGATCGACAGTACCGTTTAGGGGCCACGCAGGTCCCCCTTCTGACTCATATAAAGGCCACCAATGATTACAATAGTTTATCGTTTTACCCTTATTCAAATCCTGATAAAATCCAGCACTCCTCCATCTACCCAGCAAACATCCTAATGGGGTGTTTCCTGGCATTTTACTATTAGACTGAACTAACAGCTTAAAAGTTTTAAGCGGCATCATTTCAAGTATTCACGAAACAAAATAACAGCAGACAAAATAACAGCAAACACAGACACTGTAACGATACGAACAAAAACCACAAAACCAATAACCAGAACCAAACCAACTTGCCACTTCTCGACGCCGCGAGGGGCAAGTGCCGGACCTGCGCAGCTTTCGCCGCGTCTTACAGCCGGCGCCTAGGCATCCACCAAGACATCTTAGCCCAACTCAGCGAGGATCGCCGCCTCGTCTTATGAGCAGGCACCCATACCAGAAAATAAAGCACCTATGGGCTTACCTTATAGCAGTCGTCCGCCAGGTGCGGGGGTCGGGCACGAACCGATGACTCCCCGAGAATCTCTCGGTGCCGACGTGGAGTAAATCAGCACGCGAACCGCCCCAGCTGCCTTCGGAGTCCTGCCGCGGTTGCCAGAAAACTGCTGCCCGTTCCCGAAGGAAAACACAAAACAACCGAGGTCGTTTCATGCGGTGCTTTATTGAGGGCCCTAGGGACCTGAGGACTAGTGTCCAAAGTCAGAGCCCCCACTAACAGAAAATTTCACAGAGTTTATATACTTTCCACAAATGATCACTTCATCAGGTCCCCGTGATGTTTACCAGTTTTCTTAGACTTTAGGATTATGTTGTGCTCTTTCATGTAGTTACTTGAGACTATGCTTATCTGAATTCACAACCAAAAATTTCCATAGATAACAAACAGGTAAACATTCGAGATAGCGATTTCTTTGAGAAAAACAAGATTCAGCGTTCAGCATTCTTCACTAATCTCTTTGCTTTGTTTAAGCAAGAATGCACAAGCTCAGCATGCCCCACTAGTTCCCTAGACTGCTAGGTTACATCAGCATCCCACACTGCTCACTAGGCCTCGATACAGACCTTAGCCTAACTACTTCTAACTTTCCATATACAGTAATGCTAACAAGAGGAAGCACCAGCCCCAAACCTTGTAAACCCAGGCCTGCTGCGGGCCCTGGGTCCTTTGCCCCTCTCTGCCGTCACCCCAACAACGGTTTCCTTGGGACGTAGGCCGCCCCAGACCAAACCCCGCAAACCCAGGCCTGCTACTGGCCTTGGGTCCGTTGCCCGTCTTTGTCGTCACCCCGACAACAGGTTCATTGTGACGCAGGCTGCCCCCGCCCAAATTTCACAAACCCAGGCCTGCTGCGGGCCCGGGGACCGTTGCCCCTCTCCGCCGTCACCCCGACAACGTCTTCATTGTGACGCAGGCCGATCCCGCCCAAACCTTGCAAACCCAGGCCTGCTGCAGGCCTTGGGTCTGTTGCCCCTCTCCGCTGTCACCCCGACAACGACTTCCTTGGGACGCAGGCCGCCCCCGCTTAAATTCCGCAAACCCAGGCCTGCTACAGGTCTGGGTACCCGTACCCCTCTCCACCGTCACCCCGACAACGGGTTCATTGTGACTCAAGCCGCCCCCGCCCAGAACTTGCAAAGTCACGCCTGCTGCGAGTCTTGGGTCCGTTGCCCCTCTCTGCCGTCAGCCCAACAGCGGCTTCCTTGTGACCGTGGTCGACCTCACCCAAATTGCGCAAACCCAGGCCTGCTACGGGCCCGTGGTCCATTGCCCCTCGCCTCCATCACCCCAACACCGACTTCCCGGTGACGCAGGCCGCCCCCGCCGTAACCTTGCAAACACAGGCCTGCTGCTCGCCCTGGGTCCGTTGCCCCTCTCCGCTGTCAACCCAACAACGGGTTAATTGTGACGCAGGCCGCCCCTGCCCAAACCTTGCAAATCAGGCATGCTGCGGGCCCTGGGTCTGCTGCCCCTCTCCGCCGTCACCCCGACAATGGCTTCCTTGTGACGGAGGCCGCCCCCCCCCCCCAAATTCCGCAAACCCAGGCCTGCTGCCGACCCTGGGTCCGTTGCCCCTCTCCGTCGTCACCCCGACAACGGGTTCATTGTGATGCAGGCCGTCCCTGCCCAAATTCCACAAACCCAGGCCCGCTACAGGCCTGGGGACCTTTACCCTTCTCCACCATAACCCAGACAACAGGTTCATTGTGACGCAGGCCGCCAACAACCAAACCTTGCAAAGCCAGGCCAGATAAGGGCCCGGGATCCGTTACCTCCCTCCGCCGTCACCCTGACAACGGCTTCCTTGTGACGCAGGCCGCCCCCGCCCAAATTCCGCTAACCCAGGCCTGCTACGGGCCCCGGGTCCGTTGCCCCTCTCTGCTGTCACCCCGACAACAGGTTCATTTTCGTGCAGGCCGCCCCCGGCCAAACCATTCAGACCCAGGCCTGCTGCGGGCCTTGGATTTTTTACCGCTCTCCGCGGTCACCCCAAAAACGGGTTCATTGTGACACACGCCAAACATTGCCAACCCACGCCTGCTGTGGGTCCTGGGTCCTTTGCCCCTCTCCTGCGTCACCCCGACAACGGGTTCATTGTGACGCAGGCCGTCTCCGCCAAAATTCCGCAAAGCCAGGCTTGTTGCGGGCCCGGGGTCCGTTGCCCCTCTCTGCCGTCACCCCGACAACGGGTTCATTGTGACGCAGGCCGCCCCCGCCCAAATCTTACAAACCCACGCCTGCTGCTTCAGGCCCTGGGTCTGTGACCCCTTTCTGCCGTCACTCCGACAACGGCTTCATGGTGATGCAGGCCGCCCCGTCCAAACCTTGCAAACCCAGACCTGTTGCGGACCCTGGGTCTGTTGTCGCTTTGCGCCCTCACCCCGACAATGGGTTCACTGTGAGGCAGGCCGCCCCCGCCCATACCCCGCAAGCCCCGGCCTGCTGCGGGCCCGGAATTTTTTGCCCCTCCCCGCCGTCACTCCGATAATGGCTTTATTGTGACGCCGACAGCCCCCGCCCAAATTCCACAAACCCAGACCCGCTGCAAGTCCAGGGACCATTGCCCCTCTCCGCCGTGACCCCTACAACAGGTTCATTGTGAGGCAGGCCGCCCCTGTCCAAACCTTGCAAACCCAGGCCTGCTGCGGGCCCTGGGTTTTTTGCCCCTCTCCGCTGTCACCCCGACAACGGGTTCCTTGTGACGCAGGCAGCTCCTGCCCAAATTCCGCAAACCCAGGCGCTCTGCGAGCCTGGGGACCGTTGCCCCTCTCCGCTGTCACCCCGACAACAGGTCCATTGTGATGTAGGCCGACCCCGCCCAAATTCCGCAAACGCAGGCCTGCTGCCGGCCCTGTGTCCGTTTCCCCTCTCCGTCGTCTCCCCGACAACGGGTTCATTGTGATGCAGGTCGCCCTCGCCCAAACCTTGTAAACCCACGCCTGCTGCGGGCCCTGGGTCCGTTGCCCCTCTCCGCCATCACCCCGACAACGACTTCCCTGTAACGAAGGCCGCCCCCGCCCAAATTCCTCAAACCCAGGCCCGCTGTGAGCCTGGGGACCATTGTCCCTCTCTGTCGTCACCCCGAAAACAGGTTCATTGTGACGCAGGTTGCCCCCGTCCAAACCCCGCAATCCCAGGCCCACTGCAGGGCCGGAATTTTTTGCCCCTCTGCGCCGCCACCCCGACAAGAGGTTCATTGTGACGCAGGCCACCCCAACCAAAACCTTGCAAACCCAGGCCTGCTGAGGGCCCTAGTTCCGTTGCCGTTCTCCGCCATCACCCCGACACCGACTTCCCTGTGACGTAGTCCGCCCCAGCCCAAATTCTGCAAACGCAGGCCCGCTGCGAGCCTGGGGACCGTTGCCCCTCTACACCGTCACCCCGACAATGACTTCCTTGTGACGCAGGCCGCCTCCGCCCAAATTCCGCAAACCAAGGCCCGCTATAGGCCTGGGGACCTTTACCCTTCTCGACCGTAACCCCGAAAACAGGTTCATTGTGACGCAGGCCGCTCCCGCCCAAACCTTGCAAACCTACCCCTGCTGCGGACCCTGTGTCCATTGCCCCTCTTCGCCATCACCCTGACAACAGGTTCATTGTGATGCAGGCCGCCAACAACGAAACCTTGCAAACCCAGGCCTGCTGCGGCCAGGGATCCGTTATATCCCTCCGTCGTCACCCTGACAACGGCTTCCTTGTGACGCAGGCCGCCGCCGCCCAAATTCCACAAACCGAGGCCCGCTGTGAGCCTGGGGATTGTTGCCCCTCTCCGCTGTCACCCCGACAACAGCTTCATTGTGACGCAGGCCGCTCCCACCCAAACCTTGTAAATCCAGGCCTGCTACGCGTCCGGGGTCCGTTGCCCCTCTCTACCGTTACACCAACAACGGCTTCCTTGTGACGCAGGCAGCCCCCGCCCAAATTCCCAAAATGCAGGCCTGCTACGGGCCCGGGGTCCGTTCCCCTCTCCGTCGTCACCCCGAAAACGGCTTCCTAGTGACGCAGGCCACCGCCACCCAAATTCCGCAAACGCAGGCCCGCTGCGAGCCTGGGGATTGTTGCCCCTCTCCGCTGACACCCCGACAACGGGTTCATTGTGACACAGGCCACCCCTAACCAAATCTTGAAAACCCAGGCCTGCTGCGGGCCCTGGGTTTTTTACCCCTGTCCGCCGTCACCCAGAAAACGGCTTCCATGTGACGCAGGCCGCCCCCGCCAAAATTCCGCAAACCCAGGCCTGCTACGGGTCCGTGGTCCGTTGCCCGTCTCCGCTGTCACCCCGACAATGGGTTCATTGTGACGCAGACCACGCCCGCCCAAACCTTGCAAACCCAGGCCTGCTGCGGGCCCTGGGTCTGTTGTCCCTCTTCGCCGTCACCCCGACAACGACTTCCCTGAGACGCAGGCCACCCCCGCCCAAATTCCACAAACCCAGGCACGCTGCGAGCCTGGGGACCATTACCCTTCTCTGCTGTCACCACGAAAACGGGTTCATTGTGACACAGGCCGTCACTGACCAAACTTTGAAAATCGAGGCCTGTTGCGGAACCGGTGTTTTTTGCCCCTTTACGCCGTCACCCCGATAACGTGTTCATTGTAGCACAGGCCGTCCCCGCCCAAATTCTGCAAACCCAGGCCCACTGCGAGCCTGGGGACCGTTGCCCCTCTCTGTCGTCACCCCAACAACAGTTTATTGTGACGCAGGCCGCCCCTGCCCAAATTCCGCAAACCCAGGCGTGCTGCAGGCCCTGGGTCCGTTGCCCCTCTTCGCTGTCACCCCGACAGCGGGTTCATTGTGACGCAGGCTGCCCCGCCCAAACCTTGCAAACCCAGGCCTGCTGCGGGTCTTGGGTCTGTTGCCCCTCTCCGCTGTCACCCCGACAATGGCTTCCTTGTGACGCAGGCCGCCCCCGCCCTCATTCCGCAAACCCAGGCCGAACAGAGGCCTGGGGGCCGTTACGCCTCTCCGTCTTCACCCCGACAATGGGTTCATTGTGACACAGTCCACCCCCGCCCAAATTCCGCAAACCCAGGCCTGCTACCGGCTCGGGATCCGTTGCCCCTCTCCGCCGTCACCCCGACAACGGGTTGATTGTGACGCAGGCCGCCCCCGCTTAAACCACACAAACCCAGGCCTGCTGGGGGCCTGGGGTCCGATGCCCATCTCCGCCGTCACCCCGACAACAGGTTCATTGTGACGCTGGCCGCCCCCACCTAAACCTTGCAAACTCACGCCTGCTGCGAGCCTGGGGTCCGTTGTTCCTCTCTGCTGTCACCCCGACAAGAGGTTCATTGTGATGCGGGCCGCCCCTGCCCAAATTTCGCAAACCCAGGCCTGCTGCGGACCCTGGGTCCCTTGCTCCTCTCCACCGTCACCCCGACAACGACTTCCTTGTGACGCAGGCCACCCCCGCCCAAATTCCACAAACCCAGGTCTGCTACGGGCCCGGGGTCCGTGCCCCTCTCCGCCGTCACTCTGACAACAGCTTCCTTGTGACGCAGGCCGCCCCCGCCCAAACCTTGCCAACCCAGGCCTGCTAAGGGCCCGGGGTCCGTTGCACCTCTCCACTGTCACCCCGACAACGACTTCCCTGTGACGCAGGCCGCCCCTGGTTAAATTCCGCAAACCCAGGCCTGCTACGGGTCTGGGGTTCGGTGCACCTCTCCACCGTAACCCCGACAACAGGTTCCTTGTGACGCAGGCCGCCCCCGCCCAAACCTTGCAAACCCAGGCCTGCTGCGGGCCCTGAGTCCGTTGCCGCTCTCCACCTTCACCCTGACAACGGCTTCCTTGTGACGCAGGCCCCCCCTGATTAAATTCCGCAAACCCAGGCCTGCTGCGGGCCCTGGGTCCATTGCTCCTCTCCGCCGTCACCCCGACAACGGGTTCATTGTGACGCAGGCTGCCCTCACCCAAATTCCGCAAACCCAGGCCTGCTACGGGCCCGGGGTCAGTTGCCCCTCTCCGCCGTCAACTCGACGACAGGTTCATTGTGACGTGGGCCGCCCCCGCCCAAACCTTGAAAACCCAGGCCTCCTGCAGACCCTGGGTCCCTTGCCCCTCTTCGCCATCACCCCGACAACGTCTTCATTGTGACGCAGGCCGCCCCCACCCAAACCTTGCAAACTCAGGCCTGCTGCAGGCCGGGGGTTTTTTTCCCCTCTCCGCCGTCACCCCTACAACGGCTTCCTTGTGACGCAGGCCACCCCCGCCCAAACCCTGCAAACCCAGGCCTACTGCGGGCCCTGGGTCCGTTGTATATCTACGCCGTCAATCCGAACACGGGTTCATTGTGATACGGGCCGCCCCCGCCAAAATCTTGAAAACCCAGGCCAACTGCGGGCCTGGTGCCGCGATTGAGAGACGGGGACGCAACTTGATGCAAACAAAGTGTCCACCTTTATTGTACACGTTTGAGACATTTATACTTTTTACTATCAACGCGTAACAAAATGATTGGTTACTAAAATAATCTTCTCATACATATTGCAAAAACTGAGCTCCTTATAGGTTGATTTAATTAGCTGATTCTTAACAAAAAGATCATTAATCTATAAGACAAGACAAGCCTCAAGGTTTGTTTCTCAAGGTCATAACATCCTGTTATTGAGCAGGCTGTTCTTGTTCCGCCATCGCAGCTCCCTTGTTCTCTTGCCAAATCCCCGCTTCACTACACGTACTTCTTCATATCTATAATTTTCCACTGTCCTTCGGCATTCCTTCCTTATCTTATCCTGTAGGCCTAAAAAGACTCAAATCCCACTCAGTCATTAACACAGCACTATCCACAGCCTGGGGTTTTTTGCTCTTCTACGTGTCCTGGTTTTGGCTAGGATAGAGTTAACTTTGATGAGGAAGTAGGAAGGGGCACAGCATGGGCAGCTGACCTGGGCTGGCCAAGGGGTATTCGATACCATACTGACATCATGCCCAGTACCTAGAGGCAGGGAGCTAGTCGGGGGCGGGGCTTCGGGAGCACAGGCGGGGCTACCGGTCGGAGGGGGAGTCTCGTCGGGTCCCGGGTGGTGAGCAGCCGCGGCACGCGCCATTCCTTTTGTATATTCCCCTCGTTTACTGTTAAAACTGTTCCTTTTTTCCCCCTGAACCTGTTCATTCTTATTGTTGTTCTATTAAACCGCTCTTATTTCAACCTACGCGGGTTTTTCCCCTTTTTCTCTGATTCCCCTTCCCACTCCACCGGGAGAGGAGGAGTGAGCGAGCACCCTCGTGGCTCTTTGTTCCCGGCTGGGCAAAACCACGACATCCGTCGTCACCCCAACAACGACTTCCCTGTGACGCAGGTCGGCCCGCCGAAACCTTGGAAACCCAGGCCTGCTGCGGGTCCTGGGTCCGTTGCCCCTCTCCGCCGTCACCCCGACAACGGGTTCACTGTGACGCAGGCCGCCCCCGTGAAAACCTTGCAAAACCAGGCCTGCTGAAGTCCCTGGGTCTGTTGCCCCTCCAGACTGTAACCCCGACAACGACTTCCTTGTGATGCAGGCAGCCCCCGCCCTCATTCCGCAAACCCAGGCCCGATACAGGCCTGGGGACCGTTACCCCTCTCCGCCGTCACCCCGACAACGGATTCATTGTGACACAGGCCGCCCCTGACCAAACCTTGCAAACCCAGGCCCCCTGTGGGCCCGTGGATTGTTGCCCCCCTTCGCTGTCACAACGACAACACCTTCATTGTGACGCAGGCCAACCGCACCCAAACCTTGCAAACCCATGCCTGCTGCAAGCCCTGGGTCTGTTGCCCCTCTCCGCCGTCACCTCGAAAACAGATTAATTGTGAGGCAGGTCGCCCCAGCCAAAACCTTGCAAACCCAGGCCTGCTGCAGGCACAGGGTTTTTTGCCCCTCTCCGCCGTCACCCCGACAACTTCCCTGTAACGCAGGCCGCCCCTGCCCAAATTCCGCAAAAGCATGCCTGCTACGGGCCCGGGGTCCGTTGCCCCTCTCCTGCGTCACCCCGACAACGGGTTTATTGTGACACAGGACGCCCCTGACCAAATCTTGAAAACCCAGGCCTACTGAGGGCCCTGAGTTTTTTGCCCATCTCTGTCGTCACCCCGACAACAGGTTCATTGTGGCGCAGGCCGCCCCCACCCAAACCTTGGAAACCCAGGCCTGCTGCAAGCCCTGGGTCCGTTGCCCCTCTCCGCCATCACCCCGACAACGGCTTCCTTGTGACGCAGGCCGTTCCCCACCAACCCTGCACCCCGAGGGCCGCTCAGGGCCCGGCTGCTGCTATCCCGTCATGCCGACAATGTGTTCATTGTGACGCAGGCCGCCCCTGACCAAACCTTGAAAACCCAGGCCTGCTGCAGGCCCGGGGTTTTTTGCCCCTCTCTGCCGTCACCCCAAAAACAGCTTCCTTGTGACGCAGGCTGCCCCCATCAAAATTCTGCAAACCCAGGCCTGCTACGGGTCCAGGGTCCGTTGTCCCTCTCCGCCGTCACCCCGAAAACACGATCATTGTGACGCAGGCTGCCCCCACCCAAACCTTGCAAAGCCAGACATGCTGCCGGCCCTGGGTCTGTTGCCCCTTTTCGTCATGACCTCGACATCGGCTTCTTTGTGATGCAGGCCGCCCCCTGCAAAATTTCGCAAACCCAGGCCTGCTACGGGCCCGGGGACCGTTGCCCCTCTCCTCTGTCACCCCAACAACGGCTTCCTTGTGACGCAGGCCGCCCTCGCAAAAACCCCGCAAACCCTGGCCTGCTGCGAGCCCTCGATCCATTTCCCCTCTCTGCCGTCACCCCGACAACGGGTTCATTGTGACGCAGGCCGCCCCCTCCCAAATTCCACAAACCCACGCCTGCTACGGGCCCTGGGTCCGTTGTCCCTCTTCTCTGTCACCCCGACAATGGGTTCATTGTGACGCAGGAAGCCCCCGCCCAAATCTTGCAAACCCAGGCCTGCTGGGGGCCCTGGGTCTGCTGCCCCTCTCCGCTTTCACCCCGACAATGACTTCCCTGTGAGGCAGGCCGCCCCCGCCCAAATTCCGCAAACCCAGGCCTGCTGCGGGCCCTGGGTCTGTTTCCCCTCACCGCTGTCACCCCGACAACGGCTTCCTTGTGACGCAGGCCGCCTCCGCCCAAATTCCACAAAACCAGGCCGGTTGCTGGCCCCGGGTCCGTTGCCCCTCTCCACCGTCACCCCGAAAACGGTTTCATTGTGACGCTGGCAGCCCCAGCCCAAACCTTTAAAACCCAGGCCTACTGCGGGCCCTGGGTCTTTTGCCCCTCTCCGCTGTCACCCCGACAATGACTTCCTTGTGACGCAGGTCGTCCCCGCCCATATTACACAAACCTAGGCCTACTACAGGCCCAGGGTCCGTTGCCCCTCTCCGCCGTCACCCCGACAACGACTTCCTTGTGACGCAGGCCGCCCTTGCTCAAATTTCGCAAACCCAGGCCTGCTACGGGCCCGGGGTCTGTTGCCCCTCTCCGCCGTCAGCCCGACAACGGGTTCATTGTGACGCAGGCCGCCCCTGACCAAACCTTGAAAGCCCACGCCTACTGCGGGCCCTGAGTTTTTTGCCCATCTCCGTCGTCACCCCGGCAACGGGTTCATTGTGGCGCAGGCCGCCCCCGCACAAACCTTGCCAATCCACAACTGCTGCGGACCCTGGGTCCATTGCTCCTCTCCGCCGTCACCCCGACAACGGCTTCCCTGTGACGCAGGCCGCCCCCGACCAAACCTTGCAAACCCAGGCCTGCTGCGGACCCTGGGTCTCTTGCCCCTCTCTGTCGTCACCCCGTCAATGACTTGCCTGTGATGCAGGCCGCCCCAGCCCAAATTCCGCAAATCCACGCCCGCTGCGAGCCTTGGGACCGTTGCCCCTCTCCGCCGTCACCCCGACAACGGCTTCATTGTGACTCAGGCCACCCCCGCCCAAACACCGCAAGTCCAGGCCCGCTGAGAGCCCGGGGTCCTTTGCCCCTCTCCGCCATCACCCCAACAACGGGTTCATTGTGATGCAGGCCGCCTCGGCCAAAACCTTGCAAACCCAAGCCTGCTGCAGGCCCTGGGTCTGTTGCCCCGCTCCGCCGTCAAACCAAAAACGAGTTCATTGTGACGCACGCCGCCACTGCCCAAACCTTGCAAACCCACACGTGCTGCGGGCCCGGGGTCCCTTGCAGCTCTCCGCTGTAATTCCGACAACTGGTTCATTGTGACACAGGCCGTCCCAGCCCAAACCTTGCAAACCCAGGCCTGCTGCGGGCCCTGGGTCTATTGCCCCTCTCTGCCGTCACCCCGACAACGGCTTCCTTGTGACACAGGCCACCCGCGCCCAAATTCTGCAAACCCACGCCTGCTACGGGCCCGGGGTCCATTGCCCCTCTTCTCCGTCACCCCGACAATGGGTTCATTGTGACGCAGGTCGCCCCTGACCAAACCTTGAAAGCCCACGCCTACTGCGGGCCCTGAGTTTTTTGCCCATCTCCATCGTCACCCCAACAACGGGTTCATTGTGGCGCAGGCCGCCCCCGCACAAACCTTGCCAATCCACACATGCTGCGGACCCTGGGTCCGTTGCCCCTTTCCGTCGTCACCCCGACAACGGCTTCCCTTTGACGCAGGCCGGCCCCGACAAAATTCCGCAAACCCACGCCCACTGCGGGCCTTGGGTCTGTTGCCTCTCTCCGCTGTAACCCTGACAACGGCTTCCTTGTGACGCAGGTCGCCTCCATCCAAATTCCGCAAACCCAGGCCTGCTACGGGCCCTGGATCCATTGTCCCTCTACGCCGTCCCCTTGACAACAGGTTCATTGTGACGCAAGCCGCCCCCACCCAAACCTTGCAAAACCAGGCCTGCTGCGGGCCCTGGGACCGTTGTTCCTCTCCTCCGTCACCCCGACAATGGCTTCCTTGTGACGCAGGCCGCCCCCGCCCAAACCTTGCAAACCCAGTCTTGCTGCGGACCCTGGGTCCGTTGCCCCTCTCCGCCGTCACCCCGACAATGGCTTCATTGTGACGCACGCCAACCCCGCCAAAACCTTGCAAACCCAGGCCTCCTGCTGGCCCTGGGTCTGTTGAACCTCTCCGCTGTCATCCTGACAACGACTTCCTTGTGACGGAAGCAGCCCCCGCTCTCATTCCGCAAACCCAGGCCCGATACAGGCCTGGGGACTGTTACCCCTCTCTGCCGTCACACTGACAATGGCTTCCTTGTTTCACAGGCCGCCCCCGCCCAAACCCAGCAAACCCAGGCCTGCTGGGGGCCCTGGGTCTGCTGCCCCTCTCCGCTTTCACCCCGACAATGACTTCCCTGTGAGGCAGGCCGCCCCCGCCCAAATTCCGCAAACCCAGGCCTGCTGCGGGCCCTGGGTCTGTTTCCCCTCACCGCTGTCACCCCGACAACGGCTTCCTTGTGACGCAGGCCGCCTCCGCCCAAATTCCACAAAACCAGGCCGGTTGCTGGCCCCGGGTCCGTTGCCCCTCTCCACCGTCACCCCGAAAACGGTTTCATTGTGACGCTGGCAGCCCCAGCCCAAACCTTTAAAACCCAGGCCTACTGCGGGCCCTGGGTCTTTTGCCCCTCTCCGCTGTCACCCCGACAATGACTTCCTTGTGACGCAGGTCGTCCCCGCCCATATTACACAAACCTAGGCCTACTACAGGCCCAGGGTCCGTTGCCCCTCTCCGCCGTCACCCCGACAACGACTTCCTTGTGACGCCGGCCGCCCTTGCTCAAATTTCGCAAACCCAGGCCTGCTACGGGCCCGGGGTCTGTTGCCCCTCTCCGCCGTCAGCCCGACAACAGCTTCCTTGTGACGCAGGCCGTCCCTGCCCAAACCTTGCAAACCCAGGCCTGATTCGGGCCCGGGGTCCGTTGCCCCACTCCGTCGTCACACCGACAACGGCTTCCATGTGTAGCAGGCTTCCCCCGGCCAAATTCCGCAATCCCAGGCCTGCTACAGGCCCCGGGTCCGTTGCCCCTCTCCTCCGCCACCCTGACAACGGGTCCATTGTGACGCAGGCCGCCCCCGCCGAAATTTCGCAAACCCAGGCCTGCTACGGGCCTTGGGTCCGTTGCCCCTCTCCTCCGTCACCCCGACAACAGATTCATTGTAACGCAGGCCGCCCCCGCCCAAACCTTGAAAACCCACGCCTGCTGCGGGCCCTGGTTCCGTTCCCCCTCTCCGCCGTCACCCCGATAACGCCTTCTTTGTGACGCAGGTCGCCCCCGTCCAAATTCCGCAAACCCAGGCCTGCTCTGGGCCCGTGGTACTTTGCCCCTCTCCACCGTCACCCCAACAACGGCTTCCTTGTGACTCAGGCCCTACCCCACCCCCATTCCGCAAACCCAGGCCCACTGCGAGCCCCTTGTCAGTTTCCCCTCTCGGCCGTCACCCCGACAATGGTTTCCTTGTGACGCAGGCCACCCCCGCCCAAATTCAGAAAACCCAGGCCTGCTACGGGTCCGGTGTCCGTTGCCACTCTCCTCCGTCACCCCGACAACGGGCTCATTGTGATGCAGGCCGACCCCGCCCAAATTCGGCAAACGCAAGCCTGCTGCCGGCCCTGGGTCCGTTGCCCCTATCCGTCGTCACCCTGACAACGGGTTCATTGTGATGCAGGCCGTCCCCGCCCAAACCTTGCAAACCCAAGCCTCCTGCGGTCCCGGTGTTTTTTGCCCCTCTCCACCGTCACCGCGACAACGACTTCCCTGTAATGAAGGCAGCCTCTGCCAAAATTCCACAAACCCAGGCCCGCTGCGAGCCTGGGGACCGTTGCCCCTCTCCGCCGTCACCCCGACAATGGGTTCATTGTGACACAGGCCGCCCTCGCCCGAACCTTACAAACCCAGGCCTGCTGTGGGCCCGGAGTCCGTTGCCCCTCTCCGCTGTCACCCTTACAACAACTTCATTGTGACGCAGGCTGCCCCCACCCAAATTCCGCAAACCCAGGCCTGCTACGGGCCCAGGGTCCGTTGCCCCTCTCCGCCATCACCCTGATAACGGCTTCATTGTGACGTAAGCCGCCCCCGCCCAAGCCTTGCAATCCCACGCCTGCTGCGGGCCTTGGGTCCATTGCCCCTCTCCGCCGTCACCCGTACAACAGCTTCATTGTGACGCAGGCCACCCCTGCCCAAACTTCGAAAACCCAGGTCTGCTGCGGGCCCTGGGACCTTTACACCTCTCCACCGTAACCGCGACAACAGGTTCATTGTGACGCAGACCCCCCCCGCCCAAACCTTTCAAACTCACACCTGCTGCGGGCCCTGGATCTGTTGCACCTCTCCGCCGTCACCCCGACAACGGCTTCCTTGTGACGCAGGCTGCCCCAGCCCAAATTCCACTAACCCAGGCCTGCTACAGTCCCAGGGTTTGTTGCCCCTCTCCTCCGTCACCCGACAAAGGGTTCATTCTATCACAGGCCGTCCCCATCATAACCTTGCAAGCTCAGGCCTGTTGCAGGCCCGGGGTTTTTTTCCCCTCTCCGCCGTCACCCCGACAGCGGGTTCATTGTGACTCAGGCAGTCCCCGCCCAAACCTTACAAACCCAGGCTTGCTACGGGCTTTGGGTCAATTACTCCTCTCCGCCGTCACCCCGACAACGGGTTCATTGTGATGCAGGTCGCTCCCGCCCATACCTTGCAAACCCAGGCCTGCTGCGGGCCCTGGGTTTTTTTCCCCTCGCTGTCATCACGACAACAATGGGTTCATTATAACGCACGCCGCCCATAACCCAACCTTGCAAACCCACGCCTTCTGCGGGCCCTGGGTCCGTTGCCCCTCTCCGCCGTCACCCCGACAAAGGCTTCCTTGTGACGCAGGCTGCCCCCACCCAAATTCCTCAAACCCTGGCCTGCTGCGGGCCCGGGGTCCGTTGCCCCTCTCCGTCGTGACCCTGACAACAGGTTCATTGTGACACAGGACGTCTCCTCCTAAACCTTGCAAACCCAGGCCTGCTGCTGGCCGTTGGTCCGTTGCCCCTCTCCGCCGTCACCCCGACAACAGGTTAATTGTGATGCAGGCAGCCTCCGCCCAAACCTTGCAAACCCAAAACTGCTGCGGGCCCGGTGTTTTTTGCCCCTCTCCGCCGTCACCTCGACAACGACTTCCCTGTGACGCAGGCCGCCTCTGCCCAAATTCAAACAACCCAGGCCCGCTGTGAGCCTGGGGACCGTTGCCCCTCTCCTCCGTCACCCCAACAACAGGTTCATTGTGATGCAGGCCGACCCCGCCATAACCTTGCAAACCCAGGCCTGCTACGGGCCTGGGGTCCGTTGCACCTCTGCACCGTAACCCCGACAACGGGTTCATTGTGACGCACGCCGCCCCCGCCCAAAGTTTGCAAACCCAGGCCTGCTAAGGGCCCTGGGTCCGTTGCCCCTCTCCGCCGTCACCCCGACAACGGCTTCCTGGTGATGGAGGCCGTCCCCGCCCAAATTCCGCAATGTCAGGCCTGCTGCGGGCCCTGGGTCCGTTGTCGCTTTTCGCCGTCACCCCGACAACGGGTTCATTGTGACGCAGGCCGCCCCGCCCAAATCTTTAAAACCCAGGCCTTCTGCGGGCCCTGTGTCAGTAGCCCCTCTCCGCCGTCACCCCGACTACCGGTTCATTGTGACGAAGACTGCCCCTGCCCAAACCTTGTAAACCTACGCCTGCTGCATGACCTGGTTCCGTTGCCACTCTACGCCGTCACTCCGAAAACGGCTTCCTTGTGATGCAGGCCGCCCCCAGGCAACATTTTGCAAACCCAGGCCTGCTACGGGCTTGGGATCCGTTCCCCCTCTCTGTCGTCACCCCGACAACGGGTTCATTGTGACGCAGGCCGCTCCCGCCCAAGCCATGGAAACCCAGGCCTGCTACAGGCCCTGGGTCTGTTACCACTCTCCCCTGTCACCCCGACAACGGCTTCCTTGTGACGCAGCCCGCCCCCGCCCAAATTCCGCAAAACCAGGCCCGCTGCGAGCCTGGCGACCGTTGCCCCTCTACGCCGTCACCCCGACAACAGCTTCCTTGTGACGCAGGCCGCCCCCACCCATACCTTGCAAACCCACGCCTGATGTGGGCCCTGGATCCGTTGCCCCTCTCCGCCGTTCACCCCGACAACGGCTTCCTTGTGACGCAGGCCGCCCTCCGCCAAATTCCACTAAACCAGGCCTGCTACGGGCCTTGGGTCCGTTGCACCTCTGCGCCGTAACCCCGAAAACAGGTTCATTGTGACGCAGGCAGCCCCCGCCCTAACCTTGCAAACCCAGGCCCGCTGTGGGTCCGGGGTTTTTTGCCCCACTCCGTGGTCACCCCGACAACAACTTCCCTGTGATGCAGGCCGCCCCCGCCCAAACCTTGCAAACCCATGTCTGCTGCGGGCCCTGGGTACATGACCCCTCTCCACCGTCACTCCAACAACGGCTTCCTTGTGACGCAGGCCGTCCCAACCCAAATTCCGCAAACCAACGCCTGCTACGGGCCCGGGGTCTGTTGCCCCTCTCTTCCGTCACCCCGACAACATGTTCATTGTGACGCAGGCCGCCCCCGCCCAAACCTTGCCATTCCACGGCTGCTGTGGGCCCTATGTCCGTTGCCCCTCTCCGACGTCACCCCGACAACGGGTTCATTGTGACACGGGCCGTCCTTGCCCAAACCTTGAAAACCGAGGCCTACTGCGGGCCCGGGGTTTTTTGCTCCTCTCTGCTGTCACCCCGACAACAGGTTCTTTGGGACTCAGGCCCCCCCCGCCCAAACCTTGCAAACCCAGGCCTGCTGCGGGCCCTGGGTTTTTTGCCTGTCTCCGCCCTCACCCCAACAACGGGTTGTGACGCAGGCCGCCCCCGCCCATACCTTGCAAAGCCACGCCTGCTGCGGGCCCTGGATCCGTTGCCCCTCTCCGCCGTTCACCCCGACAACGGCTTCCTTGTGACGCAGGCCGTTCCCCGCCAACCCTACACCCCGAGGACCGCTCAGGGCCCGGCTGCTGCGATCCCGTCTCCGCCATCATGCCGACAACGTGTTCATTGTGACGAAGGTCGTCCCTCCGCTCACGCTGCATTTCGTGGCCTACTGCGATCCTAGTTCCCGTTACCCCGTCTCCACCCTCATGCCCTCAACAGGTACATTGTGATGCAGGTTGCCTCCGCCCAAAGCCCGCACCCCATGGTCTGCAGCGAGCCTGGCCGCCGTTACCCCATTTGCACTGTCACACTGGCAACAGCTCCATTGTGACACAGGTTACCCCTATGAGCACAGCCGCCGTTCTTTGTCTCCGCACCTCCCCCCATCCCCCTGTCAACCCCACATACTATTCACTGTGATACAGGCTGTTCCCCGCCCCAACCCTGCACCCTGTGATTTGCTGCAAGCCCGACCACCATTAATCCCTCTCCACCGTCACCCCGACAACAGCTTCAGTGTGACGCAGGCCGCCCCTGACCAAACCTTGAAAACCCAGGCCTGCTGTGGGCCCGGGATTTTTTGCCCCTCTCCGCCGTCATCTCAAAAACGGCTTCCTTGTGACGCAGGCCGCCCCCGTCACAATTCCGCAAACCCAGGCCTACTACGGGCCCGGAGTCTGTTGTCCCTCTCCGCCGTCACCCCGAAAAGACGATCATTGTGACGCAGGCCGCCCCCGCCCAAACCTTGCAAAGCCAGGCCTGCTGCGAGCCCTGGGTCTGTTGCCCCTCTTCGTCGTCACCCCGACAACGGCTTCCTTGTGACGCATGCCGCCCCCGCCCAAATTCCGCAAACCCAGGCCTGCTACGGGCCCGGGGTGTGTTGCAGCTCTCTGCCGTAACCCCGACAACAGGTTCATTGTGACGGAGGCCGCCCCGCCTAAAGCTTGCAAACCCAGGCCTGCTACGGACCCGGGGTCCATTGCAGCTCTCCTCCGTCACCCCTACAACGACTTCCTTGTGACACAGGCCGCCCCCGCCCAAATTCCACAAACCCACGCCTGCTACGGGCCCGGGGTCCATTGCTCCTCTTCTCCGTCACCCTGACAACGGCTTCCTTGTGACGCAGGAAGCCCCCGCCTAAATCTTGAAAATCCAGAACTCCTGCGGGCCCTGGGTCTGTTGCCCCTCTCCGCCATCACCCCGACAATGCATTGTGATGTAGGCCGCCCCCGCACAAACCTTGCAAACCCAGGCCTACTGCGGGCCCGGTGTTTTTTAACTCCTCTATGCCATCACCCCACAACGGAGTCCTTGAGACGCAGGTCGCCCCCGCCCAAATTCCGCAAACACAGGCCCGCTACGGGCCCGGGGTCCGTTGCCCCTCTCTGTCGTAACCCCGACAACGGCTTCCTAGTGACGCAGGCCGCCCCCGCCCAAATTCCGCAAACCCAGGCCCGTTGCGAGCCTGAGGACCGCTGCCCCTCTACGCCGTCACCCTGACAGCGGGTTCATTGTGGCGCAGGCTGCCTCACCCAAACCTTACAATCCCAGGCCTGCTGCGGGCCCTGGATCCGTAACCCCTCTCTGCCGTCACCCCGACAATGGGTTCATTGTGATGCAGGCTGCCCCCACCCAAATCCCGCAAGCCCAGGCCCGCTACAGGCCCAGGGTTTGTTGCCCCTCCCCTCCGTCACCCGACAACGGCTTCATTGTGACCACAACAGCCCCCGCCCAAATTCCGCAAACCCAGATCCGCTGCAAGCCCGGGGACCATTGCCCCTCTCCGCCGTCACCCCGTCAACGGCTTCCTTGTGACGCAGGCCGCCCAGCGCCCAAATTCTGATAAAACCCAGGCCTGCTATGGGCCCGGGGTCCGTTGTCCCTCTCTGCCGTCACCCCTTACAACAGGTTCATTGTGACGCAGGCTGCCCCTGTCCAAACCTTGCAAACCGAGGCCTGATATGGGTCTGGGGTTTCCCCTTTCCGTCATCACTCCAACAACAAGTTCATTGTAACGCACGCCGCCCCCGCCCAAACCTTGCAAACCCAGGCCTGCTGCAGGCCCTGGATTTGTTGCCCCTCTCTGCCGTCACCCAGACAACGGCTTCTTTGTGACGCAGGCCGCTCCCAACCCAATTCCGCATACCCAGGCCTGCTACGGGCCCCGGGTCCGTTGACCCTCTCCGCTGTCACCCCGACAACGGGTTCATTGTGACATAGGCCGCCTCCGCCCCAACCTTGCAAATCCAGGCCTGCTGCGGGCCGTGGGTCCGTTGCCCCTCTCCGCTGTCACCCTGACAACAGGTTCATTGTGACGCAGGCTGCCAACAACCAAACCTTGCAAAACCAGGCCTGTTGCGGGCCCGGAGTCCGTTGCCTCCCTCCGTCGTCACCCCAACAACGGCTTCCTTGTGACGCAGGCCGCCCCCGCCCAAATTCCGCAAGCCCAGGCCCGCTAAAGGCCTGGTGACCTTTACCCCTCTCCGCCGTCACCCCGATAACGGCTTCATTGTGACGCAGGCCTCCCCGGCGCAAACGTTGCAAACCCACGCCTGCTGCGGGCCCTGGGTCCGTTCCCCCTCTCCGCCGTCACCCCGACAACGACTTCCCTGTGACGCAGGCCGCCCCCGCCCAAATTCCGCAAACCCAGACCCGCTGTGAGACTGGGGACCGTTGCCCCTTTCCGCCGTCACCCCGAGAACGGGTTCATTGTGACGCAGGCCGCCCCCGCCCAAACCTTCAAAATGCACGCCTGCTGCCGGCCCTGGGTCCGATGCCTCTCTCACCCGCAACACTGACAACGGCTTCCTTGTGACGCAGTCTGCCTCCGCCCAAATTCCGCAAACCCAGGCCTGCTACGGGCCCGTGGTCTGTTGCCCCTCTCCGCCGTCACCCCGACAACAGGTTCATTCTGACGCAGGCCGCCCCTACCCAAATTCCGCAAACCCAGGCCCGCTGCGAGCCTGGGGACCGTTGCCCCTCTCCGTCGTAACCTCGACAACGGCTTCCTTGTGACGCAGGCCGCCCCCGCCCAAATTCCGCAAATCCAGGCCTGCTACGGGCCCGAGGTCCGTTCCCCCTCTCCGCCGTGACCCCGACAACGGGTTCATTGTGACGCAGGCCGCCCCCGCCCAAACCTTGCAAACCCACGCCTGCTGCGGACCCGGGATTTTTTGCCCCTCTCCGCCGTTCCCCCAAAAACAGGTTCATTGTGACTCACGCCGTCCCCGCCCAAACCTTGCAAGCCCAAGCCTGCTACAGACCCCGGGTCCGTTGCTCCTCTCCGCCGTCACCCCGAGAACGACTTCCTTGTTACGCAGGCCGCCTCCGTCCAAATTCCGCAAACCCAGACCTGCTACGGGCCCGGGGTCTGTTGCCTCCGTCACACCGACAACGGCTTCCTTGTGACGCAGGAAGTCCCAGCCCAAACCTTGCAAACCCACGCCTGCTGCGGGCCTAGCGTCCATTGCCCCTCTCTGCCATCACCCCGACAACGGCTTCGTTGTGACGTAGACCCCCCCTGCCCAAACCTTATAAATCCAGGCCTGCTGTGGGCCCGGGGTTTTTTGCCCCTCTCCATGGTCACCCCAAAAACGGGTTCATTGTGACGCACGCCGTCCCCGCCCAAACCTTGCAAACCCACGCCTGCTGCAGGCCCTGGGTCCGTTGCCCCTCTATGCCGTCACTCCGATGACTTCCCTGTGACGCAGGCTGCCCCCGCCCAAACCTTGCAAACTCAGGCCTGCTGCGGCACTGGGTCTGTTGCCCCTCTCCGCTGTCACCCCGACAGTGACTTCGTTGTGACACAGGCCGCCCCCCCCAAGATTCTACAAACCTAGGCCTGCTAAGGGCCCGGGGTCCGTTGCCCCTCTCCTCCGTCACCCTGACAACAGCTTCTTTGTGACGCCGGATGCCCCCGTCCAAATTCAGCAAACCCAGGCCTCCTGCGGGCCCTGGGTCTGTTGCCCCTCTCCTCCATCACCCCTACAACGACTTCCCTGTGACGCAGGCCGCCCCCACCCAAACCTTGCAAACTCAGGCCCGATGAAGCCCCGGGGTTTTTTGCCCCTCTCCGCCGTCACTCCGACAACGGCTTCCTTGTGACGCAGGCCACCTCGACCCAAATTCCGCAAACCAAGGCCCGCTGCGAGACTGGGGACCATTGCCCCTCTCCGCTGTCACCCCGACAACGGGTTCATTGTGACACAGGCCGCCCCTGACCAAAATTGAAAACCCAGGCCTGCTGCAGGCCCGGTGTTTTTTGTCGCTCTCCGCCGTCACCCCGACAAGGGCTTCCTTGTGACGCAGGCCGCCGCCACCAAAATTCCACAAACCCAGGCCCGCTGCGAGCCTGGGGAACATTGCCCTTCTCCGCCATCACCCCGACAACGGCTTCCTTGTGACGCAGGCCGCCCCCGCCCAAATTCCGCAAACCCAGACCCGCTTTGGGCGCGGAGTTTTTTGCCTCTCTCCGCCATCACTCCGACAACGGCTTCATTGTGACGCCGAACGCCACCACCCAAATTCCGCAAACTCTGGCCCGTTGCAGGCCCAGGGACCGTTGTCACTCTCCATCGTCAACCCGATAACGGTTTCATTGTCACGCAGGCCGCCCCACCCAAACCTTGCAAACACAATGCCTACCGTATGCCCTGGGTCTGTTGCGCCTCTCCGCCATCACCCCTACAATGACTTCCCTGTGACGCAGGGCGCCCTCGCCCAAATTCCGAAAACCCAGGCCTGCTGCAAGCCTGGGGACCGTTGCCCCTCTCCGTCGTCACCCTGATAACGGGTTCATTGTGAGGCAGGACGCCCACACCCAAACCTTGCAAACCCAGGCCTGCTGCGGGCCCGGTGTTTTTTGCCCCTCTCTGCCGTCACCCCGACAACAACTTCCGTGTGACGCAGGCCGCCCCCGCCAAATTCCGCAAACCCAGGCCTGCTGCAAGCCTGGGGACCGTTGCTCCTCTTCGCCGTTACCCCGAAAACGGGTTCATTGTGACACAGGCCGCCTCCGCCCAAATCTTGAAAACCCAGGGCTGCTGCGGGCCCCGGGGTTTTTTCCCCTCTCCGTCATCACCCCAACAACGGGTTCATTGTGACACACTCCGCCCCCGCCCAAACCTTACAAACCCACGCCTGCTGCGGTCCCTGGGTCCGTTGCCCCTCTCCGCTGTCACCCCGACAACGGCTTCCTTGTCACGCAGGGCGCCCCCGCCCAAATTCCGCAAACCCAGGCCCGCTGCAAGCCTGGGGATCGCTGTCCCTCTTAGCTGTCACCCCGACAACGGGTTCATTGTGACACAGGCCGCCCCCGCCCAAATTCCGCAAACCCAAGCCTCCTGCGGGCCCTGGGTCCGTTGCCCCTCTCCGCCGTCACCCCGACAACAGCTTCCTTGTGACGCAGGCCGCCCCCAGCAAAACCCAGCAAATCCAGGACCGCTGTGGGCCCGGAGTTTTTTGCCTCTCTCCGCCGTCACTCCGACAATGGCTTCATTGTGACGCCAAGCGCCCCCGCCAAAATTCTGCAAACCCTGGCCCGCTGCAGGCCCGGGGACCGTTGTCCCTCTCCGTCGTCAACCCGACAACGGGTTCATTATGACACAGGCCGCCCTCGCCCAAACCTTGCAAACCCAGGCCCGCTAAAGGCCTGAGGACCGTTACCCCTCTCCGCCGTCACCCCGACAACGGGTTCATTGTTACACAGACCGCCCCTGACCAAACCTTGCAAACCCAGGCCTCCTGCGGGCCCTGGATCCGTTGCCCCTCTCTTCCGTCACCCCGGCAACAGCTTCCTTGTGACGCAGACCGCCCCCTCCCAAACCTTGAAAACCCAGTCCTGCTGGGGGCTCTGATTCCGTTGCTCCTCTCCGCTGCCACCCCGACAATGGCTTCCTTGTGATGTAGGCCGCCCCCAACCAAACCCTGCAAACCCAGGCCCGCTGCAGGCCCAGGGTCCGTTATCCCTCTCCGCCGTCACCCCGACAACGCCTTCCTTGTGACGCAGGACGCCCTCGCTCAAATTCCGAAAACCCAGGTCTGCTACGGGCCCGGGTTCCGTTAACCCTCTCCGCCGTCACCCCGACAACGAGTTCATTGTGACGCAGGCCGGCCCCCTCCAAATCTTCCAAACCCAGGCCTGCTGCAGGCCCTTGGTCTGTTGCCCCTCTCCACTGTCACCCCGACAACGGCTTCCTTGTGACACAGACCGCCCCTGACAAAACCTTGAAAACCCAGGCCTGCTGCAGGCCTGGGGTCTGTTGCCCCTCTCCGCCATCAGCCCGACAACAGCTTCATTGTGATGCAGACCACCCCCGCCCAAACCTTGCAAAACCAGGTCTGCTGTGGGCCCTGGGTCCGTTGCCCCTCTCCGCCGTCACACCGACAACGGCTTCCTTGTGACACAGGTCTCCCCCCCCCAAATTCCGCAAACCCAGGCCTGAGCCGCCCCCCGCCGTATTTATTGTGTAGATAAAGAGATTTAAGGCGGGGGGGGGGGGGGCCGCATTGTGGCCCTCAGGATGATGGCGGGGGGGGGGGCACCTATGTGTTAGCATTACTGTATATGGAAAGTTAGAAGTAGTTAGGCTAAGGTCTGTATCGAGGCCTAGTGAGCAGTGTGGGATGCTGATGTAACCTGCAAGGTTTGGGCAGGGGCAGCCTGCGTCACAATTAACCCGTTGTCGGGTTGACAGCGGAGAGGGGCAACGGACCCAGGGCGAGCAGCAGGCCTGTGTTTGCAAGGTTACGGCGGGGGCGGCCTGCGTCACCGGGAAGTCAGTGTTGGGGTGATGGAGGCGAGGGGCAATGGACCACGGGCCCGTAGCAGGCCTGGGTTTGCGCAATTTGGGCGAGGTCGACCACGGTCACAAGGAAGCCGCTGTTGGGCTGACGGCAGAGAGGGGCAACGGACCCAGGGCCCGCAGCAGGCCTGGGTTTGCAACGTTTGGGCGGGGGCGGCCTGAATCACAATGAACCTGTTGTCGGGGTAACGGCGGAGAGGGGCAATGGTCCCCATGCTCGCAGCAGGCCTGGGTTTGCGGAATTTGGGCGGGGGCGGCCTGCGTCACAGAAAAGTCGTTGTCGAGGTGACGGCGGAGAGGGGCAACGGACCCGGGGCCTGTAGCAGGCCTGGGTTTGAGGAATTTTGGCGGGGGCAACCTACGTCACAAGGAAGTGATGGCGGAGAGGGACAACTGACCCAGGGCCCATAGCAAGTGTGGCTTTGCAAGGTTTGTGCGGGGCAGCCTGCGTCACAATGAACCCGTTGTCGGGGCGACGCGGAGAGGGGCAAAAAACCCCGGGCCCCAGCGGGCCTGGGTTTGCAAGGTTTGGGTGGGGGTGGCCTGCGTCACAATGAACCTGTTGTTGGGGTTACGGCGCAGAGGTGCAACGGACCCTGGGCCCTTAGCAGGCCTGGGTTTGCAGAATTTGGGCGGGGGCGGCCTTCGTCACAAGGAAGCCGTTGTCGGGGTGACGGCAGAGAGGGGCAACGTACCCAAGACTCGCAGCAGGCGTGACTTTGCAAGTTCTGGGCGGGGGCGGCTTGAGTCACAATGAACCCGTTGTCGGGGTGACGGTGGAGAGGGGTACGGGTACCCAGACCTGTAGCAGGCCTGGGTTTGCGGAATTTAAGTGGGGGCGGCCTGCGTCCCAAGGAAGTCGTTGTCGGGGTGACAGCAGAGAGGGGCAACAGACCCAAGGCCTGCAGCAGGCCTGGGTTTGCAAGGTTTGGGCGGGATCGGCCTGCGTCACAATGAAGACGTTGTCGGGGTGACGGCGGAGAGGGGCAACGGTCCCCGGGCCCGCAGCAGGCCTGGGTTTGTGAAATTTGGGCGGGGGCAGCCTGCGTCACAATGAACCTGTTGTCGGGGTGACGACAAAGACGGGCAACGGACCCAAGGCCAGTAGCAGGCCTGGGTTTGCGGGGTTTGGTCTGGGGCGGCCTACGTCCCAAGGAAACCGTTGTTGGGGTGACGGCAGAGAGGGGCAAAGGACCCAGGGCCCGCAGCAGGCCTGGGTTTACAAGGTTTGGGGCTGGTGCTTCCTCTTGTTAGCATTACTGTATATGGAAAGTTAGAAGTAGTTAGGCTAAGGTCTGTATCAAGGCCTAGTGAGCAGTGTGGGATGCTGATGTAACCTAGCAGTCTAGGGAACTAGTGGGGCATGCTGAGCTTGTGCATTCTTGCTTAAACAAAGCAAAGAGATTAGTGAAGAATGCTGAACGCTGAATCTTGTTTTTCTCAAAGAAATCGCTATCTCGAATGTTTACCTGTTTGTTATCTATGGAAATTTCTGGCTGTGGATTCAGATAAGCATAGTCTCAAGTAACTACATGAAAGAGCACAACATAATCCTAAAGTCTAAGAAAACTGGTAAACATCACGGGGACCTGATGAAGTGATCATTTGTGGAAAGTATATAAACTCTGTGAAATTTTCTGTTAGTGGGGGCTCTGACTTTGGACACTAGTCCTCAGGTCCCCAGGGCCCTCAATAAAGCACTGCACGAAACGACCTCGGTTGTTTTGTGTTTTCCTTCGGGAACGGGCAGCAGTTTTCTGGCGACCGCGGCAGGACTCCAAAGGCAGCTGGGGCGGTTCGCGTGCTGATTTACTCCACGTCGGCACTGAGAGATTCTCAGGGAGTCATCGGTTCGTGCCCGACCCCCGCACCTGGCGGACGACTGCTATAAGGTAAGCCCATAGGTGCTTTATTTTCTGGTATGGGTGCCTGCTCATAAGACGAGGCGGCGATCCTCGCTGAGTTGGGCTAAGATGTCTTGGTGGATGCCTAGGCGCCGGCTGTAAGACGCGGCGAAAGCTGCGCAGGTCCGGCACTTGCCCCTCGCGGCGTCGAGAAGTGGCAAGTTGGTTTGGTTCTGGTTATTGGTTTTGTGGGTTTTGTTTGTGTCGTTACAGTGTCTGTGTTTGCTGTTATTTTGTCTGCTGTTATTTTGTTTCGTGAATACTTGAAATGATGCCGCTTAAAACTTTTAAGCCGTTAGTTCAGTCTAATAGTAAAATCCCAGGAAACACCCCATTAGGATGTTTGCTGGGTAGATGGAGGAGTGCTGGATTTTATCAGGATTTGAATAAGGGTAAAACGATAAACTATTGTAATCATTGGTGGCCTTTATATGAGTCAGAAGGGGGACCTGCGTGGCCCCTAAACGGTACTGTCGATCCAGGTGTTATTTCGCCTTTGATGCAGTATTTACGGGACAATGAGAAATGGGATGAGATCCCGGATTTGGATTTGTTTTATTATTTAGGGCGAAAACTGGATTGGCAGAAGGAATGTGGTATTTTAGTTTTGGAAACAAAGGAATTAGGGTGTAGTGAATGTAAGAAGAAATCTATGTGTGTTAAGTGTTTAGCTGCCTCCTCTGGTCCAGAGGAAGATTTATCGTTATTAGTTGCTCATAGTGGACAGGGTCCCTCTGCTCCACCCTATGTTCCACCTCAGATGGAACAGGATAGTGAGGACGATGATAATGAGGAGGAAGAAGAGGATGAAGATGAGGACACCAGGAACTTGGATAAAATGTTAGAAGTTGCGTGGAAGGTTTATAATAGTAGGGGAAAAAGAATCAGCTAAGCGGCAACAAGCAGGTATACTGGCTGTAATTCAACAATCAGGAGGACAAAGGGGCCGAGGTCGTGGTAGGGGAGGCTCTGCCCAAGGAAGAGGTGGTTATGGTCGGGGAAGAGGGGGATTTCGAATGGGAAACCTTAACCAAGGAAAGCTAGGTTCTAATCAGTGTGCTTTTTGTCAATAGATAGGACATTGGAAAAATGAATGTCCTGTGAAAAATGGAATGGGGGGTGGCGCCGGGACAATGGGTAGTTATCCTATGCCTGAGGCAGATGTCGCCCAAGCCCTGGTTTTGGGGAATTACCAAAATCAGAGCTGACTAGAGCAAGGGTTAAAGGTAAGGTTAGAAATAAATGGTAAAGAACAGGAATTCACAGTTGATACTTATTCAGTTCTCAACAAAAGACTGGGACCAATAAGTGATACCACCGTACAGGTGGTAGGGGCTATGGGTCAGCTGGAAGAAAGACCATTTTTGCAGCCTCTAAATTTGAAATTTGGGGGAAAGGAATTGGATCATCAATTTTTTTTATATGCCCAATTGTCCCAAGCCCCTGTTTGGAAGGGATTTATTGTCTTTGTTAAACATGAAAATAATATTTCAAAATGGGAGAGTAAAATTGGAGATTCCAAATGAAGACATTGGGAAAATTTTTGTAAGAAAGGAAATAGAACCTACTCCCATTCCAGAAGAAATAGATCAGGCAGTTGTACCCTGGGTATGGGAAACAGGGACCCCAGGAAAGTCAAAAGCTGCCCAGCCTGTTGTTGTAGAACTAAAGGAAGGAGCCCAGCCGGTTAGGGTTAGACAATATCCAATTAAGTTGGAGGCTAGGAAAGGAGTGGCTCCACTGATAACTCAATTTGTGATTCAAGGAATTTTACAGGAATGTGAATCTAACACTCCTATTTTTCCTGTAAGTAAGCCTAATGGTAAATATAGGCTAGTGCAAGATTTAAGGGCCAAAAATGAAATTGTAAAGGACATTCACCCAGTGGTTGCTAACCCTTATACTCTGTTAACATCTGTGTCGGAAAGGTTTAAATGGTTTACAGTAATTGATTTGAAAGATGCCTTCTTCTGCATCCCGCTGGCATTACCAAGTAGGAAGTATTTTGCATTTGAATGGGAAGATCCAAATTTAGGAAGGAAGAAACAACTGACATGGACACGGCTTCAGCAGGGTTTCAAAAACAGCCCCACTATTTTCGGAAATCAATTAGCCAAAGAGTTGGAGGAATGGAAGACCGAACAGGTAAGAGAATCTCCATTCTCTTATGTGATTTTGCAGTATGTGGATGATATTCTGTTGGCAACTGAGGAAAAGGAAGTTTGCCTGAAGCTTACAATTGCCTTACTGAATATGCTGGGACAAGCAGGATATCGAGTATCTAAGGAAAAGGCCCAGCTCCTCAAAGAGAATGTTCTTTATTTGGGATGTGAATTGATGCAAGGTCAGAGACGATTGGGTACAAACAGAATTGAGGCAATATGTGCCATACCCCTTCCAAGGAATCATCAGGAACTGAGATCATTTTTAGGAATGGTTGGTTGGTGTAGACTGTGGATTCTAAATTTCGGATTGTTAGCCAAACCCTTGTATGAGGCTTTGAAGGAGCCCCAATTGGAATGGAGTCCACAAAGGAAAAGAGCCTTTCAGGAGCTAAAACAAGCTCTGAAAGAAGCACCTGCCTTAGGGTTGCCGGACTTAAATAAGGATTTTCAGCTTTATGTAAATGAAAGGCAGAATCTGGCTCTGGGAGTGTTGACCCAGAAAATAGGGTCATGGAAACGCCCAGTGGGATATTTTTCAAAACAACTGGACAATGTTAGTGCTGGTTGGCCGTCATGTTTGAGGATAGTTACGGCCACAGTGATCCTCATACAGGAAGCCCGAAAACTGACTTTGGGAAGGAAAATGGAGGTCTTTGTGCCCCATATGGTCTTGGCTGTCCTGGAACAAAAGGGGGGTCACTGGTTATCATCCAGCAGAATGTTACAATATCAAGCTATATTAAGAGAACAAGATGATGTGGAACTTAAGATAACTAACCATGTCAACCCAGCAGAATTTCTTCGCAGCAAACAGGAAGAAGGGGAGCTGGTTCATGATTGTGTAGAAACAATTGAACAGGTGTATGCGAGCCGAGCAGACCTAAAGGACACACCGTTAGAAGATTCAGATTGGGATCTCTTTACCGATGGATCCAGCTTTGTGGAAAATGGAACCAGGTATGCGGGATATGCGGTGGTCACAGCTGCACAAGTGATTGAAGCAAAGGCTTTAGCCCCTGGGACATCTGCTCAAAAGGCAGAGATAATTGGACTTACCGGGGCATTAATTTTGAGTACTGGAAAAAAGGTAAATGTATGGACTGACTCGAAATATGCCTTTGGAATTGTACATGTTCACGGTGCCTTGTGGAAGGAACGGGGACTGTTAAACTCACAAGGGACTATGATAAAACATAGATCGGAAGTTCTCGCCCTGTTGGATGCGGTACATAAACCAGAAAAGGCAGCAGTAATGCACATCAGGGGACATCGTAAAGAAGAAGGAAAGATATATTGAGGGAATGAACTAGCAGACATCACCGCTAAAGATGCTGCTCGACAGGTTTGGACTCAGATGGCTTTAATACCAACCAAGGTGAGCCCTGTTTCTCGTTGTATGATTCGGGGACCGAGCTATTCTGCCAATGATGAGAAATTGGCGACATATCTAAAGGCCCAGAAGAATGCAATTGGATGGTATGTAACGACAATGGGACAAGTGGTGGTGCCCAAAAATGTTATGAAGTCCATATTAGAGACTGAACACAATAAATGCCATTGGGGAGCAGAGGTGTTGGTAAAATTTTTGAAAAAGGAAATAATTTCCAACCAAATGTTAACGCTGGCAAAAAGGGTGAATGCCATGTGCCCAGTTTGTTTAAAGAATAATCCTATTGTAAGGAAACAGGTGCAGTTGGGAAAATTACAAATAGGACCAGAGCCTGGAGATTATTGGCAGGTTGACTTTTCAGAACTTCCAAGGGCTCAGGGACTCAAATACCTGTTGGTGTATGTGTGCACCTTTTCGGGGTGGCCAGAAGCCTTCCCTTGTAGAACAAACCAAGCAAAGGAAGTGGTGAAAACATTGTTGAAAGAAATAATACCTAGATTTGGAGTACCACTGGGATTATCATCAGATAGAGGCCCACATTTTGTGGCAGGGATAGTTCAGGAGGTGGCTAGGACGTTAGACATTACCTGGAATTTACACACTCCATGGAGACCCCAGTCTAGTGGTCAAGTAGAAAGGATGAACCAAACATTGAAAAATCAGATCAAAAAGATATGTCAGGAGGCCAAACTTCAGTGGCCCCAAGCTTTGCCGTTAGCGTTACTTAGGATTAGGATAGGAGTAAGTCCGTACGAGATACTGTACGGCAAGCCTTATCATGCCACCGTGTTAAAAGGAGACCCGCATGTATTGGAAGACCAGGTGATTTTAACTATGTTATGTCGCTCAATAGAGTTCTCAACGCCTTACGGGTGCCCTTCAATGGAATCGGCCGCTCCCGCTGGAAAATCCAGTGCATGATATTCAACCGGGAGATCAGGTCTATGTGAAGAATTGGTTCACAGACCCACTGAGAGAGACATGGGACGGTCCCCATCAAGTGATCTTGACAACTTTCACAGCCATAAAGGTAGCGGGAATCGACGCTTGGATCCACTACACTCGAGTCAAGAAGGTTCCAACCGAATGGGAAACCCAAGTGGTATCCCCCACTCGAATGATATTTCGAGCCAAACAGCATTCTTAACTGTTGTACTGTTGATATTATTGAAAATGGTATCGGTCAATGGATTTGTATTTGTCACTGTTACAGAGCCTGTGGTTACTGTTATGGAAGGGATGGATGTCAATTTAACCTGTGACATTACTGATGACCAGGGAGCTGGAGCCAAGGAAATAATTGCGATTTGGAAACTAGGACAAACCAGATTGACTGCAAGTATTGTTACTGTTTGGAATAAGGATACCCAAAAAGGAAGTGTTGCCTTGCAATTGACTAATTTAACGTTAGGAGAAGCAGGAGTATACATGTGTTTGGTGTTAATTCGGGAAAATTTTGATTATAAGCAAATAGATTTGAGAGTAGTACCTTGGTCCCCGATTCAGGCGGGAGTAGAAGTAATACCAAAAATAGCTTCAATGGATATGTGGGACGGCCCACCCTTGAGGATAAAACTGCACTTTTACTTCACAAAGAGAATGTGAAGCCCCGGTTCAAGTTAAATGGTGGAAAATGGGACCTCAAGGATTGTGGGACAGGATCGAGGAAGGAATCAGTTGGTGGAATGTGGGGAACAGAGGGATAGGATGGCTGAATTATACTCAACCTCTGTTGGGTAAGGTGGATGGACAATATCTATGTGTAGCTGTATGTGGACCCTGCTCTAATTATGGAAAAAGAAATGTGCAGGGCCGACCTCATTTGAATCAAAGAATTAGGGCCACACAAGGGGTGTGTCAGGCCAACAAAGGGAAAATAGTTATTTTAACATGTAAAGTGAATCCCAGAACGAGTTTTTCAGATTTTGGGTGGTGGTTTGGAGATAGCAGTATACAGCCTGGAAGGAAATATCGGATAGAGAAGAGGTTAGGCGGCACCATAGTATTAATAATAAATGATGTACAGTCAGATGATGAAGGGATGTATTGGTGTTGGATGGCCAGAGGTGCGTGGTGGGCCCACTCTAGGATGTTAGTATCATTAATTAGAGGCAAATATAGCCGAAGGAGAATACGGGATCTAGGAAATGGGACAATAAACTTCCATCGAGATGAAGGACGGGAAAACTTAGTGTTTGGGTTGATTAGAGATTTTGGAATGATTCAGAATGTATCTAAGATTACAGCATGTTTGCCACTACCTCAGGCTGCAGGTGAACCTATACCCTGGGGAATTATTCCAATAACAACCATGCCAGAAACCTCTGTTAATTTTACTTGGAACTGCAGGCAAGTATCAATAAAGTATGAAGAGTGGATAAATGGGTGTTTAATACAGGGGGATTTAACGGAAAAAGAGTGTAGATCATTGCTGGGGTATTATAGATGGGTTAGAACAGGTCCTTATGGGAGAGGTGGCAATATTAAAGGTCGCTGTACAGTAGATGGTACTATTCCAATAATTGGATATTGGTGTAGTAGCACAAAAATAAAAGTCGAAAAGATTAGGAATGAAGAGATCTACCAGAATGTTACACAACAACAAACTTTGGAGGATGAATGGGACACAGTATGGGGACCTGATTTATTGGAATCATATAGTTACCTAGGTCCAGTACAATGGTGTATACAATGGACAGGGGAGAAAGATCAGACTCACGATAGTGTGATGGCTACATACACTTCCGTGAGACCATCCAGAGATCAGAAAGAAATATGGAACTGTACGAAAGTTTTTACTTCTGACTCCCCAGAGAGTCAGATAGGTTTAGTCCCTGTTAGAGTTCTGCTGAAATGGGGGTGTGAATGTCGGGGATACAATCATACGATTAAAGACAAAATAAAGGGAGATGTACATGAGAAAGGGATGTATGGAAAAAGGGTCATTAATTGCAAATCCACCACAATCAGAAGTCCAGGAAACTTAGTTTGGGTTATGGGTCATGGGCAATGGACCACCCATTTACCAATTGATGGTCCAGTAACTCAAATAACATTGGGAGTTCCCACATTGTGCCCATTTTGGAGACAATCTAAATTAGAAACAAGGATAGCTCGGAAGACAAGGGAAATAGGTGATGATATCAAAGTAGAAGATGAGTGGCATGAACCAAGTGATGGAGTAAAATTTGGCTAGGCTTTAGAGTCTTTGTTTGCCCAGGGTGCATCTTACCGTAATAGGGAAATGTTGTATAAGCTACTGGGCCAGACTAAAAGATTAGCAGCAGCCACCAAGAAAGGGTTTAAGGATATGAATTTGCAGCTACAGGCAACTAGCAGAATGACTTTGCAGAATAGAATGGCCTTAGATACGTTGCTGCTGCGGGAACATGGGGTCTGTGGTTACCTGAGCAAAAGAATTGATCACTGCTGTATCCATATTCCAAACATGACAATCGAAGTAGAAAAAGATATTTTACAATTGTAGGCGGTTGAAACCGAAGCCAAAGAAATTGAAAAAGAAGCTCAACATAATTGGATAGGAGCAATATTTGATTCATTGGGGCTCCAGGTCTCTGGGTGGATTTCCTCAGTCATCCAATATGTAATTATGTTTGTTATACTATCGATGATAATATATATAGTTTACAAGTGTATTTTAGGAACCATTACCAGAGAAAAGCTCAACACCTGCAGATTAATGAATGCGCTGACCAGAAATGGAACTGGAAATGGGTCTCCTCCTCCATCATATAAGGAAACCACTACTTGAGACACGGACAATAAAGACAGATGATGTTGAGCATCCTTGCAAGATAGAAGAATGCTCGAAAGGGGGGACTTGTTAGCATTACTGTATATGGAAAGTTAGAAGTAGTTAGGCTAAGGTCTGTATCAAGGCCTAGTGAGCAGTGTGGGATGCTGATGTAACCTAGCAGTCTAGGGAACTAGTGGGGCATGCTGAGCTTGTGCATTCTTGCTTAAACAAAGCAAAGAGATTAGTGAAGAATGCTGAACGCTGAATCTTGTTTTTCTCAAAGAAATCGCTATCTCGAATGTTTACCTGTTTGTTATCTATGGAAATTTCTGGCTGTGGATTCAGATAAGCATAGTCTCAAGTAACTACATGAAAGAGCACAACATAATCCTAAAGTCTAAGAAAACTGGTAAACATCACGGGGGCCTGATGAAGTGATCATTTGTGGAAAGTATATAAACTCTGTGAAATTTTCTGTTAGTGGGGGCTCTGACTTTGGACACTAGTCCTCAGGTCCCTGGGGCCCTCAATAAAGCACCGCATAAAACGACCTCGGTTGTTTTGTGTTTTCCTTCGGGAACGGGCAGCACTCTGTCAAAATGAAACCGTTTTCGGGGTGACGGAGGAGAGGGGCAACGGACCCCGGGCTTGCAGCGGGCCTGGGTTTTTCGGAATTTTGTCAGGGGCAGCCTGCGTCACAAGGAAGCCGTTGTCGGGGTGACGGCGGAGAGCAGGAACAGACCCAGGGCCCGCAGCAGGCGTGGGTTTGCAAGGTTTGGGCGGGGGCGGCCTGTGTCACAATGAACCCGTTGTCGAGGTGACGGCGGAGAGGTCAACGGTCCCCAGGATCGCAGCGGGCCTGGGTTTGCGGAATTTGGGTGAGGGCGGCCTGCAACACAGGAAAGTCATTGTCAGGGTGACGGCCGAGAGGGGCAGCAGACCCAGAGCCCACAGCAGGCCTGGGTTTGCAAGGTTTGGGCGGGGGCGGCCTGCATCACAAGGAAGCCGTTGTCGGGTTGACGGCGGAGAGGGGCAACGGACCCAAGGCCCGTAGCAGGCCTGGGTTTGCGAAATTTGGGCGGGGGCGGCCTGCGTCACAATGAAGCCGTTCTCGGGGTGACAGCGGACAGGGGCAACCGACTCACGGCCCGCAGCAGGCCTGGGTTGCAAAGTTTGGGCGGGGGCGGCCTGTATCACAGTGAACCCATTGTCGGGGTGACGGCGGAGAAGGGCAACAGACCCAAGGCCCGCAGCAGGCCTGGGTTTGCAGAATTTGTGCGGGGGAGGCCTGCGTCACAATGAAGCCGTTCTCGGAGTGACGGTGGAGAGGGGAAAAAAACCCCCGACCCCCAGCGGGCCTGGGTTTGGAAGGTTTGGGCGGGGGCGGTCTGCGTCACAATGAAACTGTTGTCGGGGTTACGGTGCAGAGGTGCAAAGGACCCAAGGCCCGTAGCATGCCTGGGTTTGCGGAATTTGGACGGGGGCAGCCTTCGTCACAAGGAAGCCGTTTTCGGGGTGACGGCGGAGAGGCGCAACGGACCCCGGGCCCGTAGCAGACCTACGTTTGCGGAATTTGTGCGGGAGCAGCTCATCTCCCATTGGAAAAAATACAAGAAAGCAGGAAAGCAGATCCCAGCTATCTTCAATACCACACTCTTTTTCTCCTCATTTCCCATTGAAAAAAATACATGTTGTCGGTTAAGTTATACCACTGCGTATGGAAGCTACAAGAAAGCAGGAAGGCAGACGCCAGCTACAGTAGTAAGTAGGTCCCCATGCAGTCTATCAGCCAGCAATGTGTGACATTTGCAGCTGCTTTCGTGTGGAAGCTATCTTCAATACCACACTCTTTTTCTCCTTAGCTCCCATTGAAAAAAATACATGTTGTCGGTTAAGTTATACCACTGTGTATGGGAGCTAAAAGAAAGCAGGAAGGCAGACCCCAGCTACAGCAGTAAGTAGGTCCCCATGCAGTCTATCAGCCAGCACGGTGTCACATTTGCAGCTGCTTTCCTGTGGGAGCTATCTTCAATACCACACTTTTTCTGTTCAGCTCCCATTGAAAAAATACATTTTGTCTGTTAAGTTATGCCACTGAGTATGGGAGTTACAAGAAAGCAGGAAGGCAGACCCCAGCTACAGTAGTAAGTAGGATCCCATGCAGTCTAGCAGCCAGCACGGTGTCACATTGGCAGCTGCTTTCCTGTGGGAGCTATCTTCATACCCACTCACTTGGACTGCTCAGCTCCCTTTCAAATAACACATGCCCCCTCTTAACTTATACCACAGCGTATGGGAGCTGTGGAGAGGCCAGGTGTGTTTAACCCCTTCCCAGCCGCGGGGATCTGAGGCTGCAGCGCAGTGGCGCCAGAAGCCTGCAGTGAGTCACCCCTGACCTCTGACTCCTCCTGTGACCCCCTTGTGACCCCCGGTGGCCCCAGGAACCCCCTTGACCCCTTCATGACCCATGACCCTTCATGACCCCCCTTACTCTCTGTGACCCCCATGACTCATCCAGGATCCCTTAGTGACCCCGATGACCCCTCCATGACCCCCTGACCTTTCTGTGACCCCTCATGACCCCCCCCACGCCTCCTGTGACCCCACACATCCCCTATGACCCCCCCTTGCCCCTGTGACCCCTCTTTGCCCTATGACCCTATGTGACCCCATGACCTCTCCCTGACCCTGTGACCCCTCCGTGACCCCACCGTGACCCCATGGCCCTTCAATCACCGCACATGATCCCTCTGTGACCCCTCCTTATTGTGTGACGCCCTCATAACCCCCCATTGCCCCATGACTCTACATGACCCCACGACCTCCCCTTGATCCCGTGACCCTGCGATGACCCCGTGACCTCCCGGTGACCCCTCCATGACCCCTCTGTGAGCCCTCATGACCTCCTTTTGCCCCTTTCACCCCTCCTTGCCCCATGGCCTTACGTGACCCCACGACATCCCCTTGACCCTGTGACCTCCCTGTGACCCCACCGTGACCCCGTGACCTCCCGTTTACCCCGTGACCCCGTGGTGACCCCCTGACCCCTCTAGCTGCCCCGTGCTTTTGGTGGTCGGTCAGAACTCCCCCGACGAAGATGCCGTGGTGAGTTTTGGGTGGGGTTGGGGGGTGGGGTCGTGGCCACGTGCTGTGACCCCTCCATTACCCCGTTAAGCCCCGCCCTCTCCCCTTTGCCCCTCCCCCCCCCAGGTGGAGTGTATTGTCAAGCTCGACCCGACCCAAACTCCCTTCCTCAAGGTGACCTTTGACCTCTGACCCCAGGCACTCCCAGTGCCTTCCAGTGACCCCCAAACCCGTCCCAGTGACTCCCAGTAACCCCCAAACCCCCTCCCAGTAACTCCCAGTTACCCAAAATCCATTCCCAATGACTCCCAGTAACTCCCAGTGACCCCCAAACCCCCTCCCAGTATCTCTCAGTGACTCCCAGTAACTCCCAGTTACCCCCAACCCCCTCCAGTGTCTCCCAGTGACTCCCAGTAACTCCCAGTAGCTCCCAGTCACCCCCAGCTCCCCTCCCAGCTCCTCCCAGTGACCCCCAAAACCTCTCCCACCTCTTCCCAGTCCCTCCCAGTGACCCCGAACCCTCTCCCAGTCCCTCCCAGCCCGTCCCAGTATATCCCAAACCCCCTCCCAGCTCCTCCCAGTCCTTCCCAGTAACTCCAAACCCCCTCCCAGCTCCTCCCAGTCCTTCCCAGTAACCCCCAAACCCCCTCCCAGCTCCTCCCAGTCACCCCCAATTCCCCTTTCCCAGTCCCTCCCAGTAACTCCCAGTGCCCCCTTTGCCCCCCCCAGATGGCAGACGGGGGCGGCCAACCCCAACTCACCCAGGTAAAGGGGGGGGAATGTGGGGGGGTGGCTTACGGTGTGGGCGTGGCCTGACAGAGAAGGGGGAGTGGCCACACCCAAGCCGCGCCCCTCTGTGATGTCACGTGCCCCCCCCCCCCCCCGCAGCCATCCAAGCTGACGGAGGCCTTCAAGTACTTTGTGCAGGGGATGGGCAACAGTGACTGGCTAATGAGCTAATTAGCGGCCTTAATTAGCGCGATTAACGAAGGGCTCATTAAGGAGGGGGTGTGGGCAATTAGGGAGGAGCTTAATTAGTTGGTTTGGGGTTAATTGCAGGGTTAATGTTTGATTAGATGGCCTTAGAACCACTTTGGGGGGGGTAATTAACCTCATTAATGCACTGTAGGGTGCTAATTAACATCGTTAATGATGGGGGTGGGGGTCTAATTAATGAAGAGGCAGACTCAGCTAATCAATAAGGGTCTAATTAATTAGGTAGGAGCTTAATTAATTGCTCCTAAGTGGTTCAATAGGTGTTAAATGGATTTAGGGCTGCTTTGGGTTGCTAATTAACATCGTTAATGATGGGGGTGGGGGTCTAATTAATCAAGAGACAGGCTCAGCTAATTAATAAGGGTCTAATTAATTGGGTAGGAGCTTAACTAATTGCTCCTGGTGCTAACTAAATGGTTCATTAGGTGTTAAGTGGACTTAGGGCTGCTTTGGCTTGCTAATTAACATCGTTAATGACATTGGTTGGGGAGTAATTAATTAATAGAAACACTTGGCTAATTAATAAGGGTCTGGTTAATTAGGGAAGGAGCTTAATTAGTAGCTTCAGGGGTTAATTAAAGCCTTAGTTAATGAGTGTGCTAATTAACGTCACTAATGATGTGAGGGGGTCTAATTAACTAAGTGAGGGGCTTGGCTAATTAATAAGGGTCTAATTAATTAGGAGAGGAGCTTAATTAGTTGTTTCAGGGGCTAATTAATACGTTAATTAGTGATTAAAGGGGAATTAACACGCCAGCGGTGTTAATGGGGAGGACTTGTGGTTAATTGTGTTGGGGGTGGTTCTAATTAATTAACCACTTCGCGGCTTAATAAAGCTCTTAATTAACCCATTAACCCTCGGAGCCTCACTGGGACTAATTAAGGGCGGGGGGCACTTCATTCACCAGAATCACCGCGGAGCTAATTAACGGTGGGGGGGAGTGTTCGGAGCCTAACGACCTTCCCCCGCGCCTTAATTAACCCTTTAATTAGCGATTAATTAAGTCCCCCCCCCCCCTCCTGGGTTGAATGGAACGGTGCAGCGGCTGGGCGGGGCCAAGCTCCGCGGCGCCTCGCCATCTGATTGGCTGAGGCGCGGACAGACGCGCGCCGATTGGCCGAGGCGGGGCGGTGGGCGGGGTTAAAGCGCGGTGTCTCCCCTCCCGGCAGTGGCCGCGTCCACCGTGACTCGCTTGTCCCGGTCCCGAACCGCTTCGGTCGCCAGTTCCGGCTCGGCCGAAGGCGAACGGGGCCGGAGCCGAACCCTGTCCCGCGGCAGCGTCGGGGGAGCACCCGGGAGCCCTTGATCCGCCCCTTCCCCGGTAACGGAGGGACCGCCCGAACCGAACCCGGCGGCGCTTCGGCTCCTTCCGTCCCCCCCTCGGGTGTTTCCGTCACCTCTCGGGTGTTTCCGTCACCTCTCGGATCCTTCCGCCCAACGTCCTACGGCCGGATCTAGACGGGAGGGGCACTGGGAGTTACTGGGAGGGGGGTTGGGGGTTACTGGGAGGGACTGGGAGCGACTGGGAGGGGGTTTGGGGTTACTGGGAGGGACTGGGAGCGACTGGGAGGGAGTTGGGGGTTACTGGGAGTCACTGATAGGGGGTTTGGGGGTTACTGGGAGGGACTGGGAGCGACTGCGAGGGTGTTTGGGGGTTACTGGGAGCGACTGGGAGGGGGTTTGAGGTTACTGGGAGCGACTGGGAGGGGGTTTGGGGTTACTGGGAGGGACTGGGAGCGACTGGGAGGGGGTTTGGGGGTTACTGGGAGTCACTGGAGGGTATTTGGGGGTACTGGGAGAGACTGAGAGGGGGTTGGGGGTTACTAGGAGTTACTGGGAGTCACTGGAGGGTGGGGGGTTCCTGGGAGTTACTGGAAGTCACTGGGAGGGACTTGGAGGGGTTTGGGGGTTACTGGGAGTCACTGGAGGGTGTTTGGGGGTTACTGGGAGCTACTGAGAGGGGGTTTGGGGGTAACTGAGAGTTACTGGGAGCTACTGGGAATTAGTGGGAAGGGGTCTGGAGCTTACTGGGAGCTACTGGGAAGAGGTTTGAGGTTACTGGGATTTACTGGGAGGGGTTTGGGGTCACTGGGAGTTACTGGGAGGGGGTTTGGGGTAACTGGGAGCTACTGGGAGGGGCTTTGGGGGCTACTGGGAGTTACTGGGAGGGGGTTTGGGGTAACTGGGGGCTACTGGGAGGGAGTTTGGAGTAACTGGGAGCTACTGGGAGTTACTGGGAGGGGGTTTGGGGGTTACTGGTAGTTACTGGGAGGGGGTTTGGGGGTTACTGGGAGCTACTGGGAGGGGCTTTGGAGGATCCTTCTCCCCCAGAGCCGGATCTAGATGTGCCCCAATGGGATTCCTCCACCAACGAGGTTTGGCCCCTTTCCCCGCGGATCCTTCCGCCACTCAATAAAAGCCGCCGCTCCAGTATGTCAACTGGGTTGAACTGGGATGGACTGGGGAGACTCTTGCATCCAAACCCCACCAAACTGGAACTCTTACACACCAAGTTGCACCAAAACCTCACTTTTTCCTCTCGGAAATGCCTCAAAACCCCACTTTTTACCTCAAAACTCCACCCAAACCCCACTTTTCCCCTCAGAATTGCCCCAAAACCTCACTTTTCCCCTCAAAACCCCACATTTCCTCTCAGAATTGCCCCAAAACCTCATCCCTCAGAAATAGCCCAAAACCTCACTTTAACTCCCAAAACTTCACCCAAATCACACTTTTCCCCTCAGAATTGTCCCAAACCCTCATTCTATCCCCTCAAATTGCCCCAAAACCTCATTTTATCCCTCAGAAATAGCCCAAAACCTCACTTTTCCACTCAAAACTTTACCCAAATCTAACTTTTCCCCTCAGAAATACCCCAAACCCCCACTTTTCCCCTCAGAATTGCCCCAAACCCTCATTTTATGCCTCAGAAATACCCCAAAACCTCACTTTTGCCCTCAAAATGTCACTCAAATCACACTTTTCCCCTCAGAAATACCCCAAAACCCCACTTTTCCCCTCAGAAATACCCCAAATCCTCACTTTTCACCTCAAAACTCCACCAAAACCCCACTTTTCCCCTCAGAATTGCCACAAACCCTCATTTTATCCCTCAGAAATACCCCAAAACCTCATTTTATCCCCACAAATTGCCCCAAAACCTCACATTTCCCCTCAAAACTCCACTTTTCCCCTCAGAAACACCCCAAACCCCCACCTTTCCCCTCAAAACTCCTCCAAAACCCCACTTTTCCCCTCAGAATTGCTCCAAAACCTCACTTTTCACCTCAGAACTCCTCCAAAACCCCACTTTTCCCCTCAGAATTGCCACAAAAGCTCATTTTATCCCCCCAAATTGCCCCAAACCCCCACTTTTCCCCTCAGAATGGATGTGCGGCCTACCCAGACTCTGACCTTTGGCACTGGGAGGCAACTGGGAGCGGCTCCTGCTCCTGAGCGCGGCCACGGGCGCTGATTGGACTTAGAGAGGAGGGCGCCGAGCGCTGATTGGTTGCTATGGGGGTGGAGTCTGCCCAGCAACGGGACTAAAGAGAGATGATTGGCTGAGAGGCGGAGCGGCGGCTGTGTGTTTGTGGAGGGGGGGGAATGGGAGGGAACTGGGATGAACTGGGGAGGGAACTGTGGAGGGACGGGGATGAGCTGGGAGGGAACTGAGATGAACTGGGAGGGCACTGGGAGGGACTGGGAGCAACTGGGAGGGAACTGGGAGCAACTGGGATGAGCTGGGAGGGCACTGAGAGGGAACTGGGAGCAACTGGGAGGGAACTGGGAGCAACTGGGATGAGCTGGGAGGGCACTGAGAGGGAACTGGGAGCAACTGGGAGGGAACTGGGAGCAACTGGGATGAGCTGGGGGGGACTGAGGGGGCTGGGAGCAACTGGGAAGGAACTGGGATGAACTGGGGAGGAACTGGGAGGGAACTGGGAGCAACTGGAATGAGCTGAGAGGGCACTGGGAGGGAACTGGGAGCAACTGGGAGGGGACTGGGATGAACTGGGAGGGAACTGAGGGGAACTGGAGGGAACTGGGAGCAACTGGGATAAACTGGGAGGGAACTGAGGGGAACTGGAGGGAACTGGGAGCAACTGGGATGAACTGGGAGGGAACTGGGAGGGGACTGGGATGAACTGGGATCAATTGGGAGCGGACTGGGACAAATTGAAGGGAACTGGGAGGGACTGGGAAGGGGTTTTGGTTTTTTATCCCACTTTCAGCCAGTTTTGACCCATTTTTGACCCATTTATTCCATTATCCCCCAATTTTATCCCATTTTCAGCCAGTTTTGACCCATTTTGACCCATTTTTGACCCATTTTGACCCATTTTTGACCCATTTATTGCATTATCCTCAAATTTTATCCCACTTTCAGCCATTTTTGACCTGTTTTTGACCCATTTCGACCCATTCCCCCCATTTTTGATGCATTTTTGACCCCATTTATTCCATTTTCCCCCATTTTTTACCCTTTTTGACCCATTTTTGACCCATTTATTCTATTATCCTCCAATTCTATACCACTTTCAGCCATTTTTTACCCATTTCCCCCCTTTTTTGACCCATTTTGAGCCATTTGACCTATTTTCGACCCATTTCCCCCCATTTTTGACCCATTTCCCTCCATTTTCAGCCATTTCTGACTCATTTCCGGCCCATTTCCCCCCATTTATCCCAGTATCTCCCAGTTTTATCCCATTTTTGATGCATTTTGACCCATTTTTGACCCATTTCGACCCATTTCCCCCCATTTTTGACCCATTTTTTACCCCATTTATTCCATTTTCCCCCATTTTTTTACCCTTTTTGACCCATTTTTGACCCATTTATTCCATTATCCTCCAATTTTATCCCACTTTCAGCCATTTTTGAGCCATTTCCCCCCATTTTGCCCCATTTCTGCCCCATTTCCACCCCATTTCCCCCCATTTCTGCCCCATTTCCCCCCATTTCCCTCCATTTTGACCCATTTTTGCCCCATTCCCGCCCCATTTTTGCCCCTCAGCCTGCCCCCTCCAGTGCCAGGTAGATCCCCACGGGACAGTGGTCGCTGCCCTGGGCCCGCTGCTCGATCCTGCTGTCGCACAGATCCTTCCTGCCCCTCTGGGACCACAGGCAGTAATCCAGCCTCCAGCCCACGTTCCTGGCCCTGGCCCCGCTCAGGTAGGTCCAGAAGGTGAAGGCGTTGGGCAGCGAGGGGTTAAACACCCGGAAGCTGTCAAGGAAGCCCTCCCCCAGCAGCTCCCCGAACGCCTCCCGCGTGAACCCGGGGCTCCTCTTGTTCCCCGACGGGTTCCTCAGGTCCAAGGGCTGGTGGGCGACGTTGAGGTCGCCGCAGATGGCGACCGGTTTGGACCGGTCCAGCTGGGACACAAAGGAGCGGAAGCGCTCGTCCCAGGCCTGCCGGAAGCTCAGGTGGCCCAGGCCTCGCCCGGAGTTGGGCACGTAGACGCAGACGACGCGCAGGGCAGGGAACTCGGCCGTCAGCACGCGGCCCTCGGCGTCCAGCTCGGGGTCACCTGGCAAGGGGACACACAGACGGGGATAAAAAGGGGCTTTAGGGGCCCAAAAAGGGGCTCTAGAGGCCCAAAAAGTCACTTTAGTCCTCAAAAATCAACTTTAATGGCCTAAAAAGGCACTTTAGTGGCTCAAAAAGTCACTTTAGAGGCCTAAAAAGGGACTTTAGAGGCCGAAAAAGTCACTTTAGAGGTCAAGAAGGGGATTTATTGGCTCAAAAAGGGGCTTGAGTGGCCCAAAAAGGGACTTTAGAGGCCTAAAAAGTCACTTTTGTACCTAAAAAGGGACTTTAGTAGCTCAAAAAGGGGCTTTAGTGGCCCAAAATGTCATTTTAGAGGTCAAGAAGGGGATTTATTGGCTCAAAAAGGGGCTTGAGTGGCCCAAAAAGGGACTTTAGAGGCCTAAAAAGTCACTTCTGTACCTAAAAAGGGGCTTTGGTGGCCCAAAAAGTCACTTTAGTGGCCAAAAAGGGGCTTTAGAGGCCTAAAAAGTCACTTTAGAGGCTCAAAAAGTCACTTTAGAGGTCAAAAATGGGGTCCAGTGGCCTAAAAATACACTTTAGTGGCTCAAAAAATCACTTTAGTAGCCAAAAAGGTCCTTTAGTGGCCAAAAAAGTCACTTTAGGGGCCCAAAAAGGGGCTTTAGAGGTTAAAAAGGGGCTTTAGTAGCTCAAAAAGGGGGTTTAGAGGTCTAAAAAGTCACTTTCGTAGCCAAAAGGGACTTTAATGGCCTAAAAAGACATTTAGAGGCTTAAAAAGCGGCTTTAGAGGCCCAAAAAGTCACTTTAGAGGTCAAAAAGGGGCTTGAGAGGCCCGAAAAGTCACTTTAGAGGTCAAAAATTCACTTGAGTGGCACAAAAATGGACTTTAGTGGCCCAAAAAGTCCCTTTAGTGGCCCAAAAAGTCACTTTAGAGGCCTAAAAAGTCACTTTAGAGGTCAAAAATTCACTTGAGTGGCACAAAAATGGACTTTAGAGGTCTAAAGAGTCACTTTAATGGCTCAAAAAGTCATTTTATTGCCCAAAAAGGGGCTTTAGAGGCCTAAAAAGTCACTTTAGAGGCCAAAAAGGGGCTCTAGAGGCCTAAAAAGTCACTTTTGTAGCCAAAAAGTCACTGTAGTGTCCCAAAAGTCACTTTAGAGGCCTAAAAAGACACTTTAGTAGCTAAAAAGAGAGTTTAGAGGTCTAAAGAGTCACTTTAATGGCTCAAAAAGTCATTTTATTGCCCAAAAAGGGGCTTTAGAGGCCTAAAAAGTCACTTTAGAGGTCAAAAAGGGGCTTTAGAGGCTCAAAAATGGACTTTAGATGCCTAAAAAGTCACTTTAGTGGCCAAAAAGTCAATTTAGAGGCCCAAAAAGTCACTTTTTGGCCTAAAAAGTCATTTTACTGGCCTAAAGAGTCACTTTAGAGGCCTAAAAAGAGGCTTTAGAGGCCTAAAATGTCACTTTCCTGGCTTTAATGGCTCCTGAGGGCCCCAAATGACCACTTAAGGCCTCAAAATGGCCACTTAAGGCCTAAAAATGGCTCCTAAAGGGCCCCAAATGGCCACTGAAGGGCCCCAAATGGCCACTTAAGGCCCAAAATGGCCACTGATGGGCCCCAAATGGCACTTTAGGCCTCAAAATGGCTCCTGAGAGCTTCTGGTGGCCATTAAGAGCCCCAAATGGCCACTTAAGGCTTCAAAATGGCTCCTGAGAGCCCCAAATGGCCACTTAAGGCCTGAAAGTGGCCACTGAAGGCCCCAAATGGCCACTTAAGGCCTCAAAATGCCTCCTGAAGGCCCCAAATGGCCACTGAAGGCCTCAAAATGTCTCTCGCGAGCCTGTGGCGGCCACCCAGGGCCTGGAAACGGTCAGCAGCGCCCCAGCTTTGGCTACTCACCCATGCCATAGGTGACAGCCAGGGGTTTGGTCCTGCTGAGTAGCCCCACGCCGATGTAGCTGGGCCGGTCCCTGGGGCTGTGCTGGTGAGGGAAGGCCCCGAGGCTCCGCAGCTCCTCTGGCACTGACTCGGCCCCACATTTGGTCTCCTGGAGGCAAAGGACGTCGGGGGCATCGGCCTGGACCCACTGGGGGGGGGGGGGGAAAGGGAGGTTTTGGGGCGGTTTGAGGCAGTTTTGGGGCCGTTTTGAGCCCGTTTCAGGCGCCATGTTGAGTCTCCTGGCGGGCGCCATTTCGTGGGGGGGTTTTGAGGCATCTTTGGGTCGTTCTGAGGAACTTTTGGATCATTTTCTGAGTCATTTCTTTGGATCTGTGTTTAAGAGGTTTTTTTGGGGTCATTTTGGGTCTTTTTGAGTGATTTTGAGTCACTTTATGTGGTTTTTAGGGCCTTTTTCATCCATTTCTGGCGCCATTTTGTGTCTCTTTGTGGGGAGTTTCTGAGGCATTTTTGGGTCGTTCAGAGGCACTTTTGGGTCATTTTTTGAGTCATTTCTCTGGATCTGTGTTTAAGAGGTTTTTTTGGGTCATTTTGAGTGACTTTGAGTCACTTTTAAGTGGTTTTTAAAGCCCTTTTTGCATCCATTTCTGGCATCATTTTGTGTCTCTTTGTGGGGGGTCATTCTGAGGCATTTTTGGGTCGTTCTGAGGCACTTTTGGGTCATTTTTTGAGTAATTTCTTTGAATCTGTGTTTAAGAGGTTTTTTGGGTCATTTTGGGTCTTTTTGAGTGATTTTTAGTCACTTTTAAGTGTTTTTTTAAGGCTTTTTGCATCCATTTCAGGCACCATTTTTAGGCCTTTGTTGGAGCCATTTTGAGGCATTTTGGGGTTATTTTGGGCCATTTTTGGCTCATTTTAAGTTCCATTCTTTAACCAATTTTTTAATCATTTTCAGTTTCATTTTCAGCTACATTTTGGGCTCATTTTGACCCATTTTAGCCTCATTTTGCCCAATTTTACCTCATTTCAGGCCGATTTTGGGCCCATTTTGAGCCTTTTTCACCCCATTTTTGGGTCAAAATCCCTCATTTTTGGCCCATTTTCATTCCCTTCCTTTGAAGCAACTTCTCAACCACTTCAAGACCCATTTTTAGCTTCATTTTGGGCTCATTTTTACCCATTTTGGGCTCATTTTGGCCCATTTTGGCCTCATCTTGGCTCCATTTTGCCCCGTTTTCCCTCATTTCAGCCGCCATTTTGAACCTTTTTCACCCCATTTTTGGGTCAAAATCCCCCCTTTTTGGGTCCTTTCCAGCCCCATTTCTCTGGGGCGCCCCAGTCTGGCCCAGTTTCAGCCCAGTTTAACCCACCTCCAGGCCTCCTTTCTTCACCCAGGCCCTGAGACCGTCCACGTTCCACGACGTCACCTTGAAGTTGAACCTTCGCCCGTCTTCCGCCGTGTCCCGGGGCGGGGGGGAGGGACGTACAGGTCACTGGGAGAAACTGGGAGGCCACTGGAACTTACTGGGAGGGACTGGGAAGGGGGTTGGGGTGGTTTGGGGAGGGGTTGGGGTGGTTTGGGGTGGGTTTGGGGTGGTTTAAAGGGGATTTGCAGTGGTTTTGGGGCACTTAACAGTACTGGTTTGTACTGGGAGGGCACTGGGAGTTACTGGGAGGGACTGGGAAGGGGGGTTGGGGTGGGTTTGGGATGGTTTGGGGGGGATTTGGGGTGGTTTAAGGGGGATTTGGGGTGGTTTTGGGGCACTTGATGGTATGGTTTGTACTGGGAGGGCACTGGGAGTTACTGGGAGGGACTGGGAAGAGGGTTGGGGTGGTTTGGGGGGGGTTGGGGTCACTGGGAGTTACTGGGAGCTACTGGGAGTTACTGGGAGGGGGATTGGAATCACTGAGAGTCACTGGGAGTCACTGGGAGGGGGTTTGTGGGTCACTGGGAGTTACTGGGAGCAACTGGGAGGGACTGGGAGTGGGTTTGTGGGTCACTGGGAGCTACTGGGAGGGACTGGGAGGGGGTTTGGCGTCACTGGAAGCCACTGGAAGCTACTGGGAGGGACTGGGAGGGGGTTTGGGGGTCACTGGGAGTCACTGGGAGCAACTGGGAGTCACTGGGAGGAGGTTTGGGGTCACTGGGAGTTACTGGGAGCTACTGGGAGGGAGTTTGTGGGTCACTGGGTGTTACTGGGAGTCACTGGGAGCTACTGGGAAAAACTGGGAGTTACTGGGAGAGGGGTTTTGGGTCACTGGGTGTTACTGGGAGCTACTGGGAGTCACTGGGAGTTACTGGAAGGGGGTTTTGGGTTGACTGGGAGCTCCTTGGAGCTACTGGGAAGGGCTTTGGGGTTACTGGAAGCTACAGAGAGGGGGTTCTGGGTTACTGGGAGTGACTTGGAGCTACTGGAAGGGACTGGGAGGTGGTTTGGGGGTAACTGGGAGTTACTGGGAGCCCCACCAGGCCCGTACTGGTCCGTACTGGTTTATACTGGCGCCTCTCACCCTCTATAAGTCTATAACTTAACCGACAACATGTATTTTTTCAATGGGAGCTAAGGAGAAAAAGAGTGTGGTATTGAAGATAGCTCCCAGACTAAAGCAGCTGCAAATGTGACACCGTGCTGGCTTATAGACTGCATGGGGACCTACTTACTACTGTAGCTGGGGTCTGCCTTCCTGCTTTCTTGTAGCTCCCATACTCAGTGGTATAACTTAACCGACAACATGTATTTTTTCAATGGGAGTTGAGCAGTCGAAATGAGTGGGATTGGAGATAGCTCCCACAGGAAAGCAGCTGCAAATGTCACACATTGCTGGCTGATAGACTACATGGGGACCTACATTCCACTGTAGGTGGAGTATTCCTTCCTGCTTTCTTGTAGCTCCCATGCACAGTGGTCTAACTTCTACCGACAGCATATATTTTTTAATATGAGCTGAGCAGTCAAGGGGAGTTAGATTGGAGATACCTGCTACAGGAAAGCAGCTGCAAATGTGACACAGTGCTGGCTGATAGACTACATAGGGACCTACTTACCACTGTAGTGAGGGTCTGTGTACCTGCTTTCTTGTAGTTCCCATACGCAGTGGCGTAACTTCTTCTCAAATCATATATTTTCAAAGGGAGCTGACGAGGCCAAGAGTGTGGGATATTTGATAACTCCCACAGGAAAACATCTGCAAATGGGACACAGTATTGGCTGATAGTGTACAATGGGACCTACTTATGACTGTAAGTGGGGTCTGCATTCCTGCTTTCTTTTAGCTCCAATACGCAGTGGTTTCACTTCTACCGACAGCCGGTATTTTTTCAATGGGAGCTGAGCAGGCCAATTGCGTGGGATTGGAGAGAACTCCCATAAAAACGCAGCTGCAAAGGTGGTGCAGTGCAAGCTTATAGATTACAATGGGATCTACGTACCACTGTATGTGGCTTCTGCCTTCCTGCTTTCTTGTAGCTCCCATACTCAGTGGTATAACTTAACCGACAACATGTATTTTTTCAATGGGAGTTGAACAATCCAAGTGCGTGGGATGGGAGATAGCTCTCACAGGAAAGCACCTGCAAAGGTGACACAGTGCTGGCTTATAGACTACGTAGGGACCTACTTACTACTTTAGTTTTTGTCTGTGTATCTGCTTTCTTGTAGTGCCCAGACGCAGTGGCGTAACTTCTACCGTCAGCCTGTATTTTTTCAATGGGAGTCAATCAGGCCAAGTGCATGGTGTTGGAGATAACTCCCCTAGGAAAGCAATGTCAAAGGTGGTAAAGTGCTGACTGATAGGCTACATGGGTGTTGATGGATCTGCAACTTATCTACACAGGAATACAGATTAGCAGGCACTTCTTTTTTATGTAGTGCTGGGAAAACACGGGGGATAGCTCCTCCATAAATGCTTCCTTGTTTGTTATCATTTTCAGGGTTTTAAGACAGCTCAAACAAAAGAATCACATTTGCTAACACAAGCATGCATAAAATTTTCATTTTTCTAATTTAGCCCTTCACCGTGATTGGTTCCCAACAAACACAAAATTTCCCAAATCACAGTGATTGGTCAAAAAAATATCATTCCCTTTGTTTTAGTTACAACTAAGGTAACAGCCAAAGTAACCTGTGGAATACATTTATCAGGGTCTTGTAGTTAAGGTAACAGCTAAGGTAACTGTTGGGACCTGGGCTGTAATGAATGGTATGCAGTCTATCAGAAACAGAGAAAGTTAGCAGTTTGTCTTTGAATTGCCTTCTACAGCAAAAAAGCACAGAAAGGAATGCCTCTGTGATAGCAAGCTTGAGCAAGGGGAAAACCGAAACAGCAGATTGTAACAGAAACAAGGTCAAAGCAAGAAGATAGGACAGATGGGAATTCCTGCATCAGTATTGGAAAAAACGGCTCTACAGAGCCTGCTCCAGTTAGCAAAAAAGACTGAAACTAAGCTACTGCAGGATGACCTTGCAGCCCTACTAGTGTGGTGTCGGTGCAAGGAGTTATTAAGTAAACCCGACCAGCTCTATGATCTGGGAATTTGGGATCAAATTGGTCACACACTTTGGAACTCTGTAACAAATGGGAACAAAGACAGTGTTAAACTTTCATCTACATGGAAAATTGTGAGATGCATGATAGAAGAAATGCAGGGGGAAGCTCAGATAAGTGCAGCTGTAGTACGTGCTATCCAATCAGCAGGGGAAGAAAAGGAGGGAGTGACTTGAAAAATTGATCCCCAGCTTGCCAGAGCCCCCCTCTTCCTATCCAATCAGTAAAAGTGAAAGAGAATCCTGGGGAGGAGAGAAAATAGAGCCTGGACCCTCGGTACCCACTGATGTAAACGATGCTCCTGTAACAACTCCCGAGCAGAATGCAACAAAGGTGCCAGGAGTGAGGGTGTCGCCCACCGCTCCGTTGCCACCTTATTCTACCCCAGTGGGTCCTGCACCACTAGATCCTGCCCAAGTACCACTCCCCATGGATGTGGACGAGGACGTGCAACCCGGTCCATCACAACTTTATCCGTCCATAAATAATCTTGACTTACAAAAACAACTTCAAGATCAAGAAAAATCAATGACAGACTTATTGATACAAATGCAGGATCTCGATAAGTGATCCAATAAAAAATCAGTTAGAGAGGCGTTAGACGCTACGCCGAAGCCGAAAGAGACAGATAAGGGGACGGGCAAGCTCCTGCAGGAAGTATTAAAGAAACTGGAGTGACTAGAGACCATGGAGACACAGCCCGTCGCCGCTGACAGCCAGCCCGGTGCCGCCCATCGCTGAGCGGGGCGCGCTGCGAGGGGAAAAAAAAGAAGAAAAAATGAAAAAAAAAAGTACACAAGAGTTTTTACAAAGTCAAGGAGATGAAAAGGACCCGGCACAGCCCAGCAGACACAGAGCGAGCCCGACCCCCGCCGAGACCAGCAGCAGCCACGTTTGCCAGGCCCGGCACGAAGTGAACCAGACCCCTCCGCCCCTTCCATCCGCCGCCGCCGCCGCGCAGCCGCCCGTTAAGTTTCTCCGGAGCGCCCCCCCCACCCTGTGGATCGACACCATCGGTCCCAGCCCTCACGGACCACTGGACTCATCCTTTCCATCCTCAGTCCGTTGCCTCAACCACTGTAAAAACTGTTGGTCGTAATGTCATGCATTTTGCTGTAAATGTGATGATGAATAGTGGTTTTCTCATGTTGAAACTTTCTAAGGTGTTTTAGATGTCACAAATAGAACGTGGAAGAACAGAACATTTTGGCACTGAGCAGGCAGTGACATAAAAAAAAAAAGAGATTGTAAAAGGTTTCTAAAAACTGATTTGTGTTTTGGACTCATCGGTGCATTGGTAAGGGTAATGGCAAAGTTGACAACTGGGATTTGATCATTTCATGGTTAACAACAATGACAACAGAGCCACAGGAGTTAGAATTATTGGGATATATAAAGATAGATTTTTACAAAAAAACCCCATTTTAGACAGAATGGGGATCCCATCCTGTGTATGTGAAAGTATCTGCTTCATTAGCTATGCAAATTAGGATGCTGGCTTAACAAACAAACTAATCAAACCCCAATAACATTAGAAGGCTTGATTAGTGATGTCAGTAGTATTAGACACGCAACTTTGCCAAATAGAGCTGCTATAGATTTTTTGCTTTTAGCTCATGGTCATGGTTGTGAGGATTTTGAAGGCATGTGTTGTATGAATTTGTCAGATCATTTGGACTTGATATATGCTAGTATCCAGCAGTTGAAAGATAGTGTTTTCAAACTTCAAGAAGACGATGGAGGTTTTTTGAGAAACGGTTGACAGATTTATTTGGAACAATCCCTAGATGGCACCAAGGACTGATTAAGGAAAGCCTACACATCTTAGTTGTGATTGTGGTGGTTTTGCCTGTTAGCTGGGTTTTGCTTCAGTGTATTAAGAGCAGCATATTAGCATTGTTTGAGGGGGAGATGTTGGGGCCTGGGCTATAATGAATTTATGCAGTCAGTCAGAAATGGAGAAAGTTAGCAGTTTGTCTTTGAATTGCCTTCTACAGCAAAAAAGGCCAGAAAGGAATGTCTGTGTGATAGCAAGCTTGAGCAAGGGGAAAACCGAAACAGCAGATTGTAACAGAAACAAGGTCAAAGCAAGAAGATAGGACAGGACATTAAACCAAGCGTTGTTAGAAGACTGAATAGAGCATTCAGTTTAGCATTGTATGATTGACTGTACTTGACTAATAAATTGTAACATATGTAACTAACAATAATATAAAGGTAACTAAATGTAAGGTAAGCATAACCATAGTGTGAGAGAAAACTAACTGAAGGCCGAACAGATGGGATGATATTTTAGACACAATAAGGCTGATGTTTTATGCACAATAAGGATGGTGTTTTTACACAATGAGGTTGGTGTTTAAGTTGTTACCAAAATGAAACTTTGAGGCCTTATGCATAGTGTGTGATGCTTAGTATTAACTATTTGCCATGAATTGTAGCATCTACACAGCATTTCGAAAATGTATATAACTTATGATTATGTGACAATAAATTGGAGCTGATGCACATCATCTTGGTGTCTGGTCACTCCCGTTTTACGCAACAAAGAAGAAGAACCCCTGCACAAAGAAAAAGAAACCCTGCAGAACAGGCTGCCCAGAGGGCTTGTGGAGTGTCCTTCCTTGGAGAACTTTAGCACAAGCCTGGACATGTTCTTGTGTGACCTATTCTAGGTGAACTGAATTCTGAGGGAGGGGGTTGGTCTAGATGATCTCTCATGGTACCATCAAACCCCTACCATTGTAGGATTCTATGATGTCACACAGTCTGGATGCAGTACCCAGATGTGCTGTGATGTCACAGAGCACTGTTGCAGCATCCAGAGGTGATGTGATGTTATAGAGCACTGTTGCCATGCCCACGTCTGCTGTGATGCCACAGTCTCGTTTCAGTGCCCAGATACTATGTGAAATCTCAGAGCACTGTGTCCAGTGCTCAGATGTCCTGTGATATCACAGAGCAGTATTGCAGTACCCAGATATGCTGTCATGTCACACAGCTCTGCTGCAAAGCCCAGATGTGCTGTTGCGTTACACAGTCCTGTTGCACTGTGCACATGTGCTGTGATGTCACAGAGCACTGTTGCAGTCCCTAGTGATAGGACGTCACAGAACCCCATGGTGGTGTCAGGATGTGATGTGATGTCAAACACTCTTGTTGCAGTGCCCAGATCTTCTGTGATGTCCTACAGCCCTGTTCCAGTGCCTAGATATGCTATGATGTCACGGAGCAGTGTAGCACTGCCCAGATCTGCTGTGATGCGACACACATCGCACATCCACCAATGACCACATGTACTGCTATGTCACGCAGACCTGTTGTATATGTCTAGATGTTCTCTGATTTCACACGCTGCCTTGCAATGCCCTGATGTGTTGTAATGTCACAAAGCCAGATTTACAGCCCTTTTGCACTTCCCAGATGTGATGTCACTCAGAAGTGCTGTGGTGTCACAGAGTCTCTCTGCAATGCCCAAATGCCTTGGATGTCACACATTTCAGTGCCCATGGGTCCTGTGATTTTACAGGAAACTGTTGCAGTGCCTACATGTGCTTTGATGTCACAGAGCCCTGTTACAGTGCCCAGATGTGCTGTCATTTCAAACAGCTCTGCTGCAAAGCCCAGATGGGCTCTGGTGTTACACAGTCCTGTTGCACTGCACACGTGCTGTGATGTCACAGAGCACTGTAGCTGTGTGCAGTTTTGATACGATGTTATAGAGCACTGTTGCAGTGCCCAGATGTGCTGTCATGTCACACAGCCCTGCTGCAAAGCCCAGATGTGCTGTTGTGTTACACAGTCCTGTTGCACTGCACATGTGCCATGTCACAGAGCAATGCTGCAGCGTCCAGAGTTAATGTGATGTTATAGAGCACTGTTACTGTGCCCACGTCTGCCGTGATGTCACAGAGCACTGTAGCAGTGCCCAGATGAGCTGTGATGTCACACAGCCTCTCTGCAATTCCCACTTGTGCTGCAATGTCACTGAGCCCCGTTGCAGTTCCCACATGTGCTGTGATGGCACACAGCCCTGATTGACGGGTGCGCAGCAGCCAATCAGAGGCGGCGGCGCCTCAGGGAGGGCGGGTCCAGCCACGGCTGTGGCAGCCCCGCAGCCAATCAGAGACACCATCGCCTCAGGGAGGGCGGGCCCAGCCCAGGACAGAGTGACAGCTCCTCAGCCAATCAGAGAAAACGCTGCCTCAGGGAGGGCGGGCCCAGCCAGGGCAGTGACAGCCCCGCAGCCAATCAGAGGCGGCCTCGCCTCAGGGCACAGAGGGAAGGTGAGGCCAGGGAGCCCAACATGGCAACAGGGGAAGGAAGGAGAGGAAGGAGGAGAGGTCACTGGTGAGGGATCAAACTGAGGCCTCCTGCAGAGCTGGCCTCTGCAGCACCCTCCCCGCTGCTCTCCCAACTGTTCTGTTACAGCCAGTGTGTGTCTGTGGGAAATGATTTGTGCCCAGTGTGTGAACCTAAAAGGTTTGAAGCCCCTCTGGTGTGATGTGTGTGAGGGAATCAGTGTCCAGGGTGTCTGAAGCCCCTCTGGTGTGATGTGTGTGAGGGAGTCAGTGTCCAGGGTGTCTGAAGCCCCTCTGGTGTGATGTGTGTGAGGGAATCAGTGTCCAGGGTATTTGAAGCCCCTCTGGTGTGATGTGTGTGAGGGAATCAGTGTCCAGGCTGTTTGAAGCCCCTCTGGTGTGATGTGTGTGAGGGAGTCAGTGTCCAGGGTGTCTGAAGCCCCTCTGGTGTGATGTGTGTGAGGGAATCAGTGTCCAGGGTATTTGAAGCCCCTCTGGTGTGATGTGTGTGAGGGAATCAGTGTCCAGGCTGTTTGAAGCCCCTCTGGTGTGATGTGTGTGAGGGAATCAGTGTCCAGGGTGTTTGAAGCCCCTGTGGTGTGATGTGTGTGAGGGAATCAGTGTCCAGGGTGTCTGAAGCCCCTCTGGTGTGATGTGTGTGAGGGAATCAGTGTCCAGGGTGTTTGAAGCCCCCCTGGTGTGATGTGTGTGAGGAAATCAGTGTCCAGGGTGTTTGAAGCCCCTCTGGTGTGATGTGTGTGAGGGAATCAGTGTTCAGGGTCAGGAAAAATGTGGGTAATGTGTGTCAATATTCTCCAATATTTGTTCAAGGTCAAAGCTTGAGGTGATGGTGACATGCCATTTAGGAGAGAAGAAGAGATTTGGCAGGAATGTGCCATAAACCCTATAGCCTGAACAAATCAGCCTGGCCTCAAGTTAGCTTGAATTGTGGTGATCCTAAAGAGACAGACAGAATTGGTCAAAGGATGGTTAGAAACTGATAGGAGATGGAAGTTGTCAAAGAGATAAGAGCCAATGGAACTAGAGTACAGAAATGTAGGCAGGGGCAGGAGGAACAGCCCAGCAGCTGCGGGGGAAGATTGCAACAGGCCTTGTGAATGCGTGGGGAACAAATCTCCAGGGTTTTCATCATGAACTGGCAGCAAGTGTGTGTGTGGGGGCCTCAGACTCTCTCATCTCCATTGAGTGAGGTTGTTGCAAATGTGCTGGGGCAGAAAAACTTCTCTACACCAAGTTAGATCAGCAGAGACATCCTTTATGTGACGATGCGCCGGGGACACGGGATGGTTCCCAGAGAGGCTGGAAGCTCCTCGCTTCTGCTGCCATCGGTGCAGGGAGGGAAGGCCCGTGCAGGAAAAAGCCCCCGTGATCCCTTGTGCCCTGCAGCGCTGCTCCCGAGGGCCACCCCCAGCGACTCCTGGAGGGCCGCCGGCACGGCGCTGCTGCCGTACCGCAGCTGGGCAGGGTCCCGGCACAGCTCCATCCGTGGCCTCCGCCGTGGCTCTGAGCCACGTTCAACGGGGGCCCTTTGTCCCTGAGGGCTTTAGTGCCGCACTTGGATGGTCGTCTCCATCCGGCAGATTTCCTCTTGTCCAGTCTAGGAGGGGGAGTTTGCGACTTGGTGGGCACCTGGCACCCAGCCAGGGCTAAAGCAGCACGTTTGATCACAGCCCCGTGCTGCAGAGCTGCTCCTCCTTCACTGCCTCCGCTGATGTTTCTTTTTGGCAGCCCTGAATATGAGAAACACATTGAACGTGATCCTGAAGGGCCCTGGAGCTACTTTGTTCCTTGGGGCTTCATCACAACTTGGAGGACTTGCTCTCCTCTTTCTCCTTGCTGAGCTGCAATAATCAGTGAACTCCACGAAACGGCTGCGGAGATCACGGCCCCGCGTCGCAGATCTGCTGCTCTCTCTCTGCATCTGCTGAGTTTCCTCCTTGGGTGTGGGAACCCCCATGGAGGGGACCTTGGAGGACCCTGGAGCTGTGTCATTGCTGGGAGCATGGCCAAGAATGTCAGGACTGCTCTTCCTCTTTCTCCACCTTCCTGCTGAGTGCTCATAGTCCCCGGGCTCAACGCTCCAGCTGTGATCACCGCTGCCCCACTGTGGGGATCTGCTGCGAGCCCTCTGCCTGGCGCTGCTGCTCTCATCGGGGGATGAAGGGCTGTGTGTGTGCTTCTGTCTGTTGCTGCCTGCTGTCTGCTGACCAGACAGCGCAGCACCAACGTGTTGGCCAGGGCCTGAGCAGTGGCATTTCCCGCTGCTGGGGGTCCGTGGCCAGGTGAGGTGCAGACGGCCTGCACGTGCCACTGGGGCAGCTGCCTGGCTTAGCTGGCTTCTGCTGACTGTTGCAGGGGAGCTGCTGCCCTGTGCAGAGTGCACTGCCGTGTCCTGCAAAGAGAGCTGTGAAAAGGTCCTGTCCTTTGCTCCTGAAAGGACCACAACTGTGGGGACTCTCCAGAAGCTGTGCGAGGGGACAGCTCAGGCCCTCCCAAAGCCTCCCCTGGAGGGGGAAAGAAGGGTCAAAGGCCAACAAGCAGGATGCATCTAGGTGGGATGCCTTGAGAGAGAGAAGAGTTGTGGCTGTCAAGAAAGCTGCAGCGTGGGAGGGTGAAGAGTTGCAATGCAAGAGCCCAGAGAGAAACCCACTGTCCCTTTGGCGCCCTGAGCCACCTCACCAGAGTTACCTTGGTGTGTGAAGGCAGACCCCGTGCTCCTACAGAACCTGCCTTCTGGGTGCTAGACTGCAACAGCCTGAAGAAGGAAGAGATATATAATGCCATGATGAAGGAAGAAGCTCTTTCTGCAGGTTTCAAATCAGAGCTCCTGGGGAGAAGAAAAGACAAAGGATCTTGCTTTAGGGCTGTTCTGGACTGTTGAGTCATTTCCTTGGAGCAGCTTCTGCGACAGAGTGAAGACTTAACCAAGTCTACAAATGGGAATTGGGATTGGGGTCTTGCCACCAGTTCTGCCCCTGTCACAGCACGTCCTCATCTTTCTGCCCCCCACAGCCTCCATTCCTTAGACACATAGAATTACAGAAGGGTTTGGGTTGGAAGGGACCTGAAAGATCATGGTCCAACTCTCCTGCCACATGCTCTGGGCCACTTTCCTCTAGAAGAGGTTGATCAAAGCCCACTCCAACCTGGCCTTCAGCACCTCCAGTGAGGAGGCACCCACAACTTCTCTGAGCAACCTGTGCCAGGGTGTCAGCACCCTCAGAGAAAGAATTTCTTCCTAATATCTGACATCAATCTTCCCTCTTTCCACTTAAAATCATTATTCCTCCTCCTATCACTACCTTCCCCAAGAAAGAGTCTCTCCCTGTCCTTCCTGTAGGCCCCCTTGAAGGGCTCTTCTCTACATTAGCCAGCTGCAGAGAGTAGACAAGTAGAGGCTGACAGCATGGCAACAGCCCAAAGTCCAGTAAGGAAAGACGAGGACTGCGGTGGGAGAGTTCAGATTGCTCAGCACTGAATGCTACAGGGAGTTAATTAGCTAATTGTCTCCTAGGACACTCGGGAGGGATAAGAAGAAACACAGCAAGGCTGGGGAAAGGAAACATATTCTGGACACATTCTTGTAAGACTTGCCATTACCTGACATAAAACAGTAAATAGGCTTGCTGCCTCTGAACTGTATTGATGTCACAAGGAGTCACAGACTCATCATCCATCTTGTACCACTGCCCATTGCCAGCCTGTGAAGAAAGACGTTGCTGTCTGCAGAGGAGCTGCAGGGTTTCTCCACAGAGACCCCAGCAGACAGCTGTAGGAGCAAGAGGAGGACCAAGCAAATCCAACCCAGCTCCTAAGGAGTCCTTCTCCCCCCAGACCTGGGCTGCCAGGAGCCCTGCCCTGCCAGCTGCTCTTCATGGCACACGTCTCTCCCCTGCTGGGAAGGCTGTTGCTTGGTACCTTTGTGTAGCAGAAATAGTGTCCCGAGTCACACGTGGAACCGGCGTGCACCAGGACAGCGTATAAGCTGTAGACGAGCGGCTCTGCAGGCACCTCAGACATGTAGGGCCGAAGATCCAAGCGCTCAGGGTACCCCACAACCTACAGAGAGACCAAGAGGGATCAGAAATGATCCTGAACTACTAGATGCAATAGCCCCCAGAACGTCATGGTTTGGGTGTCAGCAAACTGCTCTGGGCCAAAGCCGTGCTCTCAGAGCAGAGGAGATGCTCATCTCCCCACGGGAACTCTGGTCTGCCCACGGCAACTCTCGTGTCCCCAGCAGGCAACGGCAAGAACCGAACATCAGCAGCGTGTGCAAGAGCATCCTGCTTTGGGGAACCTGCTGCTCCAGGGAGAGAAGGTTGTTGCCCTCCAGTTGTGTACATGCCTTGCAGATCTTCCTGCCAGTGACAGCGTCAAAGCGTTTCAGGCACACTGTGAGAACCCTGGGTGCACGATGGACTGTGACCCTCTTGGAGACGGCAGCCAGCTTGTCACACCTTGGAAGCAAGCACAGAGACCAGTCCCTAAATGCACCCACTTCTCCCCCAGGAAGGCCAGGCAAGCACTCATGGCTTACACAGCCTTGTGTCACTGTCAGCCTTAGCCAGTAGCAGAAGGCCTGGTGACAAACAACCCGCCTCTCACTCCTGTGCAAGAAACCTACATGACAAGGCGACTTCTGCTGGAGGCCATGCAGCACCTTCACGGCAAACCTGCTGTTAATATGGCATCAGGGATCATCTTACCTGCTACAGTGAAAGCAGTTTCCACCATCCAGCTGCTCTGGTTTCACAAAGTCCTTCAGAGCTGTGGTGACAGATAAGGCTGCCTGGAGGAATGAGAAAGGAGAGCCCTGGACTTGGAGCAACACCCTTGCCCAAACACTTACGAGAAGGTGACAAGGAGCCCCAGGCAGCTGACACAAAGGAGACCCCTTGGGAGCCCACAAGCAGTGTCCAGGGGAGGCAGAGAGAGGGTATTCTCCTCCCCAGAAGGACACAGCCGTTCTTCTTCCCACGAGCCACCAAGCTCTCTGGTGTTCACAGCACACGTTGTTGAGCCAACTGCATGGATTCCAGAAAGCAGCAGGGGCCTTGGGATACCCTGGAGTGCAATGATAAAGCCTCTTACCTTTATATCCACAGGGACATCCAGGAAGGCCTCGTAGGAATCAGAAACTGCATTGCAGCTCAGGCACGTGACTGGAAGGCAAGGGAAAAGGCTCAGCCATAGGGCAGGTCGAGCAAGGCTGCCAGTCCTTCCTACCCACTACGCCAGTCACACCAGCAGCTGTTCCTCACCAGCTGGCAGAAGGACACAGACAATCCCAAGGAGAGTAATAGTCATGGGAAAGTACCTCTGGATCTCATCTGTCCTCCAAAGATTTGATGGACGATGGTGGTCTCTTCAGAGGCGGCGTCCAAGCTGGAAAGAAACAGCAAGGGCAGAGAGTTACCAGCTGCGTGGGACTGGCTTTGTCTGAAAGCCCTGAGAGTAGGGTTTCCTTGACGAGAGCCCATCAAGGAGCCCAAAGGGGCTGGGAACGTGGGAAAGGCCGTTTGCTTGTGCTTACTCGCTGATTCCTCTCAGACAAACTTTCTGCATGGCATCGACAGCAGAGCGTAGGAACTCGTGGGCATCTTCCTGCCTGCCCCGCTGGAATTGTTCTCCTATCACTAAGAAAGAAGTTAGTAGTTCTCTCCTCCAAGAAGGGAACAAAACCTCTAAAAGCAGCTTCTGCCGTGAAAGGACTTACGTGGAAGGACATTGATGAAAGCCAAAGGCTGGAGCACCTTGCCTGAGGAATGCAGGACCATGTTAGCGTGGGCTTCCATTCTGCACATCATGCAGAAACCTTGCTGAAGACCTGAAGAGGGAGAGAAGAGGGAGGGCAGGAAGATCCTCAAGTCAGCCAAATCTCCATAGCAATGGGAAATCCGTCTGAGACCTGGGAGCTGTAAGGAGTCTCCACTCCTCCCCAGGTGTCAACATCCCCAGGAGCCCTGGACAGTTTAATGACTAGAAAACTTTCTTGAGAGAGATGCCAAACTGACACAAGTGTCTGTGCAACCAGACAAGAGAGTGGAAGTGAGAGGAACAAGAGAGCCAGGGCTAGAAAGAGGTGCCTTTCTGAAGAGGAGCACACCTAGACGGGAAAAGAGGCTTCTAGGCTTGAGTGTTCCAAGCACAGCAAGTGGTGACTTTGACCCAGCAGGGCTGCTTTTCTCCTCAATCAAATGCCAGGCTCTGGGAGCCCTTGAGAAGTGCCCAGGGGACTGCCAAGGAGATGTTCCTGCAAGTACTCACAGGACTGGCTGTGCTCCCGAGACAGCAGGTAGTTGGCCAGAGGCGGGGTGTGCGTCAGGCACTGCAGCACGGAGTTGAGGAAGCACGTGTTGCCCATGTTGTAGAGTCCTGCTCCAATGCTCTGTCCTGGCTGCCAGTCCATGCAAAGCTTCTCCGGGGGAAAGAGGATCCGTTCTGGTGGAGCCATTCCCTCGGCAATGACTGCACAGAGATGGAATTTGTCAGAGGATGTGACCACACTCTGATATCTTCAAGGCACATTCAAGGCTTTTGACACTGTCTCCCACAACATCCTCATCAGAAAGCTCAGGCAGTGTGGCTGGGATGAGTGGACAGTGAGGTGGATGGAGAGGTGGCTGAGTGACAGAGCCCAGAGGGTGGTGATCAATGGCACAGAGTCCAGTTGGAGGCCTGTGGCCAGGGGAGTTCCAAAGGGATAGATTCTGGGGCCAGTCTTATTTAACATCTTCATCAACCACCTGGATGAGGGGACAGAGGGACCCTCAGCAAGTTCCCTGCTGGCACCAAACTGGGAGCACTGGCTGATTCCCCAGAGGCTGTGCTGCCAGTCAGTGGGATCTCGACCGGCTGGAGAGTTGGGCAGAGGAACCTCCTGAGGTTCAACAAGCACAAGTGCAGAGTCCTGCAGCTGGGAAGGAACAACCCCCTGCACCAGGACAGGCTGGGGGTGACCTGCTGGAGAGCAGCTCTGCAGAGACAGACCTGGGAGTGCTGATTGATAATAAAATAAATATGAGCCAGCAATGTACCCTCGTGGGCAAGAAGCCAATGGCAGCCTGGGGACATCAAGAAGAGTGTGGCCAGCAGGACGAGGGAGGTTCTTCTCCCCCTCTACTCTGCCCTGGTGAGGCCTCATCTGGAGTCCTGTATCTAGCTCTGGGCTCCTCAGCTCAAGAGGGACAGAGAACTGCTGGAGAGAGGCCAGTTCAGGGCCACCAAGATGATCAGGGGACTGGAGCATCTTTCATAAGAGGAAAGGCTGATGGACCTGGGGCTGTTTAGTCTGGAGAAGAGGAGACTGAGGGGTGATCTTATTAACATTTATAAATATCTAAAGGGTGGGTGTCAGGAGGTTGGGACATCCCTCTTTTCTACAGTAGCTAGTAACAGGACAAGGGGTGATGGGATGAAGCTGGAACACAACAAGTTCCACTTAAACATAAGAGAACACTATTTCACCGTGAGGGTGAGGGTGAGGGAGCCCTTGCCCAGGCTGCCCAGAGGGGTTGTGGAGGCTCCTTCCTTGGAGCTCTTCAAGACCCGCCTGGACATGTTCCTATGTGACCTGATCTAGGTGACCCTGCTTCTGCTGGGGAGTTGGACTGGATGGTCTCTAAAGGTCCCTTCCAACCCCCACCATGCTGTCATTCTATGATTCTATGATCTTTGACAGGTCGAGTTCTGTGGAGTGGGACTTGGGACACCCAGCTCTAACCTCCAAGCCAGAAACCTTGGGGACACCTAACACTGCTGTGGGCATTTACTGGGGAAGAAAGCGTTCTGGAAGAGAGTCTGTTCCCCTGCTGACGTTGCTGACAGTCACACCTCCCTTTTCCATCTTGTCTGCAGCAGTGACTGACTGTCAGCCTCTCCTTGAACAGCTGCCTCTGCCCTGCCTCTGTCTCCCTTCCAACCACCTCAGTCAGGGTGGGCTTCCTGCACCTCTTGGCTGAGCCCAAAGCCTCCGATGGTGCCGCAGCCCCACTTTTGACCTGTTCTACTCTGTTGTAAAGAAAGAAGGTTTAGCAAATAGGAGCTCCACCCTGGTCAGCCCAGAGAAATCTCAGCCTCGACATCAGGAGGTATAGACCAGCCTCTGCTCTCACCCCCTGTCTACCTGCTCTACAGTCTGTCCTGAAAGGTAAATCATAGTTACCTTTGCAAGAGGATGGTAGTTGAGGAGAAGTGAGGAGGAAACGACAAACAGCATAAAAAAGCTGGAAGGCGAGTAGCCAAAGAAGGAGCTGAGTTGTCCCGAGGGCAGCACAACTGTCCTGCTGGGAGGCCCAACTGGCTCTGGCTGTCCCGCTGGGAGGCTTTATAGTCCCTGGCCAGGTGAGGTCACAAACGCTGGGTGGGGTCTGGAACAGCCCCTGTGTGACATCAGCAGCGCCCAATGTTCTCTGTCTCCCTTGGTGACGGCCACAGCGCTGCCCCTCCCCTGGGATGGCCTCTGGAATCACAGAAGGGCTGCAGGGAGGAGGCAGCTGGGGACCAAGAAATCCGCTCCACAGTGGCTCCCTGGGACACCAGCACAGACGCTGGGACAGAGCAGAGACTGCGTGGGCAGCCCTGTGAACTCTTGCAGAAGAAGGGAGCTGCAGTGTACTGTGGAACTCACATGCTGCATGTTTGTGATGCCAGGAAAGTGCCAACCAGGACTCAGCAGCCAATGTGACTGTCAAGCAGGTGTTTCTGGCAGCGCTGGGCACACAGGGGATGGCTCCACCAAGTGTGTGCCCTGCTTAGAGCAAAACTTTCCACATGTGCCCAGACTAGATCTGCATGTTCATTGCACTTCTTCATGAGTTCCCCCCATTGTCCTGCCTCAGCCTGCCCAGGCCACAGCTCCCTCACGCCTCCTTCGCTGGGCCTCAGGGGCCATTGAGGATGAAGATCTGAGTCTTCCTCACAGTGTGTTTTTCACCTTTGGCTTCCTGGTGTTTGGCCAAACCACAGGACAGGCTCAGCAGTTGCTTCTTCACTCCTCTCACTCCCCCATTGGAGTATGATCACTCACAAGTGACCTCTCCTCCTTCCTCTCCTCTTTTCCCCTGTTGCCATGTTGGGCTCCTTGGCCTCACCTTCCCTCTGTGCCTCTGACTGGCTGCTGCTCACACGTCAATCAGGGCTGTGCCCGCCTCCTGCACTGCCATTGACTGAGGCCACGCACGGGCTGCAGCATGAGGGACACTCTGTGTGACTGTGGGCACAGTCCCTACTGTGTCCAGCACTCCCGGGTGTGCTGAGCTTGGAGAGAAGCTCCACACTCAGCCCAGAGCTGGGGGAGGCCATTGGAAGTGTGCAGGGCTGTAGATTGGTGCTTTAACTGGGGCACGAAGCCCATTTCTAACGTCAGCACAGCCAGCTGCAGCTGCCTCCGTGTGTGAAGTCCTCATAAAACATCCACCCCGAACTCTGCTTTGATGGTGATGGGTGTGGCAAGAAACACCATTTCTGAAATGGACATTGTGAACAAGAAATTCCGTCCCTGGGTGACACGACGTGGGTCAGGCCGGATGGATCTTGGACTGGCCAGCTACAGCTTAGCACAGGAGCCAGACAAGTCACTGGAGCGTTATTGACCCTCTGTCCTGCATGGGAAAGGAGTCCAGGCAAAGGCCAATATTGGGGGCGAATGAAAAGAGCTCCTGAAACAGACAAAGACCCTGATCCTTGCACAGGGCCTTGCACAGCAGCACAGCTTGGTCGGGGACTGCAGAGTCTCCTCTTCCCAGGACTAAGGGCTCTAGAAAACCGAGTCTTGAAAGCAAATGTGACTTGGCAAGAAAAAACTGTGTCAGGAGCCACTCAAAAGGGATTCCATAGTATTAATAAACAGGCCCAAGCTAAGAATAAAACGACACTGCAAAACAGGCCAGGCCTAGCTTTGCTCTTAGTGAAAGAACAAGGAATGTGTGGCTATCTTAAATGAGACCAAGACCACTGCTGCATCCAGCTCCCAAATGCAACCAGCACCTTGCAGGAACAGCTGAATGAGATGAGAAAAGCAGCAGCAGGCAGGAGAGCACCCAGAGATGAATGGAACAACATGCCCCAGGAATTGGGTGGATGGTCCTTGAAAGCCCGGCTGGCTGCCCTGATGGAAGGAATCATCTTTGTGGTCACAGTCACTGTTGTTGTTAGAGTTTGCATGGGGTGGATGAAAAGAGGCAGCGAGAAGAAGACAGGGAATTTGAGAGAAACGGCTTCCAAAGAGGGGAATTGACAAGATCAGTGGGTGTGCAGGGGCACAGCTGCCTCACCTGCCTCACCAGCTCACAGGGGAATCTCCTGCAGTGCCTGGGCACCTCCTCCCCCTCCTTCCCCACTGACCTCGGTGTCTGTGCAGATGTTGTTCTGACATTCTCACTCCCTTCTGCTGCAGCAGCTTCTTCCCCTTCTCCAGTCTGTTCATCACAGAGGCCTTACCTCCATCACTCACTGGCCAGGCCTTGGGCAGCAGCGAGTCCATCCCAGAGCCGACTGGCCCTGGCCCTGGCAGATACAGGGGAAGCTCCTGGCAGTAATTAGTTCAAAGCAGCCACCCCTGGAGCCCCAGTGCCAAACCTGCCCACACAAACCCACTGCATCCCGTTCCAACAGAGAGATGCTGTGAGCGAGCCAGATCTGAGGAAGCCTCGCACACGCTGCTCGATGGGCTGCAGCTGGGACAGAGCAGGTTCAGGCCTGAGCTGCAGGGAGAGGAACCCAAACATTTCCAGAGCAACATTGTAAGCACAGACACCACCAGCAACAGCAGGAATGATCCATATCCTGAGAAAGACAGTTTAACAGAGAAAAAAAGCAAAGGCTGTGTGTGGCAGCAAAGGGGAACAACAACAGTTCCTTCTCTCCTTCCCTTTGACTCCTGCTGCCCAGCCCCTTTGTGGGAAGAAGGGCCTCAGGATGCCCTGCAGCTGCTTTGGAAGACAAATGACTCAATGACTTCTCCTTCTTCCTCTGGGCTTGTGTTGCTGAGCAGGGCACCCCAGGGCATGGAATCCCGCTGGGGTCAGCTTGGGGCAGCTCTTCTGGCTTTGTCCCCTGCCAAGCTCTGGCCCAGCCCCAGCCCACTGGCCTTTGCTCAGGGCACTTGGAAAGAGCTTTGCTGCTGTGCCAGCCCTGCTCAGCCAGAGCCAAAGGGCTGATGTGTCAGCAACACCTTTCCAGCTACAAACACCAAGCAGAGCCCTGTGAGGGCTGCGCTGGGGAAATGAAACTCCATCCCCAGCAGACGCAGACAGGCAGCGAGAGCTGGTGGGGCTGTGGCTCTCGCCTGGCCAGAGCAGCTCCTGCTGCAGCCCCAGCACCGCGCTGCCCTCCTCAGAGCCCCTCCAGCTCCTCTGCATCTCTCGTGCCCGGGGCCACAAGCGGGAGTGGGGCAGAAGCCCCGTGCCCTTGCCACAGAGGCAGCTGACGGGATCCTGGGCTGTGGCGGCACAGTGTGGGCAGCAGGGTGGAGGAGGTGACCCCTGGCCTGACCTGGCACCGCTGAGGCCCCTGGATGGCTGTGGCCAGTTCTGGGCTCCCCAGCAGCAGAGAGCATTTGGCTGCTGGCACAAACGATGGCTTGCCAGCTTGGCAGAGAGCGGGGGCCTTTGTGTGAGCTGAGCTGTCTCCAGAGGGACAGGGTGGGCTACAGCTTCTCTCCTGCTCCCCTCCAGCTTGCGTGCTCCAGCAGGGGAGCTGGGGCTCTGCTGTGAGGACAACCTGGGTCCGGCTGGGCCATCCTGCAGGCAGCAGCAGAGGCCAGGAGTGGCCCAGCTCAGCACACTCAGGGGCCATGGGAAGGACACCTGGAGACAGGGCTGATTGTTCCAGCTTTAATGTAAACCAACAGCTTCTCAGGTGGCTGCATTCCAGAAGAGAATCTCCCTTCTGCCAGGCTCAGCGGGGCCTGAGGCATCGCCACCACCGGCTCCACCCTGAGGGTGGCTTCTCCTGGAGAGATGCCAGGACAGAGATGGTCTGAGTTGCCAGGGAGCTGACTGAGCATTCAGCATCCCGTGTCAAGGGCTGGAGGGCTGCAAGAGAAGGGAGCAGAGCACAGACATGAACCCCCCTGCCTGCAGAGAGCCCCAGCAGTGCCCTCCAGACCGTGCCCACCCAGCCGCCTCTTGCCCTGGCCAGGAGGAGCGGGTGAGACAAAGGGACCTGCTGGAAGCTGCTGCCCAGGAGTGCCCCCTGTGCCCCTGGCATCTCTCTGCCCCTCCAGTGTTCTCCTGGAGCAGGGCCGTGCTCTGTGCCCTGCCCCACCAGTCCCGACCAGCACAGCACTGGCCCTACTCACCGGTGCAGATGTCCTGCAGCTTCTGGCGTCTCAGGGGCTTTGGGTGCTGTGCAGCAACACCTGGGGACAGAGCTGCTGTCAGAGCTGCCCCGGGCCCGGCCCCCTCCTCCCCCTCAGCAGGGACGGCCCCAGGGAAGGGAGGGGGAGCAGGGCAGTGGGACTGACAGGCAGCCTCCAAGCCAGGCGTGTGGGCAGGGGGAAGGCAGGAAGGCACAGGGCCAGGCTGCCAGGAGAGGGGCCCCAGGGGCTGTGGCTCACCCAGGAACCTGATGGCCGCCGCTCGCAGGGTTGGTTGAGTGTCCTCCAGGTACAGCGCGCTCCGACGCAGGCACTTCTCTGCCCTGCTGCTGTCCTGCCCCAGCTGGAGAGAGCACAAGGACAGGGGCTGGTACAGACCCTCCCCAGCCATCTGCACCAATCCCTCCTCCCAGCACCCTCCTGGCCCCTGGCGATTGCCGTCTCCCAGCCAGGAGCCCTGTGGGGCTGACGTAAGAGACGCAGGCAGAGGGGGTCTGGGGGTACTGAGACCCCTCTGTCCCACTGCCAGGGCTCATTTGGGTCTCCTTCAGCACCCTGGGCTGGGGAGGGGAGAGAGAAGAGTCCTTGGTGGGCCTGTGCTGGAAGGAGGGTGCAGCTCTGGGCTGTGGGCTCCGGGCTGGAGCAGGGCAGGCGAGGCACAGCAGCACAGCCCTCACCACAGAACTGCCCGTGGGGCAGCCCCCTCCAGCCTGGCCGGGGCCTTGTGAGTTTCCCTTACCAAGCACTCTGCAGCCCAGTGCATCTGACTTGTTGCAAGCGAGTAGCTGAGCTTCCTCCAGCCCAGGAAGCTTGCACAGGCCAGGAGGGTGTCCTTGGAGGTCTGCAGAAAAGCAGAGGCTAGAGATGGCACCAGGGCCCAGGGAAGGGACGACTGGTCATCCTCCTCCTCCTCTGGGCCAGGCTGGGAGCCCTTGCCAGCCCCTTGTGAGGAGAGGCAGCGGTGGACAGAGGCTGAGCTGGGCGCAGGGTGCAGGGAAGGATACGGGGCAGCCACCACCTCCGGGATCTGCTGCTGATGACTGCAGAACAGGGATCCTGAAAGCTGCTGAGCTGCCGCTGGGGATGGGGCAGGCCCAAGGGCACAGGAGAGGAGAGCCCAGGGCTGCAGGCAACGAGGGCTGGATGCCAGAGAGCCTGAGCAGGACGCAGCAGCAGCTCCCCATGGGCATTGCCGGCAGCGGCTGCCCCAGCTCCTCCCACCCAGGCTGCTGGCAGCAGAGCTTTGATCCTGGGAGTCCCCCCTGCCTCAGGACCCCAAGGTGACACACATTCCAGCGGGCTGACTGCCACCAGCCCCAGCCCCCGAGGCCCCAGCCCGCCCCGTGCTGCCAGCAGACCCTTCCCCACACCACTGGGACTCTGTGACATCCGTACCATGGCCACGGCCGTGTCCTCATCATTCATATGGAACAACAGCGGGATCAGGCTCTCGCTCACCATCTGCTTCAGCTGACTCCTGCTGTCCCCCTTCACCATGTGCATCACGTCTCCAAAGAGGCTGATGGAGACGTCTCGCACCTGGCTGGACTCCTGGGAGGGAGCAGGACAGGAGGACTTGAGCAACAGCCGCTCCCTTGCCCAGGCAAGCGGGGCATTGCTGTGGCCCATGGGGAGGGAGAAGCTTTGGGGTCAGCTCCTCGAGGCAGGAGCCGTGGGACCTATTTGCAACCCTGGCTGAACAGCCCCGGGCCCATGAAAGGCCACACAAGAGGAGTGAGGAGGGGAGCAGAGTCGTCCTCCCAGAGGGGCCATCAGTGGGGCTCAGGCTCCACAGCTCCTTACATCATCAAAGAGGTGCAGGAGCTTCTCAGAGAGCTGGAGAGCGATGGGGCTGGCCTCGTGCGCCTGCACAGCCACCAGCACATTCCTGAAGACAGCCAGAGCCTTCAGCTTGATGTCAGCGCTGCCATGCGACATGATCTCCATGATGTCTGGCAGCAGCATCTGCATGTTTCTGGCCTGTAGGAAACACACAGTTTTGTCTTTGTGAAGTGCTGAGAGACTCTCCCTGCCCTGGGGTCACTTGAACTATGTGCTGCTCACCAGCTCGGGGTCCTCTGACAAGGTGACGAGGCCTCTGAGCAGCAGTGAGAGCACCGGCGTGCGGGGACACCTCAGGAACCTCCAGGCTCTGTACAGCTTGGCCAAGTCCTCTGTGCCCCTGTCGATGTAGGCCAGCAGCTGCAGGAGAGATGGCAGTGAGGGAGCGGCAGAGCCGGCCGGGCTCCGTGCGGCTCCCGCTTCGCAGCGGCATCTCAGCGCCAGGGCAGCGGGGCAGACAGCCCGTCGTGGGGGCGGCTGGGCCCATGGGACCTGGTGTCTGGTCCAGCTCCTCCTGCCCTCCCGAGAGCCGGCACAAAGGTGGCACCAACGCGGGTGCTGACGAGTGTCCGGGGTCCCGGCCTGTGCAGGGGCCGTGCAGAGCTGTGCCCCAGAGCCAGCCGCTGCTCTGCCTCTGGCTCCCGTCCCTTCCCAGCCCCAGCCCTGCCCCAGCCCCAGGGCTCCAGCCCGCAGAGGAGGCTGCAGGAACCGACTCCTCACTCACCGCAAAGGGACAGATGCCGGTGTCCTCCACACCAGAGCCCAACACCCTGTGTGGCTGCCGCACCTGCAGCGCGTCCATCACCTCCATTGCCACCCTCAGGGTGCCGTGCAAAGGGCCAGGGGCCGAGAAGATCACCTCCAGCATGGCCAGGGCAGTGCTGCAGAGCCAGAGCCTCTGTCAGCAGGGCTGCCGCAGCCACCGTGCCGTGCCCGCCCGGCCTCGGCACCGCCATGGCTCTGGCAGCCACCCAGCCCCTCTCCCCACGGGGAACGAGCCCTGATGGCTGTCGGGGTCGGTACCTGTCCCATGCTGGAGAGATGCTCAGCAGGCTCCTGCCCACCTCGCTGGGGTTCCTGTTGCTCAGCAGGAGCAGGAGCGACTTCAGTCTGTGCCACGATGTGTCTGTGTGCACACGCTCCATGGCTTTGTGGATGCACCTCATGATGCTTGGCACCTGCAGGGGACACAGGGGAGGATGGTGGTGCCACCGTCTGCCTCTGGAACCTCTGCCCTTCCCAGCCCTCTCTGCTGCCTTGAAACAGCCTCAGATACCCGAGAGAGCTGGGTCAGGGAGGGGAGGAGGACCAAGGCCTGGCAGGGCTCACGGGCAGGACAAGCCAGCCCCAGGGCACTTACATCCCACAGCCAGGAGTCTGGGTCACTCATGGCCACGTCCAGCATGTCGCTGCCCAGTTGCCTGTCATGGGCTTGTGCTGATGTTAAGGCCTCAATGGCTGCGAGGACACTGTCTCTCCTCAGAGCAGCCTGCAGGTTGGGAGGGAGGGAGGGAGGGAGGAAGGAAGGAAGGGAGTGAATGAAGAGACATCCTGCCCAGCACCCCCATGGTGCTGCTTGGCTGAGCAGCACGAGCAGCTCTGGCAAGAGGTGCCAGGCAGTGCTGGCTGCAGCGCCCAGGACAGCTGGAAGCAGGGGCTGCAGCCTCTGCAGGGTGGAGGATCCCAGCGACTCTGAGCCCCTCTGCTCACAGAAGCATCCTGAAGATGCCACACACAAGAGTCCCAGCAAGGCCAAAGCTCAGTACCTCAATCCCAGAGTTGATGCTGCTGCTGCTTGAAGAAACAGAGGGGATGCTCTCAGGATCCAATTGCAGCTCCTCACCCTCTGGATGCTGCTCTGGCAGTGTCTCATCTACGTGGAGGGGAAACAGCAGAGTCAGTGGGACGCATCATCTTTGCCAACCACCTCCCCAGAGGGTGGGAAGAGCTTTGAAGCCAGCGTGACTGAGCAGGGGGAGGCTGTGTGGGGGGATGAAACGCTGCCATGCCCCTGCCCACGGGACGGCTGCTGCCAGCGAGCCAAAGAAACGGGCTCCCGGCACCGAGCCGGCCGCGCTCGCTGGCCCCGGCCTGCCCAGCCCTGGGGCCCCTCACTCACCCATCTGCAGCAGCCGGCCCTGGATCACCTCGTAGGGCTCTGGCAGAGAGCTGCTCCCCTGAGGAGCCCTGTTTTTCTTCCTGGCCCTCCTGGGGTGTCTGGGGGTTGTCTCCACCATCCTTTGAGGAGCCCTGTTTTTCTTCCAGACCGTCCTGGGGTGTCTGGGGGGTGTCTCCATAATCCTTTGGGGAGTCCTGTCCTCCCAGGCCCTCGTGAGGTGGCTAGGAGGTCTCTCCACCATCCTTAGGGGAGCCTCATCCTCTTCACAAGCCATCCTGGGGCGGCTGGGGAGTCTCTGTGCCAGATGGAGGCACGTGTGGGTTAGAGGGGAGAGCAGCTGAAGGCGAACACCTCACAGCGTGGGCTGCCGGGCACAGCAGGCAAAGCCAGGGGCTGCTCTCAGGGTCTCCTGGGCAGCCCCCTGCTCCTGCCCTCTCCCGTCACTGTCTCCTCAGACACTGCAGGGCCACAGCTGCCCTGGCTCTGGGGGTGTCACAGGGCCCATTGTGACACGGCGCCGGGCGGGAGGGGCCCCGTGTCCATGGCGATGGGGACCCAGGCGGGGACGAGTCCCTGTGCCAGGCCCTGCGCTGCTCTCTGGAACCTTCCCTGCGGCTCTGCTGCTGTCGGGCACTTCCCACATCTGTGTTGTGGTTTAGGCCCATCAGGGAACAAAAGACCACGATTGGTTTCAGGTACCAAAGACCTGAGGATTGCTAAAGGGCAGGGAGAGCTTAGTTGCTGCTTCAGGTCCAGGACAAAACCGAGCAGGCTGCTGGGCCTGGGGAAGGAAACAGAAAAGAATTGAATGCAACACCAACTAAAGCAAAACCATAAAACCCCAAAACATAACAAAGAGAACACAACACAGAGTGGTACAACGATGGAGAGTCCGACCAGCCCTTTAAGACCACCTTCTCCCCACTCCTGCCCTCTTCCCGGGCTCAGAGTCCCGATCCCAGTGTTTTTACTCCAGCTCCTCTCTGCCTCTCGTGTGGGGCTGCTCTGGGCCCGCAGGCTCCAGCACGGCCTGTGCCATGGCCCCTCCTCACACAGTCTCTTGCCTGTCCGGGCTCACTCACACGGAGCTGCTGGTGGCTCTCAGTCCTGCCATTGCCCCCCATGGCTTACAGGGGCACAGCTGCATTCTCACCACGGCTTGCAGAGGAGTCTCTGGTCTGCTCCTCCTTCCTTCCTCCTCCTCTGCCTGTGGGATCCACATGGTCGCCTCTATCTTATATCACTCTTAAACCTCCTGCCCAGCATTTCCAATCCCCGTCCCTAAATATTGTGGCAGAGGCGCTGGATTGGCCCAGCCGGGCCGGAGGTGGGTCTGAATCCAGGAGCCAGGGGAGAGTCCACAAACTCTTTACCGGGTCATCACTGCAACCCGCTCCCCCGGTACCAAGCAAAAGCAGCTCCTTGCCAAACCAGGACAGGTGCCAGCAGGGAACTTGCTGAGGGTCCCTCTGTCCCCTCACACAGGTGGCTGATGAAGATGTGGAACCAGACTGGCTCCAGAACCCATCCCTGTGGAGCTCCACTGGCCACAGGCCTCCAACTCCATTCCAGGCCATCGATCCCCACCCTCTGGGCTCTGTCATTCAGCAGCTCTCCATCCACCTCACCTCCACTCATCCCAGCCACGCTGCCTGAGCTTTCTGAGGAGAGTTCAGGGTCTCAGGGAGCTGCGGGGCCGTGGCTCTGTGGTGAGTGCAGGAACTGCAGCTGCTGCCTCGGGCTGAGCGTCGGGCTGCGGGCGCTGAGCAGTGACACCGGGCAGCGCTCATTGCTGTGTCCCTTGGCCCTGGCTGTGGCTGCTCGCTCGGGCTGTGTTCTATTACACTGTCCTTATCTCAACCCACAGGCCTCCAGAGCTCTCTCTTGGTTCTCGTTGCCGTGCTGCTGAGCTGGGCAGCCGTTAACAAACCGTGTGGTTTGGTTATTGACAACCAGGGCTAAACCACCACCCCCCTCACCCCAGTTCCCCCCCAGGTGTTGAACGTCTCGGTGCGGGTCCAGACGTTTGCCCAGGCCCTGGAGCTGAACAATTGCACCGTGGCTGAAACCCCTTTGGAGGGGATGTTGGGTTTGGCATTTCCAGAGGCGGCTGCCAGCCCCGCGCTGCCGTCTCCAATAACATCATGTGCCAGCGCCTCTGGAACAGAAACATCTTCACCTTCCGCCTGTGCAGGGACAGGGGGACCCCAAATACCCGCTGGGAGCCCCAAGTACCGCCCTAAAAACCCCAAATGCTCCCTTAAGATCCCAAAACCTCCCTGGTAAATCCCAATTCACCCCCAGTAACTCCTTGTGCTTCCCAGTTCATGTCCAGTAGCCCCCAGTAGGTGCCAGTTAAAAAGTCTTCAACACCCCCAAGACTCAAGGTCTGAAAAGGACTCAAAAGGCCTCAAAAGGCCCCAAACTCCCAGCCAAAAGCAAACATTTGCTCCAGCACCGACATGTTCAACACCTGGAGAGGATTTTGGCTTCCCAGGGAGAGGGGCTTTGGGGTTCCTGGGGGGAGGTTTGAGAGGAAAAAGCATGTTTTGGTGGGAAAAAGTTGAGTTTTGAAGGGGTTTTGAGGGAAAAAGTGGGAGTTTTGTAGATATTTGAGGGGAAAAGGGGGTTTTTGGTGGAGTTGTGCAATTTTTAAGGAAAAGTGAGATTTTGGCAGAGTTTGGAGGGAAAAACTGGGGGTTTGGGGGGCATCAGAGTAAAAAAAGTGGGATTTTGATGGAGTTTTTAGGAAAAAAGGGGTTTCAGTAGAGTTTTGAGAAAAAAGTGGGGTTTTTGTGGCGTTTTGGGGGTGAATTGGGATTTACCGGGGAGTTATTTGGGGCTCCTTAGGGGTGAACTGGGGGGTACTGGGGGGCACTGGGAAGTCCTGGGAGTTACTGGACGTTACTGGGCAGCTCACTGAGGTTTCTGGGGGCTACTGGGAGCCCGCCCCGTGCTGAGTGTGTTGGTGCCAGAGCAAAAGCTGAGTTGCTTGACATGGCCCAGTGACCCGAGTACTTCATGGTGGCATTTCTGTGAGCCATGGTTACAGCATTGATCTCAGGCAGATGGGGTTTTATTTCCTGAGGACGGTTCCCTTTCTCTCTGTGTATGAGCAGGTGGATCAGCACAGATCAGCAGGTCACCACCAAGGCTGCCATTCCTGTAGCCTGCCGTGTGCCCTGGCATCTCTGTGTCACATTTCTGGGGAGGATCTTGCCATAAGCTAATGCAGCTGATTCTTGCTGCCAAACTGGAGTCCTGTCTCTGGTGTAAGGATGTAATAGCAGGGGTGCACCGACTGGCTGAAGATGTCTTCCTCTGCTGATGACTGATGGTTCAAGGAAGGAGTGTAGTCCAGGCTTCATCTTTGTGGTACTTGTGCAGCAGAGACCAAACAGCTGAGGAGTTGCTCCTGCCCTGCTCTGTTCTCTCGCTGCATCTCTGAGAGGAAGCGGCGACAGAGCAGAAACGGGACGTTGAGGGGGGTTCAGTTGCACTGAGTGTAGCAGGAGAGAGCAGTGTCTGTGCAGGGATGGATTTGCACAGGAGCCCTCAGCGTTTCTGCTGCCCTTAGGGAGAACTGAGCAAGGGCTGCGAGGCCAGAGGACGGGCTGTGGGTGAGAGTAGAGCCAGGGCAGCCGGGCTGTGCCCCTGCCTGCTGCCCAGCGCCCTGTTCCTGCCCCTTTGTGCCCGTCCCCTGTGAGCCTGCACAGCCCCAGCCCCTGCTGAGAGCAGAGGGATCCCCCTCACACCACTCCGTGTCTCGCCCTTGCTCAAGCTCTCAGCCCCCCACGGCCAGCCAAGGGCACTGACGGCTCATTTCCCCGCCCAGCAGCACTGTCTGTGCCTCAGTGTGTCTGTGCTCTCCGTGGGGCACTGAGGGGTCCTTTCCCCGCCCAGCAGCACTGTCTGTGCCTCAGTGTGTCTGTGCTCTCTGTGGGGCACTGAGACAGCACAGAGATCCCAGCCAGAGCTGCTGTGGCCCTGCAGAGGAGAAGGCTGAGCTCAGGGGCCCTTCTCAGCGCTGAGGGCTCCCTGCAGGGCGGGGGGCGAGAGGCTGGGGCCGGTGTGTGCTGTGTGGTGGGCAGGGACGGGACACGGGGTGCCGGGCACACGCTGACACAGGGGCGGCCACCCAAGGCCCTCCCTGGGTACCCCCAGGCACTGCCCATGTGCAGCCTGGGGTGTGAGGGGACGCGGCACGCAGCGGCCGCACGGGCACAGAGACACACAAGGGCAGCATCTGCCCAGCTCCTGCTTGTGCCCTCCAAGGGGAGGCCTTGGCAGCTCAAAAGGAGGGGGTTTACCCAACAAGGTGTGTTAGAAAGCTAAAACGAGGCTTTGGATGCTGATAACTGAGGTTGAGACCCGAGAATGAGGGATTGAAAGCTGAAAAGGAACAGGGTAAAGCTAAAAAGAAGAACTTGGGCCACAAAGTGAGACTTTGGAATCAAAAACTGGAGGACTGTGCTCCAAGCAATAAGGTTGAAAAAGGCAAAAAGGAGGCTTTGGAAGCTCAAAATGAGCATTTGGGCCTCAAAACGAGCCTTTTGAGGTTAAAATTGAGTGTTTGGAAGCTAAGAAATGTGGGTTTGTGCACAAAAATGAGACTTTGAAAAGAAAGGTGATGGTTTGGACCTAGAAGAGGATGATTTGAAATCTAATCCCAAGGTTTGGAAGGTGAAAACTGGGCTTTGGGAGAAAATTAGGGTTTGGGTCACCAAGTGAGGTTTGAAAGATTTACATGGTGGCCTAGGCCTCAAAATAAGGCATTGGAAGCTAAAAAAGAAGAGTTTGGTCCCCCAGAGGAGGGTTTGGAAGCAAAGCCTTTTGCTTTGGATGGTGAAAATGAGGATTTGTTCCAAAAAGTACCACTTTGAAAGCTAAAAATGAGGTTTTGGATGCCAACCAGGAGGTCTTGGGCCCCAGACTGAGGACTGAGCCAGCCAAGTTCTACCTTCCCAGCCCTTTAGGTGTGGGAGCTGCCCTCAGTCGTGTGCAGTTCGTCTGCTCAGCCCAGATGAACAAATGCAGGGCGCAGGCCAGAGAGATGGGGTGGGCACTGAGGCACACAAGGAAGAACCCAGCCGCAGCTTTCCTACCTCTGTCATACAACCATGGAATTGTTATGGTTGGAAAAGGCCTCTCAGATGATGGAGTCCAAGCTCGTGCAGATGTTGAGGCTGCGAATAGTGCAGCAGGAGATCAGAGAAGCGAGTGTGCAGAGGGATTTCTGAGCTTCCTCAGCCAGCCCTTGGCACAACCAGCTCTGAGCCAGAGGCATCCCTGTGGGGGCAGAGAGGTGCAGCCGTCAGCTGCTCCCAGGAGTCAGAGGCAGCCTGAGCTGGAACCTTCCCTGACTGATTCACGATGGTGTCTTCCCCAACAGCCCCCTTTCTTAAGCCATTTTTACACTCTCTTTCCCTTCGAGGTGGGGCTGGAGTGACTCTGGTCACACAGACCTTCATCTGGATTGCTGTGTAATGCTCTCACTTTGCTTTTAAAGGTGTGGGGTAAGGAGAATGCAGAGCACATGCTGAGTGAGGGCTGGTGGCACCTTGGAGCTGTGTGGGCTTTGGGATGGAGCTGTGTTTAGGTGTTATAATCAGAGTCTAATGAGCAAAGTTCACCCAAAACCCAGCGTTTTTTCAGACAATGACAGGCTGTTGGCCCAGGTGTCAAATGAATTGCAGATGTTACAGAAGCCTCAGAGCACAGAAGCGTCATTCAGCCAGAAATCTGCAAGAACACATTTGTAAGTGTTTGGTATCTGAAATATTGGCGTTAGGAACTTGTTCCCTTGTGGCAGTACAAGCTTCAGGACATTGCTGATCTTGTAGAGCTGCAAGAAGCCGTCACTGCAGCACATCTCACTCCTGTTGTTATCTGGCAAGAGCAGAACTTATCCTGGACCAATCAGAGTGAGAGAAGTGAATCAGCAACTGCTCAAGCCTGTCCTGATGTATGGACAAACACCAGGAAGCCAAAGGTGAAGAATACACTGTGAGGAAGACTCAGACCTTCATCCTCAATGGCCCCTGAGGCCCAGCGAAGGAGGCGTGAGGGAGCTGTGGCCTGGGCAGGCTGAGGCAGGACAATGGGGGGAACTCATGAAGAAGTGCAATGAACATGCAGATCTAGTCTGGGACATGTGGAAAGTTTTGCTCTAAGCAGGGCACACACTTGGTGGAGCCACCCCTGTGTGCCCAGCGCTGCCAGAAACACCTGCTTGACAGTCACATTGGCTGCTGAGTCCTGGTTGGCACTTTCCTGGCATCACAAACATACAGCTTGTGAGTTCCACAGCACCCTGCAGCTCCCTTCTTCTGCAAGAGCTCACAGGGCTGCCCACACAGTCTCTGCTCTGTCCCAGCCTCCGTGCTGGTGTCCCAGGGAGCCACTGTGGAGCGGATTTCTTGCTCCCCAGCTGCCTCCTCCCTGCAGCCCTTCTGTGATTCCAGAGGCCATCCCAGGGGAGGGGCAGCGCTGTGGCCGTCACCAAGGGAGACAGAGAAAGTTGGGCGCTGCTGCTGTCACACAGGGGCTGTTCCAGACCCCACCCGGCGTTTGTGACCTCAGCTGGCCAGGGACTATAAAGCCTCCCAGCGGGACAGCCAGAGCCAGTTGGGCCTCCCAGCAGGACAGTTGAGCTGCCCTCGGGACAACTCAGCTCCTTCCCTCGCTACTCGCCTTCCAGCTTTTTTACACTGTTTGTTGTTTCCTCCTCACTTCTCCTCAACTACCATCCTCTTCCAAAGGTAACTATGATTTAACTTTCAGGACAGACTGTAGAGCAGGTAGACAGGGGGTGAGAGCAGAGGTTGGTCTATACCTCCTGATGTCGAGGCTGAGATTTCTCTGGGCTGACCAGGGTGGAGCTCCTATTTGCTAAACCTTCTTTCTTTACAACAGAGTAGAACAGGTCAAAAGTGGGGCTGCGGCACCATCTGAGGCTTTGGGCTCAGCCAAGAGGTGCAGGAAGCCCACCCTGACTGAGGTGGTTGGAAGGGAGACAGAGGCAGGGCAGAGGCAGCTGTTCAAGGAGAGGCTGACAGTCAGTCACTGCTGCAGACAAGATGGAAAAGGGAGGTGTGACTGTCAGCAACGTCAGCAGGGGAACAGACTCTCTTCCAGAACGCTTTCTTCCCCAGTAAATGCCCACAGCAGTTTTAGGTGTCCCCAAGGTTTCTGGCTTGGAGGTTAGAGCTGGGCGCCCCAAGTCCCACTCCACAGAACTCGACTTGTCAAAGATCATAGAATCATAGAATCACAGCATGGTGGGGGTTGGAAGGGACCTTTAGAGACCATCCAGTCCAACTCCCCAGCAGAAGCAGGGTCACCTAGATCAGGTCACATAGGAAAATGTCCAGGCGGGTCTTGAAGACCTCCAAGGAAGGAGCCTCCACAACCCCTCTGGGCAGCCTGGGCAAGGGCTCCCTCACCCTCACCCTCACGGTGAAATAGTGTTATGTTTAAGTGGAACTTGTTGTGTTCCAGCTTCATCCCATCACCCCTTGTCCTGTTACTATCTACTGTAGAAAAGAGGGATGTCCCAACCTCCTGACACTCACCCTTTAGATATTTATTAATGTTAATAAGATTACCCCTCAGTCTCCTCTTCTCCAGACTAAACAGTCCCAGCTCCCGCAGCCTTTCCTCATGAGGAAGATGCTCCAGTCCCCTGATCATCTTGGTGGCCCTGAACTGGCCTCTCTCCAGCAGTTCTCTGTCCCTCTTGAGCTGAGGAGCCCAGAGCTAGACACAGGACTCCAGATGAGGCCTCACCAGGGCAGAGTAGAGGGGGAGAAGAACCTCCCTCGTCCCGCTGGCCACACTCTTCTTGATGCTCCCAGGCTGCCATTGGCTTCTTGCCCACGAGGGTACATTGCTGGCTCATATTTATTTTATTATCAATCAGCACTCCCAGGTCTGTCTCTGCAGAGCTGCTCTCCAGCAGGTCACCCCCAGCCTGTCCTGGTGCAGGGGGTTGTTCCTTCCCAGCTGCAGGACTCTGCACTTGTGCTTGTTGAACCTCAGGAGGTTCCTCTGCCCAACTCTCCAGCCGGTCGAGATCCCACTGACTGGCAGCACAGCCTCTGGGGAATCAGCCAGTGCTCCCAGTTTGGTGCCAGCAGGGAACTTGCTGAGGGTCCCTCTGTCCCCTCATCCAGGTGGTTGATGAAGATGTTAAATAAGACTGGCCCCAGAATCTATCCCTTTGGAACTCCCCTGGCCACAGGCCTCCAACTTGACTCTGTGCCATTGATCACCACCCTCTGGGCTCTGTCACTCAGCCACCTCTCCATCCACCTCACTGTCCACTCATCCCAGCCACACTGCCTGAGCTTTCTGATGAGGATGTTGTGGGAGACAGTGTCAAAAGCCTTGAATGTGCCTTGAAGATGTCACAGTGTGGTCACATCCTCTGACAAATTCCATCTCTGTGCAGTCATTGCCGAGGGAATGGCTCCACCAGAACGGATCCTCTTTCCCCCGGAGAAGCTTTGCATGGACTGGCAGCCAGGACAGAGCATCGGAGCAGGACTCTACAACATGGGCAACACGTGCTTCCTCAACTCCGTGCTGCAGTGCCTGACGCACACCCCGCCTCTGGCCAACTACCTGCTGTCTCGGGAGCACAGCCAGTCCTGTGAGTACTTGCAGGAACATCTCCTTGGCAGTCCCCTGGGCACTTCTCAAGGGCTCCCAGAGCCTGGCATTTGATTGAGGAGAAAAGCAGCCCTGCTGGGTCAAAGTCACCACTTGCTGTGCTTGGAACACTCAAGCCTAGAAGCCTCTTTTCCCGTCTAGGTGTGCTCCTCTTCAGAAAGGCACCTCTTTCTAGCCCTGGCTCTCTTGTTCCTCTCACTTCCACTCTCTTGTCTGGTTGCACAGACACTTGTGTCAGTTTGGCATCTCTCTCAAGAAAGTTTTCTAGTCATTAAACTGTCCAGGGCTCCTGGGGATGTTGACACCTGGGGAGGAGTGGAGACTCCTTACAGCTCCCAGGTCTCAGACGGATTTCCCATTGCTATGGAGATTTGGCTGACTTGAGGATCTTCCTGCCCTCCCTCTTCTCTCCCTCTTCAGGTCTTCAGCAAGGTTTCTGCATGATGTGCAGAATGGAAGCCCACGCTAACATGGTCCTGCATTCCTCAGGCAAGGTGCTCCAGCCTTTGGCTTTCATCAATGTCCTTCCACGTAAGTCCTTTCACGGCAGAAGCTGCTTTTAGAGGTTTTGTTCCCTTCTTGGAGGAGAGAACTACTAACTTCTTTCTTAGTGATAGGAGAACAATTCCAGCGGGGCAGGCAGGAAGATGCCCACGAGTTCCTACGCTCTGCTGTCGATGCCATGCAGAAAGTTTGTCTGAGAGGAATCAGCGAGTAAGCACAAGCAAACGGCCTTTCCCACGTTCCCAGCCCCTTTGGGCTCCTTGATGGGCTCTCGTCAAGGAAACCCTACTCTCAGGGCTTTCAGACAAAGCCAGTCCCACGCAGCTGGTAACTCTCTGCCCTTGCTGTTTCTTTCCAGCTTGGACGCCGCCTCTGAAGAGACCACCATCGTCCATCAAATCTTTGGAGGACAGATGAGATCCAGAGGTACTTTCCCATGACTATTACTCTCCTTGGGATTGTCTGTGTCCTTCTGCCAGCTGGTGAGGAACAGCTGCTGGTGTGACTGGCGTAGTGGGTAGGAAGGACTGGCAGCCTTGCTCGACCTGCCCTATGGCTGAGCCTTTTCCCTTGCCTTCCAGTCACGTGCCTGAGCTGCAATGCAGTTTCTGATTCCTACGAGGCCTTCCTGGATGTCCCTGTGGATATAAAGGTAAGAGGCTTTATCATTGCACTCCAGGGTATCCCAAGGCCCCTGCTGCTTTCTGGAATCCATGCAGTTGGCTCAACAACGTGTGCTGTGAACACCAGAGAGCTTGGTGGCTCATGGGAAGAAGAACGGCTGTGTCCTTCTGGGGAGGAGAATACCCTCTCTCTGCCTCCCCTGGACACTGCTTGTGGGCTCCCAAGGGGTCTCCTTTGTGTCAGCTGCCTGGGGCTCCTTGTCACCTTCTTGTAAGTGTTTGGGCAAGGGTGTTGCTCCAAGTCCAGGGCTCTCCTTTCTCATTCCTCCAGGCAGCCTCATCTGTCACCACAGCTCTGAAGGACTTTGTGAAACCAGAGCAGCTGGATGGTGGAAACTGCTTTCACTGTAGCAGGTAAGATGATCCCTGATGCCATCTTAACAGCAGGTTTGCCGTGAAGGTGCTGCATGGCCTCCAGCAGAAGTTGCCTTGTCATGTAGGTTTCTTGCACAGGAGTGAGAGGCAGGTTGTTTGTCACCAGGCCTTCTGCTACTGGCTAAGGCTGACAGTGACACAAGGCTGTGTAAGCCATGAGCGCTTGCCTGGCCTTCCTGGGGGAGAAGTGGGTGCATTTAGGCACTGGTCTCTGTGCTTGCTTCCAAGGTGTGACAAGCTGGCTGCCGCCTCCAAGAGGGTCACAGTCCATCGTGCACCCAGGGTTCTCACAGTGTGCCTGAAACGCTTTGACGCTGTCACTGGCAGGAAGATCTGCAAGGCATGTACACAACTGGAGGGCAACAACCTTCTCTCCCTGGAGCAGCAGGTTCCCCAAAGCAGGATGCTCTTGCACACGTTGCTGGTGTTTGGTTCTTGCCGTTGCCTGCTGGGGACACGAGAGTTGCCGTGGGCAGACCAGAGTTCCCGTGGGGAGATGAGCATCTCCTCTGCTCTGAGAGGGCGGCTTTGGCCCAGAGCAGTTTGCTGACACCCAAACCATGACGTTCTGGGGGCTATTGCATCTAGTAGTTCAGGATCATTTCTGATCCCTCTTGGTCTCTCTGTAGGTTGTGGGGTACCCTGAGCGCTTGGATCTTCGGCCCTACGTGTCTGAGGTGCCTGCAGAGCCGCTCGTCTACAGCTTATACGCTGTCCTGGTGCACGCCGGTTCCACGTGTGACTCGGGACACTATTTCTGCTACACAAAGGTACCGAGCAACAGCCTTCCCAGCAGGGGAGAGACGTGTGCCATGAAGAGCAGCTGGCAGGGCAGGGCTCCTGGCAGCCCAGGTCTGGGGGGAGAAGGACTCCTTAGGAGCTGGGTTGGATTTGCTTGGTCCTCCTCTTGCTCCTACAGCTGTCTGCTGGTGTCTCTGTGGAGAAACCCTGCAGCTCCTCTGCAGACAGCAACGTCTTTCTTCACAGGATGGCAATGGGCAGTGGTACAAGATGGATGATGAGTCTGTGACTCCTTGTGACATCAATACAGTTCAGAGGCAGCAAGCCTATTTACTGTTTTATGTCAGGTAATGGCAAGTCTTACAAGAATGTGTCCAGAATATGTTTCCTTTCCCCGGCCTTGCTGTGTTTCTTCTTATCCCCTTGAGTGTTTCTCTTTCTGTCCTAGGAGACAATTAGCTAATTAACTCCCTGTAGCATTCAGTGCTGAGCAGTCTGAACTCTCCCACCGCAGTCCTTCTCATCCCTTCCTGGACTTTGGGCTGTTGCCATGCTGTCAGCCTCTACTTGTCTACTCTCTGCAGCTGGCTAATGTAGAGAAGAGCCCTTCAAGGGGGCCTACAGGAAGGACAGGGAGAGACTCTTTCTTGGGGAAGGTAGTGATAGGAGGAGGAATAATGATTTTAAGTGGAAAGAGGGAAGATTGATGTTAGATATTAGGAAGAAATTCTTTCTCTGAGGGTGCTGACACCCTGGCACAGGTTGCTCAGAGAAGCTGTGGGTGCCTCCTCACTGGAGGTGCTCAAGGCCAGGTTGGAGTGGGCTTTGATCAACCTCTTCTAGAGGAAAGTGGCCCAGAGCATGTGGCAGGAGAGTTGGACCATGATCTTTCAGGTCCCTTCCAACCCAAACCCTTCTGTAATTCTATGTGTCTAAGGAATGGAGGCTGTGGGGGGCAGAAAGATGAGGACGTGCTGTGACAGGGGCAGAACTGGTGGCAAGACCCCAATCACAATTCCCATTTGTAGACTTGGTTAAGTCTTCACTCTGTCGCAGAAGCTGCTCCAAGGAAATGACTCAACAGTCCAGAACAGCCCTAAAGCAAGATCCTTTGTCTTTTCTTCTCCCCAGGAGCTCTGATTTGAAACCTGCAGAAAGAGCTTCTTCCTTCATCATGGCATTATATATCTCTTCCTTCTTCAGGCTGTTGCAGTCTAGCACCCAGAAGGCAGGTTCTGTAGGAGCACGGGGTCTGCCTTCACACACCAAGGTAACTCTGGTGAGGTGGCTCAGGGCGCCAAAGGGACAGTGGGTTTCTCTCTGGGCTCTTGCATTGCAACTCTTCACCCTCCCACGCTGCAGCTTTCTTGACAGCCACAACTCTTCTCCCTCTCAAAGCATCCCACCTAGATGCATCCTGCTTGTTGGCCTTTGACCCTTCTTTCCCCCTCCAGGGGAGGCTTTGGGAGGGCCTGAGCTGTCCCCTCGCACAGCTTCTGGAGAGTCCCCACAGTTGTGGTCCTTTCAGGAGCAAAGGACAGGACCTTTTCACAGCTCTCTTTGCAGGACACGGCAGTGCACTCTGCACAGGGCAGCAGCTCCCCTGCAACAGCCAGCAGAAGCCAGCTAAGCCAGGCAGCTGCCCCAGTGGCACGTGCAGGCCGTCTGCACCTCACCTGGCCACGGACCCCCAGCAGCGGGAAATGCCACTGCTCAGGCCCCGGCCAACACATTGGTGCTGCGCTGTCTGGTCAGCAGACAGCAGGCAGCAACAGACAGAAGCACACACACAGCCCTTCATCCCCCGATGAGAGCAGCAGCGCCAGGCAGAGGGCTCGCAGCAGATCCCCACAGTGGGGCAGCGGTGATCACAGCTGGAGCGTTGAGCCTGGGGACTATGAGCACTCAGCAGGAAGGTGGAGAAAGAGGAAGAGCAGTCCTGACATTCTTGGCCATGCTCCCAGCAATGACACAGCTCCAGGGTCCTCCAAGGTCCCCTCCATGGGGGTTCCCACACCCAAGGAGGAAACTCAGCAGATGCAGAGAGAGAGCAGCAGATCTGCGACACGGGGCCGTGATCTCCGCAGCCGTTTCGTGGAGTTCACTGATTATTGCAGCTCAGCAAGGAGAAAGAGGAGAGCAAGTCCTCCATGTTATGACGAAGGCCCAAGGAACAAAGTAGCTCCAGGGCCCTTCAGGATCACGTTCAATGTGTTTCTCATATTCAGGGCTGCCAAAAAGAAACATCAGCGGAGGCAGTGAAGGAGGAGCAGCTCTGCAGCACGGGGCTGTGATCAAACGTGCTGCTTTAGCCCTGGCTGGGTGCCAGGTGCCCACCAAGTCGCAAACTCCCCCTCCTAGACTGGACAAGAGGAAATCTGCCGGATGGAGACGACCATCCAAGTGCTGCACTAAAGCCCTCAGGGACAAAGGGCCCCCGTTGAACGTGGCTCAGAGCCACGGCGGAGGCCACGGATGGAGCTGTGCCGGGACCCTGCCCAGCTGCGGTACGGCAGCAGCGCCGCGCCGGCGGCCCTCCAGGAGTCGCTGGGGGTGGCCCTCGGGAGCAGCGCTGCAGGGCACAAGGGATCATGGGGGCTTTTTCCTGCACGGGCCTTCCCTCCCTGCACCGATGGCAGCAGAAGCGAGGAGCTTCCAGCCTCTCTGGGAACCATCCCGTGTCCCCGGCACATCGTCACATAAAGGATGTCTCTGCTGATCTGACTTGGTGTAGAGAAGTTTTTCTGCCCCAGCACATTTGCAACAACCTCACTCAATGGAGATGAGAGAGTCTGAGCCCCCCCCACACACACTTGCTGCCAGTTCATGATGAAAACCCTGGAGATTTGTTCCCCATGCATTCACAAGGCCTGTTGCAATCTTCCCTCGCAGCTGCTGGGCTGTTCCTCTTGCCCCTGCCTACATTTCTGTACTCTAGTTCCATTGGCTCTTATCTCTTTGACAACTTCCATCAGTTTCTAACCATCCTTTGACCAATTCTGTCTCTTTAGGATCACCCCAATTCAAGTTAACTTGAGGCCAGGCTGATTTTTTCAGGCTATAGGGTTTATGGCACATTCCTGCCAAATCTCTTCTTCTCTCCTCAATGACATGTCACCATCAACCCAAGGTTTGACCTTGAACAAATATTGGAGAATACTGACACACATTACCCACATTTTTCCTGACCCTGAACACTGATTTCCTCACACACATCACACCACAGGGGCTTCAAACACCCTAGACACTGTTTCCCTCACACACATCACACCAGAGGGGCTTCAAACGCCCTGGACACTGATTCCCTCACACACATCACACCAGAGGGGCTTCAAACACCCTGGACACTGATTCCCTCACACACATCACACCAGAGGGGCTTCAAACGCCCTGGACACTGATTTCCTCACACACATCACACCAGAGGGGCTTCAAACACCCTGGACACTGATTCCCTCACACACATCACACCAGAGGGGCTTCAAACCTTTTAGGTTCACACACTGGGCACAAATCATTTCCCACAGACACACACTGGCTGTAGCAGAACAGTGGGGAGAGCAGCGGGGAGGGTGCTGCAGAGGCCAGCTCTGCAGGAGGCCTCAGTTTGATCCCTCCCCAGTGACCTCTCCTCCTTCCTCTCCTTCCTTCCCCTGTCGCCATGTTGGGCTCCCTGGCCTCACCTTCCCTGTGTGCCCTGAGGCGAGGCCGCCTCTGATTGGCTGCGGGGCTGTCACTGCCCTGGCTGGGCCCGCCCTCCCTGAGGCAGCGTTTTCTCTGATTGGCTGAGGAGCTGTCACTCTGTCCTGGGCTGGGCCCGCCCTCCCTGAGGCGATGATGTCTCTGATTGGCTGCGGGGCTGTCACCCGCCCTCCCTGAGGCAGCGTTTTCTCTGATTGGCTGAGGAGCTGTCACTCTGTCCTGGGCTGGGCCCGCCCTCCCTGAGGCGCTGATGTCTCTGATTGGCTGCGGGGCTGCCACAGCCGTGGCTGGGCCCGCCCTCCCTGAGGCGCCGCCGCCTCCGATTGGCCGCCGCTCACACGTCAATCAGGGCTGAGCCCGCTTCCTGCGCTGCCATTGGCTGTGCGGGGCTCTGGCTCCCCTGTGGGCAGCCGCCGCCAGGACACCAGCTCTGCCTCTGGGCTTGGCGCTGCCCGAGCCAGGCTGTAACAACGACGCGATGGACACGGAGGGACAGGAGAAAGCCCCCAGCCCTTCAGGAAGGTCTCAGAGCAGCCTGTCAGGCAGCAAGGGCTGGGAGGGTGGAGCTTGGCTGGCTGACATGGATCCTAGGACCTCTCTACAAGGGTAGGACACCCGAGGCTGAGGGCTTCCTTCTGTCCCTCAGCGTCCTGGCGTTTGCAGGGTGGGCTGAGCAGACTCGCTGTGCGCCATGAGGGACACCTCATACCGCAAAAGAGGGAAGTGAGGCAGAGCTTGGCTGGCTGAAAGGGTCCCCTGGCATCTCTCTGGAGGGGAAGGAAAGCTGCGACTGTCAGCGTTCCTCTGCCGCTCGGGCTCTGCCGGTGATTTCTTGTCTCTGAGCCCCTCCTTCTGGCAGAGCAGCCGTCCTGCATGCGACTGACACCCCTCCCGCAGCCAAAGGGACGAGCAAAGTCCCTCACAGCCAGCCAGACTCCACATCTTGTCCCACAACACTCCAGCAAAAGACACCTTTCCCCTCAAAAACCCACCTGAACCCCACTTTTCCCCTCAAAACCTCACCCAAACGCCACTTTTCCCCTCAGAATCAGGGAATCGTTTGGTGGTTAAAGCCCCTGAAGCTGCTGCAGTCCCAGTGCTCCCCACACCCTGCCCAGCCCAGCACTGACCCACGGCCTCAGCACCTCAGCCCCACGGCTTTGGGGTCCCTCCAGGGCTGGGCACTCCCCCAGCTCCCTGGGCAGCCTGGCACAGGGGCTCACACCCCTCTCAGGGAAACGGTTCTGCCTCAGCTCCAGCCTCAACTCCCACCCAAACTGCACTTATTCCCCTCAAAACTCCTTAAAAACCCCACTTTTCCCCTCAAATCTCCACTAAACTCCCACTTTCTCCCTCAAAACTCCTTAAAAACCCCACTTTTCCCCTCAAATCTCCACTAAACTCCCACTTTCTCCCTCAAAACTCCACCAAAAACCCACTTTTTCCCCTCAAATCTCCACTAAACTCCCACTTTCTCCTCAAAACTCCTTCAAAACCCCCTTTTCCCCTCAATTCTCCACTAAACTCCCACTTTCTCCTTAAAACTCCTTCAAGACCCCCTTTTCCCCTCAATTCTTCACTAAACTCCCACTTTCTCCCTCAAAACTCCTTCAAAACCCCGCTTTTCCCCTCAAATCTCCACTAAACTCCCACTTTCTCCTCAAAACTTCTTAAAAACCCCACTTTTTCCCCACAAAACCCCCAAAGCCCCACTTTTCCCCTCAAAACTCTAACAAACACTTTTTCCTCTAAATTCCAATCCTTTTTTTCCCCACAATACTCCACCAAAATCCTACTTTTTCCCTCAAAACTCCTTCAAGACATGACTTTTTCCCTCCAAAACACCACAAAACCCCCACTTTTTCCTCAAAACTCCACTGAAACCCCTTTTTTTCCTCAAAACTCCATCAAAATCCCACTTTTTTACTCTGAAAGCCCCCCGAACCCCCTTTTTCCCTCCAAACTCTGCCAAAATCTCACTTTTCCTTCAAAATTGCACCACAACTCCATCAAAAACCCCCCTTTCCCCTCAAATCTCTACTACCACTTTTTCCCTCAAAACCCCTTCAAAACCCAACTTTTTCCCACCAAAACACACCTTTTCCTCTCAAAGCTCCACTGAACTCCACCTTCTCCCCTCAAAACCCCCCTTTTATCCCTTAAGACCCCAAAACCTCCCCTCTTTCCTCTCAAAACCTCCTTTTTTCCCCTCAAACCCCCCCTTTTCCCCTCAAAAACCCCTCTTTTAACCCTTAAGACCCCAAAACCTCCCGTATTCCCCTCAAAACCTCAATTTTTCCCATCAAACTCCCCTTTTCCCATCAAAACCCCTCTTTTATCCCTTAAGACCCCAAAAACTCCCCATTTTTTCCTCAAAACCTCCTTTTTGCTCTCGAAGGACCCCTTTCATCCCTTAAGATCCCCAAATCTCTCCTTTTTCTCCTCAAAACCTCCATTTTTCCTCCTAAAACCCCCTTTTTCCTCTCAAAAACTCCTCTTTTAACCCTTAAGACCCCAAAACTTCCCCCTTTTCCCCTCTAAACCCCCCTTTTATTCCTTAAGACCCCCAAACCCCCCTTTATCCCCTCAAAATCTCCGTTTTTCCCCTCAATGCCCCCTTTTTCCCTTCAAAACCTCTCTTTTATCCCTTAAGATCCCCAAACCTCCCTTTTTTCACCTCAAAACCACTTTTTATCCCTTAAGATCCTAAAACTCCCCCTTTTTTGCCCTCAAATCTTGCCCTTTATCCCCTAAGACCCCAAACCTTCCTTTTTCCCCTCAAAACCACCTTTTATCCCTTAAGATCCCCAATCTCCCCCCCTTTCCCCTCAAAACCCCCCTTTTATCCTTTAAGACTCCACAACTCTCCCTTTTCCCCCAAAAGTCTCCTTTTATCCCTTAAGACCACAAAATCTCCCCTTTTTCCCCTCAAAACCCTTTTTCCCCTCAAATCCTTCGTTTTTCCCCTCACCCCAGCCCTTTTTCCCTCAAACTCAACTTTTTCCCTCAAAACTCCACCAAAACGCCCCCTTTCCCCTCAAAACTCCTCTAAACTCCCACTTTTGCCTCAAAACTTCACCAAACCTCACGTTTTGGCTCAAAACTCCCCCCAAACCCCCCTTTTTCCCCCTCAAAACCTCTCTTATCCCTTAAGACCCCAAAACCTCCCCATTTTCTCCTCAAAACCCCCTTTATCCCCTCAACCCCCCCCTTTTTGACTCAAACCCCTCTTTTATCCCTTAAGACCCCAAAACCCCCTTTTTCCCCTCAAAACCCCCCTTTTAACCCTTAAGACTCCAAAACTCTCCCTTTTTCCCCTCTAAAGTCTCCTTTTATCCCTTAAGACCCCAAAATCTCCCCTTTTTGCCCTCAAAACCCTTTTTCCCTTCAAAACCTACTTTTTCCCTCAAAACACCACCAAAACTCCACTTTTCCCCTCAAAACTCCTCTAAACTCCCACTTTTGCCTCAAAACTTCACCAAAACCTCACTTTTTGTCTCAAAACTCCCCCCAAACCCCCCTTTTTCCCCTCAAAAGCCCCCTTTCATCCCTTAAGATCCCCAAATCTCTCCTTTTTCTACTCAAAACCTTCCTACTAAAACCCCCCTTTTCCTCTCAAAAACTCCTCTTTTAACCCTTAAGACCCCAAAATCTCCCCTTTTTCCCCTCAAAACCCCCCTTTTATTCCTTAAGATACCCAAACCTCCCTTTTTTCACCTCAAAACCCCTTTTTATCCCTTAAGATCCTAAAACTCCCCCTTTTTCCCTTCAAAACCCCTCTTTTATCCCTTAAGATCCCCAAATCTCCTGTTTTTCTCCTCAAAACCCCCTTTTTCCCCTCAAAACCCCTCTTTTATCCCTTTAGACCCCAAAACCTCCCATTTTCTCCTCAAAACCCCCTTTATCCCCTCAAAACCCCCCTTTTCGACTCAACCCCCCCTTTTATCCCTTAAGACCCCAAAACCCCCCTTTTTCCCCTCAAAACCCCTCTTTTATCCCTTTAGACCCCAAAACCTCCCATTTTCACTCAAAACCTCCATTTTTCCCCTCAGAACCCTCCTTTTCCCCTCAAAACCCCTCTTTTATCCCTTAAGACCCCAAAACCCCTTTTTCCCCTCAAAACCCTTTATCTCTTTAGACCCCAAAACCTCCCATTTTCTCCTCAAAACCTCCATTTTTCCCCTCAAACCCCCCCTTTTCCCCTCAAAACCCCTCTTTATCCCTTAAGACCCCCAAACCTCCCATTTTCTCCTCAAAACCCCTTTTATCCCCTCAAAATCCCCTTTTCGACTGAACCCCCCCTTTTATCCCTTAAGACCCCAAAACCTCCCATTTTCCCCTCAAAACCTCCATTTTTCCCCTCAAACCCCCCCTTTTCCTCTCAAAACCCCTCTTTTATCCCTTTAGACCCCAAAACCCCCTTTATCCCCTCAAAACCCCCTTTTTCCCGCCGTTAGACCCAAAGCCGCCCCTTTTCCCCTCAGCGCCAGGCCCCGCCCCTCCCCTCGGCCCGTCCATTTCTCACGGGGGGGGTGCGAAACAAACCCCCCTCATTTTATACAAAACCTTTATTCTGTAACAGTGTGTGTTGGGGTGGGGGGTCCCCCAAACCTCCCCCCGCGACCCCCCAACACTGAGAGGGGGGAGCACAGCGGGTGCCAAGGGGGGACACACGCATAGGTGCCCCCCCCCCCCCCCGCCATCATCCCGAGGGCCACAATGCCGCCCCCCCCCCGCCTTAAATCTCTTTATCTACACAATAAATACGGCGGGGGGCGGCTCAGGCGCGGGGGAGGCAGCGGGGGGGGCGTCGGCAGCGGCGGGGCCAGGCCGGGGGGGCACAGGCAGCGGAACGAGCCCGCGGTGTTGAGGCAGCGGCCGGGCTGGCAGCGGGGGGGGCCCGAACACTCGTCCACGTCTGGGGAGGGCGGCGGCACAGAAGGGGTTAATGGGGTATTGGGGGGGGATGGGATGGGGGTGGGGATGGGGAGGGCTCAGGGTGCTGGGGAGGGGGTTTGGGTGCTGAGGAAGGAGTTTGGGAGGGGGGCTGGGTGCTGGGGATGGCTCAGGGTGCTGAGGAGGGGGTTTGGGTGCTGAGGGAGGAGTTTGGGAGGGGGGGCTGGGTGCTGGGGAGGGGGTTTGGGTGCTGAGGAAGGAGTTTTGGAGGGGGGCTGGGTGCTGGGGTGGGCTGGGTGCTGGGGAGGGGGTTTGGGTGCTGGGGAAGGAGTTTTGGAGGGGGTTTGGGTGCTGAGGAGGGCCCTGGGACCTAGGGAGGGGGTTTGGGTGCTGGGTAAGGAGCTAGGGAGGGGGTTGGGTGCTGAGGGAGGGGATCAGGGTGCTGGGGAGGGGGAGTTGGGTGCTGGGGAGGGAGTTTGGGAGGGGGTTTGGGTGCTGAGGGAGGGGGGTTGGGTGCTGAGGAGGGCCCTGGGAGCTAGGGAGGGGATCTGGGTGCTCGGGAGGGGATTTGGGTGCTGGGGAGGGGGATAGGGAGGGGGTTTGGATGCTGAGGGAGGGGGTTTGGGTGCTGGGGAAGGAGCTAGGGAGGGGGTTGGGTGCTGAGGGAGGGGATCAGGGTGCTGGGGAGGGGGAGTTGGGTGCTGGGGAGGGCTGGGTGCTGGGGAAGGAGTTTGGGAGGGGGTTTGGGTGCTGGGGGAGGGCTCAGGGTGCTGGGGAGGGGGATAGGGAGGGAATTTGGGTGCCGAGGAGGGAATTTGGGAGGGGGTTGGGTGCTGGGGCAGGGCTCTGGGTGCTGGGGCGGGCTCAGTCTTGAAAGGGGGCTCCTGGTGTTGGGGGGTGGTCAGGGTGCTGGGGGAGGGGTCAGTCTGGTTGGGGGGGTCAGACTGAAAGGGGGCTCAGGCTGATTTGGGGGAGTCAGGCTGGTTTGGGGACTCAGGCTGGTGTGGGGGTGTCTGTTTGGGGGGGCTCAATCTGGTGTGGGGGTGTCTGTGTTTTGGGGAGCTCAGGCTGGTTTGGGGGGGCTCAGACTGGTGTGGGGGTGTCTGTGTTTTGGGGGGCTCAGGCTGGTGTGGGGGTGTCTGTGTTTTGGGGGGCTCAGGCTGGTTTGGGGGGCTCAGGCTGGTTTAGGGGCTCAGTGTGTTTTGGGGGGCTCAGGCTGGTTTGGGGGGCTCAGGCTGGTTTAGGGGCTCAGTGTGTTTTGGGGGGCTCAGTGTGTTTTGGGGGCTCAGTGTGTTTTGGGGGGCTCAGTCTGGTTTTGGGGGGCTCAGGCTAGTTTGGGGGCTCTGTGTTTTGGAGGACTCAGTCTGGTCTGGGGGGCTCAGTGTGGTTTGGGGGGCTCAGGCTGGTTTTGGGGTGTCTGTGTTTTGGAGGGCTCAGGCTAGTTTTGGGGGGCTCAGGCTGGTATGGAGGTGTCTGTGTTTTGGGGGGCTCAGGCTGGTTTGGGGGGCTCAGGCTGGTTTTGGGGGGCTCAGGCTGGTGTGGGAGTGTCTGTGTTTTGGGGGGCTCAGGCTGGTTTGGGGGGCTCAGGCTGGTTTTGGGGGGCTCAGTCTGGTGTGGGAGTGTCTGTGTTTTGGGGGGCTCAGGCTGGTGTGGGAGTGTCTGTGTTTTGGGGGGCTCAGGCTGGTTTGGAGGGCTCAGGCTGGTTTTGGGGGGCTCAGGCTGGTGTGGGAGTGTCTGTGTTTTGGGGGGTTCAGGCTGGTTTGAGGGGCTCAGGCTGGTGTGGGGGTGTCTGTTTTGGGGGGCTCAGGCTGGTGTGAGGGTGTCTGTGTTTTGGGGGGCTCAGGCTGGTGTGGGGGTGTCTGTGTTTTGGGGGGCTCAGGCTGGTGTGGGGGTGTCTCACCGACACAGTCGAGCTGCGCCGGGTCCAGCCGGTAGCCGGGGTTGCAGCTGCGGGTGAAGCCGTCGGGGAGCCGCACGCAGCGCCCGTGGCGGCACCCACTGAGCACCCCACACTCCTCCCCTGCGGCTGGGGGGGTCAGGCTGGGGGTCAGCACCCCAAAATCCACCCCCTCCACCCCTCCTCCACCCCACCCCCTCCCCAAACTCACCCTCCTCCTCTTCCTTCTCCTCTTACTCCTCCACCAAGGCTCCGTGGGCTTGGTAGGACCAGGCGTGGGGTCGGGGTGGGGGTCAGGGTGGGGGTCGGGGGGTTCATAACGGGGTCCCCGAGGTCGGTGAGGGATGAAAGGTAAAGGGGGGGCCTCAAAATCATCCCCCTCGTACCGGGGGGGGCGTAAAGAGGATCGTGAGCGCCGATGCCGCCAAGCCCCGCCCCGAAGGAGTAAGGGTCGTATTCGGAACGGGGGGGCAGAGTGGGGGGGGCGAGGTGGGGCCCCCCGAAATAGTCGGGACTGTAAGGGGGAGGTGGGGGGGGCGTAAGGGGGGGGGTGCTCGAAGTGGGGGGCGGCGTAGCCCGGGGGGTGCAGAACGTTGCACAGGAACTCGAAGTCGTCTGGGGAGGGGGGAGGAGAGAGAGAGGAGAGAGGGGGGTTATGGGGGACCCCCACACACAGTAAACGGGAATGGGAGGGGGTTGGGGGGCTGCGGAGGGGGTTGGGGTGGGGGTTTAGGTGCTGGGGAGAGGGTTGGGGAGAGGGGCTGAGTGCTGGGGAGGGGGTTGTGGGGGGGGGGTTGGGTGCTGGGGAGGGAGTTTGGGTGCTGGATATGGGCTCAGGGTGCTGGGGAGGGGGTTTGGGTGCTGGGGGAGGACTCTAGGTGCTGTGGAGGGGATTGGGGAGGGCGTTTGGGTGCTGGGGAGGGGGTTTAGGTGTTGGAGGTGGGCTCAGGGTGCTGGGGAGGGGGTTGGGGAGGGGGTTTGGGTGCTGGGGAGGGGGTTTAGATGTTGGAGGTGGGCTCAGGGTGCTGGGGAGGGGGTTGAGAGGGCTCTGGGTGCTGGAGAGGGGGTTGGGGTGGGGGTTTGGGTGATGGGGAGGGGGTTGGGAGAGATCAGGGTGCTGGGGAGGGGGTTGGGAGGGCTTGGGATGCCGGGGAAGGGGGTTATGTGTTGGGGGTTTGGGTGCTGGGGGTGGGCTCAGGGAGTCTGGGTGCTGGGAGGGGGTTGGGGGGGACAGGGTGCTGGGGAGGGGGTTTGGGTGCTGGGGGAGGGCTCTGGATGCTATGGAGGGGGTTGGGGAGGGGGTTTGGGTGCTGGGGATGGGCTCAGGGTGCTATGGAGGGGGTTGGGGAGAGGGGTTTGGGTGCTGGGGAGGGGGCTTGAGTGCTGGGGGTGGGCTCTGGGTGCTGGGGAGGGGGTCTGGGCACTGGGGTGGGCTCTGGGTGCTGGGAGGGGAGTCAGGGTGCTTAGAGGGAGGGGGATTGGTGCTGGGGGGATAAAAACGCCCCCCAAAGGGGTCCTGAGATGGGGGGTGGGGGGCTACGCGCGACCTGATTAGTGAGGCACTTGGGGTCCCATCATGGGGGTGCATGGAGGGGTCAGCTGGATCCCTCCCATCGCCACGGGGTGAGTGGGGGATGTTGAGGGGTCCCTGTTGCTGCCCGTTCCCGAAGGAAAACACAAAACAACCGAGGTCGTTTCATGCGGTGCTTTATTGAGGGCCCCAGGGACCTGAGGACTAGTGTCCAAAGTCAGAGCCCCCACTAACAGAAAATTTCACAGAGTTTATATACTTTCCACAAATGATTACTTCATCAGGTCCCCGTGATGTTTACCAGTTTTCTTAGACTTTAGGATTATGTTGTGCTCTTTCATGTAGTTACTTGAGACAACGCTTATCTGAATCCACAGCCAGAAATTTCCATAGATAACAAACAGGTAAACATTCGAGATAGCGATTTCTTTGAGAAAAACAAGATTCAGGTTCAGCATTCTTCACTAATCTCTTTGCTTTGTTTAAGCAAGAATGCACAAGCTCAGCATGCCCCACTAGTTCCCTAGACTGCTAGGTTACATCAGCATCCCACACTGCTCACTAGGCCTTGATACAGACCTTAGCCTAACTACTTCTAACTTTCCATATACAGTAATGCTAACAAGAGGAAGCACCAGCCCCAAACCTTGTAAACCCAGGCCTGCTGCGGGCCCTGGGTCCTTTGCCCCTCTCTGCCGTCACCCCAACAACGGTTTCCTTGGGACGTAGGCCGCCCCAGACCAAACCCCGCAAACCCAGGCCTGCTACTGGCCTTGGGTCCGTTGCCCGTCTTTGTCGTCACCCCGACAACAGGTTCATTGTGACGCAGGCTGCCCCCGCCCAAATTTCGCAAACCCAGGCCTGCTGCGGGCCCGGGGACCGTTGCCCCTCTCCGCCGTCACCCCGACAACGGCTTCATTGTGACGCAGGCCGATCCCGCCCAAACCTTGCAAACCCAGGCCTGCTGCAGGCCTTGGGTCTGTTGCCCCTCTCCGCTGTCACCCCGACAACGACTTCTTTGGGACGCAGGCCGCCCCCGCTTAAATTCCGCAAACCCAGGCCTGCTACAGGTCTGGGTACCCGTACCCCTCTCCACCGTCACCCCGACAACGGGTTCATTGTGACTCAAGCCGCCCCCGCCCAGAACTTGCAAAGTCTCGCCTGCTGCGAGTCTTGGGTACGTTGCCCCTCTCTGCCGTCACCCCGACAACGGCTTCCTTGTGACGAAGGCCGCCCCCGCCCAAATTCTGCAAACCCAGGCCTGCTAAGGGCCCAGGGTCCGTTGCACCTCTGCGCCGTAACCCCAACAACAGGTTCATTGTGACGCAGGCCACCCCCACCCAAACCTTGCAAACCCAGGCCCGCTGGGGCCCGGGGTTTTTTGCCCCTCTCCGCGTCGCCCCGACAACGGGTTCATTGTGACGCAGGCTGCCCCGCACAAACCTTGCAAAGCCACACTTGCTATGGGCCCTGGGTCAGTTGTCCCTCTCCGCCATCACTTCCTTGTGACGTAGGTCGCCCCCGCCAAAATTCCTCAAACCCAGGCCTGCTACAGGCCCCGGGTCCGTTGCCCCTCTCCGCCGTCACCTCGACAACGACTTTTCTGTGACGCAGGCCGCCCCCGCCCAAATTCCGCAAACCCAGGCCTGCTGCGAGCATGGGGACCATTGCCCCTCTCCGCCGTTACCCCGACAACAGGTTCATTGTGATTCAGGCCGCCCCCGCCCAAACGTTGCAAACCCAGGCCTGCTGCGGGCCCTGGGTCTGTTGCCCCTCTCTGCCGTCAGCCCAACAGCGGCTTCCTTGTGACCGTGGTCGACCTCGCCCAAATTGCGCAAACCCAGGCCTGCTATGGGCCCGTGGTCCATTGCCCCTCGCCTCCATCACCCCAACACCGACTTCCCGGTGACGCAGGCCGCCCCCGCCGTAACCTTGCAAACACAGGCCTGCTGCTCGCCCTGGGTCCGTTGCCCCTCTCCGCTGTCAACCCAACAACGGGTTAATTGTGACGCAGGCCGCCCCTGCCCAAACCTTGCAAATCAGGCATGCTGCGGGCCCTGGGTCTGCTGCCCCTCTCCGCCGTCACCCCGACAATGGCTTCCTTGTGACGGAGGCCGCCCCCCCCCCCAAATTCCGCAAACCCAGGCCTGCTGCCGGCCCTGGGTCCGTTGCCCCTCTCCGTCGTCACCCCGACAACGGGTTCTTTGTGATGCAGGCCGTCCCTGCCCAAATTCCACAAACCCAGGCCCGCTACAGGCCTGGGGACCTTTACCCTTCTCCACCATAACCCAGACAACAGGTTCATTGTGACGCAGGCCGCCAACAACCAAACCTTGCAAACCCAGGCCAGATAAGGGCCCGGGATCCGTTACCTCCCTCCGCCGTCACCCTGACAACGGCTTCCTTGTGACGCAGGCCGCCCCCGCCCAAATTCCGCTAACCCAGGCCTGCTACGGGCCCGGGGTCCGTTGCCCCTCTCTGCTGTCACCCCGACAACAGGTTCATTTTCGTGCAGGCCACCCCCGGCCAAACCATTCAGACCCAGGCCTGCTGCGGGCCTTGGATTTTTTACCGCTCTCTGCGGTCACCCCAAAAACGGGTTCATTGTGACACACGCCAAACATTGCCAACCCACGCCTGCTGTGGGTCCTGGGTCCTTTGCCCCTCTCCTGCGTCACCCCGACAACGGGTTCATTGTGACGCAGGCCGTCTCCGCCAAAATTCCGCAAAGCCAGGCTTGTTGCGGGCCCGGGGTCCGTTGCCCCTCTCTGCCGTCACCCCGACAACGGGTTCATTGTGACGCAGGCCGCCCCCGCCCAAATCTTACAAACCCACGCCTGCTGCTTCAGGCCCTGGGTCTGTGACCCCTTTCCGCCGTCACTCCGACAACGGCTTCATGGTGATGCAGGCCGCCCCGTCCAAACCTTGCAAACCCAGACCTGTTGCGGACCCTGGGTCTGTTGTCGCTTTGCGCTCTCACCCCGACAATGGGTTCACTGTGAGGCAGGCCGCCCCCGCCCATACCCCGCAAGCCCCGGCCTGCTGCGGGCCCGGAATTTTTTGCCCCTCCCCGCCGTCACTCCGATAATGGCTTTATTGTGACGCCGACAGCCCCCGCCCAAATTCCACAAACCCAGACCCGCTGCAAGTCCAGGGACCATTGCCCCTCTCCGCCGTGACCCCTACAACAGGTTCATTGTGAGGCAGGCCGCCCCTGTCCAAACCTTGCAAACCCAGGCCTGCTGCGGGCCCTGGGTTTTTTGCCCCTCTCCGCCGTCACCCCGACAACGGCTTCCTTGTGACGCAGGCAGCTCCTGCCCAAATTCCGCAAACCCAGGCGCTCTGCGAGCCTGGGGACCGTTGCCCCTCTCCGCTGTCACCCCGACAACAGGTCCATTGTGATGTAGGCCGACCCCGTCCAAATTCCGCAAACGCAGGCCTGCTGCCGGCCCTGTGTCCGTTTCCCCTCTCCGTCGTCTCCCCGACAACGGGTTCATTGTGATGGAGGTCGCCCTCGCCCAAACCTTGTAAACCCACGCCTGCTGCGGGCCCTGGGTCCGTTGCCCCTCTCCGCCATCACCCCGACAACGACTTCCCTGTAACGAAGGCCGCCCCCGCCCAAATTCCTCAAACCCAGGCCCGCTGTGAGCCTGGGGACCATTGTCCCTCTCTGTCGTCACCCCGAAAACAGGTTCATTGTGACGCAGGTTGCCCCCGTCCAATCCCCGCAATCCCAGGCCCACTGCAGGGCCGGAATTTTTTGCCCCTCTGCGCCGCCACCCCGACAAGAGGTTCATTGTGACGCAGGCCACCCCAACCAAAACCTTGCAAACCCAGGCCTGCTGAGGGCCCTAGTTCCGTTGCCGTTCTCTGCCATCACCCCGACACCGACTTCCCTGTGACGTAGTCCGCCCCAGCCCAAATTCTGCAAACGCAGGCCCGCTGCGAGCCTGGGGACCGTTGCCCCTCTACACCGTCACCCCGACAATGACTTCCTTGTGACGCAGGCCGCCTCCGCCCAAATTCCGCAAACCAAGGCCCGCTATAGGCCTGGGGACCTTTACCCTTCTCGACCGTAACCCCGAAAACAGGTTCATTGTGACGCAGGCCGCTCCCGCCCAAACCTTGCAAACCTACCCCTGCTGCGGACCCTGTGTCCATTGCCCCTCTTCGCCATCACCCTGACAACAGGTTCATTGTGATGCAGGCCGCCAACAACGAAACCTTGCAAACCCAGGCCTGCTGCGGCCAGGGATCCGTTATATCCCTCCGTCGTCACCCTGACAACGGCTTCCTTGTGACGCAGGCCGCCGCCGCCCAAATTCCACAAACCGAGGCCCGCTGTGAGCCTGGGGATTGTTGCCCCTCTCCGCTGTCACCCCGACAACAGCTTCATTGTGACGCAGGCCGCTCCCACCCAAACTTTGTAAATCCAGGCCTGCTACGGGTCCGGGGTCCGTTGCCCCTCTCTACCGTTACACCAACAACGGCTTCCTTGTGACGCAGGCCGCCCCCGCCCAAATTCCCAAAATGCAGGCCTGCTACGGGCCCGGGGTCCGTTCCCCTCTCCGTCGTCACCCCGAAAACGGCTTCCTAGTGACGCAGGCCACCGCCACCCAAATTCCGCAAACGCAGGCCCGCTGCGAGCCTGGGGATTGTTGCCCCTCTCCGCTGTCACCCCGACAACGGGTTCATTGTGACACAGGCCACCCCTAACCAAATCTTGAAAACCCAGGCCTGCTGCGGGCCCTGGGTTTTTTACCCCTGTCCGCCGTCACCCAGAAAACGGCTTCCATGTGACGCAGGCCGCCCCCGCCAAAATTCCGCAAACCCAGGCCTGCTACGGGTCCGTGGTCCGTTGCCCGTCTCCGCTGTCACCCCGACAATGGGTTCATTGTGACACAGGCCGTCACTGACCAAACCTTGCAAACCCAGGCCTGCTGTGGGCCCTGGGTCTGTTGTCCCTCTTCGCCGTCACCCCGACAACGACTTCCCTGAGACGCAGGCCACCCCCGCCCAAATTCCACAAACCCAGGCACGCTGCGAGCCTGGGGACCGTTACCCTTCTCTGCTGTCACCACGAAAACGGGTTCATTGTGACACAGGCCGTCACTGACCAAACTTTGAAAATCGAGGCCTGTTGCGGACCCGGTGTTTTTTGCCCCTTTACGCCGTCACCCCCGATAACGTGTTCATTGTAACACAGGCCGTCCCCGCCCAAATTCTGCAAACCCAGGCCCACTGCGAGCCTGGGGACCGTTGCCCCTCTCTGTCGTCACCCCAACAACAGTTTATTGTGACGCAGGCCGCCCCTGCCCAAATTCCGCAAACCCAGGCGTGCTGCAGGCCCTGGGTCCGTTGCCCCTCTTCGCTGTCACCCCGACAGCGGGTTCATTGTGACGCAGGCTGCCCCGCCCAAACCTTGCAAACCCAGGCCTGCTGCGGGTCTTGGGTCTGTTGCCCCTCTCCGCTGTCACCCCGACAACAGGTTCATTTTCGTGCAGGCCGCCCCCGGCCAAACCATTCAGACCCAGGCCTGCTGCGGGCCTTGGATTTTTTACCGCTCTCTGCGGTCACCCCAAAAACGGGTTCATTGTGACACACGCCAAACATTGCCAACCCACGCCTGCTGTGGGTCCTGGGTCCTTTGCCCCTCTCCTGCGTCACCCCGACAACGGGTTCATTGTGACGCAGGCCGTCTCCACCAAAATTCCGCAAAGCCAGGCTTGTTGCGGGCCCGGGGTCCGTTGCCCCTCTCTGCCGTCACCCCGACAACGGGTTCATTGTGACGCAGGCCGCCCCCGCCCAAATCTTACAAACCCACGCCTGCTGCTTCAGGCCCTGGGTCTGTGACCCCTTTCTGCCGTCACTCCGACAACGGCTTCATGGTGATGCAGGCCGCCCCGTCCAAACCTTGCAAACCCAGACCTGTTGCGGACCCTGGGTCTGTTGTCACTTTGCGCCCTCACCCCGACAATGGGTTCACTGTGAGGCAGGCCGCCCCCGCCCATACCCCGCAAGCCCCGGCCTGCTGCGGGCCCGGAATTTTTTGCCCCTCCCCGCCGTCACTCCGATAATGGCTTTATTGTGACGCCGACAGCCCCCGCCCAAATTCCACAAACCCAGACCCGCTGCAAGTCCAGGGACCATTGCCCCTCTCCGCCGTGACCCCTACAACAGGTTCATTGTGAGGCAGGCCGCCCCTGTCCAAACCTTGCAAACCCAGGCCTGCTGCGGGCCCTGGGTTTTTTGCCCCTCTCCGCCGTGACCCCTACAACAGGTTCATTGTGAGGCAGGCAGCTCCCGCCCAAATTCCGCAAACCCAGGCGTGCTGCAGGCCCTGGGTCCGTTGCCCCTCTTCGCTGTCACCCCGACAGCGGGTTCATTGTGACGCAGGCTGCCCCGCCCAAACCTTGCAAACCCAGGCCTGCTGCGGGTCTTGGGTCTGTTGCCCCTCTCCGCTGTCACCCCGACAATGGCTTCCTTGTGACGCAGGCCGCCCCCGCCCTCATTCCGCAAACCCAGGCCGAACAGAGGCCTGGGGGCCGTTACGCCTCTCCGTCTTCACCCCGACAATGGGTTCATTGTGACACAGTCCACCCCCGCCCAAATTCCGCAAACCCAGGCCTGCTACCGGCTCGGGATCCGTTGCCCCTCTCCGTCGTCACCCCGACAACGGGTTGATTGTGACGCAGGCCGCCCCCGCTTAAACCACACAAACCCAGGCCTGCTGGGGGCCTGGGGTCCGATGCCCATCTCCGCTGTCACCCCGACAACAGGTTCATTGTGACGCTGGCCGCCCCCACCTAAACCTTGCAAACTCACGCCTGCTGCGAGCCTGGGGTCCGTTGTTCCTCTCTGCTGTCACCCCGACAAGAGGTTCATTGTGATGCGGGCCGCCCCTGCCCAAATTTCGCAAACCCAGGCCTGCTGCGGACCCTGGGTCCCTTGCTCCTCTCCACCGTCACCCCGACAACGACTTCCTTGTGACGCAGGCCACCCCCGCCCAAATTCCACAAACCCAGGTCTGCTACGGGCCCGGGGTCCGTGCCCCTCTCCGCCGTCACTCTGACAACAGCTTCCTTGTGACGCAGGCCGCCCCCGCCCAAACCTTGCCAACCCAGGCCTGCTAAGGGCCCGGGGTCCGTTGCACCTCTCCACTGTCACCCCGACAACGACTTCCCTGTGACGCAGGCCGCCCCTGGTTAAATTCCGCAAACCCAGGCCTGCTACGGGTCTGGGGTTCGGTGCACCTCTCCACCGTAACCCCGACAACAGGTTCCTTGTGACGCAGGCCGCCCCCGCCCAAACCTTGCAAACCCAGGCCTGCTGCGGGCCCTGAGTCCGTTGCCGCTCTCCACCTTCACCCTGACAACGGCTTCCTTGTGACGCAGGCCCCCCCTGATTAAATTCCGCAAACCCAGGCCTGCTGCGGGCCCTGGGTCCATTGCTCCTCTCCGCCGTCACCCCGACAACGGGTTCATTGTGACGCAGGCTGCCCTCACCCAAATTCCGCAAACCCAGGCCTGCTACGGGCCCGGGGTCAGTTGCCCCTCTCCGCCGTCAACTCGACGACAGGTTCATTGTGACGTGGGCCGCCCCCGCCCAAACCTTGAAAACCCAGGCCTCCTGCAGACCCTGGGTCCCTTGCCCCTCTTCGCCATCACCCCGACAACGTCTTCATTGTGACGCAGGCCGCCCCCACCCAAACCTTGCAAACTCAGGCCTGCTGCAGGCCGGGGGTTTTTTTCCCCTCTCCGCCGTCACCCCTACAACGGCTTCCTTGTGACGCAGGCCACCCCCGCCCAAACCCTGCAAACCCAGGCCTACTGCGGGCCCTGGGTCCGTTGTATATCTACGCCGTCAATCCGAACACGGGTTCATTGTGATACGGGCCGCCCCCGCCAAAATCTTGAAAACCCAGGCCAACTGCGGGCCTGGTGCCGCGATTGAGAGACGGGGACGCAACTTGATGCAAGCAAAGTGTCCACCTTTATTGTACACGTTCGAGACATTTATACTTTTTACTATCAACGCGTAACAAAATGATTGGTTACTAAAATAATCTTCTCATACATATTGCAAAAACTGAGCTCCTTATAGGTTGATTTAATTAGCTGATTCTTAACAAAAAGATCATTAATCTATAAGACAAGACAAGCCTCAAGGTTTGTTTCTCAAGGTCATAACATCCTGTTATTGAGCAGGCCGTTCTTGTTCCGCCATCGCAGCTCCCTTGTTCTCTTGCCAAATCCCCGCTTCACTACACGTACTTCTTCATATCTATAATTTTCCACTGTCCTTCGGCATTCCTTCCTTATCTTATCCTGTAGGCCTAAAAAGACTCAAATCCCACTCAGTCATTAACACAGCACTACCCACATCTCCCCCTTTTTGTTTTAATCTTCAGCCATCTTCCAAGGTTTAAAATCAGCCTGCTTCTCCACATCAGGACCTTTCGTCGAATCTTGTCGTACAAAAAAAATCTTATTAACAGAGGCGGTTAATGATTTCTGCAAACATTGCAAGATACATGGAATCATGATTATTATTACACAAACAATTATAACGATTACAATTCCTTGCTTAAGCAAATCTTTCAACCATCCCGTAATTCCCCAGGAAGCTAGCCACCCATCAAATCCATCTATCCCTTCCTGTACATCATGAATTCTGTCCCTTAATTCAGCAATTTGCTTGTGGATACTCACAGAATGATCGGACAGATTCATACAACACATTCCTTCAAATTCCTGACACCCATGTCCATGAGCTAGCAAAAGAAAATCTATAGCGGCCCGATTTTGCAACACGGCGTGTCGCAGACTATCTACATCTTGAGCTAATCCTGACAAAATGTCAGAAGTCGTATTGAATTCCTTAACAGCCCAACATGCTAATTTTCTTATATTATTCCAATTTCCGGCAGCCTGAGCACCAGGCATAAAAAGAGATAGAGCCACAGTTGCTCCCAAAGTTCCAAGTTGGACACGGTCATCACAGTCTGGTTGTAAATATCGAAGCTCTCTTTTCGTTCTATCATGAGAACGGTTAATCAAATCTCTCATACGAGGTGCAAACAGGGTGAGTTTCCCAATATAACATGGTCCACCTACAGGTTGGGCAGGGATTCCCGGCCAGGCTCTATCTCCACAAATTAAAAAATACCCTTTTGGCAATTGCACCTGTCCGGGAATATTAGATACGTCTCTAAACCCTACATTCCTAGAGATGTTCCAATGGTCACATTTGCCTGTGATGTTCTGATAATATATTAATGAATCCAATGTTTTCTTATCGCCACTCTGGATTAAAAATCTTTTCCATCCATCACCAAAATAAACTACTCCAGTCCCATTTACAGGTAGAATTGTGGGGCGCATACCGGTACAGTTTGTACGATTTGAAATGTCTTCCCATTCTCCTTGAGGAGGGAAGGATCCCCAAAGTGCAAGTTCTTGAAATGGCAATGGATTAGAGACATTAAGCATCTGAATCAATCCTTGTTGAAACATAGCTCCCTGTATCACAGGCCAATAATTACTCTTTATACATTCTCCCTGATCATTGTTTCTTCGCCATTGCCGATAGGCGTTATTAAGGTTATTCGATAAATCAGAGTCGTTCACATAACCTAAAAAATCATCCAAGTTTACATAAGGGTAACCAATTAAACATGTTCTAAATGGATCACCAACCTGTGCTAAGGACAGGCAAAAGTCTGTGGTACCAGTGCGATTGGCCCATGTAAGCCACACATTGGTACGAGGGTCAATATGATGCAGATCAAATCCTGTCACAATGTTTACAGCCATACTCACAACAAGCCCAATTATTCTTCTATACATTTTAAACATGATATCAAAACAGAATGCTAGGCTTTATGCTTAATAACCTCCAAAACTGCCGTTACTCAGGGATGATGTTCTCATCTTTGTTCATCAATTCTGAGGTTTCTTCTGACGATTGCTGCCACAATGTCTCTTTGAAGGGTCTCACACTTTTTGCTGGAATCCAACGAGGACCTCTTTCTGTGGAGACACAAGCATAACCTCTGCCCCATGTAATAAGGGGATAGGGTCCCATTATCTTACCTGATTCTGGATCTCGAACCAAAACTGGAGGTTTCACCCTGGGCTCAAAAAGATTGTTTGAGCTAAAATGTCGAACTACCGGGGGATTGTTATCTAACAAAGAACAATTCAAAAAATTAAAAACGTATAAGGCTTTTTGTAATCTCTCCTCTGGAGTGTCAGTTCCTACTCCCCCTTTTTGTTTTTGTAAAAGCCGTTTGAGGGTTTGATGGGAACGCTCTATCAGAGCTTGACCCGTGGGGGAGTGAGGAATGCCAGTGGTATGTGAAACTCCCCAGGATACAAAAAAGTCAGTCAAAGATTTAGAGATATATGCAGGACCATTGTCTGTTTTTATCTGGGAGGGTACTCCCAGGGTAGCAAAAGCACGCATTAGATGTTTGCGTACATCTCGTGTCTTTTCTCCAGCATGACAAGAAGCAAACAGCATTCCAGAAAATGTATCGATAGAACAGTGAATATACTTCAAACGCCCAAATTCGGCAAAATGGGTAACATCTGTTTGCCATAATTGAAGGCTTTGCAAACCCCTGGGATTAACCCCTCCTGCTATAGAGGGAAAAGAGTGTCTTTGACAGTCGGGACAAGTGGCAATGATACTATTAGCCTGCTGAGGCGTAAGGTTAAACTGTCGTTTTAGGCCTCCGGCATTTTGGTGAAAAAAAGAATGGCTAAGTCGAGCTTGTGCTAAACGGTCAGGTAACACCTGTACGGGTAACGTAAGCACATCAGCTTGTCGGTTTCCTTCTGCAATAAACCCAGGTAAGGAGGTATGGGACCTAACATGCATAATAAAATAAGGATGATGGCGAGAGTTCAAAAGAAAGATAAGTTCTTGTAACAAAGTGAATAAGGCGACATGAGAGACATCACGGAGTACCGAGGCCTCTGCTCGTTGAACAATTCCTGCAACATAAGCAGAGTCGGTAATTACATTGAGAGGAATAGACCATTTCCGAAAGGCACGAACCACGGCCGACAATTCTGTTATTTGAGGAGAGCCCTGTACAGTTTCTACATCAGAGTCCCAACGTCCAGACTTATCATCCCACCAAAGAATGACAGACTTGTGGGTTTTTCCCGATCCATCTGTAAAAACAGTAAAGGCCTGCAGAGGCTGATCACTTCTTTTTGGCATCGGCAATAGGTGGAAATCAGCGTGTAACAGTTTATGAGAAGGTGGATGCGAGGTAAGTTGACCTGCATAGTTGACTAAAGCTGTCCCCAAAGCATCCGATTGTTGCAATAACCATTGCAAATAAACTGCTGTTACTGGTAAGCAAATAAGGGTAAAATCTGACCCTGCCAAAGTTAACAGTCTCTGTCGAGCCTTGATAACAAGGGATGCAAACATTTCATGCTGTGTCGAAATAGTTTTTGTAGCTTGGTTGGGTAGAAAAATCCACTCAATAATTAACAAAGGGTCCGGTTTCTGGTTGTCCCACTGAAAGATTAACGCATGAGGTTGCTGCACAGGGTTTAGAATGATGAGTTGAAAAGGCAACTCAGGTGCATACCGCTGCGCTTGTCTGCTGGTAATTGCTGTGGCAACCTTTTGTAACGCATCCATAGCTGCACTGTCAAGGCTTCGTGGAGCGCACAAGTTTGTGTCCCCTTTAAGCAGTTGGAACAATGGATTCAAATCTGCATTTGTAATACCAAGTAAAGGCCGCACCCAGTTAATTGTTCCCAACAGCTTCTGTATATCGTGTAAATTTTTTACATTAGCTCGTATCTGCAAAGGCTGGGGAACAACAGTCTGGGCCCTAATACGCCATCCTAAACATTTCCAAGGTGGTAACTTTTGTACCTTTTCTGGCGCAACACAGAGGTCCGCTGATTTTACAGCAGCCATGACAAGGGCTACGGCTTCCTCCATGATTTCCTGGCGCTGAGCGGCCACTAGAATGTCATCCATATAATGATACATTAATACTTCAGGTATTACAGTTCTAACGGGGCTAAGCACTCTTGCTACAAACCATTGACATATCGTGGGACTAGTTTTCATTCCTTGTGGCAGCACAACCCAGTGGTATCTCTGTAAAGGAGCTTGCATATTGATGCTAGGGACTGAAAAGGCAAATTTAGGGGCATCGTCTGGATGCAGTGGGATATTAAAAAACCAATCTTTTAGATCAATGACAGTTAAATGCCAATCACGAGGAATCATGGTTGGTGATGGTAGCCCGGGTTGTAGGGCTCCCATGTCCTCCATAGCATCATTAATTTTTCTCAAGTCATGGAGCAAGCGCCACTTGCCAGTCTGTTTTCGGATAACAAAAATTGGCGAATTCCAAGGACTCGTAGAGGGAACAATATGTCCCTCAGAGAGCTGCTCTGCAACTAATTCTTGGAGGGCGTGAAGTTTTTCTATAGGCAGGGGCCATTGATCGACCCAAACAGGAGAATCAGTTTTCCAAGTTAATTTTAGGGTTTCACGCCCTGCAATGGCCCCACCTAAAAAGGCTTTTGGGTAGTTTGAATAAACATTCCCCATTGAGATAACACGTCGCGTCCCCATAAAACCATAGGGACAGGCAAAACAAATGGTTTAACAGAAGCTGTTTGACCATTCGAATCCTGAATCTGAATCAAATCAGAGCTTTGTCGGCTAGTTCCATAGCCCCCTATCCCAGCCAGCGCCTGAGAAACATTTGCTAGTGGCCATTGTGGAGGCCACTTAGCTTGGGAAATAACTGTAACATCTGCCCCTGTATCAATGATTCCACTTAACACCACTCGGTGATCCCCGCGAACTAAAGCACAGCGGCACACGGGGCGCTTCTGGGTGATAGATTGGACCCATAAAATCTCAGGCACTCCTGTAGAGCCAAAAGCTCCCTGTCTTTGTTTCGGCTGGCCATCAGACCGGGGGCTAGTTACTTTAGGGATTAAGATCAGTTGTGCTATTTTACTATCTTTTGGTATGGTACAAGGTGGAAACGGAGTCCAAGCCATGATTTTAATTTCCAATTCACTATCAGAATCAATTACTCCTGGCAACACAAAAAGACCCGACAGGGTAGCAGACGACCTTCCTATTAATAATGCTTGGGTCTGTGGTGGTAAAGGGCCAGTAACTTCAGTAGACAACAGGTGAACAGAGGAATCAAGTAAAGTTACTGTGTGGGAGGTTGCCAGGTCCAAGCCGGCGCTCCCTGGGGTTGCTGGGCAGAGGTCAGAAACCCTCCGGTCTCCTGCTCTCTCCCCTGCATATGAAGGGGCGCCGGAGCTGGTCGCGGAATTTGTGTCTGCACGCGCCGCGAGTTCGCGTTCAGCTGCCGGTTTCCCGATATGGGACGCCCATTCACATCAAACTTAGATTTACACTGATTAGCAAAATGCCTACCCTTTTGACACTTAGGGCAAACATTAGGCACTGAGGGTTTCTTTCCACTGCCGTTATTACGACAATCCCTTTTGATATGCCCTGGTTGTCCACAACCAAAACAGTTTCGTTTTTCACCTCCCCCAGGTCCCTGCATAGCTGCAAAAGCGGCGGCCATAGCCTCATATTTATGGTCCACCGTGCCAATCCTGTTACAAGCCTCTATCATTTCAATTATCGTGGGGTTCTGATTTGGGAGCGATTTTAAAAGTTTTTTGCAATCAGCATTAGCGTTTTCTACCGCTAATTTCAGCAATAGGATCTCCCGAGCTTCGGCATTATCTATTTGCCGATCTAGAGCCTGTTTCAACCTATCAATAAATTGCATGTATGGCTCTCGGGATTCTTGAGTAATGTTAGTAAAGACCTTTTGAGGTTTCTCAGAGTCAGGGATTTTCATTAAGGCCCTTTTCGCTCTCTCTCGAATTGCTTCTAAGGCATCTTGGGGAATATCTCTTGCCTGAGCGGCCGGGTCTGCGTGTTGCCCTGTCCCAGTAAGGTGTTCCATAGTCAAAGCGGCTAAAGCAGCATTAGCATTTCCCACATATTCCCCTAATAGGGTTTGTAATGCCGTTCTCCATTGAGATTCCCACATAGTATATTGTGTTGGAGTTAACAGCAACCGTACAAGAGATTTCAAGTCATGCGGGGTCATAACATACGTATCAAACACAGAGGACAGCAAGCTTACAAAATAAGGAGAAGAGAGCCCATGCTCCGTAATCGTACGGCGCAGTTCCTTTATGACCGAGAAAGATAAGGGTTCCCATTGAGCTGCTCCCCCTCTTCCCTGATAGACTACAGGAGCCACTATAGTCTGAGCTATTTCTAATTCCCCCTCTTTCAGTGCTTGGCGCTTGATTTCTCCCCAAACGTCATGAGGATCGGGGGGAAAAAGATCAGGCTCCTTTTCAGGGTCTATGGGTCCGGGGTCGAAAGGGTCATCCTCAGGTGGGCAACCCACAGCACAGGCAACTGGTGGTGAGGAGACTTGCGGAATCGGCACAGCTACAGACTGCGAAGCTGGTGGTGCAGAGGGCGTGGGGGGCTTTTCCTTTTCTTGACTCTGTGCTTTTATCGTTTCATAAATTAGCCTCCATCGTGGGAGCATCCGCTGAGCCTCCTCGTTTCCAGAGGTGGCTGCATCCCAAAGTTTCACTCCCACGTCATCCCAAGCGTCTTGGGTAAAGATCGAGGAGGCCGTAATAGTAGGAATTTTTACCTGGACCCACTTTAGAATTAGCTTAAGGTCCTGGCCTGAAATAGTCTTTTTGCCATGCTTTTCAAGCAGGGCTTTCATCAAGTCATATACGTCTCTTTCTGGGGGGCTCATCTGATTCCCCATTTCCCAGTTTCCCGCAGCTCACCTCTCGTTCCAGACGGGGGTGATTGGCCGGCCTCTCCCGCTTCGTTTCAGCAGCTCCTCCAGTTCTGCAGGACTCGCAGCCGGCACCGTAAAGGCGTTGATCTGTCTCCGACAGCGTCTTCACATGAATCACGTCGGGGTCACCATTTGCCGCGATTGAGAGACGGGGACACAACTTGATGCAAGCAAAGTGTCCACCTTTATTGTACACGTTCGAGACATTTATACTTTTTACTATCAACGCGTAACAAAATGATTGGTTACTAAAATAATCTTCTCATACATATTGCAAAAACTGAGCTCCTTATAGGTTGATTTAATTAGCTGATTCTTAACAAAAAGATCATTAATCTATAAGACAAGACAAGCCTCAAGGTTTGTTTCTCAAGGTCATAACATCCTGTTATTGAGCAGGCTGTTCTTGTTCCGCCATCGCAGCTCCCTTGTTCTCTTGCCAAATCCCCGCTTCACTACACGTACTTCTTCATATCTATAATTTTCCACTGTCCTTCGGCATTCCTTCCTTATCTTATCCTGTAGGCCTAAAAAGACTCAAATCCCACTCAGTCATTAACACAGCACTATCCACAGCCTGGGGTTTTTTGCTCTTCTCCGTGTCCTGGTTTTGGCTAGGATAGAGTTAACTTTGATGAGGAAGTAGGAAGGGGCACAGCATGGGCAGCTGACCTGGGCTGGCCAAGGGGTATTCGATACCATACTGACATCATGCCCAGTACCTAGAGGCAGGGAGCTAGTCGGGGGCGGGGCTTCGGGAGCACAGGCGGGGCTACCGGTCGGAGGCGGAGTCGCGTCGGGTCCCGGGTGGTGAGCAGCCGCGGCACGCGCCATTCCTTTTGTATATTCCCCTCGTTTACTGTTAAAACTGTTCCTTTTTTCCCCCTGAACCTGTTCATTCTTATTGTTGTTCTATTAAACCGCTCTTATTTCAACCTACGCGGGTTTTTCCCCTTTTTCTCTGATTCCCCTTCCCACTCCACCGGGAGAGGAGGAGTGAGCGAGCACCCTCGTGGCTCTTTGTTCCCGGCTGGGCAAAACCACGACATCCGTCGTCACCCAACAACGACTTCCCTGTAACGCAGGTCGGCCCGCCGAAACCTTGGAAACCCAGGCCTGCTGAAGTCCCTGGGTCTGTTGCCCCTCCAGACTGTAACCCCGACAACGACTTCCTTGTGATGCAGGCAGCCCCCGCCCTCATTCCGCAAACCCAGGCCCGATACAGGCCTGGGGACCGTTACCCCTCTCCGCCGTCACCCCGACAACGGATTCATTGTGACACAGGCCGCCCCTGACCAAACCTTGCAAACCCAGGCCCCCTGTGGGCCCGTGGATTGTTGCCCCCCTTCGCTGTCACAACGACAACACCTTCATTGTGACGCAGGCCAACCCCACCCAAACCTTGCAAACCCATGCCTGCTGCAAGCCCTGGGTCTGTTGCCCCTCTCCGCCGTCACCTCGAAAACAGATTAATTGTGAGGCAGGTCACCCCAGCCAAAACCTTGCAAACCCAGGCCTGCTGCAGGCACAGGGTTTTTTGCCCCTCTCCGCCGTCACCCCGACAACTTCCCTGTAACGCAGGCCGCCCCTGCCCAAATTCCGCAAAAGCATGCCTGCTACGGGCCCGGGGTCCGTTGCCCCTCTCCTGCGTCACCCCGACAACGGGTTTATTGTGACACAGGACGCCCCTGACCAAATCTTGAAAACTCAGGCCTACTGAGGGCCCTGAGTTTTTTGCCCATCTCCGTCGTCACCCCGACAACGGGTTCATTGTGGCGCAGGCCGCCCCCACCCAAACCTTGGAAACCCAGGCCTGCTGCAAGCCCTGGGTCCGTTGCCCCTCTCCGCCATCACCCCGACAACGGCTTCCTTGTGACGCAGGCCGTTCCCCACCAACCCTGCACCCCGAGGGCCGCTCAGGGCCCGGCTGCTGCTATCCCGTCATGCCGACAATGTGTTCATTGTGACGCAGGCCGCCCCTGACCAAACCTTGAAAACCCAGGCCTGCTGCAGGCCCGGGGTTTTTTGCCCCTCTCTGCCGTCACCCCAAAAACAGCTTCCTTGTGACGCAGGCTGCCCCCATCAAAATTCTGCAAACCCAGGCCTGCTACGGGTCCAGGGTCCGTTGTCCCTCTCCGCCGTCACCCCGAAAACACGATCATTGTGACGCAGGCTGCCCCCGCCCAAACCTTGCAAAGCCAGACATGCTGCCGGCCCTGGGTCTGTTGCCCCTTTTCGTCGTGACCTCGACATCGGCTTCTTTGTGATGCAGGCCGCCCCCTGCAAAATTTCGCAAACCCAGGCCTGCTACGGGCCCGGGGACCGTTGCCTCTCTCCTCTGTCACCCCAACAACGGCTTCCTTGTGACGCAGGCCGCCCTCGCAAAAACCCCGCAAACCCTGGCCTGCTGCGAGCCCTCGATCCATTTCCCCTCTCTGCCGTCACCCCGACAACGGGTTCATTGTGACGCAGGCCGCCCCCTCCCAAATTCCACAAACCCACGCCTGCTACGGGCCCTGGGTCCATTGTCCCTCTTCTCTGTCACCCCGACAATGGGTTCATTGTGACGCAGGAAGCCCCCGCCCAAATCTTGCAAACCCAGGCCTCCTGCGGGCCCTGGGTCCCTTGCTCCTCTCCGACGTCACCCCGACAAAGGCTTGATTGTGACGCCGACCGCCCCCGCCCAAATTCCGCAAACCCAGGCCCGCTGCGAGCCTGGGGACCGTTGCCCCTCTACGCCGTCACCCCGACAACGGGTTCATTGTGACGCAGGCCGCCCCTGACCAAACCTTGAAAGCCCACGCCTACTGCGGGCCCTGAGTTTTTTGCCCATCTCCGTCGTCACCCCCGGCAACGGGTTCATTGTGGCGCAGGCCGCCCCCGCACAAACCTTGCCAATCCACAACTGCTGCGGACCCTGGGTCCATTGCTCCTCTCCACCGTCACCCCGACAACGGCTTCCCTGTGACGCAGGCCGCCCCCGACCAAACCTTGCAAACCCAGGCCTGCTGCGGACCCTGGGTCTCTTGCCCCTCTCTGTCGTCACCCCGTCAACGACTTGCCTGTGATGCAGGCCGCCCCAGCCCAAATTCCGCAAATCCACGCCCGCTGCGAGCCTTGGGACCGTTGCCCCTCTCTGCCGTCACCCCGACAACGGCTTCATTGTGACTCAGGCCGCCCCCGCCCAAACACCGCAAGTCCAGGCCCGCTGAGAGCCCGGGGTCCTTTGCCCCTCTCCGCCATCACCCCAACAACGGGTTCATTGTGATGCAGGCCGCCTCGGCCAAAACCTTGCAAACCCAAGCCTGCTGCAGGCCCTGGGTCTGTTGCCCCGCTCCGCCGTCAAACCAAAAACGAGTTCATTGTGACGCACGCCGCCACTGCCCAAACCTTGCAAACCCACACGTGCTGCGGGCCCGGGGTCCCTTGCAGCTCTCCGCTGTAATTCCGACAACTGGTTCATTGTGACACAGGCCGTCCCAGCGCAAACCTTGCAAACCCAGGCCTGCTGCGGGCCCTGGGTCTATTGCCCCTCTCCGCCGTCACCCCGACAACGGCTTCCTTGTGACACAGGCCACCCGCGCCCAAATTCTGCAAACCCACGCCTGCTACGGGCCCGGGGTCCATTGCCCCTCTTCTCTGTCACCCCGACAATGGGTTCATTGTGACGCAGGCCGCCCCTGACCAAACCTTGAAAGCCCACGCCTACTGCGGGCCCTGAGTTTTTTGCCCATCTCCATCGTCACCCCAACAATGGGTTCATTGTGGCGCAGGCCGCCCCTGCACAAACCTTGCCAATCCACACATGCTGCGGACCCTGGGTCCGTTGCCCCTTTCCGTCGTCACCTCGACAACGGCTTCCCTGTGACGCAGGCCGGCCCCGACAAAATTCCGCAAACCCACGCCCACTGCGGGCCTTGGGTCTGTTACCTCTCTCCGCTGTAACCCTGACAACGGCTTCCTTGTGACGCAGGTCGCCTCCATCCAAATTCCGCAAACCCAGGCCTGCTACGGGCCCTGGATCCATTGTCCCTCTACGCCGTCCCCCTGACAACAGGTTCATTGTGACGCAAGCCGCCCCCACCCAAACCTTGCAAAACCAGGCCTGCTGCGGGCCCTGGGACCGTTGTTCCTCTCCGCCGTCACCCCGACAATGGCTTCATTGTGACGCACGCCAACCCCGCCAAAACCTTGCAAACCCAGGCCTCCTACTGGCCCTGGGTCTGTTGAACCTCTCCGCTGTCATCCTGACAACGACTTCCTTGTGACGCAAGCAGCCCCCGCTCTCATTCCGCAAACCCAGGCCCGATACAGGCCTGGGGACTGTTACCCCTCTCTGCCGTCACACTGACAATGGCTTCCTTGTTTCACAGGCCGCCCCCGCCCAAACCCAGCAAACCCAGGCCTGCTGGGGGCCCTGGGTCTGCTGCCCCTCTCCGCTTTCACCCCGACAATGACTTCCCTGTGAGGCAGGCCGCCCCCGCCCAAATTCCGCAAACCCAGGCCTGCTGCGGGCCCTGGGTCCGTTGCCCCTCTCCGCTGTCACCCCGACAACGGCTTCCTTGTGACGCAGGCCGCCTCCGCCCAAATTCCACAAAACCAGGCCGGTTGCTGGCCCCGGGTCCGTTGCCCCTCTCCACCGTCACCCCGAAAACGGTTTCATTGTGACGCTGGCAGCCCCAGCCCAAACCTTTAAAACCCAGGCCTACTGCGGGCCCTGGGTCTTTTGCCCCTCTCCGCTGTCACCCCGACAATGACTTCCTTGTGACGCAGGTCGTCCCCGCCCATATTACACAAACCTAGGCCTACTACAGGCCCAGGGTCCGTTGCCCCTCTCCGCCGTCACCCCGACAACGACTTCCTTGTGACGCCGGCCGCCCTTGCTCAAATTTCGCAAACCCAGGCCTGCTACGGGCCCGGGGTCTGTTGCCCCTCTCCGCCGTCAGCCCGACAACAGCTTCCTTGTGACGCAGGCCGTCCCTGCCCAAACCTTGCAAAACCAGGCCTGATTCGGGCCCGGGGTCCGTTGCCCCACTCCGTCGTCACACCGACAACGGCTTCCATGTGTAGCAGGCTTCCCCCGGCCAAATTCCGCAATCCCAGGCCTGCTACAGGCCCCGGGTCCGTTGCCCCTCTCCTCCGCCACCCTGACAACGGGTTCATTGTGACGCAGGCCGCCGAAATTTCGCAAACCCAGGCCTGCTACGGGCCTTGGGTCCGTTGCCCCTCTCCTCCGTCACCCTGACAACAGATTCATTGTAACGCAGGCCGCCCCCGCCCAAACCTTGAAAACCCACGCCTGCTGCGGGCCCTGGTTCCGTTCCCCCTCTCCGCCGTCACCCCGACAACGCCTTCTTTGTGACGCAGGTCACCCCCGTCCAAATTCCGCAAACCCAGGCCTGCTCCGGGCCCGTGGTACTTTGCCCCTCTCCACCGTCACCCCAACAACGGCTTCCTTGTGACTCAGGCCCTACCCCACCCCCATTCCACAAACCCAGGCCCGCTGCGAGCCCCTTGTCAGTTTCCCCTCTCGGCCGTCACCCCGACAATGGTTTCCTTGTGACGCAGGCCACCCCCGCCCAAATTCAGAAAACCCAGGCCTGCTACGGGTCCAGTGTCCGTTGCCACTCTCCTCCGTCACCCCGATAACGGGCTCATTGTGATGCAGGCCGACCCCGCCCAAATTCGGCAAACGCAAGCCTGCTGCCGGCCCTGGGTCCGTTGCCCCTATCCGTCGTCAGCCTGACAACGGGTTCATTGTGATGCAGGCCGTCCCCGCCCAAACCTTGCAAACCCAAGCCTCCTGCGGTCCCGGTGTTTTTTGCCCCTCTCCACCGTCACCGCGACAACGACTTCCCTGTAATGAAGGCAGCCTCTGCCAAAATTCCACAAACCCAGGCCCGCTGCGAGCCTGGGGACCGTTGCCCCTCTCCGCCGTCACCCCGACAACGGGTTCATTGTGACACAGGCCGCCCTCGCCCGAACCTTACAAACCCAGGCCTGCTGTGGACCCGAGATTTTTTTCCCCTCTCCATCATCACCCCAACAACGGGTTCATTGTTATGCAGGTCGCCCTCGCCCAAACCTTGCAAACTCAGGCCTGCTGTGGGCCCGGAGTCCGTTGCCCCTCTCCGCTATCACCCTTAAAACAACTTCATTGTGACGCAGGCTGCCCCCACCCAAATTCCGCAAACCCAGGCCTGCTACGGGCCCAGGGTCCGTTGCCCCTCTCCGCCATCACCCTGATAACGGCTTCATTGTGACGTAAGCCGCCCCCGCCCAAGCCTTGCAAACCCAGGCCTGCTGCGGGCCCTGGGTCCGTTGACCCTCTCTGCTGTCACCGCGACCACGGGTTCATTGTGACACAGGCTGCCCCCGCCCAAAGCTTGCAAACCCAGGCCTGCTGCGGGCCCTGGGTTCATTGTTCCACTCTGCTGTCACCACGACAATGGCTTCATTGTGACGCAGGCCGCACCCGCCTAAATTCCACAAACCCAGGCCTGCTATGGGCCCAAGTTCCATTGTCCCTCTCCTCTGTCACCCCGACAACGGCTTCATTGTGACGCAGGCCACCCCTGCCCAAACTTCGAAAACCCAGGTCTGCTGCGGGCCCTGGGACCTTTACACCTCTCCACCGTAACCGCGACAACAGGTTCATTGTGATGCAGACCCCCCCCGCCCAAACCTTTCAAACTCACGCCTGCTGCGGGCCCTGGATCTGTTGCACCTCTCCGCCGTCACCCCGACAACGGCTTCCTTGTGACGCAGGCTGCCCCAGCCCAAATTCCACTAACTCAGGCCTGCTACAGGCCCAGGGTTTGTTGCCCCTCTCCTCCGTCACCTGACAACGGGTTCATTCTATCACAGGCCGTCCCCATCATAACCTTGCAAGCTCAGGCCTGTTGCAGGCCCGGGGTTTTTTTCCCCTCTCCGCCGTCACCCCGACAGCAGGTTCATTGTGACTCAGGCAGTCCCCGCCCAAACCTTACAAACCCAGGCTTGCTACGGGCTTTGGGTCAATTACCCCTCTCCGCCGTCACCCCGACAACGGGTTCATTGTGATGCAGGTCGCTCCCGCCCATACCTTGCAAACCCAGGCCTGCTGCGGGCCCTGGGTTTTTTTCCCCTCGCTGTCATCATGACAACAATGGGTTCATTATAACGCACGCCGCCCATAACCCAACCTTGCAAACCCACGCCTTCTGCGGGCCCTAGGTCCGTTGCCCCTCTCCGCCGTCACCCGACAAAGGCTTCCTTGTGACGCAGGCTGCCCCCACCCAAATTCCTCAAACCCTGGCCTGCTGCGGGCCCGGGGTCCGTTGCCCCTCTCCGGCGTGACCCTGACAACAGGTTCATTGTGACACAGGACGTCCCCTCCTAAACCTTGCAAACCCAGGCCTGCTGCTGGCCGTTGGTCCGTTGCCCCTCTCCGCCGTCACCCCGACAACAGGTTAATTGTGATGCAGGCAGCCTCCGCCCAAACCTTGCAAACCCAAAACTGCTGCGGGCCCGGTGTTTTTTGCCCCTCTCCGCCGTCACCTCGACAACGACTTCCCTGTGACGCAGGCCGCCTCTGCCCAAATTCAAACAACCCAGGCCCGCTGTGAGCCTGGGGACCGTTGCCCCTCTCCTCCGTCACCCCAACAACAGGTTCATTGTGATGCAGGCCGACCCCGCCATAACCTTGCAAACCCAGGCCTGCTACGGGCCTGGGGTCCGTTGCACCTCTGCACCGTAACCCCGACAACGGGTTCATTGTGACGCACGCCGCCCCCGCCCAAAGTTTGCAAACCCAGGCCTGCTAAGGGCCCTGGGTCCGTTGCCCCTCTCCGCCGTCACCCCGACAACAGCTTCCTGGTGATGGAGGCCGTCCCCGCCCAAATTCCGCAATGCCAGGCCTGCTGCGGGCCCTGGGTCCGTTGTCCCTTTTCGCCGTCACCCCGACAACGGGTTCATTGTGACGCAGGCCGCCCCGCCCAAATCTTTAAAACCCAGGCCTTCTGCGGGCCCTGTGTCAGTAGCCCCTCTCCGCCGTCACCCCGACTACCGGTTCATTGTGATGAAGACTGCCCCTGCCCAAACCTTGTAAACCTACGCCTGCTGCATGACCTGGTTCCGTTGCCACTCTACGCCGTCACTCCGAAAACGGCTTCCTTGTGATGCAGGCCGCCCCCAGCCAACATTTTGCAAACCCAGGCCTGCTACGGGCCTGGGATCCGTTCCCCCTCTCCGTCGTCCCCCCGACAACAGGTTCATTGTGACGCAGGCCGCTCCCGCCCAAGCCATGCAAACCCAGGCCTGCTACAGGCCCTGGGTCTGTTACCACTCTCCCCTGTCACCCCGACAACGGCTTCCTTGTGACGCAGCCCGCCCCCGCCCAAATTCCGCAAAACCAGGCCCGCTGCGAGCCTGGCGACCGTTGCCCCTCTACGCCGTCACCCCGACAACAGCTTCCTTGTGACGCAGGCCGCCCCCGCCCATACCTTGCAAACCCACGCCTGATGTGGGCCCTGGATCCGTTGCCCCTCTCCGCCGTTCACACCGACAACGGCTTCCTTGTGACGCAGGCCGCCCTCCGCCAAATTCCACTAAACCAGGCCTGCTACGGGCCTTGGGTCCGTTGCACCTCTGCGCCGTAACCCCGAAAACAGGTTCATTGTGACGCAGGCAGTCCCCACCCTAACCTTGCAAACCCAGGCCCACTGTGGGTCCGGGGTTTTTTGCCCCACTCCGCGGTCACCCCGACAACGACTTCCTTGTGACGCAAGCAGCTCCCACCCAAATTCCACAAATTCGGGCCTGCTACGGGCCCCGGGTCCATTGCCCCTCTCCTCCGTCACCCATACAACGGGTTCATTGTGACGCAGGCCGCCCCCGCCTAAACCTTGCAATCCCACGGCTGCTGCAGGCCGTGGGTTCATTGCCCCTCTCTACCGTCACCCCAACAACGGCTTCCTTGTAACGCAGGCCGCCCCCGCCTAAATTCCACAAATCCAGACCTGCTACGGACCGGGGGTCCGTTGCCCCTCAGCGCCGTCACTATGACAACGGGTTCATTGTGACGCAGGCCGCCCCCGCCCAAACCTTGCAAAGCCAGGCCTGCTGCAGACCCGGGGTTTTTTCCCTCTCCGTCATCACCACAACAACGGGTTCATTGTGATGCACGCCGCCCTGGCCCAAACCTTGCAAACCCAGGCCTGCTGTGGGCCCGGGGTCCGTTGCCCCTCTCCTGCGTCACCCCGACAACAACTTCCCTGTGATGCAGGCCGCCCCCGCCCAAACCTTGCAAACCCATGTCTGCTGCGGGCCCTGGGTACATGACCCCTCTCCACCGTCACTCCAACAATGGCTTCCTTGTGACGCAGGCCGTCCCAACCCAAATTCCGCAAACCAACGCCTGCTATGGGCCCGGGGTCTGTTGCCCCTCTCTTCCGTCACCCCGACAACGTGTTCATTGTGACGCAGGCCGCCCCCGCCCAAACCTTGCCATTCCACGGCTGCTGTGGGCCCTATGTCCGTTGCCCCTCTCCGACATCACCCCGACAACGGGTTCATTGTGACACGGGCCGTCCTTGCCCAAACCTTGAAAACCGAGGCCTACTGCGGGCCCGGGGTTTTTTGCTCCTCTCTGCTGTCACCCCGACAACAGGTTCTTTGGGACTCAGGCCCCCCCCGCCCAAACCTTGCAAACCCAGGCCTGCTGCGGGCCCTGGGTTTTTTGCCTGTCTCCGCCCTCACCCCAACAACGGGTTGTGACGCAGGCCGCCCCCGCCCATACCTTGCAAAGCCACGCCTGCTGCGGGCCCTGGATCCGTTGCCCCTCTCCGCCGTTCACCCCGACAACGGCTTCCTTGTGACGCAGGCCGTTCCCCGCCAACCCTACACCCCGAGGACCGCTCAGGGCCCGGCTGCTGCGATCCCGTCTCCGCCATCATGCCGACAACGTGTTCATTGTGACGAAGGTCGTCCCTCCGCTCACGCTGCATTTCGTGGTCTACTGCGATCCTAGTTCCCGTTACCCCGTCTCCACCCTCATGCCCTCAACAGGTACATTGTGATGCAGGTTGCCTCCGCCCAAAGCCCGCACCCCGTGGTCAGCAGCGAGCCTGGCCGCCGTTACCCCATTTGCACTGTCACACTGGCAACAGCTCCATTGTGACACAGGTTACCCCTATGAGCACAGCCGCCGTTCTTTGTCTCCGCACCTCCCCCCATCCCCCTGTCAACCCCACATACTATTCACTGTGATACAGGCTGTTCCCCACCCCAACCCTGCACCCTGTGATTTGCTGCAAGCCCGACCACCATTAATCCCTCTCCACCGTCACCCCGACAACAGCTTCATTGTGACGCAGGCCGCCCCTGACCAAACCTTGAAAACCCAGGCCTGCTGCGGGCCCGGGATTTTTTGCCCCTCTCCGCCGTCATCTCAAAAACGGCTTCCTTGTGACGCAGGCCGCCCCCGTCACAATTCCGCAAACCCAGGCCTACTACGGGCCCGGAGTCTGTTGTCCCTCTCCGCCGTCACCCCGAAAAGACGATCATTGTGACGCAGGCCGCCCCCGCCCAAACCTTGCAAAGCCAGGCCTGCTGCGAGCCCTGGGTCTGTTGCCCCTCTTCGTTGTCACCCCGACAACGGCTTCCTTGTGACGCATGCCACCCCCGCCCAAATTCCGCAAAGCCAGGCCTGCTACGGGCCCGGGGTGTGTTGCAGCTCTCTGCCGTAACCCCGACAACAGGTTCATTGTGACGGACGCCGCCCCGCCTAAAGCTTGCAAACCCAGGCCTGCTACGGGCCCGGGGTCCATTGCAGCTCTCCTCCGTCACCCCTACAACGACTTCCTTGTGACACAGGCCGCCCCCGCCCAAATTCCACAAACCCACGCCTGCTACGGGCCCGGGGTCCGTTGCCCCTCTTCTCCGTCACCCTGACAACGGCTTCCTTGTGACGCAGGAAGCCCCCGCCTAAATCTTGAAAATCCAGAACTCCTGCCGGCCCTGGGTCTGTTGCCCCTCTCCGCCATCACCCCGACAATGGGTTCATTGTGATGTAGGCCGCCCCCGCACAAACCTTGCAAACCCAGGCCTACTGCGGGCCCGGTGTTTTTTAACTCCTCTATGCCATCACCCTGACATCGGAGTCCTTGAGACGCAGGTCGCCCCTGCCCAAATTCCGCAAACACAGGCCCGCTACGGGCCCGGGGTCCGTTGCCCCTCTCTGTCGTAACCCCGACAACGGCTTCCTAGTGACGCAGGCCGCCCCCGCCCAAATTCCGCAAACCCAGGCCCGTTGCGAGCCTGAGGACCGCTGCCCCTCTATGCCGTCACCCTGACAGCGGGTTCATTGTGGCGCAGGCTGCCTCACCCAAACCTTGCAATCCCAGGCCTGCTGCGGGCCCTGGATCCGTAACCCCTCTCTGCCGTCACCCCGACAACGGGTTCATTGTGACGCAGGCTGCCCCCGCCCAAATCCCGCAAGCCCAGGCCCGCTACAGGCCCAGGGTTTGTTGCCCCTCTCCTCCGTCACCCGACAACGGCTTCATTGTGACCACGACAGCCCCCGCCCAAATTCCGCAAACCCAGATCCGCTGCAAGCCCGGGGACCATTGCCCCTCTCCGCCGTCACCCCGTCAACGGCTTCCTTGTGACGCAGGCCGCCCAGCGCCCAAATTCTGATAAAACCCAGGCCTGCTATGGGCCCGGGGTCCGTTGTCCCTCTCTGCCGTCACCCCTTACAACAGGTTCATTGTGACGCAGGCTGCCCCTGTCCAAACCTTGCAAACCGAGGCCTGATATGGGTCTGGGGTTTCCCCTCTCCGTCATCACTCCAACAACAAGTTCATTGTAACGCACGCCGCCCCCGCCCAAACCTTGCAAACCCAGGCCTGCTGCAGGCCCTGGGTTTGTTGCCCCTCTCTGCCGTCACCCAGACAACGGCTTCTTTGTGACGCAGGCCGCTCCCAACCCAATTCCGCATACCCAGGCCTGCTACGGGCCCCGGGTCTGTTGACCCTCTCCGCTGTCACCCCGACAACGGGTTCATTGTGACATAGGCCGCCTCCGCCCCAACCTTGCAAATCCAGGCCTGCTGCGGGCCGTGGGTCCGTTGCCCCTCTCCGCTGTCACCCTGACAACAGGTTCATTGTGACGCAGGCCGCCAACAACCAAACCTTGCAAAACCAGGCCTGCTGCGGGCCCGGAGTCCGTTGCCTCCCTCCGTCGTCACCCCAACAACGGCTTCCTTGTGACGCAGGCCGCCCCCGCCCAAATTCCGCAAGCCCAGGCCCGCTAAAGGCCTGGTGACCTTTACCCCTCTCCGCCGTCACCCCGATAACGGCTTCATTGTGACGCAGGCCTCCCCGGCGCAAACGTTGCAAACCCACGCCTGCTGCGGGCCCTGGGTCCGTTCCCCCTCTCCGCCGTGACCCTGACAACGGGTTCATTGTGACTCAGGCCCCCCCCGCCGAAACCTTGCAAACCCAGGCCTGCTGCGGGCCCGGTGTTTTTTGCACCTCTCCGCTGTCACCCCGACAACGACTTCCCTGTGACGCAGGCCGCCCCCGCCCAAATTCCGCAAACCCAGACCCGCTGTGAGACTGGGGACCGTTGCCCCTTTCCGCCGTCACCCCGAGAACGGGTTCATTGTGACGCAGGCCGCCCCCGCCCAAACCTTCAAAATGCATGCCTGCTGCCGGCCCTGGGTCCGATGCCTCTCTCACCCGCAACACCGACAACGGCTTCCTTGTGACGCAGTCTGCCTCCGCCCAAATTCCGCAAACCCAGGCCTGCTACGGGCCCGTGGTCTGTTGCCCCTCTCCGCCGTCACCCCGACAACAGGTTCATTGTGACGCAGGCCGCCCCTACCCAAATTCCGCAAACCCAGGCCCGCTGCGAGCCTGGGGACCGTTGCCCCTCTCCGTCGTAACCTCGACAACGGCTTCCTTGTGACGCAGGCCGCCCCCGCCCAAATTCCGCAAATCCAGGCCTGCTAAGGGCCCGAGGTCCGTTCCCCCTCTCCGCCGTGACCCCGACAACGGGTTCATTGTGACGCAGGCCGCCCCCTCCCAAACCTTGCAAACCCACGCCTGCTGCGGACCCGGGATTTTTTGCCCCTCTCCGCCGTTCCCCCAAAAACAGGTTCATTGTGACTCACGCCGTCCCCGCCCAAACCTTGCAAGCCCAAGCCTGCTACAGACCCCGGGTCCGTTGCCCCTCTCTGCCGTCACCCCGAGAACGACTTCCTTGTTACGCAGGCCGCCCCCGTCCAAAACCGCAAACCCAGACCTGCTACGGGCCCGGGGTCTGTTGCCTCCGTCACACCGACAACGGCTTCCTTGTGACGCAGGAAGTCCCAGCCCAAACCTTGCAAATCCACGCCTGCTGCGGGCCTAGCGTCCATTGCCCCTCTCTGCCATCACCCCGACAACGGCTTCGTTGTGACGTAGACCCCCCCTGCCCAAACCTTATAAATCCAGGCCTGCTGTGGGCCCGGGGTTTTTTGCCCCTCTCCATGGTCACCCCAAAAACGGGTTCATTGTGACGCACGCCGTCCCCGCCCAAACCTTGCAAACCCACGCCTGCTGCAGGCCCTGGGTCCGTTGCCCCTCTATGCCGTCACTCCGATGACTTCCCTGTGACGCAGGCTGCCCCCGCCCAAACCTTGCAAACTCAGGCCTGCTGCGGCACTGGGTCTGTTGCCCCTCTCCGCTGTCACCCCGACAGTGACTTCGTTGTGACACAGGCCGCCCCCCCCAAAATTCTACAAACCTAGGCCTGCTAAGGGCCCGGGGTCTGTTGCCCCTCTCCTCCGTCACCCTGACAACAGCTTCTTTGTGACGCCGGATGCCCCCGTCCAAATTCAGCAAACCCAGGCCTCCTGCGGGCCCTGGGTCTGTTGCCCCTCTCCTCCATCACCCCTACAACGACTTCCCTGTGACGCAGGCCGCCCCCACCCAAACCTTGCAAACTCAGGCCCGATGAAGCCCCGGGGTTTTTTGCCCCTCTCCGCCGTCACTCCGACAACGGCTTCCTTGTGACGCAGGTCACCTCGACCCAAATTCCGCAAACCAAGGCCCGCTGCGAGACTGGGGACCATTGCCCCTCTCCGCTGTCAACCCGACAACGGGTTCATTGTGACACAGGCCGCCCCTGACCAAAATTGAAAACCCAGGCCTGCTGCAGGCCCGGTGTTTTTTGTCGCTCTCCGCCGTCACCCCGACAAGGGCTTCCTTGTGACGCAGGCCGCCGCCACCAAAATTCCACAAACCCAGGCCCGCTGCGAGCCTGGGGAACATTGCCCTTCTCCGCCATCACCCCGACAACGGCTTCCTTGTGACGCAGGCCGCCCCCGCCCAAATTCCGCAAACCCAGACCCGCTTTGGGCGCGGAGTTTTTTGCCTCTCTCCGCCGTCACTCCGACAACGGCTTCATTGTGACGCCGAACGCCACCACCCAAATTCCGCAAACTCTGGCCCGTTGCAGGCCCAGGGACCGTTGTCACTCTCCATCGTCAACCCGATAACGGTTTCATTGTCACACAGGCCGCCCCCACCCAAACCTTGCAAACCCAGTCCTGCTGCGGGCTCTAGGTCTGTTTCCCTTCTCCGCCGTCACCCCGACAACGGGTTCATTGTGACGCAGGCCACCCCCGCCCAAACCTTGCAAACACAATGCCTACCCTATGCCCTGGGTCTGTTGCCCCTCTCCGCCATCACCCCTACAATGACTTCCCTGTGACGCAGGGCGCCCCCGCCCAAATTCCGAAAACCCAGGCCTGCTGCAAGCCTGGGGACCGTTGCCCCTCTCCGTCGTCACCCTGATAACGGGTTCATTGTGAGGCAGGCCGCCCACACCCAAACCTTGCAAACCCAGGCCTGCTGCGGGCCCGGTGTTTTTTGCCCCTCTCTGCCGTCACCCCCGACAACAACTTCCGTGTGACGCAGGCCGCCCCCGCCAAATTCCGCAAACCCAGGCCTGCTGCAAGCCTGGGGACCGTTGCTCCTCTTCGCCGTTACCCCGAAAACGGGTTCATTGTGACACAGGCCGCCTCCGCCCAAATCTTGAAAACCCAGGACTGCTGCGGGCCCCGGGGTTTTTTCCCCTCTCCGTCATCACCCCAACAACGGGTTCATTGTGACACACTCCGCCCCCGCCCAAACCTTACAAACCCACGCCTGCTGCGGTCCCTGGGTCCGTTGCCCCTCTCCGCTGTCACCCCGACAACGGCTTCCTTGTCACGCAGGGCGCCCCCGCCCAAATTCCGCAAACCCAGACCCGCTGCAAGCCTGGGGATCGCTGTCCCTCTTAGCTGTCACCCCGACAACGGGTTCATTGTGACACAGGCCGCCCCCGCCCAAATTCCGCAAACCCAAGCCTCCTGCGGGCCCTGGGTCCGTTGCCCCTCTCCGCCGTCCCCCCGACAACAGCTTCCTTGTGACGCAGGCCGCCCCCAGCAAAACCCAGCAAATCCAGGACCGCTGTGGGCCCGGAGTTTTTTGCCTCTCTCCGCCGTCACTCCGACAATGGCTTCATTGTGACGCCAACCGCCCCCGCCAAAATTCTGCAAACCCTGGCCCGCTGCGGGCCCGGGGACCGTTGTCCCTCTCCGTCGTCAACCCGACAACGGGTTCATTATGACACAGGCCGCCCTCGCCCAAACCTTGCAAACCCAGGCCCGCTAAAGGCCTGAGGACCGTTACCCCTCTCCGCCGTCACCCCGACAACGGGTTCATTGTTAAACAGACCGCCCCTGACCAAACCTTGAAAACCCAGGCCTCCTGCGGGCCCTGGATCCGTTGCCCCTCTCTTCCGTCACCCCGGCAACAGCTTCCTTGTGACGCAGACCGCCCCCTCCCAAACCTTGAAAACCCAGGCCTGCTGGGGGCTCTGATTCCGTTGCTCCTCTCCGCTGCCACCCCGACAATGGCTTCCTTGTGATGTAGGCCGCCCCCAACCAAACCCTGCAAACCCAGGCCCGCTGCAGGCCCAGGGTCCGTTATCCCTCTCCGCCGTCACCCCGACAACGCCTTCCTTGTGACGCAGGACGCCCTCGCTCAAATTCCGAAAACCCAGGTCTGCTACGGGCCCGGGTTCCGTTAACCCTCTCCGCCGTCACCCCGACAACGAGTTCATTGTGACGCAGGCCGGCCCCCTCCAAATCTTCCAAACCCAGGCCTGCTGCAGGCCCTTGGTCTGTTGCCCCTCTCCACTGTCACCCCGACAACGGCTTCCTTGTGACACAGACCGCCCCTGACAAAACCTTGAAAACCCAGGCCTGCTGCAGGCCTGGGGTCTGTTGCCCCTCTCCGCCATCAGCCCGACAACAGCTTCATTGTGATGCAGACCACCCCCGCCCAAACCTTGCAAAACCAGGTCTGCTGTGGGCCCTGGGTCCGTTGCCCCTCTCCGCCGTCACACCGACAACGGCTTCCTTGTGACACAGGTCTCCCCCCCCCAAATTCCGCAAACCCAGGCCTGAGCCGCCCCCCGCCGTATTTATTGTGTAGATAAAGAGATTTAAGGCGGGGGGGGGGGGGGCGCATTGTGGCCCTCAGGATGATGGCGGGGGGGGGGGCACCTATGTGTTAGCATTACGGTATATGGAAAGTTAGAAGTAGTTAGGCTAAGGTCTGTATCGAGGCCTAGTGAGCAGTGTGGGATGCTGATGTAACCTGCAAGGTTTGGGCAGGGGCAGCCTGCGTCACAATTAACCCGTTGTCGGGTTGACAGCGGAGAGGGGCAACGGACCCAGGGCGAGCAGCAGGCCTGTGTTTGCAAGGTTACGGCGGGGGCGGCCTGCGTCACCGGGAAGTCGGTGTTGGGGTGATGGAGGCGAGGGGCAATGGACCACGGGCCTGTAGCAGGCCTGGGTTTGCGCAATTTGGGCGAGGTCGACCACGGTCACAAGGAAGCCTCTGTTGGGCTGACGGCAGAGAGGGGCAACGGACCCAGGGCCCGCAGCAGGCCTGGGTTTGCAACGTTTGGGCGGGGGCGGCCTGAATCACAATGAACCTGTTGTCGGGGTAACGGCGGAGAGGGACAATGGTCCCCATGCTCGCAGCAGGCCTGGGTTTGCGGAATTTGGGCGGGGGCGGCCTGCGTCACAGAAAAGTCGTTGTCGAGGTGACGGCGGAGAGGGGCAACGGACCCGCGGCCTGTAGCAGGCCTGGGTTTGAGGAATTTTGGCGGGGGCAACCTACGTCACAAGGAAGTGATGGCGGAGAGGGACAACTGACCCAGGGCCCATAGCAAGTGTGGCTTTGCAAGGTTTGTGCGGGGCAGCCTGCGTCACAATGAACCCGTTGTCGGGGCGACGCGGAGAGGGGCAAAAAACCCCGGGCCCCAGCGGGCCTGGGTTTGCAAGGTTTGGGTGGGGGTGGCCTGCGTCACAATGAACCTGTTGTTGGGGTTACGGCGCAGAGGTGCAACGGACCCTGGGCCCTTAGCAGGCCTGGGTTTGCAGAATTTGGGCGGGGGCGGCCTTCGTCACAAGGAAGCCGTTGTCGGGGTGACGGCAGAGAGAGGCAACGTACCCAAGACTCGCAGCAGGCGTGACTTTGCAAGTTCTGGGCGGGGGCGGCTTGAGTCACAATGAACCCGTTGTCGGGGTGACGGTGGAGAGGGGTACGGGTACCCAGACCTGTAGCAGGCCTGGGTTTGCGGAATTTAAGTGGGGGCGGCCTGCGTCCCAAGGAAGTCGTTGTCGGGGTGACAGCGGAGAGGGGCAACAGACCCAAAGCCTGCAGCAGGCCTGGGTTTGCAAGGTTTGGGCGGGATCGGCCTGCGTCACAATGAAGACGTTGTCGGGGTGACGACGGAGAGGGGCAACGGTCCCCGGGCCCGCAGCAGGCCTGGGTTTGTGAAATTTGGGCGGGGGCAGCCTGCGTCACAATGAACCTGTTGTCGGGGTGACGACAAAGACGGGCAACGGACCCAAGGCCAGTAGCAGGCCTGGGTTTGCGGGGTTTGGTCTGGGGCGGCCTACGTCCCAAGGAAACCGTTGTTGGGGTGACGGCAGAGAGGGGCAAAGGACCCAGGGCCCGCAGCAGGCCTGGGTTTACAAGGTTTGGGGCTGGTGCTTCCTCTTGTTAGCATTACTGTATATGGAAAGTTAGAAGTAGTTAGGCTAAGGTCTGTATCAAGGCCTAGTGAGCAGTGTGGGATGCTGATGTAACCTAGCAGTCTAGGGAACTAGTGGGGCATGCTGAGCTTGTGCATTCTTGCTTAAACAAAGCAGAGATTAGTGAAGAATGCTGAACGCTGAATCTTGTTTTTCTCAAAGAAATCGCTATCTCGAATGTTTACCTGTTTGTTATCTATGGAAATTTCTGGCTGTGGATTCAGATAAGCATAGTCTCAAGTAACTACATGAAAGAGCACAACATAATCCTAAAGTCTAAGAAAACTGGTAAACATCACGGGGACCTGATGAAGTGATCATTTGTGGAAAGTATATAAACTCTGTGAAATTTTCTGTTAGTGGGGGCTCTGACTTTGGACACTAGTCCTCAGGTCCCTAGGGCCCTCAATAAAGCACTGCACGAAACGACCTCGGTTGTTTTGTGTTTTCCTTCGGGAACGGGCAGCAGTTTTCTGGCGACCGCGGCAGGACTCCGAAGGCAGCTGGGGCGGTTCGCGTGCTGATTTACTCCACGTCGGCACTGAGAGATTCTCGGGGAGTCATCGGTTCGTGCCCGACCCCCGCACCTGGCGGACGACTGCTATAAGGTAAGCCCATAGGTGCTTTATTTTCTGGTATGGGTGCCTGCTCATAAGACGAGGCGGCGATCCTCGCTGAGTTGGGCTAAGACGTCTTGGTGAATGCCTAGGCGCCGGCTGTAAGACGCGGCGAAAGCTGCGCAGGTCCGGCACTTGCCCCTCGCGGCGTCGAGATGTGGCAAGTTGGTTTGGTTCTGGTTATTGGTTTTGTGGTTTTTGTTTGTATCGTTACAGTGTTTGTGTTTGCTGTTATTTTGTCTGCTGTTATTTTGTTTCGTGAATACTTGAAATGATGCCGCTTAAAACTTTTAAGCCGTTAGTTCAGTCTAATAGTAAAATCCCAGGAAACACCCCATTAGGATGTTTGCTGGGTAGATGGAGGAGTGCTGGATTTTACCAGGATTTGAATAAGGGTAAAACGATAAACTATTGTAATCATTGGTGGCCTTTATATTAGTCAGAAGGGGGACCTGCGTGGCCCCTAAACGGTACTGTCGATCCAGGTGTTATTTCGCCTTTGATGCAGTATTTACGGGACAATGAGAAATGGGATGAGATCCCGTATTTGGATTTGTTTTATTATTTAGGGCGAAAACTGGATTGGCAGAAGGAATGTGGTATTTTAGTTTTGGAAACAAAGGAATTAGGGTGTAGTGAATGTAAGAAGAAATCTATGTGTGTTAAGTGTTTAGCTGCCTCCTCTGGTCCAGAGGAAGATTTATCGTTATTAGTTGCTCATAGTGGACAGGGTCCCTCTGCTCCACACTATGTTCCACCTCAGATGGAACAGGATAGTGAGGACGATGATAATGAGGAGGAAGAAGAGGATGAAGATGAGGACACCAGGAACTTGGATAAAATGTTAGAAGTTGCGTGGAAGGTTTATAATCGTAGGGGAAAAAGAATCAGCTAAGCGGCAACAAGCGGGTATACTGGCTGTAATTCAACAATCAGGAGGACAAAGGGGCCGAGGTCGTGGTAGGGGAGGCTCTGCCCAAGGAAGAGGTGGTTATGGTCGGGGAAGAGGGGGATTTCGAATGGGAAACCTTAACCAAGGAAAGCTAGGTTCTAATCAGTGTGCTTTTTGTCAATAGATAGGACATTGGAAAAATGAATGTCCTGTGAAAAATGGAATGGGGGGTGGCGCCGGGACAATGGGTAGTTATCCTATGCCTGAGGCAGATGTCGCCCAAGCCCTGGTTTTGGGGAATTACCAAAATCAGAGCTGACTAGAGCAAGGGTTAAAGGTAAGGTTAGAAATAAATGGTAAAGAACAGGAATTCACAGTTGATACTTATTCATTTCTCAACAAAAGACTGGGACCAATAAGTGATACCACCGTACAGGTGGTAGGGGCTATGGGTCAGCTGGAAGAAAGACCATTTTTGCAGCCTCTAAATTTGAAATTTGGGGGAAAGGAATTGGATCATCAATTTTTTTTATATGCCCAATTGTCCCAAGCCCCTGTTTGGAAGGGATTTATTGTCTTTGTTAAACATGAAAATAATATTTCAAAATGGGAGAGTAAAATTGGAGATTCCAAATGAAGACATTGGGAAAATTTTTGTAAGAAAGGAAATAGAACCTACTCCCATTCCAGAAGAAATAGATCAGGCAGTTGTACCCTGGGTATGGGAAACAGGGACCCCAGGAAAGTCAAAAGCTGCCCAGCCTGTTGTTGTAGAACTAAAGGAAGGAGCCCAGCCGGTTAGGGTTAGACAATATCCAATGAAGTTGGAGGCTAGGAAAGGAGTGGCTCCACTGATAACTCAATTTGTGATTCAAGGAATTTTACAGGAATGTGAATCTAACACTCCTATTTTTCCTGTAAGTAAGCCTAATGGTAAATATAGGCTAGTGCAAGATTTAAGGGCCAAAAATGAAATTGTAAAGGACATTCACCCAGTGGTTGCTAACCCTTATACTCTGTTAACATCTGTGTCGGAAAGGTTTAAATGGTTTACAGTAATTGATTTGAAAGATGCCTTCTTCTGCATCCCGCTGGCATTACCAAGTAGGAAGTATTTTGCATTTGAATGGGAAGATCCAAATTTAGGAAGGAAGAAACAACTGACATGGACACGGCTTCAGCAGGGTTTCAAAAACAGCCCCACTATTTTCGGAAATCAATTAGCCAAAGAGTTGGAGGAATGGAAGACCGAACAGGTAAGAGAATCTCCATTCTCTTATGTGATTTTGCAGTATGTGGATGATATTCTGTTGGCAACTGAGGAAAAGGAAGTTTGCCTGAAGCTTACAATTGCCTTACTGAATATGCTGGGACAAGCAGGATATCGAGTATCTAAGGAAAAGGCCCAGCTCCTCAAAGAGAATGTTCTTTATTTGGGATGTGAATTGATGCAAGGTCAGAGACGATTGGGTACAAACAGAATTGAGGCAATATGTGCCATACCCCTTCCAAGGAATCATCAGGAACTGAGATCATTTTTAGGAATGGTTGGTTGGTGTAGACTGTGGATTCTAAATTTCGGATTGTTAGCCAAACCCTTGTATGAGGCTTTGAAGGAGCCCCAATTGGAATGGAGTCCACAAAGGAAAAGAGCCTTTCAGGAGCTAAAACAAGCTCTGAAAGAAGCACCTGCCTTAGGGTTGCCGGACTTAAATAAGGATTTTCAGCTTTATGTAAATGAAAGGCAGAATCTGGCTCTGGGAGTGTTGACCCAGAAAATAGGGTCATGGAAACGCCCAGTGGGATATTTTTCAAAACAACTGGACAATGTTAGTGCTGGTTGGCCGTCATGTTTGAGGATAGTTACGGCCACAGTGATCCTCATACAGGAAGCCCGAAAACTGACTTTGGGAAGGAAAATGGAGGTCTTTGTGCCCCATATGGTCTTGGCTGTCCTGGAACAAAAGGGGGGTCACTGGTTATCATCCAGCAGAATGTTACAATATCAAGCTATATTAAGAGAACAAGATGATGTGGAACTTAAGATAACTAACCATGTCAACCCAGCAGAATTTCTTCGCAGCAAACAGGAAGAAGGGGAGCTGGTTCATGATTGTGTAGAAACAATTGAACAGGTGTATGCGAGCCGAGCAGACCTAAAGGACACACCGTTAGAAGATTCAGATTGGGATCTCTTTACCGATGGATCCAGCTTTGTGGAAAATGGAACCAGGTATGCGGGATATGCGGTGGTCACAGCTGCACAAGTGATTGAAGCAAAGGCTTTAGCCCCTGGGACATCTGCTCAAAAGGCAGAGATAATTGGACTTACCGGGGCATTAATTTTGAGTACTGGAAAAAAGGTAAATGTATGGACTGACTCGAAATATGCCTTTGGAATTGTACATGTTCACGGTGCCTTGTGGAAGGAACGGGGACTGTTAAACTCACAAGGGACTATGATAAAACATAGATCGGAAGTTCTCGCCCTGTTGGATGCGGTACATAAACCAGAAAAGGCAGCAGTAATGCACATCAGGGGACATCGTAAAGAAGAAGGAAAGATATATTGAGGGAATGAACTAGCAGACATCACCGCTAAAGATGCTGCTCGACAGGTTTGGACTCAGATGGCTTTAATACCAACCAAGGTGAGCCCTGTTTCTCGTTGTATGATTCGGGGACCGAGCTATTCTGCCAATGATGAGAAATTGGCGACATATCTAAAGGCCCAGAAGAATGCAATTGGATGGTATGTAACGACAATGGGACAAGTGGTGGTGCCCAAAAATGTTATGAAGTCCATATTAGAGACTGAACACAATAAATGCCATTGGGGAGCAGAGGTGTTGGTAAAATTTTTGAAAAAGGAAATAATTTCCAACCAAATGTTAACGCTGGCAAAAAGGGTGAATGCCATGTGCCCAGTTTGTTTAAAGAATAATCCTATTGTAAGGAAACAGGTGCAGTTGGGAAAATTACAAATAGGACCAGAGCCTGGAGATTATTGGCAGGTTGACTTTTCAGAACTTCCAAGGGCTCAGGGACTCAAATACCTGTTGGTGTATGTGTGCACCTTTTCGGGGTGGCCAGAAGCCTTCCCTTGTAGAACAAACCAAGCAAAGGAAGTGGTGAAAACATTGTTGAAAGAAATAATACCTAGATTTGGAGTACCACTGGGATTATCATCAGATAGAGGCCCACATTTTGTGGCAGGGATAGTTCAGGAGGTGGCTAGGACGTTAGACATTACCTGGAATTTACACACTCCATGGAGACCCCAGTCTAGTGGTCAAGTAGAAAGGATGAACCAAACATTGAAAAATCAGATCAAAAGGATATGTCAGGAGGCCAAACTTCAGTGGCCCCAAGCTTTGCCGTTAGCGTTACTTAGGATTAGGATAAAACCTAGGGAAAGGATAGGAGTAAGTCCGTACGAGATACTGTACGGCAAGCCTTATCGTGCCACCGTGTTAAAAGGAGACCCGCATGTATTGGAAGACCAGGTGATTTTAACTATGTTATGTCGCTCAATAGAGTTCTCAACGCCTTACGGGTGCCCTTCAATGGAATCGGCCGCTCCCGCTGGAAAATCCAGTGCATGATATTCAACTGGGAGATCAGGTCTATGTGAAGAATTGGTTCACAGACCCACTGAGAGAGACATGGGACGGTCCCCATCAAGTGATCTTGACAACTTTCACAGCCATAAAGGTAGCGGGAATCGACGCTTGGATCCACTACACTCGAGTCAAGAAGGTTCCAACCGAATGGGAAACCCAAGTGGTATCCCCCACTCGAATGATATTTCGAGCCAAACAGCATTCTTAACTGTTGTACTGTTGATATTATTGAAAATGGTATCGGTCAATGGATTTGTATTTGTCACTGTTACAGAGCCTGTGGTTACTGTTATGGAAGGGATGGATGTCAATTTAACCTGTGACATTACTGATGACCAGGGAGCTGGAGCCAAGGAAATAATTGCGATTTGGAAACTAGGACAAACCAGATTGACTGCAAGTATTGTTACTGTTTGGAATAAGGATACCCAAAAAGGAAGTGTTGCCTTGCAATTGACTAATTTAACGTTAGGAGAAGCAGGAGTATACATGTGTTTGGTGTTAATTCGGGAAAATTTTGATTATAAGCGAATAGATTTGAGAGTAGTACCTTGGTCCCCGATTCAGGCGGGAGTAGAAGTAATACCAAAAATAGCTTCAATGGATATGTGGGACGGCCCACCCTTGAGGATAAAACTGCACTTTTACTTCACAAAGAGAATGTGAAGCCCCGGTTCAAGTTAAATGGTGGAAAATGGGACCTCAAGGATTGTGGGACAGGATCGAGGAAGGAATCAGTTGGTGGAATGTGGGGAACAGAGGGATAGGATGGCTGAATTATACTCAACCTCTGTTGGGTAAGGTGGATGGACAATATCTATGTGTAGCTGTATGTGGACCCTGCTCTAATTATGGAAAAAGAAATGTGCAGGGCCGACCTCATTTGAATCAAAGAATTAGGGCCACACAAGGGGTGTGTCAGGCCAACAAAGGGAAAATAGTTATTTTAACATGTAAAGTGAATCCCAGAACGAGTTTTTCAGATTTTGGGTGGTGGTTTGGAGATAGCAGTATACAGCCTGGAAGGAAATATCGGATAGAGAAGAGGTTAGGCGGCACCATAGTATTAATAATAAATGATGTACAGTCAGATGATGAAGGGATGTATTGGTGTTGGATGGCCAGAGGTGCGTGGTGGGCCCACTCTAGGATGTTAGTATCATTAATTAGAGGCAAATATAGCCGAAGGAGAATACGGGATCTAGGAAATGGGACAATAAACTTCCATCGAGATGAAGGACGGGAAAACTTAGTGTTTGGGTTGATTAGAGATTTTGGAATGATTCAGAATGTATCTAAGATTACAGCATGTTTGCCACTACCTCAGGCTGCAGGTGAACCTATACCCTGGGGAATTATTCCAATAACAACCATGCCAGAAACCTCTGTTAATTTTACTTGGAACTGCAGGCAAGTATCAATAAAGTATGAAGAGTGGATAAATGGGTGTTTAATACAGGGGGATTTAACGGAAAAAGAGTGTAGATCATTGCTGGGGTATTATAGATGGGTTAGAACAGGTCCTTATGGGAGAGGTGGCAATATTAAAGGTCGCTGTACAGTAGATGGTACTATTCCAATAATTGGATATTGGTGTAGTAGCACAAAAATAAAAGTCGAAAAGATTAGGAATGAAGAGATCTACCAGAATGTTACACAACAACAAACTTTGGAGGATGAATGGGACACAGTATGGGGACCTGATTTATTGGAATCATATAGTTACCTAGGTCCAGTACAATGGTGTATACAATGGACAGGGGAGAAAGATCAGACTCACGATAGTGTGATGGCTACATACACTTCCGTGAGACCATCCAGAGATCAGAAAGAAATATGGAACTGTACGAAAGTTTTTACTTCTGACTCCCCAGAGAGTCAGATAGGTTTAGTCCCTGTTAGAGTTCTGCTGAAATGGGGGTGTGAATGTCGGGGATACAATCATACGATTAAAGACAAAATAAAGGGAGATGTACATGAGAAAGGGATGTATGGAAAAAGGGTCATTAATTGCAAATCCACCACAATCAGAAGTCCAGGAAACTTAGTTTGGGTTATGGGTCATGGGCAATGGACCACCCATTTACCAATTGATGGTCCAGTAACTCAAATAACATTGGGAGTTCCCACATTGTGCCCATTTTGGAGACAATCTAAATTAGAAACAAGGATAGCTCGGAAGACAAGGGAAATAGGTGATGATATCAAAGTAGAAGATGAGTGGCATGAACCAAGTGATGGAGTAAAATTTGGCTAGGCTTTAGAGTCTTTGTTTGCCCAGGGTGCATCTTACCGTAATAGGGAAATGTTGTATAAGCTACTGGGCCAGACTAAAAGATTAGCAGCAGCCACCAAGAAAGGGTTTAAGGATATGAATTTCAGCTACAGGCAACTAGCAGAATGACTTTGCAGAATAGAATGGCCTTAGATACGTTGCTGCTGCGGGAACATGGGGTCTGTGGTTACCTGAGCAAAAGAATTGATCACTGCTGTATCCATATTCCAAACATGACAATCGAAGTAGAAAAAGATATTTTACAATTGTAGGCGGTTGAAACCGAAGCCAAAGAAATTGAAAAAGAAGCTCAACATAATTGGATAGGAGCAATATTTGATTCATTGGGGCTCCAGGTCTCTGGGTGGATTTCCTCAGTCATCCAATATGTAATTATGTTTGTTATACTATCGATGATAATTTATATAGTTTACAAGTGTATTTTAGGAACCAGAGAAAAGCTCAACACCTGCAGATTAATGAATGCGCTGACCAGAAATGGAACTGGAAATGGGTCTCCTCCTCCATCATATAAGGAAACCACGACTTGAGACACGGACAATAAAGACAGATGATGTTGAGCATCCTTGCAAGATAGAAGAATGCTCGAAAGGGGGGACTTGTTAGCATTACTGTATATGGAAAGTTAGAAGTAGTTAGGCTAAGGTCTGTATCAAGGCCTAGTGAGCAGTGTGGGATGCTGATGTAACCTAGCAGTCTAGGGAACTAGTGGGGCATGCTGAGCTTGTGCATTCTTGCTTAAACAAAGCAAAGAGATTAGTGAAGAATGCTGAACGCTGAATCTTGTTTTTCTCAAAGAAATCGCTATCTCGAATGTTTACCTGTTTGTTATCTATGGAAATTTCTGGCTGTGGATTCAGATAAGCATAGTCTCAAGTAACTACATGAAAGAGCACAACATAATCCTAAAGTCTAAGAAAACTGGTAAACATCACGGGGACCTGATGAAGTAATCATTTGTGGAAAGTATATAAACTCTGTGAAATTTTCTGTTAGTGGGGGCTCTGACTTTGGACACTAGTCCTCAGGTCCCTAGGGCCCTCAATAAAGCACCGCATAAAACGACCTCGGTTGTTTTGTGTTTTCCTTCGGGAACGGGCAGCACTCTGTCAAAATGAAACCATTTTCGGGGTGACGGAGGAGAGGGGCAACGGACCCCGGGCTTGCAGCGGGCCTGGGTTTTTCGGAATTTTGTCAGGGGCAGCCTGCGTCACAAGGAAGCCGTTGTCGGGGTGACGGCGGAGAGCAGGAACGGACCCAGGGCCCGCAGCAGGCGTGGGTTTGCAAGGTTTGGGCGCGGGCGGCCTGTGTCACAATGAACCCGTTGTCGAGGTGACGGCGGAGAGGTCAACGGTCCCCAGGATCGCAGCGGGTCTGGGTTTGCGGAATTTGGGTGAGGGCGGCCTGCAACACAGGAAAGTCATTGTCAGGGTGACGGCCGAGAGGGGCAGCAGACCCAGAGCCCACAGCAGGCCTGGGTTTGCAAGGTTTGGGCGGGGGCGGCCTGCATCACAAGGAAGCCGTTGTCGGGTTGACGGCGGAGAGGGGCAACGGACCCAAGGCCCGTAGCAGGCCTGGGTTTGCGAAATTTGGGCGGGGGCGGCCTGCGTCACAATGAAGCCGTTCTCGGGGTGACGGCGAAGAGGGGCAAGAGACCCTGGGCCCGTAGCAGGCCTGGGTTTGCGGAATTTGCGCGGGGGCGGCGTGCGTCACAAGGAAGCCGTTGTCGGGGTGACAGCGGACGGGGCAACCGACTCACGGCCCGCAGCAGGCCTGGGTTGCAAAGTTTGGGCGGGGGCAGCCTGTATCACAGTGAACCCATTGTCGGGGTGACGGCGGAGAAGGGCAACAGACCCAAGGCCCGCAGCAGTTTTGGGTTTGCAAGGTTTGGGCGGAGGCTGCCTGCATCACAATTAACCTGTTGTCGGGGTGACGGTGGAGAGGGGAAAAAAACCCCCACCCCCAGCGGGCCTGGGTTTGGAAGGTTTGGGCGGGGGCGGTCTGCATCACAATGAAACTGTTGTCAGGGTTACGGTGCAGAGGTGCAAAGGACCCAAGGCCCGTAGCATGCCTGGGTTTGCGGAATTTGGACGGGGGCAGCCTTCTTCACAAGGAAGCCGTTTTCGGGATGATGGCGGAGAGGCGCAACGGACCCCGGGCCCGTAGCAGACCTAGGTTTGCGGAATCTGTGCGGGAGCAGCTCATCTCCCATTGGAAAAAATACAAGAAAGCAGGAAAGCAGATCCCAGCTATCTTCAATACCACACTCTTTTTCTTCTCATCTCCCATTGAAAAAATAGATGTTGTCGGTTAAATTATACCGCTGAGTATGGGAGCTACAAGAAAGCAGGAAGGCAGACCCCAGCTACAGTAGTAAGTAGGTCCCCATGCAGTCTAGCAGCCAGCACGGTGTCACATTGGCAGCTGCTTTCCTGTGGGAGCTATCTTCATAGCCACTCACTTGGACTGCTCTGCTCCCTTTCAAATAACACATGCCCCCTCTTAACTTATACCACAGCGTATGGGAGCTGTGGAGAGGCCAGGTGTGTTTAACCCCTTCCCAGCCACGGGGATCTGAGGCTGCAGCGCAGCGGCGCCAGCAGCCTGCAGTGAGTCACCCCTGACCTCCGACTCCTCCTGTGACCCCCTTGTGACCCCCGGTGGCCCCAGGAACCCCCTTGACCCCTCCATGACCCATGACCCTTCATGACCCCCCTTACTCTCTGTGACCCCCATGACTCATCCAGGATCCCTTAGTGACCCCGATGACCCCTCCATGACCCCATGACCTTTCTGTGACCCCTCATGACCCCCCCCACGCCTCCTGTGACCCCACACATTCCCTATGACCCCCCTTGCCCCTGTGACCCCTCTTTGCCCTATGACCCTATGTGACCCCATGACCTCTCCCTGACCCTGTGACCCCTCCGTGACCCCACCGTGACCCCATGGCCCTTCAATCACCGCACATGATCCCTCTGTGACCCCTCCTTATTGTGTGATGCCCTCATAACCCCCCATTGCCCCATGACCCTACATGACCCCACGACCTCCCCTTGATCCCATGACCCTGCGATGACCCCGTGACCTCCCGGTGACCCCTCCATGACCCCTCTGTGAGCCCTCATGACCTCCTTTTGCCCCTTTCACCCCTCCTTGCCCCATGGCCTTACGTGACCCCACGACATCCCCTTGACCCTGTGACCTCCCTGTGACCCCACCGTGACCCCGTGACCTCCCGTTTACCCCGTGACCCCGTGGCGACCCCCTGACCCCTCTAGCTGCCCCGTGCTTTTGGTGGTCGGTCAGAACTCCCCCGACGAAGACGCCGTGGTGAGTTTTGGGTGGGGTTGGGGGGTGGGGTCGTGGCCACACGCTGTGACCCCTCCATTACCCCGTTAAGCCCCGCCCTCTCCCCTTTGCCCCTCCCCCCCCCAGGTGGAGTGTATTGTCAAGCTCGACCCGACCCAAACTCCCTTCCTCAAGGTGACCTTTGACCTCTGACCCCAGGCACTCCCAGTGCCTTCCAGTGACCCCCAAACCCGTCCCAGTGACTCCCAGTAACCCCCAAACCCCCTCCCAGTAACTCCCAGTTACCCAAAATCCATTCCCAATGACTCCCAGTAACTCCCAGTGACCCCCAAACCCCCTCCCAGTATCTCTCAGTGAGTCCCAGTAACTCCCAGTTACCCCCAACCCCCTCCAGTGTCTCCCAGTGACTCCCAGTAACTCCCAGTAGCTCCCAGTCACCCCCAGCTCCCCTCCCAGCTCCTCCCAGTGACCCCCAAAACCTCTCCCACCTCTTCCCAGTCCCTCCCAGTGACCCCGAACCTTCTCCCAGTCCCTCCCAGCCCGTCCCAGTATATCCCAAACCCCCTCCCAGCTCCTCCCAGTCCTTCCCAGTAACTCCAAACCCCCTCCCAGCTCCTCCCAGTCCTTCCCAGTAACCCCCAAACCCCCTCCCAGCTCCTCCCAGTCACCCCCAATCCCCCTTTCCCAGTCCCTCCCAGTAACTCCCAGTGCCCCCTTTGCCCCCCCCAGATGGCAGACGGGGGCGGCCAACCCCAACTCACCCAGGTAAAGGGGGGGGGAATGTGGGGGGGTGGCTTACGGTGTGGGCGTGGCCTGACAGAGAAGGGGGAGTGGCCACGCCCAAGCCGCGCCGCTCTGTGATGTCACGTGCCCCCCCCCCCCCCGCAGCCATCCAAGCTGACGGAGGCCTTCAAGTACTTTGTGCAGGGGATGGGCAACAGTGACTGGCTAATGAGCTAATTAGCGGCCTTAATTAGCGCGATTAACGAAGGGCTCATTAAGGAGGGGGTGTGGGCAATTAGGGAGGAGCTTAATTAGTTGGTTTGGGGTTAATTGCAGGGTTAATGTATGATTAGATGGCCTTAGAACCACTTTGGGGGGGGTAATTAACCTCATTAATGCACTGTAGGGTGCTAATTAACATCGTTAATGATGGGGGTGGGGGTCTAATTAATGAAGAGGCAGGCTCAGCTAATCAATAAGGGTCTAATTAATTAGGTAGGAGCTTAATTAATTGCTCCTAAGTGGTTCAATAGGTGTTAAATGGATTTAGGGCTGCTTTGGGTTGCTAATTAACATCGTTAATGATGGGGGTGGGGGTCTAATTAATCAAGAGACAGGCTCAGCTAATTAATAAGGGTCTAATTAATTGGATAGGAGGTTAACTAATTGCTCCTGGTGCTAACTAAATGGTTCATTAGGTGTTAAGTGGACTTAGGGCTGCTTTGGGTTGCTAATTAACATCGTTAATGACATTGGTTGGGGAGTAATTAATTAATAGAAACACTTGGCTAATTAATAAGGGTCTGGTTAATTAGGGAAGGAGCTTAATTAGTAGCTTCAGGGGTTAATTAAAGCCTTAGTTAATGAGTAAGGCCGCTGTGGTGTGCTAATTAACGTCACTAATGATGTGGGGGGGTCTAATTAACTAAGTGAGGGGCTTGGCTAATTAATAAGGGTCTAATTAATTAGGAGAGGAGCTTAATTAGTTGTTTCAGGGGCTAATTAATACATTAATTAGTGATTAAAGGGGAATTAACACGCCAGCGGTGTGTTAATGGGGAGGACTTGTGGTTAATTGTGTTGGGGGTGGTTCTAATTAATTAGGAGGGCGCTTAATTAACCACCTCGCGGCTTAATAAAGCTCTTAATTAACCCATTAATCCTCGGAGCCTCACTGGGACTAATTAAGGGGGGGGGCACTTCATTCACCAGAATCACCGCGGAGCTAATTAACGGTGGGGGGGAGTGTTCGGAGCCTAACGACCTTCCCCCGCGCCTTAATTAACCCTTTAATTAGCGATTAATTAAGTCGCACCCCCCCCTTCCTGGGTTGAATGGAACGGTGCAGCGGCTGGGCGGGGCCAAGCTCCGCGGTGCCTCGCCATCTGATTGGCTGAGGCGCGGACAGACGCGCGCCGATTGGCCGAGGCGGGGCGGTGGGCGGGGTTAAAGCGCGGCCTCTCCCCTCCCGGCAGTGGCCGCGTCCACCGTGACTCGCTTGTCCCGGTCCCGAACCGCTTCGGTCGCCAGTTCCGGCTCGGCCGAAGGCGAACGGGGCCGGAGCCGAACCCTGTCCCGCGGCAGCGTCGGGGGAGGACCCGGGAGCCCTTGATCCGCCCCTTCCCCGGTAACGGAGGGACCGCCCGAACCGAACCCGGCGGCGCTTCGGCTCCTTCCGTCCCCCCCTCGGGTGTTTCCGTCCCCTCTCGGGTGTTTCCGTCACCTCTCGGGTGTTTCCGTCACCTCTCGGATCCTTCCGCCCAACGTCCGACGGCCGGATCTAGACGGGAGGGGCACTGGGAGTTACTGGGAGGGGGGTTGGGGGTTACTGGGAGGGACTGGGAGCGACTGGGAGGGGGTTTGGGGTTACTGGGAGGGACTGGGAGCGACTGGGAGGGAGTTGGGGGTTACTGGGAGTCACTGATAGGGGGTTTGGGGGTTACTGGGAGGGACTGGGAGCGACTGGGAGGGTGTTTGGGGGTTACTGGGAGCGACTGGGAGGGGGTTTGAGGTTACTGGGAGGGACTGGGAGCGACTGGGAGGGGGTTTGGGGGTTACTGGGAGTCACTGGAGGGTATTTGGGGGTACTGGGAGAGACTGAGAGGGGGTTGGGGGTTACTAGGAGTTACTGGGAGTCACTGGAGGGTGGGGGGTTCCTGGGAGTTACTGGAAGTCACTGGGAGGGACTTGGAGGGGTTTGGGGGTTACTGGGAGTCACTGGAGGGTGTTTGGGGGTTACTGGGAGCTACTGAGAGGGGGTTTGGGGGTAACTGAGAGTTACTGGGAGCTACTGGGAATTAGTGGGAAGGGGTCTGGAGCTTACTGGGAGCTACTGGGAAGAGGTTTGAGGTTACTGGGATTTACTGGGAGGGGTTTGGGGTCACTGGGAGTTACTGGGAGGGGGTTTGGGGTAACTGGGAGCTACTGGGAGGGGCTTTGGGGGCTACTGGGAGTTACTGGGAGGGGGTTTGGGGTAACTGGGGGCTACTGGGAGGGAGTTTGGAGTAACTGGGAGCTACTGGGAGTTACTGGGAGGGGGTTTGGGGGTTACTGGTAGTTACTGGGAGGGGGTTTGGGGGTTACTGGGAGCTACTGGGAGGGGCTTTGGAGGATCCTTCTCCCCCAGAGCCGGATCTAGATGTGCCCCAATGGGATTCCTCCACCAACGAGGTTTGGCCCCTTTCCCCGCGGATCCTTCCGCCACTCAATAAAAGCCGCCGCTCCAGTATGTCAACTGGGTTGAACTGGGATGGACTGGGGAGACTCTTGCATCCAAACCCCACCAAACTGGAACTCTTACACACCAAGTTGCACCAAAACCTCACTTTTTCCTCTCGGAAATGCCTCAAAACCCCACTTTTCACCTCAAAACTCCACCCAAACCCCACTTTTCCCCTCAGAATTGCCCCAAAACCTCACTTTTCCCCTCAAAACCCCACATTTCCTCTCAGAATTGCCCCAAAACCTCATTTTATCCCTCAGAAATAGCCCAAAACCTCACTTTAACTCCCAAAACTTCACCCAAATCACACTTTTCCCCTCAGAATTGTCCCAAACCCTCATTTTATCCCCTCAAATTGCCCCAAAACCTCATTTTATCCCTCAGAAATAGCCCAAAACCTCACTTTTCCACTCAAAACTTTACCCAAATCTAACTTTTCCCCTCAGAAATACCCCAAAACCCCACTTTTCCCCTCAAAACTCCACCAAAACCCCACTTTTCCCCTCAGAATTGCTCCAAACCCTCATTTTATGCCTCAGAAATACCCCAAAACCTCACTTTTGCCCTCAAAATGTCACTCAAATCACACTTTTCCCCTCAGAAATACCCCAAAACCCCACTTTTCCCCTCAGAAATACCCCAAATCCTCACTTTTCACCTCAAAACTCCACCAAAACCCCACTTTTCCCCTCAGAATTGCCACAAACCCTCATTTTATCCCTCAGAAATACCCCAAAACCTCATTTTATCCCCACAAATTGCCCCAAAACCTCACATTTCCCCTCAAAACTCCACTTTTCCCCTCAGAAACACCCCAAACCCCCACCTTTCCCCTCAAAACTCCTCCAAAACCCCACTTTTCCCCTCAGAATTGCTCCAAAACCTCACTTTTCACCTCAGAACTCCTCCAAAACCCCACTTTTCCCCTCAGAATTGCCACAAAAGCTCATTTTATCCCCCCAAATTGCCCCAAACCCCCACTTTTCCCCTCAGAATGGATGTGCGGCCTACCCAGACACTGACCTTTGGCACTGGGAGGCAACTGGGAGCGGCTCCTGCTCCTGAGCGCGGCCACGGGCGCTGATTGGACTTAGAGAGGAGGGCGCCGAGCGCTGATTGGTTGCTATGGGGGTGGAGTCTGCCCAGCAACGGGACTAAAGAGAGATGATTGGCTGAGAGGCGGAGCGGCGTCTGTGTGTTTGTGGAGGGGGGGGAATGGGAGGGAACTGGGATGAACTGGGGAGGGAACTGTGGAGGGACGGGGATGAGCTGGGAGGGACTGGGAGGGAACTGAGATGAACTGGGAGGGCACTGAGAGGGAACTGGGAACAACTGGGATGAGCTGAGAGGGCACTGGGAGGGACTGGGAGCAACTGGGAGGGAACTGGGAGCAACTGGGATGAGCTGGGAGGGCACTGAGAGGGAACTGGGAGCAACTGGGAGGGAACTGGGAGCAACTGGGATGAGCTGGGAGGGCACTGAGAGGGAACTGGGAGCAACTGGGAGGGAACTGAGAGCAACTGGGATGAGCTGGGGGGGACTGAGGGGGCTGGGAGCAACTGGGAAGGAACTGGGATGAACTGGGGAGGAACTGGGAGGGAACTGGGAGCAACTGGAATGAGCTGAGAGGGCACTGGGAGGGAACTGGGAGCAACTGGGAGGGGACTGGGATGAACTGGGAGGGAACTGAGGGGAACTGGAGGGAACTGGGAGCAACTGGGATAAACTGGGAGGGAACTGAGGGGAACTGGAGGGAACTGGGAGCAACTGGGATGAACTGGGAGGGAAGTGGGAGGGCACTGGGATGAACTGGGATCAATTGGGAGGGGACTGGGACAAATTGAAGGGAACTGGGAGGGACTGGGAAGGGGTTTTGGTTTTTTATCCCACTTTCAGCCAGTTTTGACCCATTTTTGACCCATTTATTCCATTATCCCCCAATTTTATCCCATTTTCAGCCAGTTTTGACCCATTTTGACCCATTTTTTACCCCATTTATTCCATTCTCCCCCAATTTTATCCCACTTTCAGCCATTTTTGACCCATTTTGACCCATTTTGACCCATTTTTGACCCATTTATTGCATTATCCTCAAATTTTATCCCACTTTCAGCCATTTTTGACCTGTTTTTGACCCATTTCGACCCATTCCCCCCATTTTTGATGCATTTTTGACCCCATTTATTCCATTTTCCCCCATTTTTTACCCTTTTTGACCCATTTTTGACCCATTTATTCTATTATCCTCCAATTCTATACCACTTTCAGCCATTTTTTACCCATTTCCCCCCTTTTTTGACCCATTTTGAGCCATTTGACCTATTTTCGACCCATTTCCCCCCATTTTTGACCCATTTCCCTCCATTTTCAGCCATTTCTGACTCATTTCCGGCCCATTTCCCCCCATTTATCCCAGTATCTCCCAGTTTTATCCCATTTTTGATGCATTTTGACCCATTTTTGACCCATTTCGACCCATTTCCCCCCATTTTTGACCCATTTTTTACCCCATTTATTCCATTTTCCCCCATTTTTTTACCCTTTTTGACCCATTTTTGACCCATTTATTCCATTATCCTCCAATTTTATCCCACTTTCAGCCATTTTTGAGCCATTTCCCCCCATTTTGCCCCATTTCTGCCCCATTTCCACCCCATTTCCCCCCATTTCTGCCCCATTTCCCCCCATTTCCCTCCATTTTGACCCATTTTTGCCCCATTCCCGCCCCATTTTTGCCCCTCAGCCTGCCCCCTCCAGCGCCAGGTAGATCCCCACGGGACAGTGGTCGCTGCCCTGGGCCCGCTGCTCGATCCTGCTGTTGCACAGATCCTTCCTGCCCCTCTGGGACCACAGGCAGTAATCGAGCCTCCAGCCCACGTTCCTGGCCCTGGCCCCGCTCAGGTAGGTCCAGAAGGTGAAGGCGTTGGGCAGCGAGGGGTTAAACACCCGGAAGCTGTCGAGGAAGCCGGCCCCCAGCAGCTCCCCGAACGCCTCCCGCTCCCCCTGCGTGAACCCGGGGCTCCTCTTGTTCCCCGACGGGTTCCTCAGGTCCAAGGGCTGGTGGGCGACGTTGAGGTCGCCGCAGATGGCGACCGGTTTGGACCGGTCCAGCTGGGACACAAAGGAGCGGAAGTGCTCGTCCCAGGCCTGCCGGAAGCTCAGGTGGCCCAGGCCTCGCCCGGAGTTGGGCACGTAGACGCAGACGACGCGCAGGGCAGGGAACTCGGCCGTCAGCACGCGGCCCTCGGCGTCCAGCTCGGGGTCACCTGGCAAGGGGACACACAGACAGGGATAAAAAGGGGCTTTAGGGGCCCAAAAAGGGGCTCTAGAGGCCCAAAAAGTCACTTTAGTCCTCAAAAATCAACTTTAATGGCCTAAAAAGGCACTTTAGTGGATCAAAAAGTCACTTTAGAGGCCTAAAAAGGGACTTTAGAGGCCGAAAAAGTCACTTTAGAGGTCAAGAAGGGGATTTATTGGCTCAAAAAGGGGCTTGAGTGGCCCAAAAAGGGACTTTAGAGGCCTAAAAAGTCACTTTTGTACCTAAAAAGGGACTTTAGTAGCTCAAAAAGGGGCTTTAGTGGCCCAAAATGTCATTTTAGAGGTCAAGAAGGGGATTTATTGGCTCAAAAAGGGGCTTGAGTGGCCCAAAAAGGGACTTTAGAGGCCTAAAAAGTCACTTTTGTACCTAAAAAGGGGCTTTAGTGGCCCAAAAAGTCACTTTAGTGGCCAAAAAGGGGCTTTAGAGGCCTAAAAAGTCACTTTAGAGGCTCAAAAAGTCACTTTAGAGGTCAAAAATGGGGTCCAGTGGCCTAAAAATACACTTTAGTGGCTCAAAAAGTCACTTTAGTAGCCAAAAAGGTCCTTTAGTGGCCAAAAAGGTCACTTTAGGGGCCCAAAAAGGGGCTTTAGAGGTTAAAAAGGGGCTTTAGTAGCTCAAAAAGGGGGTTTAGAGGTCTAAAAAGTCACTTTCGTAGCCAAAAGGGACTTTAATGGCCTAAAAAGACATTTAGAGGCTTAAAAAGCGGCTTTAGAGGCCCAAAAAGTCACTTTAGAGGTCAAAAAGGGGCTTGAGAGGCCCAAAAAGTCACTTTAGAGGTCAAAAATTCACTTGAGTGGCACAAAAATGGACTTTAGTGGCCCAAAAAGTCCCTTTAGTGGCCAAAAAGTCCCTTTAGAGGCCCAAAAAGTCACTTTAGAGGCCTAAAAAGTCACTTTAGAGGTCAAAAATTCACTTGAGTGGCACAAAAATGGACTTTAGAGGTCTAAAGAGTCACTTTAATGGCTCAAAAAGTCATTTTATTGCCCAAAAAGGGGCTTTAGAGGCCTAAAAAGTCACTTTAGAGGCCAAAAAGGGGCTCTAGAGGCCTAAAAAGTCACTTTTGTAGCCAAAAAGTCACTGTAGTGTCCCAAAAGTCACTTTAGAGGCCTAAAAAGACACTTTAGTAGCTAAAAAGAGAGTTTAGAGGTCTAAAGAGTCACTTTAATGGCTCAAAAAGTCATTTTATTGCCCAAAAAGGGGCTTTAGAGGCCTAAAAAGTCACTTTAGAGGTCAAAAAGGGGCTTTAGAGGCTCAAAAATGGACTTTAGATGCCTAAAAAGTCACTTTAGTGGCCAAAAAGTCAATTTAGAGGCCCAAAAAGTCACTTTTTGGCCCAAAAAGTCATTTTACTGGCCTAAAGAGTCACTTTAGAGGCCTAAAAAGAGGCTTTAGAGGCCTAAAATGTCACTTTCCTGGCTTTAATGGCTCCTGAGGGCCCCAAATGGCCACTTAAGGCCTCAAAATGGCCACTTAAGGCCTAAAACTGGCTCCTAAAGGGCCCCAAATGGCCACTTAAGGCCCCAAATGGCACTTAAGGCCTCAAAATGGCTCCTGAGAGCTTCTGGTGGCCATTAAGAGCCCCAAATGGCCACTTAAGGCTTCAAAATGGCTCCTGAGAGCCCCAAATGGCCACTTAAGGCCTGAAAGTGGCCACTGAAGGCCCCAAATGGCCACTTAAGGCCTCAAAATGCCTCCTGAAGGCCCCAAATGGCCACTGAAGGCCTCAAAATGTCTCCCGCGAGCCTGTGGCAGCCACCCAGGGCCTGGAAACGGCCAGCAGCGCCCCAGATTTGGCTACTCACCCATGCCATAGGTGACAGCCAGGGGTTTGGTCCTGCTGAGCAGCCCCACGCCGATGTAGCTGGGCCGGTCCCTGGGGCTGTGCTGGTGAGGGAAGGCCCCGAGGCTCCGCAGCTCCTCTGGCACCGACTCAGCCCCACATTTGGTCTCCTGGAGGCAAAGGACGTCGGGGGCATCGGCCTGGACCCACGGGGGGGGGGGGGGGGGAAAGGGAGGTTTTGGGGCGGTTTGAGGCAGTTTCGGGGCCGTTTTGAGCCCGTTTCAGGCGCCATGTTGAGTCTCCTGGCGGGCGCCATTTCGTGGGGGGGTTTTGAGGCATCTTTGGGTCGTTCTGAGGAACTTTTGGATCATTTTCTGAGTCATTTCTTTGGATCTGTGTTTAAGAGGTTTTTTTGGGTCATTTTGGGTCTTTTTGAGTGATTTTGAGTCACTTTATGTGGTTTTTAGGGCCTTTTTCATCCATTTCTGGCGCCATTTTGTGTCTCTTTGTGGGGAGTTTCTGAGGCATTTTTGGGTCGTTCAGAGGCACTTTTGGGTCATTTTTTGAGTCATTTCTCTGGATCTGTGTTTAAGAGGTTTTTTTGGGTCATTTTGAGTGACTTTGAGTCACTTTTAAGTGGTTTTTAAAGCCCTTTTTGCATCCATTTCTGGCACCATTTTGTGTCTCTTTGTGGGGGGTCATTCTGAGGCATTTTTGGGTCGTTCTGAGGCACTTTTGGGTCATTTTTTGAGTAATTTCTTTGAATCTGTGTTTAAGAGGTTTTTTGGGTCATTTTGGGTCTTTTTGAGTGATTTTTAGTCACTTTTAAGTGTTTTTTTAAGGCTTTTTGCATCCATTTCAGGCACCATTTTTAGGCCTTTGTTGGAGCCATTTTGAGGCATTTTGGGGTTATTTTGGGCCATTTTTGGCTCATTTTAAGTTCCATTCTTTAACCAATTTTTTAATCATTTTCAGTTTCATTTTCAGCTACATTTTGGGCTCATTTTGACCCATTTTTGCCTCATTTTGCCCAATTTTACCTCATTTCAGGCCGATTTTGGGCCCATTTTGAGCCTTTTTCACCCCATTTTTGGGTCAAAATCCCTCATTTTTGGCCCATTTTCATTCCCTTCCTTTGAAGCAACTTCTCAACCACTTCAAGACCCATTTTCAGCTCCATTTTGGGCTCATTTTGACCCATTTTGACCCATTTTGGCCTCATTTTGCCCAATTTTACCTCATTTCAGGCCCATTTCAGCCGCCATTTTGAGCCTTTTTTACCCCATTTTTGTGTCAAAATCCCTCATTTTTGGCCTATTTTCATTCCCTTCCTTTGAACCAACTTCTCAACCACTTCAAGACCCATTTTTAGCTTCATTTTGGGCTCATTTTGGCCCATTTTGGGCTCATTTTGGCCCATTTTGGCCTCATTTTGGCTCCATTTTGCCCCGTTTTCCCTCATTTCAGCTGCCATTTTGAACCTTTTTCACCCCATTTTTGGGTCAAAATCCCCCCTTTTTGGGTCCTTTCCAGCCCCATTTCTCTGGGGCGCCCCAGTCTGGCCCAGTTTCAGCCCAGTTTAACCCACCTCCAGGCCTCCTTTCTTCACCCAGGCCCTGAGACCGTCCATGTTCCACGACGTCACCTTGAAGTTGAACCTTCGCCCGTCTTCCGCCATGTCCCGGGGCGGGGGGGCGGACGTACAGGTCACTGGGAGAAACTGGGAGCTCACTGGAACTTACTGGGAGGGACTGGGAAGGGGATTGGGGTGGTTTGGGGAGGGGTTGGGGTGGTTTGGGGTGGGTTTGGGGTGGTTTAAAGGGGATTTGCAGTGGTTTTGGGGCACTTGACAGTACTGGTTTGTACTGGGAGGGCACTGGGAGTTACTGGGAGGGACTGGGAAGGGGGGTTGGGGTGGGTTTGGGATGGTTTGGGGGGGATTTGGGGTGGTTTAAGGGGGATTTGGGGTGGTTTTGGGGCACTTGATGGTATGGTTTGTACTGGGAGGGCACTGGGAGTTACTGGGAGGGACTGGGAAGAGGGTTGGGGTGGTTTGGGGGAGGTTGGGGTCACTGGGAGTTACTGGGAGCTACTGGGAGTTACTGGGAGGGGGATTGGAATCACTGAGAGTCACTGGGAGTCACTGGGAGGGGGTTTGTGGGTCACTGGGAGTTACTGGGAGCAACTGGGAGGGACTGGGAGGGGGTTTGTGGGTCACTGGGAGCTACTGGGAGGGACTGGGAGGGGGTTTGGCGTCACTGGAAGCCACTGGAAGCTACTGGGAGGGACTGGGAGGGGGTTTGGGGGTCACTGGGAGTCACTGGGAGCAACTGGGAGTCACTAGGAGGAGGTTTGGGGTCACTGGGAGTTACTGGGAGCTACTGGGAGGGAGTTTGTGGGTCACTGGGTGTTACTGGGAGTCACTGGGAGCTACTGGGAAAAACTGGGAGTTACTGGGAGAGGGGTTTTGGGTCACTGGGTGTTACTGGGAGCTACTGGGAGTCACTGGGAGTTACTGGAAGGGGGTTTTGGGTTGACTGGGAGCTCCTTGGAGCTACTGGGAAGGGCTTTGGGGTTACTGGAAGCTACAGAGAGGGGGTTCTGGGTTACTGGGAGTGACTTGGAGCTACTGGAAGGGACTGGGAGGTGGTTTGGGGGTAACTGGGAGTTACTGGGAGCCCCACCAGGCCCGTACTGGTCCGTACTGGTTTATACTGGTGCCTCTCACCCTCTATAAGTCTATAACTTAACCGACAACATGTATTTTTTCAATGGGAGATGAGGAGAAAAAGAGTGTGGTATTGAAGATAGCTCCCAGACTAAAGCAGCTGCAAATGTGACACCGTGCTGGCTGATAGACTGCATGGGGACCTACTTACTACTGTAGCTGGGGTCTGTCTTCCTGATTTCTTGTAGCTCCCATACTCAGTGGTATAACTTCATGGACAACATGTATTTTTTCAATGGGAGATGAGGAGAAAAAGTGTGGTATTGAAGATAGCTCCCACAGGAAAGCAGCTGCAAATGTGACACCGTGCTGGCTGATAGACTGCATGGGGACCTACTTACTACTCTAGCTGGGGTCTGCCTTCCTGCTTTCTTGTAGCTCCCATACTCAGTGGTATAACTTAACCGACAACATGTATTTTTTCAATGGGAGTTGAGCAGTCGAAATGAGTGGGATTGGAGATAGCTCCCACAGGAAAGCAGCTGCAAATGTCACACATTGCTGGCTGATAGACTACATAGGGACCTACTTACCACTGTAGTGAGGGTCTGTGTACCTGCTTTCTTGTAGTTCCCATACGCAGTGGCGTAACTTCTTCTCAAATCATATATTTTCAAAGGGAGCTGACGAGGCCAAGAGTGTGGGATATTTGATAACTCCCACAGGAAAACATCTGCAAATGGGACACAGTATTGGCTGATAGTGTACAATGGGACCTACTTATGACTGTAAGTGGGGTCTGCATTCCTGCTTTCTTTTAGCTCCAATACGCAGTGGTTTCACTTCTACCGACAGCCGGTATTTTTTCAATGGGAGCTGAGCAGGCCAATTGCGTGGGATTGGAGAGAACTCCCATAAAAACGCAGCTGCAAAGGTGGTGCAGTGCAAGCTTATAGATTACAATGGGATCTACGTACCACTGTATGTGGCTTCTGCCTTCCTGCTTTCTTGTAGCTCCCATACTCAGTGGTATAACTTAACCGACAACATGTATTTTTTCAATGGGAGTTGAACAATCCAAGTGTGTGGGATGGGAGATAGCTCTCACAGGAAAGCACCTGCAAAGGTGACACAGTGCTGGCTTATAGACTACGTAGGGACCTACTTACTACTTTAGTTTTTGTCTGTGTACCTGCTTTCTTGTAGTGCCCAGACGCAGCGGCGTAACTTCTACCGTCAGCCTGTATTTTTTCAATGGGAGTCAATCAGGCCAAGTGCAGTTGGAGATAACTCCCCTAGGAAAGCAATGTCAAAGGTGGTAAAGTGCTGACTGATAGGCTACATGGGTGTTGATGGATCTGCAACTTATCTACACAGGAATACAGATTAGCAGGCACTTCTTTTTTATGTAGTGCTGGGAAAACACGGGGGATAGCTCCTCCATAAATGCTTCCTTGTTTGTTATCATTTTCAGGGTTTTAAGACAGCTCAAACAAAAGAATCACATTTGCTAACACAAGCATGCATAAAATTTTCATTTTTCTAATTTAGCCCTTCACCGTGATTGGTTCCCAACAAACACAAAATTTCCCAAATCACAGTGATTGGTCAAAAAAATATCATTCCCTTTGTTTTAGTTACAACTAAGGTAACAGCCAAAGTAACCTGTGGAATACATTTATCAGGGTCTTGTAGTTAAGGTAACAGCTAAGGTAACTGTTGGGACCTGGGCTGTAATGAATGGTATGCAGTCTATCAGAAACAGAGAAAGTTAGCAGTTTGTCTTTGAATTGCCTTCTACAGCAAAAAAGCACAGAAAGGAATGCCTCTGTGATAGCAAGCTTGAGCAAGGGGAAAACCGAAACAGCAGATTGTAACAGACACAAGGTCAAAGCAAGAAGATAGTACAGATGGGAATTCCTGCATCAGTATTGGAAAAAACGGCTCTACAGAGCCTGCTCCAGTTAGCAAAAAAGACTGAAACTAAGCTACTGCAGGATGACCTTGCAGCCCTACTAGTGTGGTGTCGGCGCAAGGAGTTATTAAGTAAACCCGACCAGCTCTATGATCTGGGAATTTGGGATCAAATTGGTCACACACTTTGGAACTCTGTAACAAATGGGAACAAAGACAGTGTTAAACTTTCATCTACATGGAAAACTGTGAGACGCATGATAGAAGAAATGCAGGGGGAAGGTCAGATAAGTGCAGCTGTAGTACATGCTATCCAATCAGCAGGGGAAGAAAAGGAGGGAGTGACTTGAAAAATTGATCCCCAGCTTGCCAGAGCCCCCCTCTTCCTATCCAATCAGTAAAAGTCAAAGAGAATCCTGGGGAGGAGAGAAAATAGAGCCTGGACCCTCGGTACCCACTGATGTAAACGATGCTCCTGTAACAACTCCCGAGCAGAATGCAACAAAGGTGCCAGGAGTGAGGGTGTCGCCCACCGCTCCGTTGCCACCTTATTCTACCCCAGTGGGTCCTGCACCACTAGATCCTGCACAAGTACCACTCCCCATGGATGTGGACGAGGAGGTGCAACCCGGTCCATCACAACTTTATCCGTCCATAAATAATCTTGACGTACAAAAACAACTTCAAGATCAAGAAAAATCAATGACAGACCTATTGATACAAATGCAGGATCTCGATAAGTGATCCAATAAAAAATCAGTTAGAGAGGCGTTAGACGCTACGCCGAAGCCGAAAGAGACAGATAAGGGGACGGGCAAGCTCCTGCAGGAAGTATTAAAGAAACTGGAGTGACTAGAGACCATGGAGACACAGCCCGTCGCCGCTGACAGCCAGCCCGGTGCCGCCCATCGCTGAGCGGGGCGCGCTGCGAGGGGAAAAAAAAGAAGAAAAAATGAAAAAAAAAAGTACACAAGAGTTTTTACAAAGTCAAGGAGACGAAAAGGACCCGGCACAGCCCAGCAGACACAGAGCGAGCCCGACCCCTGCCGAGACCAGCAGCAGCCACGTTTGCCAGGCCCGGCACGAAGTGAACCAGACCCCTCCGCCCCTTCCATCCGCCGCCGCCGCCGCGCAGCCGCCCGTTAAGTTTCTCCGGAGCGCCCCCCCCACCCTGTGGATCGACACCATCGGTCCCAGCCCTCACGGACCACTGGACTCGTCCTTTCCATCCTCAGTCCGTTGCCTCAACCACTGTAAAAACTGTTGGTCGTAATGTCATGCATTTTGCTGTAAATGTGATGATGAATAGTGGTTTTCTCATGTTGAAACTTTCTAAGGTGTTTTAGATGTCACAAATAGAACGTGGAAGAACAGAACATTTTGGCACTGAGCAGGCAGTGACATAAAAAAAAAAAGAGATTGTAAAAGGTTTCTAAAAACTGATTTGTGTTTTGGACTCATCGGTGCATTGGTAAGGGTAATGGCAAAGTTGACAACTGGGATTTGATCATTTCATGGTTAACAACAATGACAACAGAGCCACAGGAGTTAGAATTATTGGGATATATAAAGATAGATTTTTACAAAAAAACCCCATTTTAGACAGAATGGGGATCCCATCCTGTGTGTGTGAAAGTATCTGCTTCATTAGCTATGCAAATTAGGATGCTGGCTTAACAAACAAACTAATCAAACCCCAATAACATTAGAAGGCTTGATTAGTGATGTCAGTAGTATTAGACACGCTGCTATAGATTTTTTGCTTTTAGCTCATGGTCATGGTTGTGAGGATTTTGAAGGCATGTGTTGTATGAATTTGTCAGATCATTTGGACTTGATATATGCTAGTATCCAGCAGTTGAAAGATAGTGTTTTCAAACTTCAAGAAGACGATGGAGGTTTTTTGAGAAACGGTTGACAGATTTATTTGGAACAATCCCTAGATGGCACCAAGGACTGATTAAGGAAAGCCTACACATCTTAGTTGTGATTGTGGTGGTTTTGCCTGTTAGCTGGGTTTTGCTTCAGTGTATTAAGAGCAGCATATTAGCATTGTTTGAGGGGGAGATGTTGGGGCCTGGGCTATAATGAATTTATGCAGTCAGTCAGAAATGGAGAAAGTTAGCAGTTTGTCTTTGAATTGCCTTCTACAGCAAAAAAGGCCAGAAAGGAATGTCTGTGTGATAGCAAGCTTGAGCAAGGGGAAAACCGAAACAGCAGATTGTAACAGAAACAAGGTCAAAGCAAGAAGATAGGACAGGACATTAAACCAAGCGTTGTTAGAAGACTGAATAGAGCATTCAATTTAGCATTGTATGATTGACTGTACTTGACTAATAAATTGTAACATATGTAACTAACAATAATATAAAGTTAACTAAATGTAAGGTAAGCATAACCATAGTGTGAGAGAAAACTAACTGAAGGCCGAACAGATGGGATGATATTTTAGACACAATAAGGCTGATGTTTTATGCACAATAAGGATGGTGTTTTTACACAATGAGGTTGGTGTTTAAGTTGTTACCAAAATGAAACTTTGAGGCCTTATGCATAGTGTGTGATGCTTAGTATTAACTATTTGCCATGAATTGTAGCATCTACACAGCATTTCGAAAAGGTATATAACTTATGATTATGTGACAATAAATTGGAGCTGATGCACATCATCTTGGTTTCTGGTCACTCCCGTTTTACGCAACAAAGAAGAAGAACCCCTGCACAAAGAAAAAGAAACCCTGCAGAACAGGCTGCCCAGAGGGCTTGTGGAGTGTCCTTCCTTGGAGAACTTTAGCACAAGCCTGGACATGTTCTTGTGTGACCTATTCTAGGTGAACTGAATTCTGAGGGAGGGGGTTGGTCTAGATGATCTCTCATGGTACCATCAAACCCCTACCATTGTAGGATTCTATGATGTCACACAGTCTGGATGCAGTACCCAGATGTGCTGTGATGTCACAGAGCACTGTTGCAGCATCCAGAGGTGATGTGATGTTATAGAGCACTGTTGCCATGCCCACGTCTGCTGTGATGCCACAGTCTCGTTTCAGTGCCCAGATACTATGTGAAATCTCAGAGCACTGTGTCCAGTGCTCAGATGTCCTGTGATATCACAGAGCAGTATTGCAGTACCCAGATATGCTGTCATGTCACACAGCTCTGCTGCAAAGCCCAGATGTGCTGTTGCGTTACACAGTCCTGTTGCACTGTGCACATGTGCTGTGATGTCACAGAGCACTGTTGCAGTCCCTAGTGATAGGACGTCACAGAACCCCATGGTGGTGTCAGGATGTGATGTGATGTCAAACACTCTTGTTGCAGTGCCCAGATCTTCTGTGATGTCCTACAGCCCCGTTCCAGTGCCTAGATATGCTATGATGTCACGGAGCAGTGTAGCACTGCCCAGATCTGCTGTGATGCGACACACATCGCACATCCACCAATGACCACATGTACTGCTATGTCACGCAGACCTGTTGTATATGTCTAGATGTTCTCTGATTTCACACGCTGCCTTGCAATGCCCTGATGTGTTGTAATGTCACAAAGCCAGATTTACAGCCCTTTTGCACTTCCCAGATGTGATGTCACTCAGAAGTGCTGTGGTGTCACAGAGTCTCTCTGCAATGCCCAAATGCCTTGGATGTCACACATTTCAGTGCCCATGGGTCCTGTGATTTTACAGGAAACTGTTGCAGTGCCTACATGTGCTTTGATGTCACAGAGCCCTGTTACAGTGCCCAGATGTGCTGTCATTTCAAACAGCTCTGCTGCAAAGCCCAGATGGGCTCTGGTGTTACACAGTCCTGTTGCACTGCACACATGCTGTGATGTCACAGAGCACTGTAGCTGTGTGCAGTTTTGATACGATGTTATAGAGCACTGTTGCAGTGCCCAGATGTGCTGTCATGTCACACAGCCCTGCTGCAAAGCCCAGATGTGCTGTTGTGTTACACAGTCCTGTTGCACTGCACATGTGCCATGTCACAGAGCAATGCTGCAGCGTCCAGAGTTAATGTGATGTTATAGAGCACTGTTACTGTGCCCACGTCTGCTGTGATGTCACAGAGCACTGTAGCAGTGCCCAGATGAGCTGTGATGTCACACAGCCTCTCTGCAATTCCCACTTGTGCTGCAATGTCACTGAGCCCCGTTGCAGTTCCCACATGTGCTGTGATGGCACACAGCCCTGATTGACGTGTGCGCGGCAGCCAATCAGAGGCGGTGGCGTCGCAGGGAGGGCGGGTCCAGCCATGGCTGTGGCAGCCCCGCAGCCAATCAGAGACATCATCGCCTCAGGGAGGGCGGGCCCAGCCCAGGACAGAGTGACAGCTCCTCAGCCAATCAGAGGCGGCGGCGCCTCAGGGAGGGCGGGCCCAGCCAGGGCAGTGACAGCCCCGCAGCCAATCAGAGGCGGTGGCGCCTCAGGGCACAGAGGGAAGGTGAGGCCAGGGAGCCCAACATGGCAACAGGGGAAGGAAGGAGAGGAAGGAGGAGAGGTCACTGGTGAGGGATCAAACTGAGGCCTCCTGCAGAGCCGGCCTCTGCAGCACCCTCCCTGCTGCTCTCCCCACTGTTCTGTTACAGCCAGTGTGTGTCTGTGGGAAATGATTTGTGCCCAGTGTGTGAACCTAAAAGGTTTGAAGCCCCTCTGGTGTGATGTGTGTGAGGGAATCAGTGTCCAGGGTGTCTGAAGCCCCTCTGGTGTGATGTGTGTGAGGGAATCAGTGTCCAGGGTGTTTGAAGCCCGTCTGGTGTGATGTGTGTGAGGAAATCAGTGTCCAGGGTGTTTGAAGCCCCTCTGGTGTGATGTGTGTGAGGGAATCAGTGTCCAGGGTGTTTGAAGCCCCTCTGGTGTGATGTGTGTGAGGGAGTCAGTGTCCAGGGTGTCTGAAGCCCCTCTGGTGTGATGTGTGTGAGGGAATCAGTGTCCAGGGTATTTGAAGCCCCTCTGGTGTGATGTGTGTGAGGGAATCAGTGTCCAGGCTGTTTGAAGCCCCTCTGGTGTGATGTGTGTGAGGGAATCAGTGTCCAGGCTGTTTGAAGCCCCTGTGGTGTGATGTGTGTGAGGGAATCAGTGTCCAGGCTGTTTGAAGCCCCTCTGGTGTGATGTGTGTGAGGGAATCAGTGTCCAGGGTGTCTGAAGCCCCTCTGGTGTGATGTGTGTGAGGGAATCAGTGTCCAGGGTGTTTGAAGCCCGTCTGGTGTGATGTGTGTGAGGAAATCAGTGTCCAGGGTGTTTGAAACCCCTCTGGTGTGATGTGTGTGAGGGAATCAGTGTCCAGGCTGTTTGAAGCCCGTCTGGTGTGATGTGTGTGAGGAAATCAGTGTCCAGGGTGTTTGAAGCCCCTCTGGTGTGATGTGTGTGAGTAAATCAGTGTCCAGGGTGTTTGAAGCCCCTCTGGTGTGATGTGTATGAGGGAATCAGTGTTCAGGGTCAGGAAAAATGTGGGTAATGTGTGTCAATATTCTCCAATATTTGTTCAAGGTCAAAGCTTGAGGTGATGGTGACATGCCATTTAGGAGAGAAGAAGAGATTTGGCAGGAATGTGCCATAAACCCTATAGCCTGAACAAATCAGCCTGGCCTCAAGTTAGCTTGAATTGTGGTGATCCTAAAGAGACAGACAGAATTGGTCAAAGGATGGTTAGAAACTGATAGGAGATGGAAGTTGTCAAAGAGATAAGAGCCAATGGAACTAGAGTACAGAAATGTAGGCAGGGACAAGAGGAACAGCCCAGCAGCTGCAGGGGAAGATTGCAACAGGCCTTGTGAATGCGTGGGGAACAAATCTCCAGGGTTTTCATCATGAACTGGCAGCAAGTGTGTGTGTGGGGGCCTCAGACTCTCTCATCTCCATTGAGTGAGGTTGTTGCAAATGTGCTGGGGCAGAAAAACTTCTCTACACCAAGTTAGATCAGCAGAGACATCCTTTATGTGACGATGTGCCGGGGACACGGGATGGTTCCCAGAGAGGCTGGAAGCTCCTCGCTTCTGCTGCCATCGGTGCAGGGAGGGAAGGCCCGTGCAGGAAAAAGCCCCCGTGATCCCTTGTGCCCTGCAGCGCTGCTCCCGAGGGCCACCCCCAGCAACTCCTGGAGGGCCGCCGGCGCGGCGCTGCTGCCGTACCGCAGCTGGGCAGGGTCCCGGCACAGCTCCATCCGTGGCCTCCGCCGTGGCTCTGAGCCACGTTCAACGGGGGCCCTTTGTCCCTGAGGGCTTTAGTGCCGCACTTGGATGGTCGTCTCCATCCGGCAGATTTCCTCTTGTCCAGTCTAGGAGGGGGAGTTTGCGACTTGGTGGGCACCTGGCACCCAGCCAGGGCTAAAGCAGCACGTTTGATCACAGCCCCGTGCTGCAGAGCTGCTCCTCCTTCACTGCCTCCGCTGATGTTTCTTTTTGGCAGCCCTGAATATGAGAAACACATTGAACGTGATCCTGAAGGGCCCTGGAGCTACTTTGTTCCTTGGGGCTTCATCACAACATGGAGGACTTGCTCTCCTCTTTCTCCTTGCTGAGCTGCAATAATCAGTGAACTCCACGAAACGGCTGTGGAGATCACGGCCCCGCGTCGCAGATCTGCTGCTCTCTCTCTGCATCTGCTGAGTTTCCTCCTTGGGTGTGGGAACCCCCTTGGAGGGGACCTTGGAGGACCCTGGAGCTGTGTCATTGCTGGGAGCATGGCCAAGAATGTCAGGACTGCTCTTCCTCTTTCTCCACCTTCCTGCTGAGTGCTCATAGTCCCCGGGCTCAACGCTCCAGCTGTGATCACCGCTGCCCCACTGTGGGGATCTGCTGCGAGCCCTCTGCCTGGCGCTGCTGCTCTCATCGGGGGATGAAGGGCTGTGTGTGTGCTTCTGTCTGTTGCTGCCTGCTGTCTGCTGACCAGACAGCGCAGCACCAACGTGTTGGCCGGGGCCTGAGCAGTGGCATTTCCCGCTGCTGGGTGTCCGTGGCCAGGTGAGGTGCAGACGGCCTGCACGTGCCACTGGGGCAGCTGCCTGGCTTAGCTGGCTTCTGCTGGCTGTTGCAGGGGAGCTGCTGCCCTGTGCAGAGTGCACTGCCGTGTCCTGCAAAGAGAGCTGTGAAAAGGTCCTGTCCTTTGCTCCTGAAAGGACCACAACTGTGGGGACTCTCCAGAAGCTGTGCGAGGGGACAGCTCAGGCCCTCCCAAAGCCTCCCCTGGAGGGGGAAAGAAGGGTCAAAGGCCAACAAGCAGGATGCATCTAGGTGGGATGCCTTGAGAGAGAGAAGAGTTGTGGCTGTCAAGAAAGCTGCAGCGTGGGAGGGTGAAGAGTTGCAATGCAAGAGCCCAGAGAGAAACCCACTGTCCCTTTGGCGCCCTGAGCCACCTCACCAGAGTTACCTTGGTGTGTGAAGGCAGACCCCGTGCTCCTACAGAACCTGCCTTCTGGGTGCTAGACTGCAACAGCCTGAAGAAGGAAGAGATATATAATGCCATGATGAAGGAAGAAGCTCTTTCTGCAGGTTTCAAATCAGAGCTCCTGGGGAGAAGAAAAGACAAAGGATCTTGCTTTAGGGCTGTTCTGGACTGTTGAGTCATTTCCTTGGAGCAGCTTCTGCGACAGAGTGAAGACTTAACCAAGTCTACAAATGGGAATTGTGATTGGGGTCTTGCCACCAGTTCTGCCCCTGTCACAGCACGTCCTCATCTTTCTGCCCCCCACAGCCTCCATTCCTTAGACACATAGAATTACAGAAGGGTTTGGGTTGGAAGGGACCTGAAAGATCATGGTCCAACTCTCCTGCCACATGCTCTGGGCCACTTTCCTCTAGAAGAGGTTGATCAAAGCCCACTCCAACCTGGCCTTCAGCACCTCCAGTGAGGAGGCACCCACAACTTCTCTGAGCAACCTGTGCCAGGGTGTCAGCACCCTCAGAGAAAGAATTTCTTCCTAATATCTGACATCAATCTTCCCTCTTTCCACTTAAAATCATTATTCCTCCTCCTATCACTACCTTCCCCAAGAAAGAGTCTCTCCCTGTCCTTCCTGTAGGCCCCCTTGAAGGGCTCTTCTCTACATTAGCCAGCTGCAGAGAGTAGACAAGTAGAGGCTGACAGCATGGCAACAGCCCAAAGTCCAGTAAGGAAAGACGAGGACTGCGGTGGGAGAGTTCAGATTGCTCAGCACTGAATGCTACAGGGAGTTAATTAGCTAATTGTCTCCTAGGACACTCGGGAGGGATAAGAAGAAACACAGCAAGGCTGGGGAAAGGAAACATATTCTGGACACATTCTTGTAAGACTTGCCATTACCTGACATAAAACAGTAAATAGGCTTGCTGCCTCTGAACTGTATTGATGTCACAAGGAGTCACAGACTCATCATCCATCTTGTACCACTGCCCATTGCCAGCCTGTGAAGAAAGACGTTGCTGTCTGCAGAGGAGCTGCAGGGTTTCTCCACAGAGACCCCAGCAGACAGCTGTAGGAGCAAGAGGAGGACCAAGCAAATCCAACCCAGCTCCTAAGGAGTCCTTCTCCCCCCAGACCTGGGCTGCCAGGAGCCCTGCCCTGCCAGCTGCTCTTCATGGCACACGTCTCTCCCCTGCTGGGAAGGCTGTTGCTCGGTACCTTTGTGTAGCAGAAATAGTGTCCCGAGTCACACGTGGAACCGGCGTGCACCAGGACAGCGTATAAGCTGTAGACGAGCGGCTCTGCAGGCACCTAAGACATGTAGGGCCGAAGATCCAAGCGCTCAGGGTACCCCACAACCTACAGAGAGACCAACAGGGATCAGAAATGATCCTGAACTACTAGATGCAATAGCCCCCAGAACGTCATGGTTTGGGTGTCAGCAAACTGCTCTGGGCCAAAGCCGCCCTCTCAGAGCAGAGGAGATGCTCATCTCCCCACGGGAACTCTGGTCTGCCCACGGCAACTCTCGTGTCCCCAGCAGGCAACGGCAAGAACCGAACATCAGCAGCGTGTGCAAGAGCATCCTGCTTTGGGGAACCTGCTGCTCCAGGGAGAGAAGGTTGTTGCCCTCCAGTTGTGTACATGCCTTGCAGATCTTCCTGCCAGTGACAGCGTCAAAGCGTTTCAGGCACACTGTGAGAACCCTGGGTGCACGATGGACTGTGACCCTCTTGGAGACGGCAGCCAGCTTGTCACACCTTGGAAGCAAGCACAGAGACCAGTGCCTAAATGCACCCACTTCTCCCCCAGGAAGGCCAGGCAAGCACTCATGGCTTACACAGCCTTGTGTCACTGTCAGCCTTAGCCAGTAGCAGAAGGCCTGGTGACAAACAACCCGCCTCTCACTCCTGTGCAAGAAACCTACATGACAAGGCGACTTCTGCTGGAGGCCATGCAGCACCTTCACGGCAAACCTGCTGTTAAGATGGCATCAGGGATCATCTTACCTGCTACAGTGAAAGCAGTTTCCACCATCCAGCTGCTCTGGTTTCACAAAGTCCTTCAGAGCTGTGGTGACAGATAAGGCTGCCTGGAGGAATGAGAAAGGAGAGCCCTGGACTTGGAGCAACACCCTTGCCCAAACACTTACGAGAAGGTGACAAGGAGCCCCAGGCAGCTGACACAAAGGAGACCCCTTGGGAGCCCACAAGCAGTGTCCAGGGGAGGCAGAGAGAGGGTATTCTCCTCCCCAGAAGGACACAGCCGTTCTTCCCACGCACCACCAAGCTCTCTGGTGTTCACAGCACACGTTGTTGAGCCAACTGCATGGATTCCAGAAAGCAGCAGGGGCCTTGGGATACCCTGGAGTGCAATGATAAAGCCTCTTACCTTTATATCCACAGGGACATCCAGGAAGGCCTCGTAGGAATCAGAAACTGCATTGCAGCTCAGGCACGTGACTGGAAGGCAAGGGAAAAGGCTCAGCCATAGGGCAGGTCGAGCAAGGCTGCCAGTCCTTCCTACCCACTATGCCAGTCATACCAGCAGCTGTTCTCACCAGCTGGCAGAAGGACACAGACAATCCCAAGGAGAGTAATAGTCATGGGAAAGTACCTCTGGATCTCATCTGTCCTCCAAAGATTTGATGGACGATGGTGGTCTCTTCAGAGGCGGCGTCCAAGCTGGAAAGAAACAGCAAGGGCAGAGAGTTACCAGCTGCGTGGGACTGGCTTTGTCTGAAAGCCCTGAGAGTAGGGTTTCCTTGACGAGAGCCCATCAAGGAGCCCAAAGGGGCTGGGAACGTGGGAAAGGCCGTTTGCTTGTGCTTACTCGCTGATTCCTCTCAGACAAACTTTCTGCATGGCATCGACAGCAGAGCGTAGGAACTCGTGGGCATCTTCCTGCCTGCCCCGCTGGAATTGTTCTCCTATCACTAAGAAAGAAGTTAGTAGTTCTCTCCTCCAAGAAGGGAACAAAACCTCTAAAAGCAGCTTCTGCCGTGAAAGGACTTACGTGGAAGGACATTGATGAAAGCCAAAGGCTGGAGCACCTTGCCTGAGGAATGCAGGACCATGTTAGCATGGGCTTCCATTCTGCACATCATGCAGAAACCTTGCTGAAGACCTGAAGAGGGAGAGAAGAGGGAGGGCAGGAAGCTCAAGTCAGCCAAATCTCCATAGCAATGGGAAATCCGTCTGAGACCTGGGAGCTGTAAGGAGTCTCCACTCCTCCCCAGGTGTCAACATCCCCAGGAGCCCTGGACAGTTTAATGACTAGAAAACTTTCTTGAGAGAGATGCCAAACTGACACAAGTGTCTGTGCAACCAGACAAGAGAGTGGAAGTGAGAGGAACAAGAGAGCCAGGGCTAGAAAGAGGTGCCTTTCTGAAGAGGAGCACACCTAGACGGGAAAAGAGGCTTCTAGGCTTGAGTGTTCCAAGCACAGCAAGTGGTGACTTTGACCCAGCAGGGCTGCTTTTCTCCTCAATCAAATGCCAGGCTCTGGGAGCCCTTGAGAAGTGCCCAGGGGACTGCCAAGGAGATGTTCCTGCAAGTACTCACAGGACTGGCTGTGCTCCCGAGACAGCAGGTAGTTGGCCAGAGGCGGGGTGTGCGTCAGGCACTGCAGCACGGAGTTGAGGAAGCACGTGTTGCCCATGTTGTAGAGTCCTGCTCCAATGCTCTGTCCTGGCTGCCAGTCCATGCAAAGCTTCTCCGGGGGAAAGAGGATCCGTTCTGGTGGAGCCATTCCCTCGGCAATGACTGCACAGAGATGGAATTTGTCAGAGGATGTGACCACACTCTGACATCTTCAAGGCACATTCAAGGCTTTTGACACTGTCTCCCACAACATCCTCATCAGAAAGCTCAGGCAGTGTGGCTGGGATGAGTGGACAGTGAGGTGGATGGAGAGGTGGCTGAGTGACAGAGCCCAGAGGGTGGGATCAACGGCACAGAGTCGAGTTGGAGGCCTGTGGCCAGGGGAGTTCCAAAGGGATAGATTCTGGGGCCAGTCTTATTTAACATCTTCATCAACCACCTGGATGAGGGGACAGAGGGACCCTCAGCAAGTTCCCTGCTGGCACCAAACTGGGAGCACTGGCTGATTCCCCAGAGGCTGTGCTGCCAGTCAGTGGGATCTCGTCCAGCTGGAGAGTTGGGCAGAGGAACCTCCTGAGGTTCAACAAGCACAAGTGCAGAGTCCTGCAGCTGGGAAAGAACAACCCCCTGCACCAGGACAGGCTGGGAGTCGAACTGCTGGAGAGCAGCTCTGCAGAGACAGACCTGGGAGTGCTGATTGATAATAAACTAAATATGAGCCAGCAATGTACCCTCGTGGGCAAGAAGCCAATGGCAGCCTGGGGGCATGAGGAAGAGTGTGGCCAGCGGGACGAGGGAGGTTCTTCTCCCCCTCTACTCTGCCCTGGTGAGGCCTCATCTGGAGTCCTGTGTCTAGCTCTGGGCTCCTCAGCTCAAGAGGGACAAGGAACTGCTGGAGAGAGTCCAGTTCAGGGCCACCAAGATGATCAGGGGACTGGAGCATCTTTCATATGAGGAAAGGCTGCGGGAGCTGGGGCTGTTCAGTCTGGAGAAGAGGAAACTGAGGGGTGATCTTATGAATATTGACAACTATCTCAATGGTGGGTGTCAGGAGCTTGGGGCAGCACTTTTTTCTACAGTAGCTAGTAACAGGACAAGGGGTGATGGGATGAAGCTGGAACACAACAAGTTCCACTTAAACATAAGAGAACACTATTTCACCGTGAGGGTGAGGGTGAGGGAGCCCTTGCCCAGGCTGCCCAGAGGGGTTGTGGAGGCTCCTTCCTTGGAGGTCTTCAAGACCCGCCTGGACATGTTCCTATGTGACCTGATCTAGGTGACCCTGCTTCTGCTGGGGAGTTGGACTGGATGGTCTCTAAAGGTCCCTTCCAACCCCCACCATTCTGTGATTCTATGATTCTATGATCTTTGACAAGTCGAGTTCTGTGGAGTGGGACTTGGGACACCCAGCTCTAACCTCCAAGCCAGAAACCTTGGGGACACCTAACACTGCTGAGGGCATTTACTGGGGAAGAAAGCGTTCTGGAAGAGAGTCTGTTCCCCTGCTGACGTTGCTGACAGTCACACCTCCCTTTTCCATCTTGTCTGCAGCAGTGACTCACTGTCAGCCTCTCCTTGAACAGCTGCCTCTGCCCTGCCTCTGTCTCCCTTCCAACCACCTCAGTCAGGGTGGGCTTCCTGCACCTCTTGGCTGAGCCCAAAGCCTCAGATGGTGCCGCAGCCCCACTTTTGACCTGTTCTACTCTGTTGTAAAGAAAGAAGGTTTAGCAAATAGGAGCTCCACCCTGGTCAGCCCAGAGAAATCTCAGCCTCGACATCAGGAGGTATAGACCAGCCTCTGCTCTCACCCCCTGTCTACCTGCTCTACAGTCTGTCCTGAAAGGTAAATCATAGTTACCTTTGCAAGAGGATGGTAGTTGAGGAGAAGTGAGGAGGAAACAACAAACAGTGTAAAAAAGCTGGAAGGCGAGTAGCGAGGGAAGGAGCTGAGTTGTCCCGAGGGCAGCTCAACTGTCCTGCTGGGAGGCCCAACTGGCTCTGGCTGTCCCGCTGGGAGGCTTTATAGTCCCTGGCCAGCTGAGGTCACAAACGCCGGGTGGGGTCTGGAACAGCCCCTGTGTGACAGCAGCAGCGCACAACTTTCTCTGTCTCCCTTGGTGACGGCCACAGCGCTGCCCCTCCCCTGGGATGGCCTCTGGAATCACAGAAGGGCTGCAGGGAGGAGGCAGCTGGGCACCAAGAAATCCGCTCCACAGTGGCTCCCTGGGACACCAGCACAGAGGCTGGGACAGAGCAGAGACTGCGTGGGCAGCCCTGTGAGCTCTTGCAGAAGAAGGGAGCTGCAGGGTGCTGTGGAACTCACAAGCTGTATGTTTGTGATGTCAGGAAAGTGCCAACCAGGACTCAATAGCCAATGTGACTGTCAAGCGGGTGTTTCTGGCAGCGCTGGGCACACAGGGGATGGCTCCACCAAGTGTGTGCCCTGCTTAGAGCAAAACTTTCCACATGTCCCAGACTAGATCTGCATATTCATTGCACTTCTGCATGAGTCCTGCCTCAGTCTGCCCAGGCCACAGCTCCCTCACGCCTCCTTCACTGGGCCTCAGGGGCCATTGAGGATGAAGATCTGAGTCTTCCTCACAGTGTGTTTTTCACCTTTGGCTTCCTGGTGTTTGGCCAAACCACAGGACAGGCTTCAGCAGTTGCTTCTTCACTCCTCTCACTCTGATTTGCCCAAGATAAGTTCTGCTCTTGCCAGATAACAACAGGAGTGAGATGTGCTGCAGTGACAGCTTCTTGTGGCTCTATAAGATCAGCAATGTCCTGAAGCTTGTACTAGCACAAGGGAACAAGCTCCTAACGCCAATATTTCAGATACCAAACACTTACAAATGTGTTCTTGCAGATTTCTGGCTGAATGACGCTTCTGTGCTCTGAGGCTTCTGTAACATCTGCAATTCATTTGACACCTGGGCCAACAGCCTGTCATTGTCTGAAAAAACGCTGGGTTTTGGGTGATCTTTGCTCATTAGACTCTCATTATAACACCTAAACACAGCTCCATCCCAAAGCCCACACAGCTCCAAGGTACCATCAGCCCTCACTCAGCATGTGCTCTGCATTCTCCTCACCCCACACCTTTAAAAGCAAAGTGAGAGCATTACACAGCAATCCAGATGAAGGTCTGTGTGACCAGAGTCACTCCAGCCCCACTTTGAAGGGAAAGAGACTGTGAAAATGGCTTAAGAAAGGGGGCTGTTGGGGAAGACACCATCGTGAATCAGTCAGGGAAGGTTCCATCTCAGGCTGCCTCTGACTCCTGGGAGCAGCCGACGGCTGCACCTCTCTGCCGCCACAGGGACGCCGCTGGCTCAGAGCTGGTTGTGCCAAGGGCTGTCTGGGATAGCTCAGAAGTCCCTCTGCACAGTCGCTTCTCTCATCTCCTGCTGCACTATTCGCAGCCTCAACATCTGCACAAGCTTTGGCAGACGCTGTGTCCATCCCCAGCAGCCCACCAGCACCTGGGGAACCTGTTGCTGCCAGCAACTGCACCGTGGCTTCAGCTGGGTGTCAGAGTCACAGCGAAGCTGGGGAAGGGTCATGAGAACAGGTCTGATTAGGAGAGGCTCAGGGAGCTGGGGATGTTGAGCCCAGAGGAGGCTGAGAGGACACAGGATCGATCACTACAGCTGCCTGAAGGGGGTTGTAGTGACCTGGGGGTCGAGCTCTTCTCATTTTTAGCTTGCAAAGTGGTACTTTTTGGAAGAAATCCTCATTTTCACCATCCAAAGTGAGAGTTTTCTCTTCCAAACCCTCATTTGGGGGCCCATACCCTCCTTTTTAGCTTCCATTGCCTTCTTTGGAGGCCTAAGCCTCCATCTTAAGCTTTCAAACCTCACTTGGTGACCCAAACCCTAATTTTTGCTCCCAAAGCCCGATTTTCAGCTTCCAGACCTTGGGTTTAGATTTCAAATCGTCCTTTTCTACATCCAAACCATCATTTTTACTTTCCAAAGTCTCTTTTTTGTGTTCAAACCCCCATTTTATGCTTCCTAACCCTCATGTCTTAGCTTCCAAACACTCAATTTTAGCTTCCAAATGCTTGTTTTGTGGCCCAGATGCTCATTTTTAGCTTCCAAAGCCTCTTTTTTGCCTTTTTCAACCTTATTGCTTGGATCCCAGCCCTCAAGGTTTTGATTCCAAAGTCTCACTTTGTGGCCCAACAGTGAATGGAAGGAGCAGCCGGAAACCTGCTCCTGGCAATAGCTCAAGCTATTCCTGTTCCCTTGCCTGGGACTACAGCTTGGCTGCAGCTTGAGGTTTTGGTGTGGTGGTTCAAACTTGGCTGGGTCACAGGAGCCCACCAAGTCGCTCTATCCCTCCCCCTTCTCAGCTGGACAGCAGAGAGAGAAATAAAACAAGAGGTTTGTAAGGACAGGGAGATCTCTCAGCAATTAATGTCTAGGGCAAACCACACTCAGTGTGGGGAGAAAAGGTTTGATTTATTAATGAACCCTTCAAACTGAGCAGGGAGAGGAGACCTTCTCCTCTGGAGGTCTTCAAAAGCCACCTGGACATGTTCATAGAATCATAGAATCACAGAATGGTGGGGGCTGGAAGAGACCTTTAGAGATCATCCAGTGCAATCCCACTGCTTTGACAGCCAGTGTGTGTCTGTGGGAAATGTTTCACAACCAGTGTGTGAGCAAAGGTTTGATCCTTTTTAGCCCTGCTCAGTGTCAGACTTTTCCTGACAGTGTGAACAATGCTGTGCCTCTAGCAGAAGTTCTAAATTATGGCCAGTAGTGATTCCAGAGGCCATCCCAAGGAAGGGGCAGCGCTGTGGCCGTCACCAAGGGAGAGGGAGACCTTTGGGCACTGCTGATGTCACACAGGGGCTGTTCCAGACCCCACCCGGCGTTGTGACCTCACCTGGCCAGGGGCTGTGGAGCCTCCCAGCGGGACAGCCAGAGTCAGTTGGGCTGAGCTGCCCTCGGGAGGACTCAGCTCCATCTGTAGCTACTTGCCTTTGTGCTTTCTTCAACGACTGCTTGTTTGCTGCCCACTTCTCCTCAACTTCCATCCCCTTCCAAAGGTAAGGATGAACCAAATCTGCACCTCCAGTTCGATCTCTAGGCTGAGCTCTTGCCCCTGCCTAGGCTGGCCATGGCTATGGGAAGTGTTGCTCTGTTCTAGTTTAGATTGTGGTCCAAAAAGGAGGCTACAGAGGAGGGTTTGTGCCCAAACAGGAGGGTTTGGAAGCTCAAGATGGTAGAGCAGAGCTGAGAGTTTCAGGAGCAGCTGGAAAACTGCTCCTGGAAATACCTCAAGGCATTTGTGCCACTTTTGCCTTCCTGTTTCTTTCCCTGTGTCTATTTGAACGTGCTGTCTGTTCTCCTGCTAGATCCTGCTGAGGCTGTGTGCAATGTCTCTGCGCTTCTGCAGCGTGATCCCATACGTCGTGCCCGGAGCGCTGGCACTGCTGGGCTGCTGGTGGCTCTATTCCTCCCGCAAAGCGCAGGCCAGAGACCATGAGGAACCGGCCACAGCTGCTGAGGAAGCGCTGGAGGAAGGAGGCACAGAGAAGGAATCGTGGCCCCAGAGAGAAGCCTGTGTCCCTCAGGGACTCTCTTCCTCATTGGAAGAGGAATGCCCAGAGACTGAGCTTCCAGAAGTGTCAACACCACCAGTTGTGCCGAGCACCCAGGAGGATGACAAAGACAGAGAAGAGCCAGCAGGATGTGCAGGGGAAAGCAGCGTCCCTGCTGCTGTTTGTGTCCCCGTGCAGAGCACAGAGTGTCCCGGCAGCGCTGCAGCCAGCCCCGCACAGGGCTCAGGCTCAGGCGCCGACGCAGAGCAGCGGCCGGCAGCAGCGCCGGCAGCGCCAGGAGCCGGGCAGAAGCCGAGCTATGCCCAGATAGCTGCTGCGCTGCCGCCATCCCCGCAGGCAGAGCCCCGGGCTGAGGAAGCGCTGCCGGGTGCCGCGCGGGATGTGCCCGCTGGGCTCTGCCCGGCTGCAGCTGCCCCAGCTGATGCCCCTCCGCAGGCGGCCGGCGCTGCTGCCCCTGAGCGGGGGCTGGCGGAGGCGGCGGCAGCGGCTGAGCACACGGCTGCCAGCAGGGATGCTGCGGGGCTGCTGGCGGCGGGCAGCGACGCGCGTGGCGTGGCAGGTAAGGGCTGTGCCGGGCTGCTGGGCACCTGGCTGGGCTGGGGCACCGACACAAACGGCTGCTGCTCCACTTGGGGCAGCGTTTGCTCAGCACTTCTTGGACTGTCTTGCCTCTGCTGCTGGGGAAAGGGTCACTGGGTTTGAGGGGCTGCTGCTGAACTCGGGCCTCCTCCTGTTGCATTCCCAGAGGTGGGCTGGTTTCTCCCCAGGCATCAAGGGTGTGTGATGGGACTTGACCCTTCGTGACATCCTGGGGAACCTGATGGAGGAGCATCCCCATGGAATGCGTAGCAAGTGCTCAGTGTCACCTCTCTAGGAAAGGATCTCATTGCCTGGCCTGCTGTGTGGCAGCTGCACTGTGTGGGCTGTCTGAATGCTGACCTGTGTGCCTGTCTTGCAGGTGTAAATGGCTCTGACAAGCACTCGGAGGACACAGACGGTCCCGAGTGGCAGATTCTGACCCGAAAGAAGCGCGGCCAAAGAGGAAAATCCAAGGTGGTTGTCTGGGCAATAGAGGTGCCAAAGGTAAGCAGCCACTGTCCTGCTCGTGCCTCCTGCCCTGCTCTACAGAGACACTTTCAGCTGTCATGGGGACCCAACAGGAATGAAGAAGAGGTGCAGAGATGGAAAGAAGAGGCATGTTAGAGCTACACCCAGGGCTGGTGGTTGGAGTCCTTCTCCAGCACCTTCCACCCTGATCTGTCAGGGTGATGCTCTGAAAGCCTTCAGAAGGCTTTGAGGGTTCACAGCTCCTAAGAGCAGGGGATGAATTGTGGTGCTTTCCACTGTGCAGGAGGGTCACGCTCCCGCTGCCTGTCCAAACCCACCCTGCAAATGAGCTGCAGGAACCAGGAAGATGGGCAAAAGAAGCCCCAGCGCTCAGTGGGGTTTGATGTACATTTCTCTCCTTGACTCTTGCTTTCTTGTCCTTCATCAAGGATACAGTCAGATACTTGATTGGCAAGCAAGGACAGTTTATTAACAGCTTGAGGAGAGAGTCTGGGGCCACAATTTCTCTCTCAGCGCTCCCTGATGTCGAAGACTACGAAGTCTGTCACATCAAAGGTAAGAGGAATGCCTCTTTGTTCAGAGTCTAGAGCGTAGCTTGGGGGCTTTAATTAGACTAGAAATGGCTTCAGTGGCTTGGCAAGGCCACGGCTTTTACCCAAGTGTTCTGCTCAGGGCTGTTCCAGCAGAGGGATGTGGCAAGTGGCCTGGGCCTGGGCACGTGCAGCCTCTGTTGTAGGGCTGGGAATGCATTTGAGCAGCTTTGGCTGCTGGAGCTGAAGCAGCCCCTTTTGCAGGATCCCTTTGGGCTTGAAGCGGCAGATAGGGGATGCTTCTCAGCGTCTTGTCTGGGAACGATGTTGGAGCAATTGGGGCTGAAAAGTGTCTGTCAGTGAGTTGGGTCTATACTGGAGGCCAGAGACGTTCCAAGTGGGGCCTGGGGCTCTGAGTTGCTCATGTTGGTTGGATATCAGGCTCTGTGTCCAATCTGTTCCAACGGAACTTGTCAGTGCAGCTCAGGAGGCTTCTGGCAGCTGGGTTGCTTCCCATGGCAGGGCTGGAGGTGTCCTCAGCCTACCTGTGCTGCTGACCTTGGGTGGGATTCTTGTCTTCCAGGCCTCTCCCATGAAGTTGAAGGAGCGCTGAGCCTGATTGGCAGGAGGTTCAAACACCTGTGTCTTGACAACATCTACCATCTGCATCCCCCTGCACCGGTGACACGTCCTTCTGTCCCTAGGACTGCAAAGTCCCAGACGCCTCAAGCGCTTGCAACACAGAAAAAGAAGAGGGAATAGTAGTAAATTGTAGTAAATAGTAGTAATTGTAGTAAATACACTACAAAATAAAGTCTAATGTTGCCAAAGAAAAACACGGGAAACAAAGGAAACTTGACAGAAAGTGAAGTACAGAAACTTGAGGGAAAGCCAGAGCCCCAGGCAGCTGCTGCCACCTGGACACAGGCTCTGCTGCCCAGGGCGGCCCCTAGTGCAGGGCTTTGCAGATGGCCAGGGAGCGGCCGTGGCACATGATGGGGAGAAGATACCGCTGTCCTGAAATGAAAAGGAGAGTCCTCAATGTGTGGGCAGCACATCCCAAGTAGGAGTTGTCCCAATTGTCCCAGTGGGAATTGGCCATAGCTTTGGGGACAGTGGTGAAGGTGACGTCCAGGTCCGAGAGGGAGAGGCTGAGGAGGAAGTCCATGGGAGTGGGGAGGGGGTGGTCACAGGCTACGGCGCTGATGACAAGGCCGTTGGCCAGGAGGGCAGCCAGGGAGATGCCCAGGCAGAGCCCAAAGGGCAGCAGCTGCAGCTGCCCCGTGTCTGCCAAGGGCAGGAGCAGGAACTGGCTGCTGCAGCTGCTGTTGGGCATTTGCTGTTCCTTTGAAGGAGAGCCTTTTAAAAACAGCAATGTGCAAGGAAAATAGAAGACAGACTCCTCTGAGCAAAGCCACTCCATTCTTCAGGTAATCACCCTCCCAATGAAATGCATTTCTCTGCTGTGGTGTGTGTTGGCTGTGAGGGGCAGGAGCTCTGCTCCTGTGCTGCTGAGGAGTCAACTTTTCTGTGTCAGGGGTGCTCTTTTTTGGGATAGAACTCACTTTTATCACTGAAAACTGGAGGAATCTTGGCACAGGACGTGGAAAGGTTCCTCTCTCTGTGCCTTAGTGCAGTCAGGAGAGCTGCAGTGCCCATTAGTCTTTTTCCTCTCTGCCCTGTGTTTTCCCTCATGCTGCCTTGAAGATGACTTCACACACAAGTAACTCCTCTAAAAGCATCTGGGCCGTAAGTCAAGCAGGACAGTCCTGTTGCAAAGGGCACTTCTGCAGACTCTGCTCTGTCCTACCTGGCGATGGAGCTGTTCTGGAGAAACAGGACACAACTCCTGCTCCAGAGAAGCAAAGGGAACAGGATCACAACAATCAGAATATCAGACCAATCCTAATGAGGCTGAGGAAGTGACCCTGACTCTGTCTGCAAGCCAAAGTGTGCTGAGTCCTGACACTCCCTGCTTTATCCTCCTCTCAGTGGCACAAATGAGGGATTTGTCTGCTCTTCAAATGAGAGGAGTTTCTGTGTCCCATTGCCCAGCCAGACAACCCAGAGGTGAAGACTGTTAGAACAGGATCCTTCCCTTTCAGATAGCCCCTGCTTGAATATGTGCACTGGGAAATGTCCCGGGGCTGGTCTGGAGCTCTGAATGGCTTTCAGTGCTTTCTTAACAAAGACAGAATTGCCAGGTGTAGGAGGGGAATTGCTGTGTTTCCTGAGAAATCATTGAAAAGATGAATGAAAAACAGTTCCTACACGTCTGTGTGAAAGATTCACCGAGGAGGGCAAGGGGAGAGCTCCCCAGCATGGCCGTGGCAACTCAGGATGGCTGCTGCTGCCTCGCAGATCTTGCCATGGGATGTTTAGGAAGGGACCAAACCAAGGCAAAGGGTGAGATCAGGTGGCTTCTGGAGGACAGAGGTTGGAAAACAGAGAGAAAAGGGGTTGAAAGGAGCAGGTCACACATAAACAGGGGTCTGATCAGTCCACTTCTGTGGCCTTGCCTTGCAGCTGATCACCACAGCCTGTCCTGCTTTCCCAATACCTGCACATCCGAGTGCTTTCTAGGGCAAGGGAGCTCTCTGCTCTAGGTACAGATGGAGGTCCGAATGCCAGCCCTTCTGAGTGGGAACTACAAGTCGTCAGGTCTAGTGTTCTCTGTTGGGGGCAACTGGTGAGAGCAGTGGGGGGGTGTGTGTGTGTGGTGGTTTGGCCCAACCAGCCCAGCAGCAGCACGACAGTCTCTCGCTCGGTGCCCACATCCACCCCCACCCTCGTTAGGATGGCAGAGGCCCCAGCGAAATGGCAGTAAAAAGATCACCAAGGTTGTTGTGGATGGAGACAAGGGCAGGGAGGGCTCGCTGCCAGTGACGGTCCTGAGCAAAACAGACTCCAGTGCTTGACCGAGAGAGGAGAGTAGGAAAGCTTATTCTACAAGAAATACGAAGGTGGGAGCTCTCCTCATTCGTGTGCAGTCAGTCTGCTGAGCCCAGACTCAAATAAAGGCTGCCCTGGGACCCCTCTACAGCAGTAGGATGGACACCTTGTGACTGGGTTTGTGGTGCCAGCTTTGACGTGAACAAGCCATTCTTCAAAGCTGGCCATGGTCAGGGAATCACGGAATCACAGAGTGGTGGGGTTGGAAGGGAGCTTTAGAGATCATCTAGTCCAACCCCCCCTGCTAAAGCAGGTCCATCTCTGTCAGGTCACACAGGAACGTGTCCATATAGGTTCCGAGAGCTCCAAGGAAGGAGCCTCCACACCCTCCCTGGGCAGCCTGGGCCAGGGCTCCCTCACCTCACAGGGAAACATTGTTTTCCTTACATTTCAATGGAACTTTTGTTGTTCCAGCTTCTTTCCATGACCTCTTGTCCTGTCACTGCCTACAACAGGAAAAAAAGGGAAACCCCAGCTTCCTGACACCCACCATGTAGACGTTTGTAACTGTCAATGAGATCCCCCCTCAGTCTCCTCCAGACTAAACAGCCCCAGATCAGAAGAAAGCCCCCAGCCACAGCTCTCCTACTCCTCTAGAGAGGTCCCAGGGGAGCCTGTCAGCCAGCAAAGTGCTCCCTTGCCAGCTCCTGTGATGTGGGAGCTATGACAGAATCACAGAGTGGTAGGAGCTGGAAGGGACCTCTAGAGATCATCTAGGCAAGCCCTCTGCTAAAGCTCCCAACTAGATCAGGTCACACGGGAAGGTGTCCAGGCCGGGCCTGAGAACCTGCAGAACAGGAGCCTCCAGAGCCTCCTGGGGCAGCCTGTGCCAGGGCTCCCTCAGCCTTCCTCTAAAGAGGCTTTTCCTTCGGTGAGACTACTTGTGTTGCAGCTCTTGTCCATCAGCCCTGGTGCTCTCCCTGGGCACTCCCATCCCGCCCCATCCCCTTGCCATGCAACTGTCAAAGTGCCAAAGTGCCGAGCTGCCGGCTTCAGTCTTCTTCCCTAGGGCGCGTCCCCCCCTGGCCCAGCCCCAGCGCCAAGGACACCCAGCCCAGGGCTGCGTCATGGGCTCGTCTTTATTGCAGGAGCCGTGGCGGCGCTGCTGCGGCGGCACAGCAGCGGTGCTGGCGGCGGCCGGGAGGCTCAGGCCCAGCGGCCGCGCGGCGGATCAGAGCCGGCCGGGCTCAGCCACGGCGGCGGCCGCGCGTCCCGCGGCGGCAGCTGCGCGTCCCGCGGCGGCGGCGGCTCCTCACGGGCCGCGGGCGCCTGGGCTGCCCGGCCCTGCGGGCTCTCTTGGCTCGGCGTGGGCCCCGGGAGCGGCGGCTCCTGCTGCGGCTCCTGCTGCGGCTCCTGCTGCGCGCTCTGCGGCTCCGGGCCCGGGCCATGCTGCCGCTGCCCGAGCGTGCTGCTCAGCCGCTGCCCGCGCTGCCGGCTCCCTGCCCCCGGCCCGCTTTTATAGGGCTGCTGGGGCCGGGCCCTTTGTGACAGCGCCACCTTCTCTGGCCCATCCACGCTCTCGGGCACCTTCTCTCAGCACTGACGTCACCAGGGCTGCACCCGCCGGGCTGCGCGTGGGCTCCAGCGCAACGATGGTGCTGACCACAGGGCATCCTACAGGGACCGCAGGGAAAAGACACCACGGCAGAGCCTGTTTGCTGTCAGGACTTGTGACCCTGTGATGGATCCAGGCTGGAGCAGTCTGTCCCTGAAGGACTGCTCTCCTGCTGCGTGACCCTCGCTGGGGCAGGGTGTGAGGAGCTGCCCCTGTGGCAGGCCCCAGGCTGGAGCAGTTGGTGAGGAGCTGCAGCCCAAGGGAAGGAGCCACGCTGGAGCAGTTGGGGAGGGACTGTCTCCCGTGGGAGGGAGCCCACAGTGCAGCAGTGGGAAGTGTCAGGAGGCCTCCCCCTGAGAAGCAGCAGCATCAAAGTGCATCTGTAATGAACTGACCCCAACTCCCACTCCCCATCCCCTGCGCTGCTGGGGGGGGAAGGAAGGAGAGTCTTGGGAAGAGGAGGGGTGGGAGGAGGTTTTTTTAAGATGATTTCATTTCTCACCTCCCTGCTCTTATTGTTCCTTTAATAAATCACACCTTTTTCTCCCCAGGTTGTTTCTGTTCTGCCTGTGATGCTCATTGCTGAGTGATCTCTCCATCCTTATCTGAACTCACAAGCCATTTGTTATCTCTCTCTCTCTCTCCTGTCCAGTTTGGACTTGGTGGGCACTGGGCTAAACCACCACCCAATGCCTCTTAGTAATGAGTCACCCATAATGAGCACCCGTCGCTTCTTGCTACGGTGCCCATTACCTGTTGCTGGTGAAGCAGCTGATGGTGAATTGTTTGCTGGGGTTTCCCTTGGATCCAGCTTGCTCATCCAAGTCCCTTGCCACCAGTGCCTCACACTTATTTGTAGTTACACGGAATCTTAAGGGTTGGAAGGGACCTCGAAAGCTCATCCAGTCCAACTCCCCTGCCAGAGCAGGGCTAACTAGAGTAGGTTACACAGGAACTTGTTCAGGTGGGTTTGGAATGTCTCCAGAGAAGGAGCCTCCACAGCCCATCTGGGCAGCCCCTTCCAGTGCTCCCTCACCTCAACAGGGAAGAAGTTTTTCCTTGTGTTTCTTTGGAACCTCTTCTCTTCCAGTTTGTAGCATTGCCCCTTGTCCTGTCATTGGTCATCAGTGAGCACAGCCTGGCTCCATCCTCCTGACACCCATGCTTGATGGATTTGTAAACAGTCCTGTGGTCACCTCTCAGTCTCCTCCAAGCTGAAGACACCCAGCTCCCTCAGCCTTTCGTCACAAGGGAGATGCTCTACTCCCTTCATCATCTTTGTGGCCCTGTGCTGAACTCTCCCCAGCAGCTCCCTGTCCTTCTGGAACTGAGGGGCCCAGACCAGATACAATATTCCAGATGTGGTCTCACAGGGCAGAGGAGAAGGGGAGCAGAACCTCTCTCCAACTACTGCCCACAGCCCTTCTAATCCACCCCAACATGCCATTGGAATTCTTGGCCACGAGGGCCCATTGCTGGCTCATGCTCATCCTGCTGCCCACTGGCACCCTCAGCACCCTTTCCCCTACACTTCTCTCTGAGTTCATTCCCCAACCTGTACTGGTACATGGGGTTGTTCTTGCCCAGATGCGAGACTCTACACTTGCCCTTGTTGAAGTTCATTAGATTTTTCTCTGCCCAACCCTCCAGCCTGTCCAGGTCTGGTTGAATGGCAGCACAGCCTCTGGGCTGGCAGCTACTGCCCCTAGTTTAGTATCATCAGCAAACTTGCTGACAGTGCCTTGAACAGTACTGGTCCCAGCACCGACCCCTGCGGGAGTCACAGGCCTCCAACTAGACCCTGACCTGTTGATCACCACTCTCTGCCTTCTTCCCTTCAACCAGTTCACAACCCACCCCACCACCTGATCATCCCGCCCACACTGTCTCAGTTTTGTGGCCAGGATGCTGTGGGAGACGGTGTCAGACGCTGGACTGAAATCGTTGCCTGCCCGTCCTCCCTGCTCGCCCTGCCTGTGCCACCTGCCGCACAAGCTGCTGTGCCAGGCCCTGGCTGATGCCCAGGCTCTGTTTGCCCATCCTGGTCACTGAGCTCCCTGGGGAATGTTTAAAGCCCTGTGGTTGCAGCGACTCCAACACTCACCAGGAGCATCCCCTCGTGACACCTGCTGGCTCCTGGCGGGGCTCCTCGCTTCTCCTCCGTTCCCTGCGCTCCAGGAACCCCCAGATACCCTCAACCGGCCACTCAGCCGGAAAGAAACGAACCAGGCACTGCCGTGTGTCCCTCTGATACAATGCCATCTCTGCCAGAGAAGAGTCATTGCTACATTCTTCCTCAATTCTTCCCAGTCATCATTGCACAGGGAGTGGTGGAACAACTTGGTAGGCACCAGGCAGCCAGTCAGGGCAAAACCATCACATGAGCCCAAAAGCCAAGAAAGTTGCAGCTGAGAAAGATGTGCTTGGTAGTGAGAGACACAAGAAAGGTCCCAGCCTCAGGTTTTCATCTCCTTAAGAGAGGTCCCAGGGTTGCCTGTCAGCCAGCAAACTTCGACCTTCCCAGCCCTACTGCTGTGGGAGCTCTCCTCAATGGTATGCAGGGAGTCTGCTTAACCCAGCCTGAAAAAGCCAGGCTGCAGCTGAGAAAGAGATAGGACAGATCCTGAGGGACAGCAAAAAGGCCCCAGCCTCAGGTATCCCACTCCTGTAGAGGGGTCCCAGGGCAGCCGTTTTTCACTCTGGGCTGAGCAGACTGAATGCACACGAATGAGGAGAGCTCCTACACCAAGAGTAGGATGAAGGCAGAACTTTGCGGGCAGACAGGCTGCCATGGAACCGCTGAAAAGTGTGAGAAACCTGGGGCTGGGGGCTTTGGGGTGTCCCTCAGTGTCCACCCTGTCCCCTGAATCTCTCTTGGCTGCATCTGGGCTTTTTCAGTCTCACCTGAGCAGCTTAGAAAGAAAACACGGGTGCCCTGCACAATCCTTTCTGTTCCTGTGTCGTGGTGTCTTTTCCCTGCGGTCCCTGTAGGATGCCCTGTGGTCAGCACCATCGTTGCGCTGGAGCCCACGCGCAGCCCGGCGGGTGCAGCCCTGGTGACGTCAGTGCTGAGAGAAGGTGCCCGAGAGCGTGGATGGGCCAGAGAAGGTGCCGCTGTCACAAAGGGCCCGGCCCCAGCAGCCCTATAAAAGCGGGCCGGGGGCAGGGAGCCGGCAGCGCGGGCAGCGGCTGAGCAGCACGCTCGGGCAGCGGCAGCATGGCCCGGGCCCGGAGCCGCAGAGCGCGCAGCAGGAGCCGCAGCAGGAGCCGCAGCAGGAGCCGCCGCTCCCGGGGCCCACGCCGAGCCAAGAGAGCCTGCAGGGCCGGGCAGCCCAGGCGCCCGCGGCCCGTGAAAAGCCGCCGCCGCCGCGGGACGCGCGGCCGCCGCCGTGGCTGAGCCCGGCCGGCTCTGATCCGCCACGCGGCCGCTGGGCCTGAGCCTCCCGGCCGCCGCCAGCACCGCTGCTGTGCCGCCGCAGCAGCGCCGCCACGGCTCCTGCAATAAAGACGAGCCCATGACGCAGCCCTGGGCTGGGTGTCCTTGGCACTGGGGCTGGGCCAGGGGGGGACACGCCCTAGGGAAGAAGACTGAAGCCGGCAGCTCGGCACTTTGGCACTTTGACAGTTGCATGGCAAGGGGATGGGGCGGGATGGGAGTGCCCAGGGAGAGCACCAGGGCTGATGGACAAGAGCTGCAACACAAGTAGTCTCACCGAAGGAAAAGCCTCTTTAGAGGAAGGCTGAGGGAGCCCTGGCACAGGCTGCCCCAGGAGGCTCTGGAGGCTCCTGCTCTGCAGGTTCTCAGGCCCGGCCTGGACACCTTCCCGTGTGACCTGATCTAGTTGGGAGCTTTAGCAGAGGGCTTGCCTAGATGATCTCTAGAGGTCCCTTCCAGCTCCTACCACTCTGTGATTCTGTCATAGCTCCCACATCACAGGAGCTGGCAAGGGAGCACTTTGCTGGCTGACAGGCTCCCCTGGGACCTCTCTAGAGGAGTAGGAGAGCTGTGGCTGGGGGCTTTCTTCTGATCTGGGGCTGTTTAGTCTGGAGGAGACTGAGGGGGGATCTCATTGATAGTTACAAACGTCTACATGGTGGGTGTCAGGAGGCTGGAGTTTCCCTTTTCTTCCTCTTGTAGGCAGTGGCAGGACAAGAGGTCATGGAAAGAAGCTGGAACAACAAAAGTTCCATTGAAATGTAAGGAAAACAATGTTTCCCTGTGAGGTGAGGGAGCCCTGGCCCAGGCTGCCCAGGGAGGGTGTGGAGGCTCCTTCCTTGGAGCTCTCTGAACCTATATGGACACGTTCCTGTGTGACCTGACAGAGATGGACCTGCTTTAGCGGGGGGGTTGGACTAGATGATCTCTAAAGCTCCCTTCCAACCCCACCACTCTGTGATTCCGTGATTCCCTGACCATGGCCAGCTTTGAAGAATGGCTTGTTCACGTCAAAGCTGGCACCACAAACCCAGTCACAAGGTGTCCATCCTACTGCTGTAGAGGGGTCCCAGGGCAGCCTTTATTTGAGTCTGGGCTGAGCAGACTGACTGCACACGAATGAGGAGAGCTCCCACCTTCGTATTTCTTGTAGAATAAGCTTTCCTACTCTCCTCTCTCGGTCAAGCACTGGAGTCTGTTTTGCTCAGGACCGTCACTGGCAGTGAGCCCTCCCTGCCCTTGTCTTCATCCACAACAACCTTGGTGATCTTTTTACTGCCATTTCGCTGGGGCCTCTGCCATCCTAACGAGGGTGGGGGTGGATGTGGGCACCGAGCGAGAGACTGTCGTGCTGCTGCTGGGCTGGTTGGGCCAAACCACCACACACACACACACCCCCCCACTGCTCTCACCAGTTGCCCCCAACAGAGAACACTAGACCTGACGACTTGTAGTTCCCACTCAGAAGGGCTGGCATTCGGACCTCCATCTGTACCTAGAGCAGAGAGCTCCCTTGCCCTAGAAAGCACTTGGATGTGCAGGTATTGGGAAAGCAGGACAGGCTGTTATGATCAGCTGCAAGGCAAGGCCACAGAAGTGGACTGATCAGACCCCTGTTTCGTGTGACCTGCTCCTTTCAACCCCTTTTCTCTCTGTTTTCCCACCTCTGTTCCTCCAGAAACCACCTGATCTCACCCTTTGCCTTGGTTTGGTCCTTTCCTACACATCCCATGGCAAGATCTGCGAGGCAGCAGCCATCCTGAGTTGCCACGGCCATGCTGGGGAGCTCTCCCCTTGCCCTCCTCGGTGAATCTTTCACACAGACGTGTTGGAATTGTTTTTCACTCCTCTTTTCAATGATTTCTCAGGAAACACAGCAATTCCCCTCCTACACCTGGCAATTCTGTCTTTGTTAAGAAAGCACTGAAAGCCATTCAGAGCTCCAGACCAGCCCCGGGACATTTCCCAGTGCACATATTCAAGCAGGGGCTATGTGAAAGGGAAGGATCCTGTTCTAACAGTCTTCACCTCTGGGTTGTCTGGCTGGGCAATGGGACATAGAAACTCCTCTCATTTGAAGAGCAGACAAATCCCTCATTTGTGCCACTGAGAGGAGGATAAAGCAGGGAGTGTCAGGACTCAGCACACTTTGGCTTGCAAACAGAGTCAGGGTCACTTCCTCAGCCTCATTAGGATTGGTCTGATATTCTGATTGTTGTGATCCTGTTCCCTTTGCTTCTCTGGAGCATGAGTTGTGTCCTGCTTTGTCCAGGACAGCTCCATCGCCAGGGTGGGACAGAGAAGAGTCTGCAGAAATGCCCTTTGCAACAGGACTGTCCTGCTTGACTTACAGCCCAGATGCTTTTAGAGGAGTTACTTGTGTGTGAAGTCATCTTCAAGGCAGCACAAGGGCAAACACAGGGCAGAGAGGAAAAAGACTAATGGGCACTGCAGCTCTTCTGACTGCACTAAGGCACAGAGAGAGGAACCTTTCCATGTCCTGTGCCAAGATTCCTCCAATTTTCAGTGATAAAAGTGAGTTCTATCCCAAAAAAGAGCACCCCCTGACACAGAAAAGTTGACTCCTCAGCAGCACAGGAGCAGAGCTCCTGCCCCTCACAGCCAACACACACCACAGCAGAGAAATGCATTTCATTGGGAGGGTGATTACCTGAAAAATGAACTGGCTTTGCTCAGAGGAGTCTGTCTTCTATTTTCCCTGCACTTTGCTGTTTTTAAAAGGCTCTCCTTCAAAGGAACAGCAAATGCCCAACAGCAGCTGCATCAGCCAGTTCCTGCTCCTGCCCTTGGCAGACACGGGGCAGCTGCAGCTGCTGCCCTTTGGGCTCTGCCTGGGCATCTCCCTGGCTGCCCTCCTGGCTAACGGCCTCGTCATCAGCGCCGTAGCCTGTGACCACCCCCTCCCCACTCCCATGGACTTCCTCCTCAGCCTCTCCCTCTCAGACCTGGGCGTCACCTTCACCACTGTCCCCAAAGCTATGGCCAATTCCCACTGGGACAATTGGGACAACTCCTACTTGGGATGTGCTGCCCACACATTGAGGACTCTCCTTTTCATTTCAGGACAGCGGTATCTTCTCCCCATCATGTGCCACGGCCGCTCCCTGGCCATCTGCAAAGCCCTGCACTAGGGGCCCCCCTGGGCAGCAGAGCCTGTGTCCAGGTGGCAGCAGCTGCCTGGGGCTCTGGCTTTCCCTCAAGTTTCTGTACTTCACTTTCTGTCAAGTTTTTCTTTGGCAACATTAGACTTTATTTTGTAGTGTATTTACTACAATTACTACTATTTACTACAATTTCCTACTATTCCCTCTTCTTTTTCTGTGTTGCAAGCACTTGTGGTATCTGGGACTTTGCAGTCCTAGGGACAGAAGGACGTGTCACCGGTGCAGGGGGATGCAGATGGTAGATGTTGTCAAGACACAGGTGTTTGAACCTCCTGCCAATCAGGCTCAGCGCTCCTTCAACTTCATGGGAGAGGCCTGGAAGACAAGAATCCCACCCAAGGTCAGCAGCACAGGCAGGCTGAGGACACCTCCAGCCCTGCCATGGGAAGCAACCCAGCTGCCAGAAGCCTCCTGAGCTGCACTGACAAGTTCAGTTGGAACAGATTGGACACAGACCCTGATATCCAACCAACGTGAGCAGCTCAGAGCCCCAGGCCCCACTTGGAATGGCTTTGGCCTCCAGTATAGACCCAACTCACTCACAGACACTTTTCAGCCCGAATTGCTCCAACATCGTTCCCAGTCAGGATGCTGAGAAGCATCCCCTATCTGCTGCTTCAAGCACAAAGGGATCCTGCAAAAGGGGCTGCTTCAGCTCCAGCAGCCAAAGCTGCTCAAATGCATTCCCAGCCCTACAACAGAGGCTGCACGTGCCCAGGCCCAGGCCACTTGCCACATCCCTCTGCTGGAACAGCCCTGAGCAGAACACTTGGGTAAAAGCCGTGGCCTTGCCAAGCCACTGAAGCCATTTCTAGTCTAATTAAAGCCCCCAAGCTACGCTCTAGACTCTGAACAAAGAGGCATTCCTCTTACCTTTGATGTGACAGACTTCGTAGTCTTCGACATCAGGGAGCGCTGAGAGAGAAATTGTGGCCCCAGACTCCCTCCTCAAGCTGTTAATAAATTGTCCTTGCTTGCCAATCAAGTATCTGACTGTATCCTTGATGAAGGACAAGAAAGCAAGAGTCAAGGAGAGAAATGTACATCAAACCCCACTGAGCGCTGGGGCTTCTTTTGCCCATCTTCCTGGTTCCTGCAGCTCATTTGCAGGGTGGGTTTGGATAGGCAGCGGGAGCGTGACCCTCCTGCACAGGGGAAAGCACCACAATTCATCCCCTGCTCTTAGGAGCTGTGAACCCTCAAAGCCTTCTGAAGGCTTTCAGAGCATCACCCTGACAGATCAGGGTGGAAGGTGCTGGAGAAGGACTCCAACCACCAGCCCTGGGTGTAGCCCTAACATGCCTCTTCTTTCCATCTCTGCACCTCTTCTTCATTCCTGTTGGGTCCCCATGACAGCTGAAAGTGTCTCTGTAGGGCAGGGCAGGAGGCACGAGCAGGACAGTGGCTGCTTACCTTTGGCACCTCTATTGCCCAGACAACCACCTTGGATTTTCCTCTTTGGCCGCGCTTCTTTCGGGTCAGAATCTGCCACTCGGGACCGTCTGTGTCCTCCGAGTGCTTGTCAGAGCCATTTACACCTGCAAGACAGGCACACAGGTCAGCATTCAGACAGCCCACACAGTGCAGCTGCCACACAGCAGGCCAGGCAATGAGATCCTTTCCTAGAGAGGTGACACTGAGCACTTGCTACGCATTCCATGGGGATGCTCCTCCATCAGGTTCCCCAGGATGTCGCAATGAGTCAAGTCCCATCACACACCCTTGATGCCTGGAGAGTAACCAGCCCACCTCTGGGAATGCAACAGGAGGAGGCCTGAGTTCAGCAGCAGCCCCTCAAACCCAGTGACCCTTTCCCCAGCAGCAGAGGCAAGACAGTCCAAGAAGTGCTGAGCAAACGCTGCCCCAAGTGGAGCAGCAGCCGTTTGTGTCAGTGCCCCAGCCCAGCCAGGTGCCCAGCAGCCCGGCACAGCCCTTACCTGCCGCGCCACGCGCGTCGCTGCCCGCCGCCAGCAGCCCCGCAGCATCCCTGCTGGCAGCCGTGTGCTCAGCCGCTGCCGCCGCCTCCGCCAGCCCCCGCTCAGGGGCAGCAGCGCCGGCCGCCTGCGGAGGGGCATCAGCTGGGGCGGCTGCAGCCGGGCAGAGCCCAGCGGGCACATCCCGCGCGGCACCCGGCAGCGCTTCCTCAGCCCGGGGCTCTGCCTGCGGGGATGGCGGCAGCGCAGCAGCTATCTGGGCATAGCTCGGCTTCTGCCCGGCTCCTGGCGCTGCCGGCGCTGCTGCCGGCCGCTGCTCTGCGTCGGCGCCTGAGCCTGAGCCCTGTGCGGGGCTGGCTGCAGCGCTGCCGGGACACTCTGTGCTCTGCACGGGGACACAAACAGCAGCAGGGACGCTGCTTTCCCCTGCACATCCTGCTGGCTCTTCTCTGTCTTTGTCATCCTCCTGGGTGCTCGGCACAACTGGTGGTGTTGACACTTCTGGAAGCTCAGTCTCTGGGCATTCCTCTTCCAATGAGGAAGAGAGTCCCTGAGGGACACAGGCTTCTCTCTGGGGCCACGATTCCTTCTCTGTGCCTCCTTCCTCCAGCGCTTCCTCAGCAGCTGTGGCCGGTTCCTCACGGTCTCTGGCCTGCGCTTTGCGGGAGGAATAGAGCCACCAGCAGCCCAGCAGTGCCAGCGCTCCGGGCACGACGTATGGGATCACGCTGCAGAAGCGCAGAGACATTGCACACAGCCTCAGCAGGATCTAGCAGGAGACACAGACAGCACGTTCAAATAGACACAGGGAAAGAAACAGGAAGGCAAAAGTGGCACAAATGCCTTGAGGTATTTCCAGGAGCAGTTTTCCAGCTGCTCCTGAAACTCACAGCTCTGCTCTACCATCTCGAGCTTCCAAACCCTCCTGTTTGGGCACAAACCCTCCTCTGTAGCCTCCTTTTTGGACCACAATCTAAACTAGAACACAGCAACACTTCCCACAGCCGTGGCCAGCCTAGGCAGGGGCAAGAGCTCAGCCCAGAGATCGAACTGGAGGTGCAGATTTGGTTCATCCTTACCTTTGGAAGTGGATGGAAGTTGAGGAGAAGTGGGCAGCAAACAAGCAGTCGTTGAAGAAAGCACAAAGGCAAGTAGCTACAGATGGAGCTGAGTCCTCCCGAGGGCAGCTCAGCCCAACTGGCTCTGGCTGTCCCGCTGGGAGGCTCCACAGCCCCTGGCCAGGTGAGGTCACAACGCCGGGTGGGGTCTGGAACAGCCCCTGTGTGACATCAGCACTGCCCAAAGGTCTCCCTCTCCCTTGGTGACAGCCCCAGCGCTGCCCCTCCCCTGGGATGGCCTCTGGAATCACTACTGGCCATAATTTAGAACTTCTGCTAGAGGCACAGCATTGTTCACACTGTCAGGAAAAGTCTGACACTGAGCAGGGCTAAAAAGGATCAAACCTTTGCTCACACACTGTTTGTGGAACATTTCCCACAGACACACACTAGCTGTCAAAGCAGTGGGGTTGCACTGGATGATCTCTAAAGGTCCCTTCCAGCCCCCACCAGTCTGTGATTCTATGATTCTATGAACATGTCCAGGTGGCTTTTGAAGACCTCCAGAGGAGGAGATCTCCTCTCCCTGCTCAGCTTGAATGGTTCATTAATAAATCAAACCTTTTCTCCCCACGCTGAGTCTGGTTTGCCCCAGACATTAATTGCTGAGGGATCCCCCTGTCCTTACCTTGCCTCACAAACCTCTTGTTTTATTTCTCTCTCTGCTGTCCAGCTGAGGAGGGGGAGGGATAGAGCGACTTGCTGGGCACCTGGCACCCAGCCAGGGCTGAACCACCACACCAAAACCTCAAGCTGCAGCCAAGCTGTCGTCCCAGGCAAGGGAACAGGAATTGCTTGAGCTATTGCTAGGAGCAGGTTTCCGGCTGCTCCTTCCATTCACAGCTCTGCTCTACCAGCACTGTGCTCTAAACCCTCATGTTTGGGCCCAAAGCATTGCTTTTAGCTTCCAAAGCCTCATCTTGTGGTCAACAGAAGAATCACCAGACCGCAACACTACCCACAGCCTTGGCCAGGCTCTGGAGGTGGAAGAGCTCAGCCTGGAAATGGACTGGGAGGTGCAGAGCAACCTCTCCTGTCATCCCTGTCTACATCCTCTTCCCTGTCCTGAGAGTTTGGGTCATCCTTACCTTTGGAAGAGGATGGAAGTTGAGGAGAAGTGAGCAGTAACGGAGAAATGTCTGGAAGAAATCACGAAGGCGAGTAACAAGGGAAGGAGCCAAGTTGTCCCAAGGGCAGCTCAACTGTCCTGCTGGGAGGCTCTGGCTCTGGCTGTCCCGCTGGGAGGCTTTATAGTCCCTGGCCAGGTGAGGTCACAAACGCCGGGTGGGGTCTGGAACAGCCCCTGACATCAGCAGTGCCCAACGTTCTCTGTCTCCCTTGGCGACAGCGCTGCCCCTGCCCTGGGATGGCCTCTGGAATCACAGAAGGGCTGCAGGGAGGAGGCAGCTGGGGAGCAAGAAATCCGCTCCACAGTGGCTCCCTGGGACACCAGCACGGAGGCTGGGACAGAGCAGAGACTGCGTGGGCAAGTCCTGTGAGCTCTTGCAGAAGAAGGGAGCTGCAGGGTACTGTGGAACTCACAAGCTGCATGTTTGTGATGCCAGGAAAGTGCCAACCAGGACTCAGCAGCCAATGTGACTGTCAAGCGGGTGTTTCTGGCAGCGCTGGGCACACAGGGGATGGCTCCACCAAGTGTGTGCCCTGCTTAGAGCAAAACTTTCCACATGTCCCAGACTAGATCTGCATGTTCATTGCACTTCTTCATGAGTTCCCCCCATTGTCCTGCCTCAGTCTGCCCAGGCCACAGCTCCCTCACGCCTCCTTCACTGGGCCTCTGGGGCCATTGAGGATGAAGGTCTGAGTCTTCCTCACAGTGTATTCTTCACCTTTGGCTTCCTGGTGTTTGTCCATACATCAGGACAGGCTTGAGGAGTTGCTGATTCACTTCTCTCACTCTGATTGGTCCAAGATAAGTTCTGCTCTTGTCAGATAACAACAGGAGTGAGATGTGCTGCAGTGATGGCTTCTTGTGACTCTCCAAGATCAGCAATGTCCTGAAGCTTGTACTGCCACAAGGGAACAAGTTCCTAACGCCAGTATTTCAGATACCAAACACTTATAAATGTGTTCCTGCAGATTTCTGAATGACGCTTCTGTGCTCTGAGGCTTCTGTAACATCTGCAATTCATTTGACACCTGGGCCAACAGCCTGTCATTGTCTGAAAAAACGCTGGGTTTTGGGTGATCTTTGCTCATTAGACTCTGATTATAACACCTAAACACAGCTCCATCCCAAAGCCCACACAGCTCCAAGGTGCCACCAGCCCTCACTCAGCATGTGCTCTGCATTCTCCTTACCCCACACCTTTAAAAGCAAAGTGAGAGCATTACACAGCAATCCAGATGAAGGTCTGTGTGTCCAGAGTCACTCCAGCCCCACCTCAAAGGGAAAGAGACTGTAAAAATGGCTTAAGAAAGGGGGCTGTTGGGGAAGACACCATCATGAATCAGTCAGGGAAGGTTCCATCTCAGGCTGCCTCTGATTCCTGAGAGCAGCTGATCGCTGCACCTCTCTCCCCCCAGAGGGATGCCTCTGGCTCAGAGCTGGTTGTGTCAAGGGCTGGTGGGGAAGCTCAGAAATCCCCCTGCACAGTCGCTTCTCTGATCTCCTGCTGCACTATTCGCAGCCTCAACATCTGCACGAGCTTGGACTCGATCATCTGAGAGGCCTTTTCCAACCATAACAATTCCATGGTTCTATGACAGAGGTAGGAAAGCTGCGTCTGGGTTCTTCCTTGTGTGCCTCAGTGCCCACCCCATCTCTCTGGCCTGCGCCCTGCATTTGTTCATCTGGGCTGAGCAGACGAAGTGCACACGACTGAGGGCAGCTCCCACACCTAAAGGGCTGGGAAGGTAGAACTTGGCTGGCGCAGTCCTCAATCCTCAAGACCTCCTGGTTGGCATCGAAAACCTCATTTTTAGCTTCCAAAGTGGTACTTTTTGGAACAAATCCTCATTTTCACCATTCGAAGCGAGAGTTTTTGCTTCCAAACCCTCCTCTGGGAGCCCAAACTCTCCTTTTTAGCTTCCAATGCCTTATTTTGAGGCCTAGGCCACCATGTAAATCTTTCAAACCTCATTTGGTGACCCAAACTCTAATTCTCAAAGCCTGATTGTCAGATTCCAAACCTTGGGATTAGATTTCAAATCATCCTCTTCCAGGTCCAAACCATCACCTTTATTTTCAGTCTCATTTTTGTGCTCAAACCCTCATTTCTTAGCTTCCAAATACTCAATTTTAACCTCAAAAGGCTCGTTTTGTGGCCCAGATGCTCATTTTTAGCTTCCAAAGCCTCCTTTTTGCCGTTTCTAACCTTATTGCTTGGAGCACAGTCCTCCAGTTTTTGATTCCAAAGTCTCACTTTGTGGCCCAAGTTCTTCTTTTTAGCTTTAACCTGTTCCTTTTCAGCTTTCAGTCCCTCATTCTCAGGTCTCAACCTCAGTTATCAGCATCCAAAGCCTTGTTTTAGCTTTCTAACACACCTTGTTGGGTAAACCCCCTTGTTTTCAGGTTCCAAGGCCTCCCCTGGGAGGGCACAAGCAGGAGCTGGGCAGATGCTGCCCTTGTGTGTCTCTGTGCCGCCTCTGATTGGCTGCAGGGCTGTCACTCCCCTGCCTGGTCCCTGGGGAGCGAGAGCAGTGTGATGCGGTGCCTGGTGCTCAGAGCCCTCAGCGCCCTCTGCCACGAACCCACGATGGTGAGCAGGGGGCAGCCGCTGGAGCCGTGCTGGGGGCCTGGGGCTGGGTGAGGGGAGCTGGGGGACACACAGCTGGGGCTTGGCTGTGCTTTGGGAGCTCTGGCAGCTGCTGCCAGCCCTCCTGCCTCCCCAGTGGCCTCCCCAAGCCCTTCGGGGCAGGTCTTTGGCTTCTGGGTCCCGAGGCTGCAGCGTGGGGTTGAACTGCTGGAGCGGTTTGGGCAGTGCAGCTTTTGAGGCTTCAGCTGTTGCACACAGCCCAGAAGGACGTGGATCATGCAGAGAGCTGCTGGCACATGCAGGTGGGGAGGTGGTTGAGTTGAGCCTCTACTTGCTCAGAAAGATGCTCCAGGCCTGTTGTAACGGTGCAAGCAATATTCATCCAAAGATGTAGAGAAGCCAGGTAATGCACGTGCAGAGACACACAGGCAATGTAATGCCACCAACAGTGTTGACTCAAACCCTTCCCTTGCCAGCTACTTCCTCAGATGCTTCTTGCACCCCTGTGATCACCCAGGGCCAATTGATTACCTTGCAGCAGCTGTTTCTGATTATTGGAAGTAGCTTGCCAGCTGCATTAACTTGTCCCTACCATCTTTATTCAAGCTGGCTGGTCCATGTCACATTTGTGCCTACAAACCTGCTGCTGAGCTGCAGACGGGCAGGTTCACACACCCAGGTAGGGACCCTGGCTGTGGTGCCCTGAGGTGCAGCTGCTGAGCTGCTGTTCCCACCACGTTAAAGAAAGAGAAGATGATTTCTATTTGCTGGTGAAAGCAACACAGGGGATGGTTTTGTCTGTGTTGGGTTCCCTTGCTCAAATCCCTTCCTTCGGATGCCTTCGTTTCCCTCAGTCACGTCTGTGACTGATCCCAGCAGCCCAGTGACTCTCCTGTGTGGTGTGTGGAATCCAGCTGTGCATTTGGGGAAGGGAGATGGGGGACACATGGTAAACACGACCATAAGAGGCATCAGGAGTTTATTTTCATCAGTGATCTTTACCACTTTCCTGTTGTTCCTTGTTGCATCTTTTCCTCATGATCACTGTTCGTGTCTTTTCGACATGACATTTGCAGTGCTGCTTCTCCTCCTAACCTTGGGGAATTTCAGTCAGCTCTGTTGGGAGTGTTTTGTTTGTGTTCCATTGAGCTTCTGCAGGAAATCTCAGGTGGGTTTTTTTCTGCTCCCATGAACAGCCATGAATGGAAAGCATTTGCTACAAGGTGCCATTGAGTCAGCGTCACTCAGCTTTCTTGCCACGATTTTGAGAGCAACCTGGACTTTGCTTTACTTGTACCCACCAGTCTGTTTGGTGACACAATGAAGAAGACAACTTCTACAGCTAATTAATAACTTTTACTCACTGTAGCAGCCATTCTGGCTCTTCTTTATGGCTCAGGAAAGGAGAGGGGAGTTACCACAATTTAAACAAGGAGGTAAGATTCAGCCAAGTCAGAAGTGCCTGATGTATTCATAGGATGGACTTCTTGGGATGCTTGCACAGCCTGTTTGAGTTTGTCTCTGACTGGGACATGTAGTCTTGGAGAAAGGAGCACAGCTCAGAAATGTGCTTCCACCTGAACTCACTTGGCTCATGGGTGCTGCAGGGCCCAGGTTGTGGTTTTGGGGTCAGTTCAGTTCCTGTGTGTGTGAGCTGTTCAGTTTACACCATGACATTTTCTTCTGGTTTTCAACAACTGGAGACAAGGATTAGCAAGGATTCCAGTGTCTTTCTGGTGTGTTTTATTAGTGTCAGCTTCACTGCTGCCAGCAGCACAACATAACTCAGTAGATTGGAAAAGGAGCAAGAGAAGAGTTACCCCTTTTTTCTTTGGTGAGAAACTGCACTTCAGCGTGATTTCTCACTACGTGCCACCATCCACGACTCACCGGTGGGACTAACCAGAACCTGAATTCCCAGACACCAGCTGACTGGGCCCCCATCACAGTGGCTACTTTGCAGATCACCACCAGTCTTTGCACTGGGGCAAAAATGTTGTTTCTTGCTACACCCCATCACCATCAAAGCAGAACTCGGGATGGATGTTGGACCAGGATTTCACACCCTGGGGCAGCTGCAGCTGGCTCTGCTGGCGTTAGAAATGGGCTTGGTGCCCCAGTTAAAGCACCAACCTACACCCCCTGCACACTTCCAATGGCCTCCCCCAGCTCTGGGTTGAGTGTGGAGCCACGGGCAGCACCCATCCCCTCCTGCCCCTGCACACAGCCTGCGCCTGAGGCCCAGCAGCCCCATGCTGAGGGTGCCACCCGCCTGCTGTGGCCACAGGAGCCCTCAGGCCCTGAGCCCCGGGGCAGCCCCGAGCCCAGAGGCAGGGCTGATTGCCTGGATCCCGTGGAGACATCTGGGTGCCGAGATCTTCCTGCTGTAGCCCCAGCACCGCTCAGGACTGTGGCTGGGAAGGGATGAGCGCTCCCTCCTGTTCCTGATGTGGGCAGGGAGGAAGGGCCCCTGCCTGGGCTGAGAGAGCCCACGGTGTCCGCTTGTCCAGCAGACCCAGGGCTCACCTGGGACAGTCTCTCAGCTTCCTTTGGTTTGATGCAACGCTCAAGGGCATCACTAATCCCAGCCAGGGCACAGGCTGCGGCGACTAGAGCACAGTGGCCTCAGCGGTGTCCCAGCTGCCTGCTGGCAGTAGTGACATTCGCTCCAGCCCGCCCCAAGATGGAGTAGCTGAACTGTAGGGAATGTTCAGCCTTACATTCTCCATGACTCAGACCAGAACGGCCTCATGCTGATGTTTCCCTGTGTTTCACATCACCAGTTACGACCCTACCACGGGGCTGCCCCTGATTCAGCTGTGGAGCTTGACGGGAGATGAGGTACGTGTGTGACATACCCACTGCCGCAGCTCCGTCAGCGTCCAGGATTAGGGGCTTTCTCTTGTTCATGAGGAACTTGCTGACGTTTCCTGCTGGTGTTCTGATGTGCTTTTTTCTCACCTCCCTGCAGGTGGTCTCAGTAAACAGAGTGCTGGTGGAAAGAGGATTTGCTCAGTGGCTGGACTACCAGCCGTGTCCCGGATGGCTCGGCAAGTCTCTACAGAGGGAGACAAGAGCAAAAAGTCCTGCCAAGCCCAACTGCAGTTGATGTTCTTCTGTATCTAGCAACCCTGTAAATATCCTCCAGAATAAAGGCAGGTATTGTCCAAAAACACCCCTGGAAGCCAAGGGAATGTTAGAGAAGCTTTTCCACCCCAAAGTGTCCGTGTGAAGTTGTGGCTGCCGTTGCGTCAGTTGCAGATACAGCAGAGGAGAAGTCTGCCCCCCACTATGATGTATTGATGGCCTCTTTAAAACACACTGTTGAGAATGCTGATCAGCGGGAATTAAGGCTACTGATGCACCAGCCTAACTGGCCTTGCTGTTGGTAAAGCAGATGGAGCTGTGGAGGTCGTGGTCACAGGCCACACTGCTGATGATGAGGCCGCTGGCCAGGAGGGCAGCCAGGGTGATGCCCAAGGAGATGCCCAGGGAGATGCTCAGCAAGAGCCCAAAGTGCAGAGCTGCAGCTGCCGCCTGTCTGCAAAGGGCAGGAGGAGGAAGCGGGTGATGGAGATGCTGTTGCACATCTGCTGCCTCTGGGCATGGGGCACTTCTGGGGTTCTGGGCTTTGTCCAGCTCCTTCCCATCACCACAACAGGGAGTGTTCATGGATGTCAGAAGCCCTCAGCATTTCTGCTGCCCTCAGGGAGCACAGAGCGAGGGCTTCGAGGCCAGAGGATGGGCTGTGGGTGAGAGTAGAGCCAGGGCAGCCGGGCTGTGCCTCTGCCTGCTGCCCAGTGCCCTGTTCCTGCCCCTTTCTGCCCATCCCCTGTGAGCCTGCACAGCCCCAGCCCCTGCTGAGAGCAGAGGGATCCCCCTCACATCACTCCGTGTCTCGCCCTTGCTCAAGCTCTCAGCCCCCCACGGCCAGCCAAGGGCACTGACGGCTCATTTCCCCCACCCAGCAGCACTGTCTGTGCCTCAGTGTGTCTGTGCTCTCTGTGGGGCACTGAGACAACACACAGCTCCCAGGCAGAGAACAGACAGGACATGGACAGAGCTGCTTGTGCCTGACCCAGAGGCTCCCTCAGGCCGCAGCCCCCTGTGAGGCCAAACCCCACAGGCCCAGCTGGTTGCCAGGCTCCGCCTGCCTCACATTTTTTGAGGGGAAAAAACTGTTTTGGGGTAAGAATCACTTCTTTGAGGCAAACTAAGTCGATCTGAGAGGGATAAAATCCCTCTGAGGCGGGAAAAGCGCCTTTCTGAGAGGGAAAACCGCTTTTTGGGTGAAAATCGCTGCTTTGAGGAAAACTGAGTTGACCCGAGGCTTTGTGTGAGGGAAAAAGCCACTTTGTGTGGGGGACAGTCACGTTTTCAGAGGGAAAAGTGCTTTTCTGGGGGAAAAATCACTGCTTTGAGGTAAATTAAGTTCATTTGACGGGGGGAGAAATCCCTTTGAGGCAGGAAAAGCACCTTTCCGAGGGGAAAAATGTCTTTTTGGGGTGAAAATCACTGCTTTGAGGCAAATTAAGTCGATCTGAGGGGAGAAAAGTTCCTTTAAGGTGGGAAAAGCGCCTGAGGGGAAAAACTGCTTTTTTGGGGTGAAAATCGCTGCTTTGTGGCAAATGAAGTTGATCCCAGGCTTTCTATGAAGGAAAAAGACACTTTACGTAAGGGAAAGTCACATTTTGAGGGGAAAAAGCTCTGTTTAAGGGTAAAAATCATTGCTTTGAGGCAAATTAAGTTCATCTGAAGGGTGAAAAGTCCCTTTGAGACGGGAAAAGTGCAATTCTGAAGGGATAAACTGCTTTTCTGGGGTGAAAATCGCTGCTTTGAGGCAAATTAGGCTCATCTGAGGAGGAAAAGTTCCTTTTTGAGGGGGAAAAATGATTTTTGGGGTGAAAATTGCTGCTTTGAGGCAGATTAGACTCACTTGAGGAGGGAAAAATCCCTTTGAAGTGGGAAAAGTCCCTGAGGAAAAAATCAGCTTTTTGGGGTGAAAATAGCTGCTTTGAGGCAAATGAAGTTGATCCCAGTCTTTGTGTGAGGAAAAAATCCAGTTTGTGTGGCGGAAAGTCACATGTTGAGGGGAAAAAAACTCTGGTTTAGGGTAAAAATCTCTGCTTTGAGGCAAATTAAGTTCATCTGACGGGGGAGAAATCCTTTTGAGGCGGGAAAATTGCCTTTTTGAGGGTAAAAACTGCTTTTTTGGGGGGAGGGGAATCGCTGCTTTGAGGCAAAATTAGCTCATCTGAGGGGAAAAGTACCTTTTAAGGTTAAAATCAGCTTTTTTAGGGGGGAAAGCACTGCTTTGAGGCAAAGTGAGTTCATCTGAGGGGAGAAAAGTCCCTTTAAGGAGGGAAAATTGCCTTTCTGAGGGGAAAAACTGCTTTTTGGGGTGAAAATAGCTGCTTTGAGGCAAATGAAGTTGATCCCAGGCTTTGTGTAAGGGAAAAATCCACTTTATGTGGGGGAAAGTCACATTTTGAGGGGAAAAAAACCTATGCTTTAGGGTAAAAATCACTGCTTTGAGGCAAATTAAGTTCGTCTGAGGGGGGAGAAATCATTCTTAGGCGGGAAAAGCGTCTCTTTGAGGGGAAAAACTGCTTTTCTGGGTGAAAATCGCTGCTTTGAGGAAAACTGAGTTCATCTGAGGGGGAAAAAATCCCTTTGAGGCAGGAAAATCGCTGTTCTGTGGGGAAAAACAGCTTTTTTTTGGGAAAATAGATGCTTTGAGGCAAATTAAGTTAATCTGATAGGGGAAAAATCCCTTTGAGGCGGGAAAAACGCCTTTCTGAGGCAAAAACTACTGGTTTAGGGCAAAACCGCCGCTTTGAGGGCGAAAATGGGAATCATTTGAGGTATAAAACGAAGGTGTGAGGGGAAATTTAATCTCTGAGGACAAAACGGTCCCTCTAAGGTCAACAACCCGCCGCTTTTTGGGGTAAAACGGAGCAATTTAAACCACTCTCTCCCGGCTCCTGCCAGCCCCGCGGCTCCCAACACGTTTCTCCGGCTCCCTCTCGCGTCCCTCCTCCTCCCCGTGCCCCTCCCCGCTGTTCCTCGCCCTCGCTTTTGGCGTCAAAAGCCGCTTTTTCTCCGCTTCCTCCCTCCCCTCAGCCGGGCGGAAGCCGGAAAACGCGCGCTCGGCACAAAATGGCGGCCGCCTCTGTCCTCACCCAACATGGCGGCGCCCTCACAGCACCCGCCCCCTTCACCGTAACGGCATCCGTACAACATGGCGGCGCCCTCACAGCACCCGCCCCCTTCACCGTAACGGCGTCCGTACAACATGGCGGCGCCCTCACAGCACCCGCCCCCTTCACCGTAACGGCGTCCGTACAACATGGCGGCGTCCGCGGGGGGGGTCTGAGCTCATGGGGATACCCCTCCCCCCCGCGGGTGCCCCGCGGCACCCCCCCCCGCCCCAATTCCCCTCCCAGCTTACCCCGAGGGACATTTTGGGGGTGGGAGGGGGAGTTATTGCACCATCAGGGGGGTGGAGCCCCCCTAAACCCCACCTACCCCCCCAAAAAGTGGGTGGGCTTCGGCTCGACCACCCACCACGCTCTTTTCCCCTCCCCCACCCTCCCTACGTCTTTGGGGGGTATAAGGGACAGCCCCCCATCATCCGGGGCGGGGTCTGAGGTGCCACAGGGAAGCAGAAACTCATCGAGAGAGGGGGAGGTGAGTTGGGGCGGTCTTGGGGGCTTTTGGGGGGTAATCTGGGGTTATTTGGGGTGGTCTGGGGTCGTTTGAGGGGGTCTGTGGGACTTTGGGGGGTTTTAGGGTCGATTGAGGGGATATGGGGTCACTTGGGGGGGGGGTTGGAGTCCTTTGGGGGGAATTGAGGTTATTTAGGGGACATTGGGATTATTTGGAGGGGTTTTGGGGTGATTTGGGAGGGCTTGGGGTCGTTTGGGGAGATATGGGGTCACTTGTGGGACCTGGGGGGATTTGGGATCGTTTGGGGGGGTTGGGGATTATTTGGGGGAGGTTAGGGGGGAGTGTGGGTCGTTTGTGGGGATTTGGAGGCGTTTGAGGGGGATTGGGGTTATTATGTGGGGTTTTGGGCTCATTTGGGTTGATTTGGGGGAGTTTGGGTCCATGTGGGGGCTCTGGGGTCATTTGGGGCCTTTTGGGCTTATTTGCGGGAGTTTTGGGTCATTTTGAGGGGTTTTGGGATCATTTGGGGGGTTTTGGGGCTCATTTGGAGGGAGTTAGGGTCATTTGGGGAGGTTTTGGGCTCATGTGGGGGACTTTTGGGACCATTTTGGAGGGGATGGGTCATTTGAGGAGGTTTCAAATTCATTTGGGGGGCTTTGGGCCTCATTTGGGGGGATTTGGGGGGTCTTGGTCTCATTGGAGGGAGTTTTGGGTCTTTTGGAGGGACTTGGGGCCATTTTGAGGGGTTTTGGGATCATTTGGGGAGTTTTGTGACTCATTTGGAGGGAGTTGGGGTCATTTGGGGAGGTTTTGGGCTCGTGGGGCTTTTGGGACCATTTTGGGGGGTTTTGGTCATTTGAGGAGGTTTTAGGTTCATTTGGGGGGTTGGGGGCTCATTTGGGGGGTCTTTTGGGCTCATTTGGGGGAGTTTTGAGTCATTTGAAGGGAGTTGGGGCCATTTTGAGGGGCTTTGGGATCATTTGGGGTGTTTTGGGGCTCATTTTGAGGGAGTTGGGGTCATTTGGGGAGGTTTTGGGTTCATGTGGGGGGCTTTTGGGGCCATTTGGGGGGGTCTTGGGCTCATTTGGGGGAGTTTTGGGTCATTTGGGGGGGTGTGGGGCCATTTGGGGTAGTTTTGGGTCATTTGGGAGTTTTTGGGTCATTTGGGGAGGTTTTGGGCTCATGTGGGGGGCTTTTGGGACCATTTTGGGGGGTTTTGGTTCCTTTGAGGAGGTTTCAGGTTCATTTAGGGGCGGTTTGGGATCATTTGGGGGGATTTTAGGCTCATTTGGAGGGGTTGGGGTTCATTTGGAGGCATCTTGGGTCGTTTGGGGGGATTTGTGCCCTTTGCCTCGTGGCTTGGGGGGGGATTGTTTTTTGGGGGGGAGGGGACATCCCCTTGCCATGATGCCCCGGGTGTAAGAAATATTGATGTTGCTTTTGCAGAATTAGAACTTGAGACAAGGAGTTTCGACTGCTGTCTGTGTCTGTGTGGTGTAAATCAGTGCACTGACAGTTGCAGGGTCATTTGTTGATATGCTGAAAAGCATTAGATACTGTTGAAATAACTTGTAGCACTGATCAGTGATACCTTACTGTTTGATTTGAGTTTAGAGGGATTTCTCTACACAGAGGTAACTTGAATGTTTTCTGTGAGTTGTCTTGTTTAAAACAGACTTGAATCACTATAAATATCCTCTGTCTTTGTTCACTCGGTTCATATCTTTATGTAAATACAACTGTCTTTTGGTTGTTCTTTTTGCCATTAGAAAATGAGACAAGCAGAGAAAGAAGTCAGTTGCAACCAACTGTAAAAAGACTGGCCTTTCATAGATTCAGATAATCACAAACGTGTTTCTGCATCTTTTAAAATTGTCTTTCTAGATCTTGCTGTATCTGGTTCTGTTCTTGAAAAGACATGACAAAGCTCCAACACAGATGACAGTGAAACTACCACATCTGTAAGTGTTAGATTTTCTATTCAAATGTCAGAATGAATTAAGTGCAGCATCTGTAAGGCAGATTAGGAATACTGTAGTCAGCTATCACGTCCTTTTCTATAACAAATCTGGGACTAACTCTTGATCTAGTTAAAAGAGAACGTTGTCCTTCAAGTTTGTGGTTCTGGTGGTTTTGGTTTTTTAGATCGCAACGATGGACTTTGAACAGGTTGTGTCTCCTTTTGTGCTCACTTGCTCTAGTGCTGTGAAGATGTGTAGTGGTTTTGTGTGGCCAGCTTTTGGTAGTTGTTGGGGGAATACAGGGGCGGATTCTTCAAAGAAAGAGCTGCCAGAAGCTATAGCTTGAGCAGTGAACATGAACTGATTCTCCTGTGTGGTTGATGTTCTTGTTGCATGCTTGATTCTTAATGAAGAAAATTCGGTTAGGTAAGAAAACCACCTTGAGCTCAGTAATCTTTTTTTTTCTAAAATGTTGCTCTTAACCAGTATTTTACTGCCAGAAAAGGGTTTGTCTTTTCTTGATAGATTGTCAAAACAATCCCAGGATTGCCTTTCAAGGAAAATCCAGCAGTTCACACAGACAGGTATGGTACAGTATGTTACATATTTGAACCAATTGTGTAGTCAGATAATTAGGAGCTGTAGTATGTTTCCAGTTACTCTTCTTAGACAGCTAAAAGGGCAGAGGGTAAGCCAAGATGTGTGCACATGGTATTGGGGAAGGAGGCCATTAGAAGCTGCTGATACTTATCCAGACCACAGTAAAAATAGCAATTCTTTCTAAACAGTAGCTTGAAAACAAGGCTGTGATGAGGCAGTACGTTTCTGCACACTCAGCATATTCAGTTGCCTTCTTTTATTCTTAGTGTGATTGATAAAGTTTTCAAGCTGAATGAAATCTGACTGAGTTGACTTGTGCAAGGCTTTTATTATGCTGCAAATCACTTGCTGCATATGTAAACAACCTGAGGGGTGTTTTTAATTCAAGTTTTAACTGTTGCAAAGATACATTGTTTCATGTTTTTGCAACTTTAAGACACCTTTTTCCTGCAGTCCCATCTGATTTTCTTCTGAAGTTGAGGAACCCACCAATTGTCTTGGTTAAAAAACCTTTGGGTTATTTTCAGATACCTAAAACCTAATAGTAAATTTTACATCCAAAATGCTCCTTTTTGATTTCTTCTGTCATATTTGAGGGTTTTTGTTGGCACAGGTAATACATCAGAGATATTTTGTAGGGGAACTGTTTCATGCCATTTAGAAATATTGGTGATATTTATCGATTACACTTTCCTTTTGCATTTCCATTGAATTTAATATTTGTATATTTCTCAGGCTTCAGCAGTGCTTAAATTCCGATCCTTTGAACACACATAGAACTGAAAATGAGCAACAGGTAATTCCAGGATATAACTTCCATTTAAACCTCTGCAAACGTGTGTCATATATGTGGAGGTGTGGGTAGTGTTGAGGCTACAAGAGTGGTCTTTGTGGAGGGACACCAGGGACTGAATCCAGCCACATCAGCAACAAGACCAGACCAAAGGTCAGCAAGCCAGCAAAGTTGGTGGTGCCTCTGTGAAAACAGGAGGGGCAAAAAAAAAAATGCAGGGGAAGAGACAAAAAGAAAAAAAGCAAGAAACAGAGGCCATGGCCAAGTCAGGGGACAGTAGGAGTCTCAGCACTGTTCTGTGTGACGTGTGTGTGAGTTGTACTTCATTTGTGTTTAGCATTTCTTTGGCTAATTCTTCTCAAAAAAACAGTTTTTAAGTTGGATGTAAGCTCAAACCCATCTACTAAGTATTGCCTTTGTCATCTATTTCATATGGTTCATACCTTTCATAAGTATCATACTTAACTTTCAGATACTAAATACGACAGTAGCTAATTTTGATTGAGGAATGTGTAGGAGGTTGTTCATACGGTTGAGTAAATTATGCTTCAGAGATACTGTAGAATTGTACAGTTTCATCTGATCTATCAACCACTGCTACAAATGATGGCATTTGAATGAGATGTAAGAATTTAACTCCTCATCCCAGAAGAACTCTTATCATATTGTGTGTTAAGGAAATGTATTATGCAGTGGGTCAAAGGCTTTTAAATTGCTCATTGCTTTGTGTTGCCTTGTTGGTGTTTCAAGCACACGATTTTCAGGTAGAACTCTTTATTTCTCTTTCTGTAGGAACTTACTTGGAAAAAAGTTGTAGGCCCTAACTCCACTGAATCTTACTGTTGGCCACCAATAGCTCAAGGATGTGATGCAGTTGCCATCTCATATCAGGGAAATAATCCTTTCATGTATATTCCACCAATTCTTACACTTTTGCAGTCGAGCAGTTGCTACAAAGCCTTGAGAAACAGGAGTGGAGGATGTATATATTAGAGTACTGCAGGTTTTGTGTTCTAAGGTGCAAATGTCAATGAATGATCCAAAAGGTAGTGCATGTTGAGAATGGGTGCATCTGATGGAATCTTAGAGTATCTTCATGATGCTTCCCAGGTTATTTAGGCCATCTGCTTAGACATTGACAGAGATGGACTGCATGAGTGTGGGAGTCTGTAACTTATTTATCAAGTAGTATCTAACAAGTGGTTAATGTCATATCACTCTGATACTCAATGCAGCTTGATTTTTAAGGGGCTGTTACATAGTGAAATGGAAATGTCTGGTTTGATTTTTAAAACATTGTCATTCATTTTCTACTGCATTAGATCACAGAAACATGGACTCACTGAGGCTGTAAGGGACCACTGAAAATGGCTCACACAGCTCCAAGTAAGACAAGATGTTTCTGCTTCTATGAAACTTTTGGACCTTTCACCGTGTGTTGCTGCACATCCATTTGTCTCCAGCTTGGTGCACGGTTCCTCGGGCCTGTACCATCTGCATTGAAGAGGTGATATGGTGTTAAAAGCTTCTGTTTGAAGCATTGAAAGGCCTGTTTTGCAGATTTTAGTTTTGCCCTAAATTCTGAAATAGTACAATGACTAAGATTCTAAACAGTTGTCTCATGCTCTACTGTAACTGTTTTGTACATCCACACCTAGCCACTAGCACTTATCTTGTGTCCTGGGTGGAAGAAGGCACGACTTGGTTTTGAGCTACTGAAAACATACCAGAGATGCTCCAGACAGCTTCATCCAATGCTGTTAATACTTGGGCAGAACAAAGAAGCAGCTAAAAGTGTGAAAATCCAAGGATGTAAGAATACTTCTGTCGTCTGAATGACACTTGAAAGCAATGTAGGCTGTCTTAGTTGCCCAAAACTGTAAGAAATGAAGTTTTACTTTTTCCTATCAAGTGATCATTTTGTTTCTTAGATGCTGTAACTCTAGTGATGCATGAAAGTTCATTAATGCTGTTTAACAGTAAATAGCATTAAAGCTGTTGAAATGATCTGTGTTTTTGCAAGTCTCATAACCACTTTTTTGAGTCAAATGAGTGGGAGGGGTTTGCTGAGGTTCATGCTGAATTAAGATTCATCATAGATGTTCCTGATTTAGAAGCAGGTTTTACAATAGTGGTTTTATTTTTACATGTGTGTATTTTTACATACGTGTGTAGATATGGAAGATAAAATATTGGCTTTATTTTGTTGTTAAAACCAAACTTCTAAAGGCTATGCTTGAATGTGTTTAAATGTTTACCTTCTGTCGATCTGGTTCTACCATGGTCCTGTTGGGAAATGAAATGACATCCTGCTCTGTAAAGCTGTTAACAAAGACTTTTCAGTGTTTCAGAAACACAGTTTTGCCTACTCAGATCTTAAAGACACACAGGGGTAGAGAAATAGAAGCGAACTAAAATGACTGTTACTAGAAGTCAGAACATGGAGTTATATGGTCCCTATTTAAAACAAAACAAAACAAAAAACCCCAACCAAAAATCCAAACACACACAAATATCCAAACAAAAATACCTTACCACCAAAACCAACCAAAAAAACCTTCCCATAACTTAAAGATGATGCATCTGAAATGCAGTTGAGACCTTTTTGATAAAACTAGTGTGTCATGATGTGGAATGTAAATTAATGTTAACAGTTGTCCTTTACCGACTTGTAGGTGAGGTAATAGTGCCTGCACCATATTGCCTCCTGAGACTGTCTGAACATCACACGCTGTTTCGTAATCTTTGCCATCTTGTTCTTGATGAGGTTGAGGTGCTGTTCTCTGATGCTCCTGAACAGGTAAATAGCTTACATGTTCAGATGGTAAAATACTATTCAATTGTGCAAGTGTCTTGAAAGCAAGTGTCACCCACTGAAAACAAACACCTTCCTTAACCCCAGTGGTAGAGTTGAAAAGAAAATGAAGTTTGAAAACCCCACATTTGTATACTTCTGGCAGAATGAAGTATTGGAGAAGTGGAGTTGTAATCAGTCAAAGCAGACTTTGCCTTGTTTTTTTCTTTAATCAGTGAGCCCTGTCTTGCCCTGGTCTAAGCTACTGCTCCATTATGCTGTTGTCTTTTGCTGTGGATGGTTTCCAAAGCAGATGACTTTTGTTTTTGTTTCATTTGGTAGCGGTGGTTTCAGTGTAGGGGTCTTTAATGTGCTTTAAGGTCTTGTCTGTAAGAAACTTCATTTTTCCTCTTAGCAGCACTGTTTAAACAGTAGAATGAAAGGCAGAAGTGAATGATCAAATAGTCTTGGAAGCATTTTCTTGGATTCTTGGGTCCTAATGACAGTGCAGATAGAAGAAGGAGCTGATCACAGTCTTCTAAGAGGAACAGCATCAAGTTCCATGTTGACCAGGATGTATCAGTATCAGATTTTTTTTAAATCATTAACCTTCTAATATTATCTGTTAAAAAATTGGTGATAAGACTAAAGGGCTGTGCTTCTAGCTGTGATAAGCTAGAGAAATTCCTTAGTGGAAACAGGTTTCCCAATTTGCTGTATGTGAAGCTGTTAAATGTGCCTTTGTAGCAGCAAATATCAAGTTATAAATTAGATGGTATGTCTTCTTTATCCAGTGGACTATTGCTGTTTTCTCTTCAGACTGTTCTTTCTGTTCTGGTATTGGACTCCCTGAGATGGAGTGTGGCTATAACATTACAATTGTGGGAGAGGTAGTTCTCAGTTTCTCAAAAACATCTGTCTTGAATAGGAAAAACAAAGATGCTCTTTCAGCGGGAAATGGTCATTTGAAAATGTTTGAGCTATTTGATAAAAATCTGATTGTAGCTCTTCTAAAGTATTGTTACAGAAAGGGTATGTTATTGCAGCTTGTCCTGGTTTAGGCCCATCAGGGAACAAAGACCACGATTAGGGGGAGCGGGTTGCAGTGAAGACCCGAGAAAGAGTTTGCGGACTCTCCCCCGGCTCCTGGGTTCACACCCACCTCCGCCCGGCTGGGCCAATCTGGCGCCTCCGCGATCATTATTTAGGGGACGGGGAATTTGGAATGCGAGGCAGGAGGTGTAAGAGTGACACGAGATGGAGGCGACCACGCGGACCCTTCAGCCAGAGAAGGAGGAAGGAAGGAGAAGCAACAGACTAGAGACCCCTCTGCAAGCCGTGGCGAGAATGCAGCTGTGCCCCTGCAGCCTATGGAGATCCATGGCAGGAGCGAGAGTTCCCAGCAGCTCCGTGTGAGTGAGCCCGGACGGGAGAGGGACTGTGTGGGGAGGGGCCATGGCCCAGGCCGTGCTGGAGAGCCTGCACGCCGCAGAGCAGCCCCACACGAGAGGCAGAGACGAGCTGCAGCCTTTGGAGTCAGTGGGCATCGGAGCAGCCCGTGCAGGGCTGCCATGCGTGTGAGTTACCCCACGGACTCGCAGGGAGGGCTGGTGTGGAGTTCACCCGTCCTGAGGAGGGGCAAACGGCAGAAGCTATCAGGAACAGACTAACTGAGATCTCCACTGCCTGCCCCCCCGAACCGTTCAGGGGGGGACAAGGTAAAAACCCCGGGATCAGGGCTCTGAGCCCGGGAAGAGGGGAGGGGTGGCAAGAAGGTGTTCTTCAAAAGGCTGGTTGGACTCTTCATTGATGTATTGCTCCGTGTTGTTTCATTTTGGTTATGTTTTGGGTTTTTGGGGGTATGTTTTAGTTGACGTTGCATTAAATTGGTTTTTTTTTCTCTGTTTTCTTCCCCAAACCGAGTGGCCTGGTCTGCTTTGTCCTGAACCTTAAGCGGCAATTAAGCTCTCCCTACCCTTGAGCAATTCTCAGCCACTTGGGTACTCGGGGCTAATCGTGGTCTTTGTTCCCTGATGGGCCTAAACCAGGACAATTTCTGAGAAGAAAAGTGAGGTTTTGTTGGAGTTTTAGGAGAAAAAGTGGGTTTTGGTGCAGTTTTGCAGGGAAAAGTGTAGTTTGGAAGAGTTTTGAGAGGCAAAGTGGGGATGGAGTAGATTTCTGAGGGCCAAAAGCCGTGGAGTTGTGGGATAAAATGAGGTTTTGGTGCAATTCTGAGGGGAAAAGGTGGGATTTGGGTGGAGTTTTGAGGGAAAAAGTGGGGTTTTGGTAAATTTTTAAAGGGAAAAAGTGGGATTTGTGTGGATTTTTGAAAAAACCAAATGTTTTGGTGGGGTTTTGAGGGGAAAAGTGGGGTTTTGTGGAAATTCTGAGGGTAAAAGTGGAGTTTGGTAGAGTTTTGAGGGGAAAGGTGCAGTTTTGGGGAACTTCTGGGGGAAGAAGCGGGGTTTTGGTGGAGTTTTGAGGGAAACAGTGGTGTTTTGGTGGAGTTCTGAGTGAAGAAGTGAGGTTTTGGAGGTGTTTTCCGAGGAAAAGTTGGTTTTGGGGGCTATTCTGACGGAAAATTGGGATTTTTGGGAACTGCTGGGTAAAAAAGTGCCATCTTGAGGGGAAAAAGTGGAGTTTTGGAAGCGTTTTGAGGGGAAAAAGTGGGGTTTGGGGGAGTTGTGAGGGATAAAATGAGGTTTTGGTGCAATTCTGAGAGAAAAACAAGGATTTTGGAGGAGTTTTAATGCAAATTGCCTTTGCATCAGGTCAGTGCAGAGAGCCTCAGGTTCCATCAGAAATCATCTGCTGGTTGTTTCAAGTGCAGAGCACAGAGTCTGGCTAAATGTCCAGCAAGAACTGTAAAGGGAGAATCCCAGGCAACAAATGTGCAAAGGGGGGTGGAAAAGGGAGGGAGAATTCTCCAGTCCAGGTGGGCAAAATGTCAAACCAAACCCAAAGTAAAGTCCCCAGGAGATCAACAGAAACTTGTCACCACTGCAGTGAGAGGGAGACTTTTAAAACACCCGTTGTTTGCTCTTCCAGGTGCTGGGTTAGTGAGGAAACACTGGGCTGGAGAAGAGCAGGAAAGAACAGGCAGCTGCGTCATTGAAACGCCATCACTCAGTTGCTACTACCCAGACAACAGCCAAAGTATGTGCTGTAGAAGATACCACATCTGATGTTTTCCTTTATGTGACAATAAAAGGTGAAAAGGTAAGATATTTTTATCTCTACAAACCTCTTTGTGCACTCTGCTATAGAAGTTATAACTTTGTGACAAATTTAAGACCGAAAAGTGTTATTTGCAAGTGAATTTTGTAATTTGCCATATACAGTAGAAGTGCAATCATTAACTTATTAGAAGATTTATTTTCTAAATCTGTTGTTTGTGAACTTTGGAATGAATTCTGTGAGGTGGAAACTTGTGAACCGCTTTGGAAGGTATTGACAAGCAAATGAAGTCCCCCAAGTACTTCAGATGAACAACTATGTGAATTTACTGTACTCTTGTCCTTCTTTGTGATACACTTAAAGATATTTCAAGAAGGCAGTTGCATGGTGTTATGAAATACAAGTTCATATGTGCATAAGGCTGAATTCCCAAACAGTTGGGAGAAAGGAGGTGTGGTAGTTTGAGCCTGGCTGGATGCCAGGTGCCCACCACACCGCTTTATCCCCCACCTCCTCAGCAAGCCAGGGAAGGGGAGAAAATAAGATGGGAGTCTCATGGGTTGAGATAAAAGCAGTTTAATAAATAAGCAGCAAAGCCGCGCGCGCGGGAAGCAAAGCAGAAGCAGATAAAGCTGTTACTCTCTACTTCCCATCAGCAGCGATGTCCGGCCACCTCCCGAGAAGCAGGGCTGCGGTACGCGTAGCGGTTGCTTTGGGAAGGCCAGAAATGCATCTCGCCTCCCCTTCCTGCTCCTCTCCCCCAGTTTATAATACTGAGCTGACGTCATATGGTATGGAATATCTCCTTGGTCAGCCTGGGTCAGCTGTCCTGGCCATAGTCCCTCCCAAGATCATGCCCACTCACAGCTATTGGTGAAGGTGGAGGAAGGAATGCTGGAGGGACAGCCCTGATGCTGTGCAAGCGGTAGTCATAATATTGATATCAACAGTAAGCACAGCACTGCAGGAGCTGCTGTGGAAAATCACTACCGTCCCAGACCCACTACAGTCTCCACCCCTTATTCCATACCATTTATGTCATGCTCAGACAAACCATCTTAACAATCCATATACATTCTTATATACTCTCATTAACCAGTACCCCCACTCTTCAACAGACAAACATCATTCTTGTATTCCCTCTTGCATCTTGCATCCAACAAACAAACAACATTCTTATATCTTTCATCCTCTGTAGATGTTCACTGGAGCAGGCCATAACTTCTGTCTCATCCATCAAGATGGATATCCAGGCCAGGGGAAACAGTATGTTCAGTGTTGGGCACCAGCACCGGCTTGGTTTGTCCACTTGTCCGGTTTTTCTTGCAAAGTTCATCTACAACAGATAACTCACATAACAGGTTATTTTTCCCCCAAGGTTAAGTCTCCTTGAGGTACACATCGAGTTTCCCCATCCTTTCTCATCACCCACCAAGTACAGCCAGGCCCTTGAGCAAAGACAATCCCACGAATGGGTTTGCCTTTTCCCATGGGAGGTGCAACCCATACTGCCTTCCCCAGCCATTTCCCTGGGTGCACTACGGGGACCTTGTCTCCTCCCACAGTATGTAGTGGTTTTGTTTGGGCAGGACCAGGACGGTTAGTTGAACCTCTGCTATTGACCAGCCAAGTGGCTTCTGCTGAATTTTTATCCCACTGCTTCCATGCCCCATTGCCCAGTGCTCTCAACATGGTCTTAAGAGCTTCCATCTTTGTCAGCTTCACTGCTGGACACCACTGCTAGGGTCCGGTCCAGAGATGGCGGGCGTTCTTCACCGGCAGGGGACTGCTCTGCGATCGCGCCCAAAACGTCTGAGACATCAGGGCTCTGCTCAGGAGGATCTTCTCCAGCCCCAGCGTGAGCAGCGGCCAGATCTCCGCGTCGGCGCAGAGCGGCCACCGGCGGCGCTGAGAGCCGAAACGACGATCTGACGGAGGCGCGACCGCGGCGGCCGCAGCGGTGTGTGTATCCGAGGGCAACGCTGAGGCGGTCGTCGGCTGAGGTTGCGGAGCGAGGTCGGCGTCGGAGCCGCAGCTGTCCAGTGGCAGCACTAGGAGTGTCATAAAGTGCGGTGGCGGTGGCGAGCGGGCTGCGGCTGCGGGCGAGCGGGCTGCGGCTGCGGGCGCCCGCGACGGGTTGCGCCGACGTGCAGCAAGCCACCCCTTCGGCGCCCCCGTGCCAGCCCGCCCGTCCGCCCGCTTCCTCCGGCACTGCCGGCTCCTCGTCTGGCAGCCGCTCCGAGGTGGTCGCCGCTGTTCCATCCCCGGCCGTGGCTTCCTCCTGCTTCGCGGAGTGGGTGGCCGCCGCCTTGACCCGCCGCGCCTCGGCGGGCGCCGTCGGGGTGTCTGCCGCGATCCGCATCAGGCGCACTATCAGCGGCTTCGGCGGGAGCTAGCTCCGGTACTGCTGGCCAGCCAGCAAGCCCTAGAGAAACCGGCCGGCCGACCAGCCAACTCGCTCGCCCTCCCTCCCGGCCCCGGCCTCCGCCCTACCCCGACAGAAGCCTCCAGTTGATGAATCAACTCACGGATGGGAGTCAGGGAATCTCGGTTCGTGCAATATTGCCTCCGGTGCACTGTCCTGGTAGCAATTGGTACCTGTTGCTCTTGAACTTGCAGCAATCCCACAACAAAAGGGTCTTCTGAGAGGCCAGGTAAATTAGAGAGTTGTTTGATTTTCTCTGTATCTACAGTGGCTATACCAAAAGCCCATCGATACCCCTTGGGGTCTTTGAAGTACCCTCTCCTGAGGTAATCTATGCCAAGAATACAAGGGGCCTCTAGACCAGTCACAATGGGGTGTTTTTTCCATTTGTCCCCTGTTAAGCTCACTTCAGCCTCTAATACAGATAATTCTTCACATCCCCCTGTCACTCCAGAGATCCAGACAGAATCTGTGCCTCTATACCTTGATGGCATCAATGTACACTGTGCCCCTGTGTCTACTAAGGCTTTATACCTTTGTGGGTTTGATGTGCCAGGCCATGGAACCCACACAGTCCAGTAGATTCGGTCATCCCTTTCCTCCTCCTGGCTGGAGGCAGGGACCCTCTATTTCTGTTCTTCATCAGAGTATTCGCTATCTGATCCTTGCAATTGCAGACCTGAAGTCTCCTCATTGGCTTCGAAGGAAGTAGTTGCAGTTCTTCTATGTCTTGGAGATTGTTGATTGTCCTCTTTTGGTTTGGCAGCCACTCTGCTGACAGCTCTCCTGGGTGGTCCTTTTCTAACAGCTGTCTTCCCCCTTAGTTCACGTACACGCGCTTCCAGCTTAAAAGTGGGTTCACCATCCCACTTCCTCATATCCTCTCCTTGGCCACGCAAAAAGAGCCAGAGTTCATTTCGCGGTGTACTCCTGCGTCTGGGACTTCCCTTTCCCCTGGTCGGGACAGTGGATGACTGAGTTCTTGAGGCAGATCTAACAATCAGGCCATCATCCCACACTGATGAGGAGGTGCAGAGGCTCTCTTCATAGTTCTGTAACCAAGAAGATACCCTCTCCACTGTTGGTATGTCCATGTCTGGATGATACACCATTGCCAGGATATTAGAATATGTAGCTGGGGCACTCTGGATCACTTTTCTCAACATGGCCCGTGTACACTGGACATCGTCTGGATCTGTGGAGGCCTCGACATTATCCAGATCACCATAGATGACTTCCAACACAGCTAATTCCCTTAGATATTGGATCCCTTCATCAGCTCTAGTCCACTTTCCTCGGGCATTTACAAGGTCTTCCTTGAATGGGTATCTTGCCCGTACACTTGAGAGGAGTCGTTTCCAGAGACTACAAGTTGAGGTCTTCTTTCCAATGCCTTTATCAATTCCCCGGTCCCTAGCAAGAGATCCTAGCTGTTGGGCTTCTCTGCCTTCCAATTGTTGACTGTCAGCCCCGTTATCCCAGCATCGGAGCAGCCAGGCACCAATCCGCTCACCTGGCTGGCGACTGTAATCTTTTCGCATATCTCTAAGTTCTGTTGAGGTGAGGGACCGAGTAGTTTCCATTTCCTTTTCGATTTCTTTCACTTCTCCTGATCTCCTTACCGAAGGACCAATTTCTTCTTCTAGCCTTTCCTCTTCCTCCTCGTCTGCCCTTACTAATCGATGATATGGACTTGACCTCCTTATCCACTGCTTCTTTTTCACTACTGGGGCAACCACTGTGGTTGTTGTTTGGTTCCCTGACTCAACCATGGTAGTCTCAGGTATAGTTTGAATTTCCACCTCGGCCATAGTTCTCTGAGAGGGCTGGACTGCGACTGACTCAACTATGTTGGTCTCAGGTACCGTTTGAGTTTCCATTTCAATCACAGTTCTCTGAGAGGACTGGAATGCAGCTCTGTAGGCAGAGGCTAGGCCCCAGTATAGTGCCTGAACCTGATGGGCCTCATTAGGGTAGGTAAGACACCCTTCTATCAGGTAGCGTGTCAGTAAAGCAGGGTTTTTTATCTGTTCAGATGTAAAATCCCAGATTACAGGAGGTGATAACCGTCCTAGGAATTTGCCTAAATTCATCCACATACCCTGCCACCCAGGGACTGGCCGCTTCAGGGGGCATTTTAACATGTTTCCATCACAAATTTGTACTCTCTGATACCCAGATGACTCCAGATTCCACAAGATATATAATATACCAACCATGTTAATTAGTAATATTAAAACTCTCGTATAAGGGTGACTAAGGACCTGGGAAGTCTGTGTAACAGAATTGTCTAGATCAGTCCGAGCTGAGGAGAAAGAGGTGCTTTGCCCCATGGCCTCCACAAGATAGCTCCCACAGCACACTAAATTCATCAGTAACAAAATGAGACTTGCTATTATTATTTGGGCCATCATGTTCCCAGGCCCTTTCATCCTCTTCACAAAATTATATAGCCAGCTTAGCAAAGCTATTAAGGTTAAAGCACAGCCGAGAGTCAATGTTAGGAGCATCGTGTTCCCAAACATTAGAAAGTGTAAGATAAGCTGCATAGCAGCAAGGCTCCGTGACCAGCACAGGAACTTTGCTCTCATTGGTTTACTGTAATTGCAATGCAGTTAATGTAAATCTGCTATTATCTCGCCCCACGTTGGGCGCCAAAAGGGCTGTGGTAGTTTGAGCCTGGCTGGATGCCAGGTGCCCACCACACCGCTTTACCCCCCACCTCCTCAGCAAGCCAGGGAAGGGGAGAAAATAAGATGGGAATCTCGTGGGTTGAGATAAAAGCAGTTTAATAAAGAAGCAGCAAAGCCGCGCGCAGGAAGCAAAGCAGAAGCAGATAAAGCTGTTACTCTCCACTTCCCATCAGCAGCGATGTCCGGCCACCTCCCGAGAAGCAGGGCTGCGGTACGCGTAGCGGTTGCTTTGGGAAGGCCAGAAATGAATCTCGCCTCCCCTTCCTGCTCCTTTCCCCCAGTTTATATTACTGAGCTGACGTCATATGGTATGGAATATCTCCTTGGTCAGCCTGGGTCAGCTGTCCTGGCCATAGTCCCTCCCAAGATCATGCCCACTCACAGCTATTGGTGAAGGTGGGGGAAGGAATGCTGGAGGGACAGCCCTGATGTTGTGCGAGCGGTAGTCATAATATTGATATCAACAGTAAGCACAGCACTGCGGGAGCTGCTGTGGAAAATCACTACCGTCCCAGACCCACTACAGTCAGAAACAAAGAAAGTCTGCAGTTTGTCTTTGAATTGCCTTCTACAGCAAAAAAGGCCAGAAAGGAATGTCTATGTGATAGCAAGCTTGAGCAAGGGGAAAACCGAAACAGCAGATTGTAACAGAAACAAGGTCAAAGCAAGAAGATAGGACAGGACATTAAACTAAGCATTGTTAGAAGACTGAATAGAGCATTCAGTTTATCACTGTATGATTGATTGTACTTGACTAATAAGTTGTAACATATGTAACTAACAATAATATAAAGTTAACTAAGTGTAAGGTAAGCATAACCATAGTGTGAGAGAAAACTAACTGAAGGTCGAACAGATGGGGTGATATTTTAGACACAATAAGGCTGATAAGGCACAATAAGGATGGTGTTTAAACACAGTGAGGTTGGTGTTTAAGTTGTTACAAAAATGAAACTCTGAGGCCTTACGCATAGCACGTGATGCTTAGTATTAACTATTTGCCATGAATTGTAGCACGTACACAGCATTTCGAAAAGGTATATAACTGATGATTATGTGACAATAAATTGGAGCTGATGCACATCAGATTGGCGTCTGGTCACTCCCATTTTGCGCAACAAAGAAGAACCTCTGCACAAAGAAAAAGAAACCCTGCAGAACAGGCTGCCCACAGGGCTTGTGGAGTCTCCTTCCTTGGAGAACTTTAGCACAAGCCTGGACATGTTCTTGTGTGACCTGATCTAGGTGAACTTGATTCTGAGGGAGGGAGTTGGTCTAGATGATCTCTCATGGTACCATCAAACCCCTACCATTGTAGGATTCTATGATGTCACACAGTCTGGATGCAGTACCCACATGTGCTGTGATGTCACAGAGCACTGTTGCAGCATCCAGAGGTGATGTGATGTTATAGAGCACTGTTGCCATGCCCACGTCTGCTGTGATGTCAGAGTCTCGTTTCAGTGCCCAGATACTATGTGAAATCTCAGAGCACTGTGTGTCCAGTGCTCAGACGTCCTGTGATGTCACAGAGCAGTACTGCAGTACCCAGATATGCTGTCATGTCACACAGCTCTGCTGGAAAGCCCAGATGTGCTGTTGCATTACACAGTCCTGTTGCAGTGCACACATGTGCTGTGATGTCACAGAGCACTGGTGCAGTACCTAGTACTATTATGTCGCAGAACCCCACGGCAGTGTCTTGATGTGAAGTGATGTGATGTCAAACACTCTTGTTGCAGTGCCCAGATTTTCTGTGATGTCCTACAGCCCTGTTCCAGTGCCTAGATATGCTATGATGTCACGGAGCAGTGTAGCACTGCCCAGATGTGCTGTGATGCGACACACACCGCACATCCTCTGCAATGCCCACATGCACTGCTATGCCACACAGCCCTGTTGTAGTGCCTAGATGGTCTCTGATTTCACACACCCAGATGTGCTGTGATGTCACACGGCCCTGTTACAGTGTCCAGATGTGCTGTGATGTCACAGGGCACTGTAGCCATGTCCTCTTGTGAGATGATGTTTCAGAGCACTGTTGCAGTGCCCATGTCTACTGTGATGACAGTCTCATTTCAGTGCCCAGATACTATGTGAAGCCTCAGAGCAGTGTGTCCAGTGCCCAGACGTCCTGTGATGTCACAGAGCACTCTTGCAGTGCCCAGATGTGCTGTAATGTCATAGAGCACTGTTGCCCCGCCCACGTCTGCTGTGATGTCACAGAGCACTGTAGCAGTGCCCAGATGAGCTGTGATATCACACAGCCTCTCTGCAATTCCCACATGTGCTGCAATGTCCCTGAGTCCTCTTGCAGTACAAACATGTGCTGTGATGTCAGACAGCCCTGTTGGAGTTCCCAGATGTGATGTCACAGAGAACTCTTGCAGTGCCCAGATGTGCTGGATGTAACAGACTCCCACTGCATTTCCTAGATGTGCTGTGATGTCACACCACACTGTTGCAGTGCCCAGATGTGCTGTAAGGTCACAGAGCACTGTAGCAATGTCCATTTGTTTTGTGATGTCACAGAGTACTCTTGTAGTGCCCAGATGAGCTGTGATCTCAGTGCCCAAATATGGTGGTATATATAAGAGGAGTGATTGAATTCCCAGATGTCTTGTTATGTCACAGAGCACTGTTGCAGTGCCCAGTGGTGATGTGACGTCACAGAACCCAACGGCAGCGTCCGGATGTGATGTGATGTCAAACACCCTTGTTGCAGTGCCCTGATCTTCTATGACATCACACAGCCCCGTTCCAGTGCCTAGATATGCTATGATGTCACAGAGCAGTGTAGCACTGCCCAGATGTGCTGTGATATCACACAGTCAGGTTGACAGCCCTTTTGCACTTCCCACATCTGATGTCACAGAGAACTGTTGCAGCACTCAGAAGTGCTGTGGTGTCACAGACTCTCTGCAATGCCCAAATGTTCTTGGATGTCACACATTTCAGTGCCCACGTGTCCTGTGATTTCACAGAAAACTGTTGCAGTGCCCAGATGTGCTGTGATGTCACACGGCCCTGTTGCAGGGCCCAGATGTGCTGTGATGTCACAGAGCACTGTTGCAGTGCCCAGATGTGCTGTGATGTCACAGAGTACCACTGCAATTCCCACTTGTGCTGTGATCTCACAGGCACTGTAGCAATGTCCCCTTGTGATACAATGTTTCAGAGCACTGTTGCAGTGCCCACATCTGCTGTGATGACAGAGTCTCGTTTCAGTGCCCAGATACTATGTGAAGTCTCAGAGCAGTGTGTGTCCAGTGCCCAGACGTCCTGTGATGTCACAGAGCACTATTGGAGTGCCCAGATGTGCTGTAAGGTCACACAGTCCTGCTGCAAAGCCCAGACGTGCTGTTCTGTTACACAGTCCTGTTGTACTGTCCATATGTGCTGTGAAGTCACAGGGCACTGTTGCCTTTCCCAGGTGTCCTGTGATGTCACAGAACACTGTACCAGTGCCTAGTGATGCTGTTATATATCACAGCAGTGATTGAGTGCTCAGATGTCTTGTAATGTCACAGAGCACTGTAGCAGTGTGGAGTTGAGATAAGATGTTATAGAGCACTGTTGCAGTGCCCAGATGTGCTGTGATGTCAGAGAGTCCTGTTTCAGTGCCCAGATATGATGTGAAGCCTTAGAGCACTGCTACAGTGCCCAGACGTCCTGTGATGTCACACAGCACTGTTGCAGTGCCCAGTGGTGATGTGACGTCACAGAATACTGCCGCAGTGTCCGGATGTGATGTGATGTCACAGAGCCCCATTCCAGTGCCTAGATAAGCAATGATGTCACAGAGCAGTGTAGTGCTGCCCAGATGTGCTGTGATGAAACACGCATAGCACAACCTCTGCAATGCCCACATCTCCTGCAGTGTCACACAGCCATGTTGCAGTACCTAGTTGTGCTGTGATGTCACAGAGCACTGTTGCAGTGCCAACGTCTGCTGTGATGCCACAGAAACCCGTTTCAGTGCCCAGATATGATGTGAAGTTTTAGAGCACTGTTACAGTGCCCAAAAGTGCTGTCATGTCACACAGTCCGGCTGCAAAGCCCAGATGGGCTGTTGTATTACACACTCCTGTTGCAGTGCACAGACCTTCTGTGTTGTCACAGAGCACGGTAGCAGTGCCCAGATGAGCTCTGATATCACAGAGCCTCTCTGCAATTCTCAAATGTGATTTGATGTCACATAGCCATGCTGCAGTTTCCAGATGTGATCACACTTATTGTTTTCTGTTAACAGAATGACTGACTGTGCCTTTGTGTTCTCTTGGTCTACAGAAGAATCCTAAAACAAATACACACGTATTTTTAACAGCTTCTGTGTATCCACTACTTTGTGATCAAATGCACTATTAACCTGGTAACGGTTTGTCAAACCTTTATCGCATTACAGAAGTTGTCAGGCATGCTGTGTACACGATGAGCAAAGATTCTTGGAGAAGGAAAACTGAAATGTGTCACACAAGTGGCATCTGTAGCTTCCAAAGACTGCATGCATTCATCTGTTAAAGCTAAGCACACGGTTTATACACACTTGTAAGTGTACTGCTCAAAGCATGTGAAGTGTGACATCATTTTAACAGTGGCTGTTTCCATCTCTCCATACACTGATTTAAGCATTAAGAAAAAAGGTCCTTCCCAAACCACTTTGTCATGGTTTACCATGACAGCCTTCTCTGGTGAGGGGGAAGGGGCTGTAAAGATGGCTCCTGGAAGAAGTTGCTTGCAGCTCTCCCCAGCTCTGAGCCAGACCCACTGCTGGGGCTGAGCTGATGAGACACCTCCACCATCACTTTGTAACAAGAAGCCTGAAGAGGAGGTTTCTTCCTCCATTCTTCTTTCTTCTGCCCTGTCTTCTTCTGGCTGGTGGTGGTGCAAGGAGTAGGAACAGTGAGAGAAACAACCATGCAGACTCCAAGGTCAGTGATGAAAGAGAGGAGGAGGTGTGCTGGAACAGAGACCCCCCTGCATTCTATGGAGAGAACTGGGGAAGCTGAGGTTTGTTTGCATTTCTTTAAAGACCCTACAGCAGCGGTAGAGACTCATTTTGCTAAAGCTGGCCCCAGTCCAGGGGCAGCAATTCACTTCATTATTGGCCCCGAGTCAGGGGCAGTGATTTCCTTCTTTATCACTATGGCTGGAGCAGGTCATGTCCTGAAGGAGGAACCAATATCCACAGCTGTAACTGTGGGGAGGAACCATATTGGGATTTATCAAAATGAGACAGAACATAGATAAAAATGTCATAATGAATGCATTCTGTGTCAGACATTCCTGTCAGCCTTTCTTCTAGCTGGCAGAAGGGCAGGGTTTGGGCTATTTTTAGCAGAAGTAGTTAAATTACAAATTCACAAACCTCCTTTATTCTTAGAAGTCAAGATATTTTAGTTTGTTATATCTTAATAATTAAAAACCCCACTTACCTGTGTAAAATGATGCTCACCCGATGAACCATTTCTGCCTCATCTCCTGAATTAGTGAATGTCAGCACCTTCTGAAGATTACTGTGGGTAAAAGCCAGTATTTTGAGTAACACAGCGGTTCTTTCACTGTCCATACAAGGCTGTACAACCTAAAGGTGGATACAAACCAGAGGGCTGGTAATTCATGTAATCTAGACATGCTTTACTGTGTGTTTCTTCTTTTAAGAAGCACGAAGCATTGTTATATGCCAAAGAACATTGGTAAATCCTAAATCTTCTGTTAAACTTATAATGTACAATATACAACTCTCACAAAGGGTGTGAATTTCTGACAGCTTCCAGAAGCAAAATTAAAACCCATCACAATCAAAATCTCACATCGGTATTTTCTTATACGTGTGATTTTTGATGATTTGTCAGTGTTGAAGTTTCTCACTGAAGTACCACTGAAGAAGTTTCACACTCCATAAGCACAGTGCACTACCTCAGATAGTCTTAAAAAAAGCCCCAAAACATGGACATTTGCAGAGCTGCCAAATCACTAGACTTTTCACAAAAAGTGATGTTTTTCCAGTTTCATGTCATGCTCAGAATGTCTGGTCTTAGAGACTTCCCAACATTTTCAATTCCCAAATGATTATGTTTTGAGTCATTGAAGAATTCAGATCATACTTGTAACATTTTATACAACTGTTCAGCTCTATACCACACTGACTGGAAGTTCCATGAGAAGACACCTCAGGATATACAGTAGCTTTCTCAAAATATTAGGTCAAATTAATTTCTGCACTGTGTGGCACAGAGCAGTCAAACAAGCATTTTACTAGCTCTGTCTTTGGAAAACTCACTTGTAGTTCTGCCACTCAATCAACAACCACAAAAACATTCTGAACATTCTGGTCAAAACAACTAAGACAGCCTACATTGCATTCAAGTGTCATTAAGACGACAGAAGTATTCTTACTTCGTCAGATTTTCACACTTTTAGCTGCTTCTTTGTTCTGCCCAAGCATTAACAACATTGGATGAAGCTGTCTGGAGCATCTCCGGTATGTTTTCAGTAGCTCAAAAACAAGTTGTGCCTCCTTCCACCCAGGACACAAGATAAGTGCTAGTGGCTAGGTGTGGATGTACAAAACAGTTACAGTAGAGCATGAGACAACTGTTTAGAATCTTAGTCATTGTACTATTTCAGAATTTAGGGCAAAACTAAAATCCGCAAAACAGGCCTTTCAGTGCTTCAAACAGAAGCTTTTAACACCATATCACCTCTTAAATGCAGATGGTACAGGCCCGAGGAACCGTGCACCAAGCTGGAGACAAATGGATGTGCAGCAACACATGGTGAAAGGTCCAAAAGTTTCATAGAAGCAGAAACATCTTGTCTTACTTGGAGCTGTGTGAGCCATTTTCAGTGGTCCCTTACAGCCTCAGTGACTCTATGTTTCTGTGATCTAATGCATTAGAAAATGAATGACAATGTTTTAAAAATCAAACCAGACATTTCCATTTCACTATGTAACAGCCCCTGAAAAATCAAGCTTCATCGAGTATCAAAGTGATATGACATTAACCACTTGTTAGATATTACTTGATAAATAAGTTACAGACTCCCACACTCATGCAGTCCATCTCTGTCAATGTCTAAGCAGATGGCCTAAATAACCTGGGAAGCATCATGAAGATACTCTAAGACTACATCAGATGCACCCATTCTCAACATGCACTACCTTTTGGATCATTCATTGACATTTGCACCTTAGAACACAAAACCTGCAGTACTCTAATATATACATCCTCCACTCCTGTTTCTCAAGGTTTGTAGCAACTGCTCGACTGCAAAAGTGTAAGAATTGGTGGAATATACAAGAAAGGATTATTTCCCTGATATGAGATGGCAACTGCATCACATCCTTGAGCTATTGGTGGCCAACAGTAAGATTCAGTGGAGTTAGGGCCTAAAACTTTTTTCCAAGCAAGTTCCTACAGAAAGAGAAATAAAGAGTTCTACCTGAAAATCGTGTGCTTGAAACACCAACAAGGCAACACAAAGCAATGAGCAATTTAAAAGCCTTTGACCCACTGCATAATACATTTCCTTAACACACAATATGATAAGAGTTCTTCTGGGATGAGGAGTTAAATTCTTACATCTCATTCAAATGCCATCATTTGTAGCAGTGGTTGATAGATCAGATGAAACTGTACAATTCTACAGTCTCTCTGAAGCATAATTTACTCAACCGTATGAACAACCTCCTACACATTCCTCAATCAAAATTAGCTACTATAGTATTTAGTATCTGAAAGTTAAGGTATGATACTAGTCTTAAAAATACTAAATGTATGTATTACGTTAGCATTACCCTTTCCAGATCTTCAAGAAGTGGTGCTGTTTCCAGAATTGATGGTGGCTTCATTTTCTTGCCAAGAAAGACAAAGTTTCTTTCTTCAAGATTTTGAAAACTCTGAAACTATATGAAATAGATGACAAAGGCAATACTTAGTAGATGGGTTTGAGCTTACATCCAACTTAAAAACTGGTTTTTTTAGAAGAATTAGCCAAAGAAATGCTAAACACAAATGAAGTACAACTCACACACACGTCACACAGAACAGTGCTGAGACTCCTACTGTCCCCTGACTTGGCCATGGCCTCTGTTTCTTGCTTTTTTTCTTTTTGTCTCTTCCCCTGCAGTTTTTTTTGCCCTTCATATTTTCACAGAGGCACCATCAACTTTGCTGGCTTGCTGACCTTTGGTCTGGGCTTGTTGCTGATGTGGCTGGATTCAGTCCCTGGTGTCCCTCCACAGAGTCCCTCCACAATGACCACTCTTGTAGCCTCAACACTACCCACACCTCCACATATATGACACACGTTTGCAGAGGTTAAATGGAAGTTATATCCTGGAATTACCTGTTGCTCATTTTCAGTTCTATGTGTGTTCAAAGGATCAGAATTTAAGCACTGCTGAAGCCTGAGAAATATACAAATATTAAATTCAATGTAAATGCAAAAGGAAAGTGTAATCGATAAATATCACCAATATTTCTAAATGGCACGAAACAGTTCCCCTACAAAATATCTCTGATGTATTACCTGTGCCAACAAAAACCCTCAAATATGACAGAAGAAATAAAAAAGTACCATTCTGGATGTAAAATTTACTATTAGGTTTTAGGTATCTGAAAATAACCCGAAGGTTTTTTTAACCAAGACAATTGGTGGGTTCCTCAACTTCAGAAGAAAATCAGATGGGACTGCAGGAAAAAGGTTTCTTAAAGTTGCAAAAACATGAAACAATGTATCTTTGCAACAGTTAAAACTTGAATTAAAAACATCCCTCAGGTTGTTTACATATGCAGCAAGTGATTTGCAGCATAATAAAAGCCTTGCACAAGTCAACTCAGTCAGATTTCATTCAGCTTGAAAACTTTATAAATCACACTAGGAATAAAAGAAGGCAACTGAATATGCTGAGTGTGCAGAAACGTAGTGCCTCATCACAGCCTTGTTTTCAAGCTACTGTTTAGAAAGAATTGCTATTTTTACTGTGGTCTGGATAAGTATCAGCAGCTTCTAATGGCCTCCTTCCCCAATACCATGTGCACACATCTTGTCTTACCCTCTGCCCTTTTAGCTGTCTAAGAAGAGTAACTGGAAACATACTACAGCTCCTAATTATCTGACTACACAATTGTTTCAAATATGTAACATACTGTACCATACCCGTCTGTGTGAACTGCTGGATTTTCCTTGAAAGGCAATCCTGGGATTGTTTTGACAATCTATCAAGAAAAGACAAACCCTTTCTGGCAGTAAAATACTGTTTAAGAGCAACATTTTAGAAAAAAATATTACTGAGCTCAAGGTGGTTTTCTTACCTAACTGAATTTTCTTCATTAATAATCAAGCATGCAACAAGAACATCAACCACACAGGAGAATCAGTTCATGTTCACAGCTCAAGCTATAGCTTCTGGCAGCTCTTTCTTTGAAGAATCCACCCCTGTATTCCCCCAACAACTACCAAAAGCTGGCCACACAAAACCACTACACATCTTCACAGCACTAGAGCAAGTGAGCACAAAAGGAGACACAACCTGTTCAAAGTCCATCGTTGCGATCTAAAAAACCAAAACCACCAGAACCACAAGCTTGAAGGACAACGTTCTCTTTTAACTAGATCAAGAGTTAGTCCCAGATTTGTTACAGAAAAGGACGTGATAGCTGACTACAGTATTCCTAATCTGCCTTACAGATGCTTCACTTAATTCATTCTGACATTTGAATAGAAAATCTAACACTTACAGATGTGGTAGTTTCACTGTCATCTGTGTTGGAGCTTTGTCATGTCTTTTCAAGAACAGAACCAGATACAGCAAGATCTAGAAAGACAATTTTAAAAGATGCAGAAACACGTTTGTGATTATCTGAATCTATGAAAGGCCAGTGTTTTTACAGTTGGTTGCAACTGACTTCTTTCTCTGCTTGTCTCATTTTCTAATGGCAAAAAGAACAACCAAAAGACAGTTGTATTTACATAAAGATATGCAAATGAACCGAGGGAACAAGGACAGAGGATATTTATAGTGATTCCAGTCTGTTTTAAACAAGACAACTCACAGAAAACATTCAAGTTACCTCTGTGTAGAGAAATCCCTCTAAACTCAAATCAAACAGTAAGGTATCACTGATCAATGCTACAAGTTATTTCAACAGTATCTAATGCTTTTCATCATATCAACAAATGACCCTGCAACTCACCCTTTGTCTTATCAAGTACAAAATGCTTTAGAATATTCCTGCATCTGCTGATTTGATTGCTCTTTGTAAACTCTGATACATAGGCAGTGTTTGTTAGGATACCTTTTGTTCCACTTGTTGGATTCCAACTGATACAGTAGGTCAATATATCCAGGTAAAGACAAATGATGCACTGCATGAATGATTGCTGCCAACACACACGGTTCCCACTTGTTTCAGGATCTGTTGATACCTTCTGCTGGAGCAGCACTGTCCTCAAATCAAGTGCAGGATTAACAACTCTCATTGGAAGAGAGTCAAGATTTAATGATGTTTGAGTCTCCTGATAATCTGCTGAACTCACTGCATTCTCTTCAGCTTGCTCAAAATGAGCAAAGCTGCTTAAGACGAGATCATCATTAATGCATACCTAAAAAACCCAAGTATTTGACTGACCAGAATCAACAAGCAAGTCACCATCACATACTGCTTTAGAATTTACTTGAAGCTGGAGACAACAGGAAGACATATGCAGTATGTACAAATGCTTTCTGAAGAGTACTCATTCCAGGGCAGGAAAGTTGGTCATATCTTCCTCTATGTTCTCCAAACAGGTGTTACTTACCAGTTTCATGCTTTTGCCTAAAATTCTGTGCTCAGTTTTCTATCAGCTTTAAACATTTTTAGAAAAACTATCTTAGTTTTATGTCCCTTTGATTCAGAGTGCATCCAAACCTGGCAGGAAAAAACAATATTCAACTTAAAAAGTTCTTACTGGCTCAGAGAGAAGTGACACTTGCCAACTGTGATTCTGAACAGAGAAGGTATTCAAATTAAGATGTAATCCAAGTTATTGTCTACAGTGAAGACCACAACTCTAATGTTAAAAGCCTTGGTAAAATACTCCAAATGGCAGCAGTTTTCAAACACATTTATTTTTGTCTAATAGGCAGCTGCTTAAGTCTGACAGTAGCTGCAGCAGAGATTTAGCAGGAGTTACGCACTTTGGTAAGTGCAACGAGCTTTCTTCCTTTCTCCCAACTGTTTGGGAACTCAGCCTTATGCACATATGAACTTGTATTTATTTTCATAACACCATGCAACTGCCTTCTTGAAATATCTTTAAGTGTATCACAAAGAAGGACAAGAGTACAGTAAATTCACATAGTTGTTCATCTGAAGTACTTGGGGGACTTCATTTGCTTGTCAATACCTTCCAAAGCGGTTCACAAGTTTCCACCTCACAGAATTCATTCCAAAGTTCACAAACAACAGATTTAGAAAATAAATCTCCTAGTAAGTTAATGATTGCACTTCTACTGTATATGGCAAATTACAAAATTCACTTGCAAATAACACTTTTCGGTCTTAAATTTGTCACAAAGTTACAACTTCTACAGCAGAGTGCACAAGGAGCTTTATAGAGTGAAAAATATCTTACCTTTTCACCTTTTATTGTCACATAAAGGAAAACATCAGATGTGGTATCTTCTACAGCACATACTTTGGCTGTCGTCTGGGTAGTAGCAAAACTGAGTGATGGTGTTTCAATGACGCAGCTGCCTGTTCTTTCCTGCTCTTCTCCAGCCCAGTGTTTCCTCACTAACCCAGCATCTGGAAGAGCAAACAATGGGTGTTTTAAAAGTTTCCCTCTCGCTGCAGTGGTGACAAGTTTCTGTTGATCTCCTGGGGACTTTGGGTTTGGTTTGACATTTTGGCCACCTGGACTTGAGAATTCTCCCTCCCTTTTCCACCCCCCTTTGCACATTTCTTGCCTGGGATTCTCCCTTTACAGTTCTTGCTGGACATTTAGCCAGACTCTGTGCTCTGCACTTGAAACAACCAGCAGATGATTTCTGATGGAACCTGAGGCTCTCTGCACTGGCCTGATGCAAAGGCAATTTGCATCAAAACTCCTCCAAAATCCTTTTTTTTCTCTCTCAGAATTGCACCAAAACCTCATTTTATCCCTCACAACTCCCCCAAACCCCACTTTTTCCCCTCAAAACGCTTCCAAAACTCCACTTTTTCCCTCAAGATGGCACTTTTTTACCCAGCAGTTCCCAAAAATCCCACTTTTTCCCTCAGAATAGCACCTAAAACCCACTTTTCCTCGGAAAATACCTCCAAAACCTCACTTTTTCATTCAGAACTGCACGAAAACACCACCTCTTCCCCTCAAAACACCACCAAAACACTTGTTTTTCCACAAATCCACCCAAACCCCACTTTTCCCCTCAAAACTCCACCCAAATCCCACCTTTTCCCCTCAGAATTGCACCAAAGCCTCATTTTATCCCACAACTCCACTGCTTTTGGCCCTCAGAAATCTACTCCATCCCCACTTTGCCTCTCAAAACTCTTCCAAACTACACTTTTCCCTGCAAAGCTGCACCAAAACCCACTTTTTCTCCTAAAACTCCAACAAAACCTCACTTTTGCTCTCAGAAATAAACAAAAACTCTACTTTTCCCTCAGAATTGCTCAAAAACACCGCTTTTCCTCTATCAAATTCCACCTAAATCCCAACTGTTTTCCCTCAAAAGGCCACTCAAACCTCACTTTTCCCCTCAGATTTGTCCCCACACCTCATGTTATCCCTCAGAACTCCCACAAACCCTCACTTTTCCCCTCTAAATCCCAACAGAAAACAGCTTGTTCCTTCAAACCTCCACCCAAACCCCCACTTTGGACCTCAGATAGTTACCAAAACCTTCCTTTTTTTCTCACAACTCCACCCAGTCCTCACACTTTCCCCTCAGGACTTCCCCAAAAGCTCACCTTTCCTCTCAAAACTCTACCAAATCAAACACTTTTCCCCACAGAAATACCCTCAAAACCCCACTTTTGCCACCTCAGAAAACCACCAAAACCCCCACTTTTCCCCTCAGACATGCCCAAAAACCTCCTTTCATCCCTCACAACTCCACTGAAACCACACTTTTGCTCTCACAATTGCGCCAAAACCTTATTTTATCCCTCCAAACACCCCCCAAACCCTACTTTTCTTCTCAAAACTCTACCAAAACCCCACTTTTTGCCACCTAAGTTCCCCAAAAACCCATTTTCCCACTCAAAACGCCACCCAAACCTCACTTGACTTCCGAATTGCCCCCAACCTCATTTTATCTCTCAGAACTCCCCTAAACCCTAACTTTTCTCCTCAAAACCCCAACAAAAACCCACTTTTTCCTTGCAAACTCCACACAAACCCACACTTTTGCTCTCAGAATTGAAACAAAACCCCGTTTTAGCCCACAACTCCACCGCTCTTTGCCCTCGCAAATGGACTCAATCCCAGCTTTCCCCTGCAAAACTGCACCAAAGCCCCACTTTTTCTCCCAAAACTCCAACAAAACCCCACTTCTCCTTTCAGAAATAAACCAAAACACCACTTTGCCCCTCAGAATTGCTCCAAAACCCCACTTTTCCTCTCAAAACTACACCCAAATCCCAATTGCTTTCCCTCACAATTACCCCAAAACCTCTTTTGATCCTCCCTCAGAACTCCCCCAAAACCCCACTTGGTCCTTCAAAACTCACACAAAACCCCTTTTCTCCTCACATCTTCCCCAAAGGCCCTCTTTTCCCCTCAGAATTACTCCAAAACCTCACTTTTTCCATCCAAACTCCACCTAAACCCCACTTTTGCTCTCAGAAATTTATCAAAACCCTGCTTTTTCCCTCAAAACACCACCCAAATCCCACCTTTTCCCTCAGAAATGCCCCAAAACCTCATCTTTTCCCTCAAAACTCCACCCAAATGCCACTTTTCTTTCTCAGAAATGTACTCAAACCCCACTTTACAGCCTCAAAACTCCTCCAAAATCCTTTTTTTTCTCTCAGAATTGCACCAAAACCTCATTTTATCCCTCACAACTCCCCCAAAACCCACTTTTTCCCCTCAAAACGCTTCCAAAACTCCACTTTTTCCCTCAAAATGGCACTTTTTTACCCAGCAGTTCCCAAAAATCCCACTTTTTCCCTCAGAATAGCACCCAAAACCAACTTTTCCTCGAAAATACCTCCAAAACCTCACTTTTTCACTCAGAACTCCACCAAAACACCACTGTTTCCCTCAAAACTGCACCAAAACCCCGCTTCTTCCCCCAGAAGTTCCCCAAAACTGCACCTTTCCCCTCAAAACTCCAACAAAACCCCATTTTCCACCTCAAAACTCCACCCAAACTGCACTTTTACCCTCAGAATTTCCCCAAAACCCCACTTTTCCCCTTAAAACCCCACCAAAACACTTGTTTTTTTTCAAAAATCCACCCAAACCCCACTTTTTCCCTTTAAAAATTTACCAAAACCCCACTTTTTCCCTCAAAACTCCACCCAAATCCCACCTTTTCCCCTCAGAATTGCACCAAAACCTCATTTTATCCCACAACTCCACTGCTTTTGGCCCTCAGAAATGTACTCCATCCCCACTTTGCCTCTCAAAACTCTTCCAAACTACACTTTTCCCTGCAAAGCTGCACCAAAACCCACTTTTTCTCCTAAAACTCTGTGGTAGTTTGAGCCTGGCTGGATGCCAGGTGCCCACCACACCACTCTGCCCCCCACCTCCTCAGCAAGCCAGGAAAGGAGAGAAAAATAAGATGGGAGTCTCGTGGGTTGAGATAAAAGCAGTTTAATAAATAAGCAGCAAAGCCGCGCGCGGGAAGCAAAGCAGAAGCAGATAAAGCTGTTCCTCTCCACTTCCCATCAGCAGCGATGTCCGGCCACCTCCCGAGAAGCAGGGCTGCGGTACGCGTAGCGGTTGCTTTGGGAAGGCCAGAAATGAATCTCACCTCCCCTTCCTGCTCCTCTCCCCCAGTTTATAATACTGAGCTGACATCATATGGTATGGAATATCTCCTTGGTCAGCCTGGGTCAGCTGTCCTGGCCATAGTCCCTCCCAAGATCATGCCCACTCACAGCTATTGGTGAAGGTGGGGGAAGGAATGCTGGAGGGACAGCCCTGATGCTGTGCAAGCGGTAGTCATAATATTGATATCAACAGTAAGCACAGCACTGCAGGAGCTGCTGTGGAAAGTCACTACCATCCCAGACCCACTACAGCTAGTGACTTGAGGGTTGCGGCTAGTGACTTAAGGGGTGAGGCTAGTGGGTTTGGGAGCTCCACAGGGGGTTTGGGGGGGAGTAAAGGGAGTCTGGGGGCTAAAGGGGGCGGGGCTACGCGTTGGGGCGTGGGTATGCAAATGAGCGGCGCGGGCAGCCAATCAGGAGGCGCGGGCAGCGATTTGGGTCGTTTTTGGAGGAATTTTGGCACCATTTCAGACCCTTTTTAGAGCCCTTTGGGGGCTTTTTGGGTCATTTTGGTGCCATTTTGGGGTCATTTATGGGTCCATATCTGGGGGCAATCTTGGGACTCATCTTTAGAACCATTTTGGGGGCTTTTTGGGGCATTTTGGAGTCATTTGGGGTCATTTGGGGGGATTTTGAGGCCATTTTGGCACAATTTGGGGGATTTTTGGCAACATTTTTGAGTCATTTTGTGCCATTTTGGGGGATATTTTGTGTCCATTTTGGGGCAGTTTTCAGGTTTCTTTTTAGGACCTTTTTTGGGCCTTTTTTGGCTCATTTTGTGCCATTTTTTGGCCTTTTTTCAATCCATTTTTGGGCAGTTTTGGGGGTAATTTTTAAAACAGTTTTTGGGCTTTTTTGGGTTATTTTTGGGGCCATTTGGGTTCATTTTTGGGTTCATTTGGTTTCATTTTTGGGTTCATTTTTGGGGCCATATTGAAGCATTTCGAGAGGCATTTTGGCACAATTTTTTGGCCTTTTGGGGTGTATTTTGGGGTCATTTTGTGTCATTTCAATGTCCATTTTTGTGGCAGTTTTTGGGTTCATTTTTAGGACCATTTTTGGGGTCATTTTTGGGCATTTTTGGGGCTGTTTTGGGGACTTTTGGGGGTCATTTGTTGCCTTTTTTGGCTCCATCTTTATGGCACTTGAGGTTCATTTTTGGGACCATTTTGGGGGACTTTTGGGTCATTTTTGGGGCTTTTTTGAGTCATTTTTGGGGACTTTTTGGGTTCATTTGTTGCCATTTTTGGGTCCATTTTTGTGGCAGTTTTGGGGTTCATTTTTAGGACCATTTTGGGGTTTTTTGGGGCTATTTTGGTGCCATTTTGGCACCATTTTAGACCCTTTTAAGGAAAATTTGGGGGCTTTTTCGTGTTCTTTTGTGCCATTTTGGAGTCCAATTTTTAGGGCCATTTTGAGATTCATTTTTTGGTAAATTTGGGGGCATTTTGGCTTTTTTATGGCAATTTTCTGTGAAGTGTAGGTCATTTGGAGGCCATTTTGGTGCCTTTTTGATCCCATTTTGGGGCCTTTTTGGGCCATTTTATGTCAGTGTTTGGGTCTATTTTTGATCCCTTTTTTGGTCCATTTTAGGTGCTTTTTTGAGGTCATTTGGAGACCTTTTGGGGGCTTTTTTTTCCTATTTTAGGTTTTCTTTTTGACCTTTTTAGGGCTCCTTTTCTGGGACCTTTTTGGGTCCCTCATTGTGTTCTTTTTTTGTCCTTTTGGGGTCCTTTTTGCACATTTTATCCATTTTTCGTCCATTTTTGGGTCCGTTTTGCATGTTTTTGTCCCTTTTCGCACCTTTTGGGGTCCATTTGGTCCATTTTTGGTCTTTTTTGTACCTTTTTCCCACCTTTTTCAGGTTTTTTTGGCCCGTTTGTGGCCTTTTGGTCCGTTTTGGGCTCTTTTAGCGTCATTTTGCATCTTTCAAGGTGATTTTTGCCGCTTATCACAAACGTTTTTGCACCTTTTGACACCTTTCAAGGCTCCTTTTGCATCTTTTGAAACCTGATTTTAGTCCTTTTGGACTCTTTTTTTGGACTCTTTTTAGCCCATTTTTGGACTCTTTTTTGCCGCTTTTGGGGCTCTTACGCGCCACACCAACCAATCACAACGCGCTTTCCCCAGCGGGGGCGGGCTCAAGGGAGGGCGCAGCCAATGGGAGGCGCTGTCGCAGCGAAGGGGATGAGCGCGCAAGGGCGGGAAAGCGTCAGTCGGCGGCGGGACGGCGTGGGGGCTGGATCGATAAGGGCCGTGGCAGCGGTGGTGGGGGGAGGCTTTTGGCGCTCTATCCGCGCTTCCCAACCCCTTCTCCCGACCCGCTGTTCCCCCCGTCGCCTTCAGCCGCGGCCGAATGGGTTTTAGCGGCGTCGCAAAGCAGAGAGCTAGCGGCTCCTTCTTCACCCTCCCGAGAGACGAAGCAAACTCGGGCGGATTTTGGGGGGTCACACACGTTTCCTGGCAGTTTTGGGGCGTTTTCAGGGTGTTTTTAAAGCGGGAGTGTGGGTGTGGAGGCACTGAAGTCCCAAAATGGCGGCGGGTGGGAAGGGGGGGGCGGATTTATCCCGTTTTAACGCCCGTTTTATCGTTTTTTTCTCCTCATCGCCCGACTCATAATTAACACAACCATTAATTAGCTGACTGTAATTAAGATATCGGTGATTTTCCCAGCGATCCGCGGCGTTTTAAGCGCCTGTTGGGGGTGTTGTGGGGCGAGTTCAGGGCGGCTTTTGCCTCCGCGCCTCGTGACCGCGCTCCGTCCGTGTGTTAAAAACCTCCAAAATCGCCTTTTTTTTACCCCAAATTGAACCGTTTTCACCCCTTTTTTTTAAAAAAAAATCAATTTTTAATCTTTTAGGGGCTTTTAAAACCCATATTTAGTCACTTTTTCGCTCAGTTTTGCCCTTTTCCCCTCACGTTTCCGCTTTTTTCCCTGCTACTTAAAAACATCCAAAACCCCGTTTTTTGGCCACAAATTGACCATTTTCACCCTCTTAAACCCCATTTCCCCTGGTTTTGCCCCAGACACCCCTCATCTTGTCTCAATTCCCCTCATTTTCACCATTTTGCGGCTTTTTTAACCCTTTATTTAGTCACTTTTTACCTTGATTTTGCCCTTTCCCTCTCCCTCACGTTTCCCCTTCTACTTAAAAGACTCCAAACCCTCTTATTTTGCCCCAAATTCACCCAAATTTTCACCCTTTGAAAAACCATTTCCCCTGATTTTGCCCAAGTTCGCTTCATTTTTATCATTTTGGGGCTTTTTAAATCGTCATTTAGTCAAGTTTTTTGCTCACTTCTACCTTCCCCCCTTTCCTATGTCCATTTTCTGCTACTTAAAAACACCCAAAACCCCCTTTTTGGCCCCAAATTAACCATTTTTACCCTTCAAAAAAAACCCTTTTCCCCTCATTTTACCCCATTCCCACTCATTTTCCATAGCTTTGAGGCTTTTTAAACCGTTATTGAGTCACTTTTTACCTTAATTTTCCCCTTCACCTACTAAAAACCTCCAAAATGTTTTGTTTTGGTCAATTTAAGCCAAATTTGGTCATTTTTTAGCTACTTCAGGTCATTTTTAACCCTTTTCCTGCCACTTTTAACCTCAATTTGTGCTTTTTGCACCCAATTTCCCCTCACAACCCATTTTCCCGCCATTTCCCAAAAAAAAACTTCCAAAAACCATTTTTTCCCCTTTTTTTCTTCCATATTCACCATTTTTAACGAAATTTGATCATTTTTCACCTCTTTTTTCTCTTTTAACCATTTCTGATCATTTTTAACCCCTTTCTGCCCTTTTTTTACCTCACTTTGTGCCTGTTTTACTCCAGTTTTCCCTTCACAACCCATTTTCCCGCCATTTCCCAAAAACCCCCTTTTTCTCCAAAAACCCCACATTTTCCCCCCAAATTCCTTATTTTTAACCCTTTCCCCTATTTTTAACCATTTTTTACTGTCTCCATTCACTTTCAACCCTCAAAACCCCAATTTGATGAGTTTTTTACCTCAGAGTTGTTCTTCAATCCCTTTTCAACCTCAAAACCGCTTCAAAACGACCCAAAATTGAGGGGTTTTTTACCTCTACATCCCAAAAATGTTCAAATTTAATCAATTGGTTAATAATTACTTAATTTACATAAGATTTACCCATTTTTGGGTCGTTTTTACCCTTTTCCTCTCTCTTTTTCCCCCTCAGGAGGTCGGACCCCAACATGGAATTTCAGCCGCTTTCAGACGGTCCCAAAATTGGTTGATTTTGGGGTTTCCAGCCCCGAAAATAAAGGATTTTTTGGCAAGGTTTTGGTAGTTCTGAAAGTTGGGGGTGGGGTCATGCAAATGATATGGAAATGAGGGGTGGGGAAGGGGAATTGAGTCATAAAGGGGCAAAAAAAAGGGAAATTGGTTAAAAAAGGGGAAATGGGGCAAAAATGGAGCAGAGAAAAGGGGGAAATTGGTGCAAGAAAGGGGGAAAGTGGGTAAAAAGGGGAAAAGTGGCCAAAGAAATGGATAAGAATGAGTCCAAAAGGGGGAAAAGTTACTGGGAGGCACTGGGGTATCACTGTGATGAACTGGGATGGGGTTTGGGGGCACTGGGATGGACTGGGATGAGGTTTTGGGGCACTGGGATGGGGTTTGGGGTACTGGGATGAACTGGAATGGGGTTTTGGGGCACTGGGATGGGGTTTTGGGGCACTGGGATGAACTGGGATAGGGTTTTGAGGCACTGGGCTGTACTGGGAGGCGCTAGGGTGTTACTGGGATGAACTGGGATGGGGTTTTGAAGCACTAGAGTGTTGCTGGGATGGAGTGGGATGGGGTTTGGGGGGGTTTAAGGGTGCTGGGCTGTACTAGGGTGTTACTGGGATGGGGTTTGGAGTTACTGGGAAGCGCTGGGGCGTTATTGGACTGCACTGGGAGACACTGGGAGGGCGTTTGGGGACACGGGCATTTGGTAGCAAAACGTCCTGTTTCATCAGCCAAGAAAAGTCCCGTTTTCTGGCAAAAATGTCCCGTTCTGCAGCCAAAAAAAAGGGTCCGAAATGGTACAAAAATGACCCAAAACGGCCCCGAAGGGCCCCAAGGGAGGAACGTCGATGGTCAATGAGTGGGCGGGGCCTCGACGACTGATTTGCATATCCACGCCCCCTCAAGGGAAACAGCCAATGGGAGCGTGTGGCCGGACCAGGGGTCCGTCGGGCCGTTTGGGACATTTTGGGTCAATTTTTGGGTTTGTTTTGGGACCATTTTTAGGCATTTTCTGAGCCATTTTGGCCTTGCTGTAGAACAGTTTTAGGACTCTGGGGCCATCTGGGGGCTTTTTTGGGGCCATTTGTGCCATTTTTGGGTCATTTTGGGAGTTATTTTTAGGACCGTTTTTGGGTCATTTTTGGGACTGTTTTGGGGACTTTTGGGGGTCATTTGTTGCCATTTTTGGGTCTTTTATGGGCCCGTTTTTGGGTTCGTTTTTAGGACCATTTTCGGGCATTTTTGGGGCTGTTTTGGGGACTTTTGGGGGTCATTTGTTGCCTTTTCTGGCTCCATTTTTATGGCACTTTTGGGGTTCATTTTTAGGACCATTTTTGGGGCATTTTGGGGCAATTTTTGCACCAGTTTGGGTCCATTTTTGGGCCATTTTTGGGGTCCTTTTTTGTCAATTTTGAAATCAATTGTGAACTGAACGGGTTTTGGGGTGGGGTGCAATGAGCAGGTTTTGGGGCACCCAGAGAGACTTTGGGGTGCAAGGAGCTGATTTTGAGGCAAAAGAACCAGGTTTTGAGGCACCCACCGTCGCTTTGGGTCTGAACTTGAAGTATGTTGGGGTGAAATGAGCAGGATTTGGGGTGAAATGAGCAGATTTAGGGGTGCAATGAGCAGATTTGGGGCCACTCAGCATCATTTTGAGGTGAATTTGACCTATTTGGGGTGAAAGCAGGTTTTGGGTGAAATGAGCAGGTTTTGGGGCCACTCAGCATCATTTTGGGGTGAAATGAGCAGGTTTTGGTGCACCCACCATCGTTTTGCGTCTGAATTTGACCTATTTTGGGCTGAAATGAGCAGGTTTTGGCGTGCAATGAGCAGGTTTTGAGGCACTCAGACTTTGGGGTGCAAAGAGCTGATTTTGAGGTGAAAAGAACAGGTTTTGGGGCACCCATCATTGTTTTGGGTCTGAATTTGACCTATTTTGGGGTGAATTGAGCAGGATTTGGGGTGAAATGAGCAGATTTGGGGGTGCAACGAGCAGGTTTTGGGGCCATTCAGCATCATTTTGGGATGAATTTGACCTATTTGGGGATGAACTGAGCAGGATTTGGGTGAAATGAGCAGATTTGGGGCCACTCAGCATCATTTTGGGATGAATTTGACCTATTTGGGGATGAACTGAGCAGGATTTGGGGTGCAATGAGCAGATTTGGGGGTGCAACAAGCAGGTTTTGGGGCCACTCAGCAGCATTTTGGGGTGAAATGAGCAGGTTTTGGGGCACCCACCATCGTTTTGGGTCTGAATTTGACCTATTTTGGAGTAAATTGAGCAGGTTTTGGGGTGAAATGAGCAGATTTGGGGGTGCAATGAGCAGATTTGGGGCACCCAGCATCATTTTTGGGGTGAATTTGACCTATTTTGGGGTAAATTGAACAGGATTTGGGGTGAAATGAGCAGATTTTGGGGTGCAACGAGCAGGTTTTGGGGCCACTCAGCATCATTTAGGGGTGAAATGAGCCAGTTTTGGGTTGAAATGAGCAGGTTTTTGGGCACCCACCATCGCTTTGGGTCTGAATTTGACCTATTTTGGGCTGAAATGAGCAGGATTTGGGGTTGCAATGAGCACTTTGGTCTTTTTTTAACCCCCATTTATGACCTTTTGCCCCGTTTCAGCTGCTTCCAGCCTCATTTTTGCTCCTTCTGCCACTTTTAGACCTGTTGCCCCTTGTCAGGGTCCTCCCTCTGTCCCTCTTGCTCCCCCCTCACACCCCCCTCACCCTCCCCCACCTTTCCCCATGTCCTCCCCGTGCCCTTGTCCCCTCCCCAGCACCTGTCCCAGTCCCAGCCTGGCCATGGGGTGCTGTGGGGGCTTGGTGCGGGCGCTGAGCCGGGGGGCAGCCGCCGTCTTGGGGTCCCCGTCCTTCCCCCGCGCCCACGCGCTGCTCCTGGCGCTCCTCGTGGCGCTGGGCCCCGTCCTCAAGGCCCAAGCAGACCCCCACAGCCTCTTGGCCTCCCCCCACAACCTGCTGGAGACGTGAGTGGGGCTGCTGGGGGGTGAGGGGTGGGATGGGGGGCTGAGGGGGGAGGGGGACTGTGGGGGTGGGGGGGGGTCTCTGGGGTGGGGCTGGGGAGGGATGGGAGTCTCCCTGTAGGGTTTGGGTCTGGGAGGGTCTCTGGGGGGTGTCTGTAGGGCTCTGGGGGTCTCTCTGTGGGGTTTGGGGCTGGGGGGATCACTATGGGGCTGGGGAGGGGAATCTATGGGTCTGGGGGGTGTCTATAGGGGTCTGGGGGTCTCTCTGTGGGGTTTGGGGCTGGGAGAGTCTCTGGGGGGTGTCTGTATGGGTCTGGGGGTCTCTCTGTGGGGTTTGGGGCTCAGGGGGTCACTGTGGGGCTGGGGAGGGGGATCTGTATGGGTCTGGGGTCTCTCTGTGAGGTCTGGGGCTGGGAGGGTCTCTGTTGGGCTGGGGGGGTGTCTGTATGGGTCTGGGGGTCTCTCTGTGGGGTTTGGGACTAGGAGGGTCTCTGTGGGGCTGGGGGGGTCTCTGTGGGGCTGGGGAGGGGGATCTGTATGGGTCTGGGGGTCTCCCTGCAGCATCTGTGACTGGAGGGGTGTCACTATGGGTCTGGAGGGGGTCTCTACGGGTCTGGGGGGGAGGGGTCTCTGTGGGGCTGGGGAGGGGGATCTGTGTGGGTCTGGGGGTCTCTCTGTGAGGCTGAGGAGGGGGATCTGTATGGGTCTGGGGCTGTTGGAGACACCCCTGGACCTCTGAACCCACACTGACAGCCCCAGACCCCCAGAGACACCCCCAGTCTCTTGGGGTCTGGGGCTGTCAGTGTGGGCTCAGAGGTCCAGGGGTGTCTCTGTGGGTCCGGTTCTGTGTCTGTGGGTCTGGGGCTGTCGGTGTGGGTTCAGGAGTCCAGGGCTGTCTCTGTGGGTCTGGGGCTGTCTCTAGGGGTCCAGGACTGTTCATGTGGGTCTGGACTCTCTCTCTGGGTCTGGGGTGTCTCTGTGGGTCTGGGCTGTCACTCTGGGTCCAGTTCTGTGTCTGTGGGTGTCTCTGGGGGTCTGGGGCTCTCAGTGTGGGTCCAGGGGTGTCACTATGGGTCTGGGGCTGTTGATGTGGGTCTGGGATGTCGCTATGGGTCTGGGGCTGTTGCTGTAGGTCTGGGGTGTCTCTGTGTGTCTGGGGCTCTCACTATGGGTCTGGGCTCTCACTATAGTTCTGGGCTGTCACTGTGGGTCTGGCCTGTCCCTATGTGTCCGGTTGTTTCCCATCTCCTCTCCCCTCCGCAGGCGCCTGGTGGCCTCGGCCGGCGGCTGGAGCACGCTGCTGCTGGCGGCGCTGGCGGTGGCCACGCTGCCCCTGTCGCGGCCGCGCTGGCGGGTGCTGCTGCGCGCTCTGTGCCGCTGGCTGGTGGCCGCCGCCTTGGCCCACGCCTCTCCCCGGCTCTGGGCCGCCCTGGAGGCCGCCAGTGGCCGCTGCCTCAGCCCCGCGCCCGGCGGCGTCCTGCTGCTGCCCCTGGACGAGCCGCGGAGCTGCCGGGCGCAGGGGCATCGCTGGGAGGGTTTCGGGGGCTCCCCGCAGGCCTTCGCTCTGGTGCACTGTGGGTTGGGCTTGGCCGAAGAGGTTGGTGCTTTGGGTCGGGGGCTTTATCCTGCTTGGAGGAGGAGGAGGAAGGAGCGTGAGGAAGGTGAGAAGATGGGGTGGAAAGGGGAAGGGACTGAGTGGAGGAGCCAGGGAGGAGCGCAGGGGAGAGAGGAGGGAGCAGTGAGGATGGGCTGGAGGCAGGGGGAACGTCAGTGGGTGGCTGGGGGGAGACAGGAAGGACCTCAGAGAGTGAGATGGGGCCATGAAGAACCTCAAAAGGTGAGATGGGGCCATGAAGAACCTCCAAGAGTGAGATGGAGCCATGAAGAACCTCCAAGAGTTAGATGGGGCCATGAAGAACCTCCAAGAGTGAGATGGAGCCCTGAAGAACCTCAAAAGGTGAGATGGGGCCATGAAGAACCTCCAAGAGTGAGATGGAGCCCTGAAGAACCTCAAAAGGTGAGATGGGGCCATGAAGAACCTCCAAGAGTGAGATGGAGCCCTGAAGAACCTCAAAAGGTGAGATGGGGCCATGAAGAACCTCCAAGAGTGAGATGGAGCCATGAAGAACCTCCAAGAGTGAGATGGAGCCCTGAAGAACCTCAAAAGGTGAGATCGGGCCATGAAGAACCTCCAAGAGTTAGATGGGGCCCTGAAGGACCTCAGCAGATGAGGTGGGGCCATGAAGAACCACAAAGGACAAGATGGGGCCATGAGGAACCTCAACATCCAGGTTGGGCCACCCCTGAAGGCCCCTGGTCTCCTGGCTGGGCCACATCTGAAGCAGGGTGGGAGGTGCCACCCTCCTCTTCCTCCAAGCCTGAGAGGACCCAGATGTTCTGGAGCTGGTTGTTCCGAGTCTTCCCATTGGCTGGCTTGGTTTTGGGGGGCACCCCGGCAAGCAGGTGGTCACCTTCACCCATGGGACCACCATCACCCATGAGGCCACCATCACCCATGGGACCACCTTCACCCATGAGGCCACCATCACCTGGTGGCATCGAACCCCCGCACTGGGCCCAAGGTTCTGGGTGGCAGGAGGATGATGATGGCCTGGAGGAAGGCCCCACTCATCCAGGAACCGCCCTGTGCCTCATCTTCCTCCTCAACGTGGCTTTGGTGGTGGTCTGGCTGCTCCTGTTGGCCGTCACCTTGGCCTACTGGCATGACTGGCCACGCAACGCCGCCGGCGCCGCCTTGGGTTGGGCGGCTTGGGCCGTCACCTACCGCTTCTGGTACCGCTACCCATGTTCTCCTGGGCCACCTGGGCTGGGACTTCCATGGCCTGGGGGGACCTGGGATGGTCCCAGGTGGTCAGGAGACCCCAAGTGACCAGGACAAGCCAAGAATGAACCCAGGAGGAGCCAACTGCCCTGGAGAACCTCAGGTGTCCAAGATGGTCTCAACTGACCAGGAGACCCCAAGGAACCAGGAGGAGCCAACTGCCCTGGAGAACCTCGAAGTGTCCAAGATGGTCCCAGCTGGTCAGGAGACCGCAACTGACCAGGACAAGCCAAGAATGAACCCAGGAGGATCCAACTGCCCTGGAGAACCTCAAGTGTCCAAGATGGTCCCAACTGACTAGGAGACCCCAACTGACCAGGAGACCCCAAGGACCCAGGAGGATCCAGCTGTCCTGGAGAACCACAAAACATTTTGGCCGCAAAATATTGGGATTTTGGCCATAAAATGTGTCTTTTTTTACCATGAAATATGGGGTTTTTTGCCACAAAATGTTGCTGTTTTTGGCCATAAAATGTGGGGTTTTGTCTTTTTGCCATAAAATGTGCATTTTTTTCCCCTAAAATGTGAGGTTTTGGCAAAGAAAAGGGGTTTTTTGGCCATAAAATCTGGGGTTTTTTGGCCACATAATGTGGGGTTTCTGCCGTGAAAAATGGGTCTTTTAGGCATTAAATGTGAGTGTCTTTGCCATCAGATGTGTGGGTTTGCTGTAAAATGTGTGTTTGGTGATGAACTCTGGGAGGTTTTGCCATCAAATGAAGGGGGTGTTTTTTGTTCTAAAGTCAGGTTTGCTGCAAAAGGGATGGTTTTTGCTTCCAAAGGGGTGTTTTTGCTGCAAAAGGAGTGTTTTTGCTGCAAAAGGAGTGTTTTTGCTGCAAAAGGGGTGTTTTTGCTGTAAAAGGGATTTTTTGCTGTAAAAGGGATTTTTTGCTGCAAAAGGGATGTTTTTGTTGTAAAAGGGATATTTTTGCTGTAAAAGGGGTGTTTTTGCTGTAAAAAAGGTCTGGTTTTGCTGCAAAAGGGATGTTTTTTGCTGCAAAAGGAATGCTTTTACTGTAAAAAAGGGATTTTTTTGCTGCAAAAGGGGTGTTTTTGCTGTAAAAGGGATGTTTTTACTGTAAAAAAGGTGTGTTTTTGCTGTAAAAGGGATGTTTTTGCTTCCAAAGGTGTGTTTTTGCTGTAAAAAAAGGGATATTTTTGCTGTAAAAGGAATGTTTTTGCTTCCAAAGGTGTGTTTTCTGTGGTGATGAAACATGTGGCCATAAAATGCTCCATTTTTTTTGTGTCATAAACCGATTTGGTTTTATTTATTTCTTCTCCAACATACTTCTGGGTGTCAGGAAAGGGATTTTTTTGGCCAGAAGCTGGATGTGGGGATGGGAAGGCTGTTGCCATATCTAGGTGAGGCTGGAACCTCTTCTGTTCCAGCCTGTGCCCGTTGCCCCTTATTCTGTCATTGGCCATCCCTGAGCACAGCCTGGCCTCAGCCTCCTCACACCCACCCTTGATGGATTTGTAACATCAATGAGGTCACCCCTCAGTCCAAGCTGCAGAGCCCCAGCTCCCTCAGCCTTTCCTCACAAGGCAGATGCTCCACTCCATCATCTCTGTGGCCCTGCACTGAACCCTGTCCAGCAGCTCCCTGTCCTGCAACTGAGGAGCCCAGAACTGGACACACTATTCCAGATGTGGTCCCATGAGGGCAGAGCAGAAGCTCTCTTGACCTGCTCACCACAGCCCTTCTCCTCCAGCCCAACATGCCATTGACCTTCTGGGCCACGAGGACATGTTGCTGGCTGATGCTCATCCTGCTGCCCACCAGCACCCCCAGCTCCCTTTCCTACTCTCTGACTTCATTCCCCAACCTGTCCTGGTACATGGGGTTCTTCTTTCCCAGGTGCAAGACTCTACACTTGCTCTTGTTGAATGATGTCCCCTGATCATCCTGGTGTCCCTGCACTGGCCTCTCTCCAGCACTTCCCTGTCCCTCTGGAGCTGAGGAGACCAGAACTGGACACAGGACTCCAGATGAGGCCTCACCAGGGCAGAGCAGAGGGGCAGCAGAATCTCCCTTGACCTGCTGCCCACACTCTGCTTGATGCCCCCAGGCTGCCATTGGCTTCTTGCCCACGAGGGCACGTTGCTGCTCATGGTCAGTTTATCAGCCAGCACTCCTAGGTCTGTCTCTGCAGAGCTGCTCTCCAGCAGGTCACTCCCAGCCTGTGCTGGTGCAGGGGGTTGTTCCTTCCCAGCTGCAGGACTCTGCACTTGTGCTTGTTGAACCTCAGGAGGTTCCTCTGCCCAACTCTCCAGCTGGTCGAGATCCCACTGACTGGCAGCACAGCCTCTGGGGAATCAGCCAGTGCTCCCAGTTTGGTGCCAGCAGGGAACTTGCTGAGGGTCCCTCTGTCCCCTCATCCAGGTGGTTGATGAAGATGTTGAACCAGACTGGCCCCAGAACCCATCCCTGTGCAACTCCACTGTCTCCTCATCCAGAAAGTTGATGATTTGGGGTTGGAAATTGGGATTTGGGGTTAAAAATGGGGATCTGTGGTTTAAAAAATGAGGATTTGGGGAAAAGGGGGATTTGGGGGGGGGGGGATTTTGGAGGTTAATAAATAGGGATTAAAAGTGTGGATTTGAGGAAAAAAATGGGATTTTGGAGGAAAGGGGGGTTCAGGGGTTAAGAAATTGGGGCTTAGGGCTTGATTTGGGGTTGTGAGGTGAAATTTGTGGTCATAGGGAGATGAAATTCATCATGAGAAGGGAAAATTCATGGTCATGAGGAGAAATTAGTGTTTGTGAGGGGAAATTTGGGGTCGTGAGGGGAAATTTGGGGTCATAGATGAAATTCATCATGGGAAGGGGAAATTTGTACCCATGAGGGGAGAATCAAGGTCCTGGGGTAAAATGTGTGTTCATGAGGGGAAGTATGTGCTTGTGAGGTGAAATCTGGGTTTCAGAGGGGAAATTTGGGGTCATGAGGTGAAAATCAGGGTTGTGAGGGGAAATTCGTGGTCATGGGGAGAAATATGTGGTCATGGGGAGATGAAATTCATCATGAGAAGGGCAAATTTGTGCCCATGAGGGGAGAATCAAGGTCCTGGGGTAAAATGTGTGTTCATGAGGGGAAGTATGTGCTTGTGAGGTGAAATCTGGGTTTCAGAGGGGAAATTTGGGATCATGAGGTGAAAATCAGGGTCATGAGGTGAAATTTGTGTTCCTGGAAAGATGAAATTAATCATGAGAAGGGGAAATTCATGGTCATGAGGGGAAATTTGGGCTTGTGAGGGGAAATTCGGGGTCATGAGGTGAAATTCTTGGTCATGGCGAGATGAAATTCATCACGAGAAGGCGAATATCATGGTCGTGAGGAGAATTAGTGGTTGTGAGGGGAAATTTGGAGTCATGAGGGGAAAATCGGGGTCCTGGGGTAAAATGTGTGTTGTGAGGTGAAATCTGGGTTTCAGAGGGGAAATTTGGGGTCATGAGGTGAAAATCAGGGTTGTGAGGGGAAATTCGTGGTCATGGGGAGAAATATGTGGTCATGGGGAGATGAAATTCATCATGAGATGGGGAAATTCATGGTCATGATGTGAACTTTGTGGTTGTGAGGGGAAATTGAGGTCATGAGGTGAAATCTGGGGTCATGAGGGGAAATTAAGGGTAATGAGGGGAAATATGTGGTCATGGGGAGATGAAATTCATCATGAGATGGGGAAATTTGTGCCCATGACGGGAAAATCAAGGTCCTGGGGTAAAATGTGTGTTCATGAGGGGAAGTATGTGCTTGTGAGGTGAAATTTGGGGTCATGAGGGGAAATTTGGGGTCATGAGGTGAAAATTGGGGCCATGAGGTGAAATTTGTGTTCCTGGAAAGATGAAATTAATCATGAGAAGGGGAAAATCATGGTCATGAGGGGAAATTTATGGTTGTGAGAGGAAATTCGGGGTCATGAGGTGAAATTTGGGGTCATGAGGTGAAATTTGGGGTCATGAGGTGAAATTCGTGGTCATAGGGAGATGAAATTCATCTGCTTCAGTTTGCAGCACTGTTATGTCAGCAGCTGAAAGCTGCTTTGACATCAGCATATGGAGAGGAAAAAACCCAAAGCTAATTACAGGGGAAGAGGGAGGAGTGGGGTGAAGTGTTTTAAGAGTTAATTTTGTTTCTCATCTCCCTGTTCTTACAGTTTATTAACAGATCAAACCTTTTTCCCCCCAAGTTGAGTCTGTTTTGCCCATGACATTAATTGCTGGGTCATCTCCCCATCCTTCTCTCGACACACAAACCCATTTGTTATGTTTCTCTCTCCCATGTCCAGTTTAGGAGGGGGAGTAATATTGGTGGGCACCTGGCACCCAGCCAGGGCTAAACCAGCACAGCCCCACGCAGAATTTACCATCCACAGTAGAGGTAAAGAGTAAAATGGGAAACTCTCAATGGGGTGGTCATGTAGGGGAAATGTGACACTTGTGAGAAACACAAGAGGAAAGAGAAAGATGAACCCAGCTGTCACTACCTGGAGTGACGGGGTAATAAATAACCAAATCAGTTATTTATTGAGTCAGTTATTTACTGTCAGCAGTGTCCAGTTTTGTTACAATGCCAAAGAATTCAAGCATGACAAATGAAAGACCATCTGTTGCACTTCAGGTATCACTGCTGGGTTCTCTCCTTTTGACACAAGAGCTTTATGAAAGAGAACATCTGATACAGAATTGTGAATAGGGATCCGTAACAAGAAAGGTTTTGCTGAGGCATATTTTCAGCTGGAGTGGAGTGGACTTCACTCTGTAAAGTTGACTTCACAGCTCATATTTCTTCACTTTCCTGGCAGAAGCAGCTGGTGTCAGTTATCAGATACCCATAGAGCTTGTGGAATCCCTCACAGTGCAGCTTTGTGAGGGCAATAAGGAGTTTCCAGTCAACACTCCAACGTGATGAGATTGACAGTGGCGGCTGGACACGAGCAAAGCAAAGACAAGGAGAGGAAAGAAGCTGCCAGGAAAAGCTTGCTGGGAGCTGACATGTCTGAAAAAAGACCTTGTTGAGGGGCTGAAGCCTTTGCTGCTCTGCAGGAGGCCGTCAGCGAGGCCGAGGCCGTGTGGCTGAGCTGGGACATGCACTGGAGGATGGCAAATGGAACACACACCTGCAGGAAGAGCCAGAAGGATTGCAATTGCAGTATGTCACTGCAAATAAGTTCCCTATTTGAGTGGGGATGCCCCTCAGGGTTACCCTCTGGAGCTGAGTGAAGGAGAACCAGCTGCTGCCATCCATGGGGGTGAGTTACATCAGTCTCTATGAAACAAGTCAGCTTTGACCTGTGAATTCAATGAAGCAGTGGCTGTGTAGTAAATGTTCCTCTAACTCCTTGCCTCCTGAAACAGAATGTGTGTCGTGGAAACAGATATTTTATCCTGATGGGGACTGTATCTACAAGATGTTTCCAATTCAGTCATATTGGTACTGTGCAAGAATCAGAGAATCTGTGATGAGCCTGGCTGGATGCCAGGTGCCCACCACACCGCTCCTCAGCAAGCCAGGGGAGGGGAGAAAATAAGATGGGAGCTTCGTGGGTTGAGATAAAAGCAGTTTAACAAAGAAATAGCAAAGCCAGATGTGTGAGAAGCAAAGCAAGGCAAAGCAAGATGTGCCCCTCTCCTTCCCATCAGCAGTGATGTCTGGTCACTCCCCAAGGAGCTGGGCTGTGGGACGTGGAACAGTTGCTTTGGAAGGCAAAAGGGGCTCACAAATGCCTCCCCCTTCCTGCTCCTCTCCACAAGTTTCTGTTGGTGTCATATGATGTAGAATATCTCCTTAGTCAGCTTGGGTTAGCCGTCCTGGCCTTGGCCCCTGCCGGGACACAGCTACTGGTGAAGGAATGCTGGAGGGACAGCCTTGATGCTGTGTGAGCAGCAGCCAAAACATTGATGTGCTATAAATACATGTTCCTAGCTACCAACAGAAGGCACAGCTCTACAAGGGCTGCTGTGCAAAATCAGCACCACCTCAGAGCCAATACAATGCCATACAAAGTTACAGGGCATCTCTGCAGCATGAAGGCAAGAGGTACCTGCGTTACCACTTCAGGAGATAAAGGTGATTGACTGCAGGAGTGTAGCAGGGCACTGTGCCCAGCAAAAAGAGATAAAAGTCAGGCTGGTTTTTAGTGCCAAAAGTCATTATCAAGGAGCCTGACTTGATCAAAGCCCAGTCTCATTTCTGTGGGATGTGGGATTCCTACTCACTCTTCTTTGGAGTGTGTCTGGAAATGCCCCCAAGAGTGGGGACTCCCCTCAAGGGTAACCCCAGGAGCTGAGTGAATGTGTCACCTGCTGTCAGTTGTATGGGTTAATAACACCATTCTCTGTGGAATAAGTCATCCCTATGAGAAGTGATGATCAAGCTTGCTTTGAACTGTTAATTCCACTAATAAGCAGCAGCTACAGTACAAATCCCGTGTAGGAAGTGTTCCTCTGACACATTGCCTACTTAAACAATGTGTTTCCTTTCCCAATGTGTTTCCTTTCCCTATGTGTTTCCTCTGAGACTGCATATAAAATACACTTCCTAAAACACACTCTCATGGTCCTTTTGGGATCTCACAGTGCCAGGGTGGGTGGTGGCACCAAGGAGAGATTCCCATCGCCATCCCTGGTGCCCAACGTTGGGTCACTGGGGCTACAGGTAGCACCCACGGTGTGCAAGTAGTAGGAGCTCAGGGCAGAGAGTGGCACTGAAGGGGACACCCCAGAGTATTCCCAGCTGCAGCAGCCATGAGATGATGGAGGTCAGGATCCTGCAGGGGAGAAGCAGGACACCAAGCAGGACAGCACCTTAAACTTCAGGGGAGGTATCTTTGCCCTCCTGAAAGACCTGCTGGGTGGAATCTCATGGGTTAGGACCCTAGAAGGTCGAGGTGCCCACAGAAGCTGCTTCATTTCAAGTGCCATGTCCTCCATGCCCAAGAACAGTGTATCCCCAAGAGTAGAAGATCAGGTGAAGGAGGTAAGATGCCTGCATGGATGGCCTTTGGTTCTTGTTCCTTCTCTTTTTAAGCTGCCAAGGTGTTGGTGGGTGGCTGCTGAATGGGGCCAAATAGGCCCCACACAGGCTCATAGACTCATCATGGGGTCACAGAGTCATCAGTGTCATAGAGTGGTCTGAGAGTCATCATCGAGTCATCAGAGATTCACAGTCATCAAAGAGGCATCATAGCTAAGCCATAGAGTCATAAAGTCATCATAGAGTCATCATAGAGTCACAGAGTCATCAAAGAGGCATCATAGCTAAGCCATAGAGCCATAAAGCCATCATAGAGTCACCATAGAGTCACAGAGTCATCAGAGTCATCATAGCTAAGTCATAGAGCCATCATAGAGCCATAAAGCCATCATAGATTCACAGTCATCAAAGAGTCATCATAGCTAAGCCATAGAGCCATCATAGAGCCATAAAGCCATCATAGAGTCATCATAGATTCACAGTCATCAAAGAGGCATCATAGCTAAGCCATAGAGCCATAAAGCCATCATAGATTCACAGAGTCATCAGAGTCATCAATGCCCCTTTGGCACCTGGATGGGGAAGCAAGCTGTGGATTGCATCCCCCCTGGCAGTGCTGTTCAGCTCTATCCTCATCCTCAGCTCCACTCCAACAGCTCTGAGGGTGAATTCAGGATCTGGCAGGGAATGCAGGACACCAGGGAGGGCCAGGACTGCCAGGTGATATCTGCAGCTCAGCACCAGCTAGACCTCCTCTCCTGTTTGGGGAAGACAATTGTTCCCAGCAGACAGAGGAAAGAAACAAGAGATGGGGGGAACACAAGAGTCTCCTGTAACAAGAAGCTCCCAGGAGCTGAGGCCCCCAGGGGAAGATGGGCAACCTGGGTGAGTAAGAAAGCCCCTGAACTGCCCAGGGTCCCAGCAGTGAGTGTGCAGCAGAGCAGGTTCCTGCAGCTGGGGAGGTGAGGGCTGCTCTGGGAGCTGAGCTGGAACAGCCCCTTCCCAGCACTGGCACCCCCAGGGACCCCCAGGGCTGGCTGCTGCAGCAGGGACAAGCCCACAAGGAGCCTCTCAGGCACAGCAACAACACAGCCCTTCTCTCCTCCCTTTGCTGCCCCAGCACAGTCGTTTCCTGCAGCTCTGGCAGCTCGGGGCTGGCAGCTGCTTTGCTCACTCTCTCTCACACAGCAAACAGGCAGCTTGCTCTCGCCATGCACCTGGGAGCCCTCATCCTTCTGGGGACACTCCTGGGTAAGTCCTGCCTTTTTTGAGCTCAGCACCTACTTCTTCTTCCCCTGGGACACCCTCAGCAGCCTCCTCAGACCATGTGGGGAAATGCTCTTGAAGGCCAGGAGAGCGCTGGGCAATGTCAGCTGGCATTTGTGGCTCTGCCCTGCTGCTCTCAAGGTGCTCTTGCTGTTGGGAAGCACAAAGGAGAGATCCCTCAGAGCCCTTCTCCATCTCCTCTCTGCCTTTTCAACCCTGCCTCTCTCTGCCTGTCTCTTCTGACCCACCTGCTCTCAGCACGGGAGCTCTCAGCTCTCTCTGCTGTCCCTCTGTTCTCCCTTTCCCATGCTCATCAGCACATCTGCTCACAGCTGCCCCGGGGCCCTTCAAGCTCCCATCCCACTGCCATGAGCAGGGCTCCCATTCTGTCTGCTGCCTGCATGTGTCTGCCATGGCCTCCCCTTTTCTCCTGCTTGCAACCCTTGCTGCCACTCAGCTCAGCCCTGCATGTGCTCAGGGAGCTGAGGAGCCCTCTGAGCTGACAGGGATGGGCAAGCAGGAGGAGTGTTGTTGCCCAGAGCCTTTCCCTGCACAGCTACTGACCTTCTCTTCCTTCCAGGCACCATGGGGCAGGTCAGCATCACCCAGCCTGAGAGACAAGTCACACTCAAGCAGGGACACACCTTCCAAACTACCTGCACTTACCAGAGCCCTAACTTTTATGGTTTGCTCTGGTACCAGCAGAGGAAAGGCCAAGCTCCCCAGCTGCTCTCCCTTCAGGCAAGATCTGCCTCCCAGGTCAATGGGCGACTCAGGACCGTGCTGAACACCACGGGGAAATACAGCCTCCTGCAGCTGGAGGCACTCAAGGCCTCTGACAGTGCCTTGTACCTCTGTGCTGTGCAAGACACGGCGGTGCAGGGAGCTGCCTGGGCTGTGCAACAACCCAGGCCAGGCAGGGGCTGCTCTTGCTCAGCTCCAAGAGTCAGTGACTGCAAGGGCCCCACTGCCCCATGTCGCAGCTTCTCTTTGCTCTGGCATTGATCAGAGCCCAGCTTGTGTCCCCACCTTGTCCCTGCCACCCAAGGCACTGCCTTTGCTCCTTGGCAACACGAGGCAATGCCCAGCAGCAAAAGGATTACTCAGAGTCCTAAGCTGGGATGCAGAAAACTTGCATGGCTCTGAGGTGGGAAACTTGTAGAGGAGGCAGCCAGAGCAGGGAGAGCAGCAGCAGCAGCTGCAGAAGGTCTGTGCCCATCACCCACAGGGGAGATGCCACAGGGCATCCATCTGCCTGCCCCACGCAGGGCCAGCGGCCAGCACATGCCCCAGCTTGGCTCAGGGACTCCTACAGCCCAGCACAACAGGAGATGGGAGAGAGAATAAGGCAGGGGAGGGAGATGTTGGCCATGATTGCAGAGCCCCCTGTGCCCTGCTGTGCAAGGGCAGCCCTGGCTGCTCAGCCTCTGCCAAAGCGATGCCATGAGCTGTGTCCTCAGCACAGAATCTCAGGCTGGGCTCCTGGGGTTCCTCCTCTGGGCTGGCCACAGTTACTTTAGCAGGGGGAGAAGGGAAAGAGAAGGGGCTCCAGAGTCACCTGTTCCTGAGGAGGAGGCAGGAGAGGTGGATGAGAGAGCAGGGACTTGGGCTGCCTTTTCTAGCTGCCCTTCATGGCTGCAGGACCTGAGGCAGCCTCTGCAGAGGTAACAATTGCCTGAGGCATTTCCAACACTGCTGCCTTTGCATTTCCAGCTCTGGGCCATGCCCATTGCCCAGTGAAGGCTGCATCTGAGCTCTGGGATGAAAGGTCCCAGCATTTCCAAGGCAGGAATGCAGCAGTGCAGGCAGCAGACTCAGCTCAGGTGCTGGAGGGGATAACACAGGCAACTGGTGTCAGCCTGGGCCACTCTGGTGGGGCTGCTGGAAGTGTCATTGTCAGGGAGAGGATCCAGCCATCCTCAGCTGGATGTCCCAGAGCTGCCAGGCATGAGGATGTGCCATGTGCAGCTCTTTCCCTCCTCCATCAGCTCAGCCTGAGGGTCTCTTGTTGTTGCCTCTGCAGCTGTGTGGAGTTTTCCCCATCTCTCTGGAGCTGCTTCTGCTGGGGAGCCAGTGTAAGCCAAAGCCTCTGCTGAGAGCATTGCCAGGGAGCTCTGCTGGGACAGGGCTGAGTCCCCTCTCTCTGGAGCTGCTTCTGCTGGGGACCAAGTGTAAGCCAAAGCCTCTGCTGAGAGCATTGCCAGGGAGCTCTGCTGGGACAGGGCTGAGTCCCCTCTCTCTGGAGCTGATGCTGGGCTCGAGCTACTCCAGAGCTGATGGTGACAGAGTGAAGCTTTTACCTTGTTACTTCAGAGATATAAGATGTGACAGCGCAAAGACACTGGTCAGTAAAGGGTTTGGGGACTGCAGTGGGTCCATAGCTGAAGTCAGAGTGCTGTGCTGTCACAGGGAAGGGGGGATATGAGAGCTTAGTCCTTCCATGTCTGAGCTCTGGAGAGCTGTCAGATGAACATCTGCATTCATTTCTGGGCACTGAGTGGCAATGAAAACGTGAATCAACTGGAGAGGGTGCAAAGGATTGGACTAGGAGTGAGTGATGAGAGGTGTGCAGCACATGGCCTCTGAGGCAACCTGGAGAGAGGTGCACCTTCCCACACTCGGCTCTGTGCCAGCAATTAACGGCCACTTCCCTTCCCCTCATCATCTGAGATATCTGGAAGGAACAGCATCACCCTTTGAGATATTTGGGTCTTTCTGTGCTGGCCACTAAGCACAAGCACGTTGCACTGGAGCAGATGCTGGGCTCGAGCTACTCCAGAGCTGATGGTGACAGAGTGAAGCTTTTACCTTGTTACTTCAGAGATGTGACAGTGCAAAGACACTGGTCAGTAAAGGGTTTGGGGACTGCAGTGGGTCCATAGCTGAAGTCAGAGTGCTGTGCTGTCACAGGGAAGGGGGGATATGAGAGCTTAGTCCTTCCATGTCTGAGCTCTGGAGAGCTGTCAGATGAACATCTGCATTCAGTTCTGGGCACTGAGTGGCAATGAAAACTTGAATCAGCTGGAGAGGGTGCAAAGGATTGGACTAGGAGTGAGTGATGAGAGGTGTGCAGCACATGGCCTCTGAGGCAACCTGGAAAGAGATGCACCTTCCCACACTCAGCTCTGCGCCAGCAATTAACGGCCGCTTCCCTCAGGGTCCCGCTGACACGGCTGCAAACTCTTCCCCTCACCACCGGGCGCGTTGCTGCGGGGTTCGTCCGGGCAGCAGCAGTCGGGGCTGGGCACAGAGCAGCTTGTGAGCGCTTTTCCCTTCTTTTCCCTCGGCAGTGGCTGCGGGCAGAGCTCAGGTGTAGCAGGAGCCGTGGGCAGAGACCACCGAAGGCATCGCCATCACCATCAACTGCTCCCACCCCAACATCAAGTTAACCGAGTTCATCCACTGGTACCGTCAGTTCCCGGGCCGGGCTCCCCAGTGGCTCGTGAGCTCTCTCCGAGGGTCCCAGGAGCTGCGGTCGCCGTCGGGGCGGCTGTGGGTGTCTGCAGACCGGCGTTCCAGCGGGCTGTGGCTCTCCAAGCCCCGGTGCGGGGATGCAGCCGTGTACCGGTGCGCGTTGTGAGACACGGCGAGACGAGCCGGGGCTGCGGTCGGACACGAACGGGGCGACACAGCGGAGCCGACAGCGCTGCCGCCCGCCGCTTGGGTCGCATCCTGCCGCGATCGCTCCCGAGCGCTCCTCGGGTCGTTCCTGGTGCAAAACGCATCGGCGTGGGGGGTGACTCCGCTGGAGGAGTTCACTAAATTATACCAGCCTGGGGCATGCTTTTGGGTGTCTGTGTTCCACTTGGCAAGTGGGCTGTCTGTCCTGGCTTGGACCCAATTGAGAAACAATGTGCTGGTCCTTTTTTGCCTCCTCGTGTTTTAGAGCAGGGAGGGAGGCATTGGAAGAGGTGTAGGCTCCTCTGAAGGTCTCAGAAAGGCAGGCCTGACAACAAATGTGTGATAAAATGTCTGGGTTTAAGGTCTAGATCGTTGAAGTTGCCAATCAGAGCAGGCAGCAACACTGAGCCCTGGGGAATCATGGAATGGTGGGGTTGGGAGGGATCTTTAGAGATCATCCAGTCCAACCCCCTGCAGAAGCAGGGTCACTTAGATCAGGTCACACAGGAATGTGTCCATGGGGGTCTTGAAGAGCTCCAAGGAAGGAGCCTCCACACCCTCCCTGGGCAGCCTGTGCCAGGGCACTCAAACACTGAAACAGTTCCTTCTTATATTTAAATGGACCTTTTTGTGTTCCAGCTTTGTCTCACCATCCCTTGTCCTGTTGCTAGATACTATAGGAAAAAAGGGATGTCCCAACCACCCACCATTCACATATTTGTAACTATTAATGAGATGCCCCCTCAGTCTCCTCTGCTCCAGACCAAGCAGCCCCAGGTCCCGCAGCCTTTCCTTGTATGGAAGATGCTCCAGTCCCCTGATCATCCTGGTGTCCCTGCACTGGCCTCTCTCCAGCACTTCCCTGTCCCTCTTGAGCTGAGGAGCCCAGAACTGGACACAGGACTCCAGATGAGGCCTCACCAGGGCAGAGCAGAGGGGCAGCAGAACCTCACTTGACCTGCTGCCCACACTCTGCTTGATGCCCCCAGGCTGCCATTGGCTTCTTGCCCACGAGGGCACGTTGCTGCTCATGGTCAGTTTATTATCACCCAGCACTCCCAGGTGTGTCTGTGCAGAGCTGCTCTCCAGCAGCTCACCCCCAGCCTGGCCTGGTGCAGGGGGTTGTTCCTTCCCAGCTGCAGGACTCTGCCCTTGGGGAGTCTCAGCACCTTCCTCTCAGCCTGCCCACAGCTCACTGACTGGCAGCACAGCCTCTGGGCAATCAGCCAGTGCTCCCAGTTTGGTGCCAGCAGGGAACTTGCTGAGGGTCCCTCTGTCCCCTCATCCAGGTGGTTGATGAAGATGTTGAACAAGACTGGCCCCAGATCCCATCCCTGTGCAACTCCACTGGCCACAGGCCTCCAACTCAGTTCTGTGCTACTGATCCCCATCCTCTGGTCTCTGTCATTCAACCAGCTCTCAGGAACACCACAGGTGACCAGCATCCAGCTGAACCTCACTCCATTTCCCACCACTCTCTGGGCCTGGTCATCCAGACAGTTCTCTCTCTATTTCTCCACTTAGAGGCTCCACACACCACGATTTTACTTGTCACAGTCTCAGTCCCTTTCCTCACCACTGTGCCAGCAGCATGTGGGGGAGCCCCAAGCCCTGTCTTTATGCCTTGCATAGGTGTAGAGCTGCACTGGGGATGGGGCTGCAGGTCCCTCCATTCCTGCTCTGCCGCAGCCAGCACTGAGCCAACCCCTTACACATTAAAATATCTTTCTTTCCCTTTTATTCGCTTCCTCCCCATCTCCAAGTCATTATGCACAGTCAAATACTGAGCAGCTGCTTCCAAAACGAAGGGCTAAAAGACACCTGAAACCTACATCTGTGTTTCCCAGAGCCCTGAAGGTTATGAGAAGCTGCTGTGCCTTCAAAAGCCCTCCCAGCAACAAAGAGCACACAGAAGCAGATGCACTCTACAGCAAGGGAGAGATGTTCCCTTACACAGAAGAGCTTACAAAGGGAGAGGAAAGGCATGACAACGTGCAGAAAGCCACAGAGACTGTCGCTCTGCTGTGAAGACAAGCAAAGGCAATGGGTGAATGGCCTTTGTTCTTGCCCTCCTCACCCCAGAGGTGTGACTGACACGTGCTCTGGAACCCTGTGCTGCTGAGAGTCTGGTTCTACAGTGTGCTGAGGGATTCTCAAGGAACAGGGATATGGGAGGCAGGAAAAATCATCTTCACCATGGCTGTGCCAGTGTGTGTCCTGCTAATCCAGTCAGGTGGATGTATGTGTGATTTTCCTTTTGTCTCTCACAGGTTCTAGTAGGCTACACAGAGGTCTGTGCTGACAAGATGGAGAAGGGACAAGGGAGAAATGCAGAGGGGTGATGGAAGTAGATACTTTCCTTTGGAAAGACAGACAGGTTTGGGGCAAACACAAAAGACAGAACAAGTGAGAGAAGGAAGCAAGCTGCTCTGCAGGTGTATTTCTGCCTGTGTTGCAGGTCTGGTTGGAGGTGATCCACCAAAGCAATTCTTCTCTGAGGTGTCAGCCACAGTTGGGAAGCGAGTGCTTCTGCCCTGCCAGTCCCCCAGTGAGGACAGGGACTGGAATCTCTTCTGGTACTGGCAGCTCCTGGGGCAAACACTGGCATTCCTCCTGCAGGCATTCAGATCTCCAGGGAATGACAAGTTCCACAAGGGCCAGTTCTCTGTGGAAAATGAAGCAGCTCCCTTAGAAGGGCTGATTCTGTCCTTCCAGGATCACTGTGCTCTGAAACACCACGTTAACATGAGCCCCATGTCCACTCATGCAAAATCTGCCTTGCCAAGGAACATCACAGGAGGGGTGAGGAACAGGAAAGCAAAGATGATGATGATGAAGTTACCCTGTGGTTGCACTTACTGTTTGACAGCACTGAGAACCCAAAGGTGATTTGGTTTGGGCAACCCAAGGACTCAGCTTGGCCTGTTCTATGAAGAGAACAAGGAGCCTCCTGCAGCTGCATCACGTCTACTACAAGAGGTTTTTACTCAGTAGCACGAAAAATGAAGTACACAGAGCATCATCAGACTGGATCTGAAGGACACCTGCTTGTGTCATGGCAGGAATGACAGGCAAAGACACCCAAAGGGTACCCTGGCAATTGAAACAACTTTCTCTTTACCCACCTCAGCTGGAGGGGTGGCACAGGGCAAGGAGCAACAGCGGTGTGTGGGATCATTTAAGCCTTGATCCCTGCAGACAGGGGATGGGAGAAGGGCCAGGATGGGATGGGGGGGAAGGGGTACAGGGAGAGACCCGCGAGTTGCCGCTGACAGCCAGTAGGATGGGAGCAGAGGGAGAGGGAGAGGGAGAGGGAGGGGAAGAGGGAGAGGGAGAGGGAGAGGGAGAGGGAGAGGGAGAGGGAGAGGGAGGGGAAGAGGGAGAGGGAGAGGGAGAGGGAGAGGGAGAGGGAGAGGGAGAGGGAGAGGGAGAGGGAGGGGTAGAGAGCGCAGGATGCCACTGTCTGCCTTTGCCTCCGACGCCCGTTGCTGGATCGCGGCCAATTTGGTGTGCACCACAACCCTGCAGTGTTTCCCTGCAGAACGTCCCGCCCCGCTCCGCCCGTGTGGGTGCTCGGAGGGGCGTTTGGTGCGGGGGGCCGGGCCGGGCCGGGGCGGCCGTGCGGGCTTCGGGCAGAGGCGCGGGCGCTGTGGCGGCGAGGGGCCGAGGCGACGGGGCGGGCAGCGGCGGGCCCGAGCTCGGCTCCGCTCGGCTCGTGTGCGGCCCCGCCGGGCCCTTGTTCCGCCGATGGCGGCCGGGCCGGGGCCGTGGCTGCTGGGCTTGGGCTTGGCCTTGGGGCCGGCAGGTGAGAGGCGGCGGGCGGGGAGGGCGGCGAGCCCGGGGCTGGGGCGGCGGGAGATGGAGAGAGAGGAGGAGGAGAGGGAGAGAGAGAAGGCGGGAGAGGGCGAGGGCGAGTGAGGAGGAGAGAGGGAGGAGCAGAGCGAGGGAAGCGCTGTGTGTCCGGCTTGCCCCAGTGCGGGAGCAGCCGCGGCTGAGCCCCGACGAGGGCCGGCGGGGCATTGTCCCGGGCGCGGGGCTTTGGCGGCCAGAGCGGGGTGGCGGCTGTGTCCGGGCCGGGCGGGGGGCGCTGGGGCGGCGGGTGCCCGTCCTCGGGCCGTGGGCGCGCCGTGCCGGGTGCCCGCGCTCTCCGTCCGTCCGTCCGTCCGCAGGCGTGTGGGCGCAGTGGACGCTGCTGGAGGCCGGCGGAGGGCAGCGAGCGCCCGGGGACTCCGTGCTCCTCTCCTGCCGCGGACACGGCTTCGACTTCGGAACATCCTATATGTGGTGGTACCGTCAGGCACCCGGCGGCAGGCTGGAGTGGGTGTCCCTTATCTACCGTGATTCAGCAGTGATTCGATACGGACGGGCAGTGGATGGTCGAGCCACGGTGTCCCGGGACGATTCCCGGTCTGAGACAGCTCTGTCTCTAAGTGCCCTGAGCCCACAGGACTCTGCCCGCTACTTCTGTGCTGCTCGTGTGCACAGAGAGAGGAAACGAAGCTGAGCTGTAACAGAAACCTCCTGGCTGAGCTCCAACTCTGGGTCTCGAATCTGGGCACTATTCCCACACTCTTTCAGTGCTGCTCCCAGAGAGATGTGTAGTTACAGCATCAGTGTTCCAGTGTTTGACTCCAAAAGGGACATTTTAATTGGTTTTGTCCCTTTCTGCCCTGCCCCTGCTGATTGCCATCTCCCCATGTCTTGGGCTGATCCTTACCCCTGACACACTCCAAAACCTTTTGTGCTTTGGAAACAGTTGTTGCTGTTTGCTTTGGTTCCCAGCAGGACAGGTACCCAGCCACAGCCCAGCTGGTGGGGTCTGTTAATAGCCCTGCTCTGCTTTTGGGCATGGGTCAGGTCCACTCAGTTCAGCTTAGCTGCCTGAGGACTGGGCAGAAGAAATGAGGGAGGTAAAGTGTCATTTGGGAGCTTTTCAGCACAATGAGGTATTCTGTGCTTGTTTTTCCCCCCAGATGTGAGACTGTAACAAGAGCAAGAGACAACCTGCCAGCCCTGGGGCCATCTCCAGTGTCCCAGCAGCACCAGCCTGCAGTGCAGCTCCAGTGGAAGGTCGGGGTGGCCCTACAGCACATCTCCTTTTGCCCAGCAGAGGTTTTGCTGCCAAGTGAGCTGTGGTGGTTTAGCCTGATGTCCACCCAGTCATAAAGTCACTGCCTCTCCTAAACTGGACAGGAAAGAGAGAGAAATACACCAAATGGCTTGTGAGCTGAGATAAGGATGGAGAGGTCACTCAGCAATGAGCATCACGGGCAAAACAGACTCAACTTGGGGAGAAAAAGGTTTGATTTATTAAAGGAACAGTAACAACAGGGAGATGAGAAATAAAACTGAATCTTAACAACACTTCTCCCCACCCCTCCTCTGCCCAGGACTCCCCTTCCTTCCCCCCAGCAGCACAGGGGATGGGGATGGGGGTTGTGGTCAGTTCATCACAGATGGACTTTTCCACTGCTGCTGCTCAGGGAGAAGCCTCCTCACACTTCCCACTGCTGCACCTTGGGGTCCTTCCCATGGGACACAGTCCCTCACCAACTGCTCCAGTGTGGCTCCTTCCCATGGGCTGCAGCTCCTCACCGACTGCTCCACTATGGAGCCTGTCACAGGGCAGCTCCTCACACCCTGCCCCAGCGTGGGTCACCCATGGGAGAACAGTCCCATAGGGACAGACTGCTGCAGCCTGGGGTCCTCACAGGGTCACAAGTCCTGACAGCAAAGCTGCTCTGCATGGACACCTCCCCCAAGGGCTCCCAGGTCCTGCCAGGAGCTCGCTCCAGGATGAGCTTCCATCAGTCACAGCCTCCTTCAGGCATCCACCCACTGCAGCCTGGGCTCCTCCAGTGGGTCTCTGCTCCCTGTGGCCTCCATGGGCTGCAGGGACACAGCTGCCTCAGCATGGGCTGCACCATAGGGGAGCCTTTTCAGTGCCTAAGCACCCTCCTCTCCCTCCTCCACTGACCTTGGTGTCTGTGCAGATGTTTCCACACTCTTCCTCCCTGATGCTGCTGCAAATTTGCAACTGCTCAGCAACTTCTCCAATCTGTTATTCACAGAGGTGTGACCTCCATCAGTAACTGGCCAGGTCTGGGGCAGGGGCAGGGTCCAAGCCCTAACCCTGTGAGCTACATGGGATGCCTCTGGCAGCTCTTTGTTTAAAGAAGCCACCCCTGGAGCCCCTCTGCTACCAAAAACCTGGCCCAGGCAAACCACTACAGCCTTCTTCAGGCTCAACAGCCCCAGCTGCTCCTCATCAGCCTTGTGCTCCAGCCCCTTCCCCAGCTCCACTGCCCAGCTCTGGCCACACTCCAGCCCCTCAGTGTGTCTCTGGCAGTGAGGGGCCCAGCACAAGGGATAATCCCTGCCCTGGTTCTGCTGGCCAACACTATTTCTGATACAAGCCTGGATGCTATTGATGTTTTTGGCTGCCTGGGCATGCTGCTGCCTCATGTTCAGCTGCTGACAATAAACACTCATGTCTTTTCTCTCTGGGCAGCTTTCCAGCCTCTGTGCCCCAGTCTGTAGCATTGCTTGGGGTGAGTGTGGTGATCAAGGGTGAGGGAGGGAAGATGTGGGCAGAGCTGGTCTGCAAGCAGAGAGAAGCTGCAGAAAGGCAGAGTGAGTGGCTCTGGCCATGTGTGCTGCTGTGTGTGTGGTGGTGTTCCCCATCACAAGGGGTGATGCCTCCTGGGAACTGAGCTCTCCCCTGTGCTCTGCAGGGCTCTGTGGAGCTGTGCTGGCTGCTGCAGACCAACCAGCCCCTGGCTCCCCTTCTGCCATCCCTGCAGGGCTCAGTGGCATTGGGCATCTGACCTCCTCTGCAGAGGGGGGATGGGGGATGCACCAATCTGCTGCTCACTCATCCTGTGTTGCTGGTGCTGTGCACTGGGGCTGGACACTGCTCATGGGGCACTGCAGCCCATCTTGAAAGAACAGGTTTCAGGAAGGGCAGAGTAGGGGACAAGCCCCATGTGCCTGAGAGAGGTCCTTGTCCCTGCTGTGCTCATTCAGAGCTGTTCCAGGGACAGGAGAGTGGATTCATCACCATCCCAGCTTGGGGAAAGACAAAGGGCTTTGTCCTTCAGGTGTACCCACTCTTTTGAGTGGATAAATCAGAAAAAGCTCCTTGTCTGACACAGAAAAGGAGAGAGGGGAAGGTGTTGCCTCCTTCCTTGTGTGGCCTGATTCCTGGTGCCAGCTCTGTTTCTCTGCCAAACTCTTTCAGCTGAGTTCACAGAGAACAATTTATCCTCCTACCAGTCCAGTGTCAAGTGCTGCAGCAGCATCACTCCAATCTTTGCCCCTTAGAGTGATCATGGTTGGTTTCTCCTCATTGAAGCAGACAAACACTGGCCAGGTGGCTTTTGAGCAACAGACCAAGGAATTGGTTGTGTGAGAGGCTGATGGAGTCATCAGCAAACAGCACCCTGGAGAAAGAGACACCATGGTTTCTGGTGCCCCATGGAAACAGGGTATCACCTCACCCCCCTATTTCTGCAGCCGCAGAGGGCTGGCAAAGGGCACAGTGTTTGCAACACAGGCAGGGCCAGGGCAGACCTGGAAAGAGGGGGGTTAAATCCATCCCAGGCAGTTGTTGTTGGCCTCAAGGCAAAGCACTTGCTGCACCTCTCTGAGCTGACTTTCCTGGCAAGGGGCATAGAGGTACTGCAACAACTTGTGGGAGGCTGTGATGGCAGCTGTGTTTCTGTGGCCAACCAAAGGGAAAAGGGTGTTCAACTGCATCTGAGATCCCAGTGACAAACTGTGTGTGTTCTCACTGCTCTGGGAAGATTTGGCAGCAGGCAAAGAGTATGAGAGAGAGAGCTGTAAGTACCCAGGTCTGTCACAGGAGGCATTTAGGGCTTGTTCTGTTTCTCCTGCCAACATTTCAAGAGACTGACACTGTCCCATCAGATAGTTCAACATCTTTCTGGGAGGAATGAGGGAATGAGGAGGAGAAAACACTTTGACACAGGAAAGGGAACAGCAGATGAACATGGCAATGTTCACAATGGAAAATACAGCAGCACTGGCACTAAAGATAGGGATTGGAAATGAGAAATAGAGCTTGGTGCTTAGTAACAAGAGTGATGCAAAGAGACACGTGGAGTAATAGAGTGTGGAACCACACAGGGCGGTGATAGGATGAGTTCATGCTGTTTCCTTGTGTGTCTTAGAGGATGCAGAAACTGCTCCACAATCAAATGAAAAAGCCAGCTTTAGTCAGGCATGACTAGATATTCCCCACCTTCCAACTCAGCCAGAGGCTTCTGTCAATCAATCAAGAGCCCAAAGCATGGTCAGCACTGTGGTCAAGAGCAAAGAGGCTGAGGAAACAATGGTGTGTGTCATCAGGAAAAGTCTTCCAAGACCCTCATGAGAATAACTCAGACAAGACACAGTAAAATCAAACAGGTGAGAACATCAGCACCTTCAGCACATGAAGCTGAGTCCATTAAACCACATCAGCTAATCCAACAGATCTCGTCCAGCTGGAGAGTTGGGCAGAGAGGAACCTGCTGAGGTTCAACAAGGACAAGGGCAGAGTCCTGCAGCTGGGAAGGAACAACCCCCTGCACCAGGCCAGGCTGGGGGTGACCTGCTGGAGAGCAGCTCTGCACAGACACACCTGGGAGTGCTGGGTGATAATAAACTGACCATGAGCAGCAACGTGCCCTCGTGGGCAAGAAGCCAATGGCAGCCTGGGGGAATCAAGCAGAGTGTGGGCAGCAGGTCAAGTGAGGTTCTTCTCTCCCTCTGCTGTGCCCTGGTGAGGTCTCATCTGGAGTCCTGTGTCCAGTTCTGGGCTCCTCAGCTCCAGAGGGACAGGGAAGTGCTGGAGAGAGGCCAGTGCAGGGACACCAAGATGATCAGGGGACTGGAGCATCTTTCATACGAGGAAAGGCTGCGGGACCTGGGGCTGCTTGGTCTGGAGAAGAGGAGACTGAGCTCAGGGGGATCTTATTAACACTTAGAAATATCTAAAGAGTGGGTGTCAGGAGGTTGGGACATCCCTCTTTTCTATAGTAGATAGTAACAGGACAAGGGGTGATGGGATGAAGCTGCAACACAAACAGTGTTGGGAGCCCTGGCCCAGGCTGCCCAGAGGGGTTGTGGATGCTCCTTCCTTGGAGCTCTTCAAGACCTCCATGGACACATCCCTGTGTGACCTGATCTAGGTGACCCTGCTTCTGCAGGGGGTTGCACTAGATGATCTCTAAAGGTCCCTCCCAACCCCAACCATTGTATGATTCTATGATTTTGCCTACTTCATCATCTTGAAACAGCATCAAGACTTTCTAAGGCACTAAATGACCCTCAGACACCAACTTCCAGAGCCCAGATAAGGCACATTCCTCAGGCTCCTGAGAACTGAAACCAGATTCAAGGGGAAGGAGATGGTCAGAACTGAAACCAGATTCAAGGGGAAGGAGATGGTCAGAAATGCTTTGAGATAGCACTAAAAGTCCTGATTTTTCATGTTCCTTCCCTGTTTACAGACATCACCTTTCTCTGTGTGGTAGATTGAGTCAGAAACCACTCAAGAAGTCACGTGGTTGTATAATCCAAACTCTGTGTAGTCAAGAAGCAGGAAGAGACAGTTTTTGCAATGAAATCCATCACTGTGAGGGCTGGGGGTACCACAGTGATATAAGCAGCATAGGGCCCTGTACAAAAACCTAGAGGAGGAAAACAGGCAACATATTTTGGGGGAGAAAAGGAGCTGGGTGGCTGAAATGATTAAGGAGGCAAATGCAGCATTGTTCTAATACTTCTATTTATCCTGGGGGTGCAGAGCTCAAAGCAGTTGTAAAAGATGGAAGAAAAGGAGACCTTGGGATTCCTGCCCTCACTTTGAAATCATTGAACTGGTTACTTAATGTTTTCTCCTTTCCAGTTTTGGAAGGAAACGTGGCCTCCTGGGGATGATTAGGACAAAGATCTGGCTTTTCAACTCCTGTTCTTACACCATTTGTGAATGCACAAGGAGAGTGAGTTATTGCAACACGTGTCAGCAGCGTGCTGACAAATAAGCTCGTCTTTGGCAGCGGGACGACTCTCACCGTTGAACCAAGTAAGTATCCTGCTCCTTGCAAAATATATTGTCAATATGGGGTGGGGGATGAAGGGATTTAATGGTTTGGGTTCATTGTAAGAACTTTCTGCTGCATTCATCCTTCTGTCTGGAGTTTCCAGCTTGAGTCTGCTTAGGAAGGCTTCACAGCAACAACTGGGTGGCTTTTAGCCATTGCTATTGCTCCATCACCCCCAAGCACCTGGTGTGCAATACTTAATGTGGTTGTGTCTTATTCCCAGTCTGGACAGCACTCTGGCCCAAATTTACTGTGAAGTGTCTTATCCTCCAGTGGATTTGCACTGCCTCATTTTGAGCAGGAATGCACAGCTCAGTAATGAGCTGACAGTGGAGAGATGTTTTGAGATGGATCTTTAGCTCTCAGGTATGAGAAGTTAGTTTTTGACCCTAATACCACATTTGTAGTGTCAGCAGGTAAATAATTCCACTAGCATGCAAACAGAGGAGAATCAGAGAATGGTAGGGGTTGGAAGAGACCTTTGGAGATCATCTAGTCCAATCCCCCCTTGTAGAAGCAGGTCAACCAAAGGTGGTTAAATATCCTTGGGCTTAAACTTTCACAGCTGCCTCATATCCAAGGCTGCTTAGAATGAAAGAAAATTGGCTATGAGGTTGCCCAGGCTTTGAAAATGCAGCTGTGGTGAGTAGGGATTACAACAAGCCTTAGTCCTTCCCAGCTCTATTTGGTGCCACCCCAAGATTCCCTGTGGGAGTGTGAATAATGGGACAGGAGATGAATTTGTTAGGTAGATCTTTGTTATCCAGGTGCATACCTTGAGACTTGCTGTGATGCTTCTAGAGGTCTGCAAGTCCTTAAAGTGCTGCAAGAATGGCCCATGTAAAACATATCTAAACTGCTCTTCCAGAAAGCCATGGGACTCCCTTAGTCCCAATATCTATCCCAATAGCTGTCCAGGACTGTTGAGTGTCTTGCATGGGAATAAATGTCTGTTTTGGAGCCATTTAAGTCCATTTCTAATTCCAAAGGGCTAAAGGCATACAAAGTTATCATTCTGGAGGAAGATCTGTTCTTTCCAACCAGCAAATCCTCAGTTGGAAGTGTAGGGCCAGTAGAAACTGCCAGATTCCATTGTTTTAACACCAGTCTGCATTGACTGGAAGCTGGTATTTGCTTATTTGTTTGTCAAAAGTAGCAAAAGATGCCACAGAGAATAGTGGAACGTGGCAAGAAGAAACACTCAACAAAAGACAGGGAGGGAGAATCATAGAAATGCCATTTCATTCACAGAAATGCTGGCATGCCACTCTTTATTTCTCACATAAAGGGTCCTATATGTACATAAATCAGTCCCCAAAGCAAGCAGCTGTAGGGATTTGTGTGTGTGTTTTCAGACAATGCAAAATAGTGGGGCTCAGTTGATGCTTCTGGAGCCTGATAAAGAAATCATTCTCTTTATCAACTGCAATTGCACTGTGTAGATTTGCTCCTGCTGAAGATCTTGCTCAGTGCCCTATGCCAGAGAAGCAGCTTGCTACTCTACTGACTGTTTAAAAATGCTGGAGATCAGAGAACACAAAAAGCCTCTTGTCAGATAACAAAGAAGCCACAGGACTAGCAGGCTCTGGCAGAACCATGTTACAGCACCTGGCAAGGAAATGTATGTGGGGGGAATAGCAAAATGAGCCTTTGATGTGTTTAACTATATGTTAAGGCTGGGCTTGTTTTTGGGAGCAGGACTCAACTGACTGGGGAGCTGTATCCTTTGTGTATGAACCTTGTCTGAGTTGTTCTTGTCTGGATTCTTACTTTTATTCCTTTCCCTCCTCCTTAAGCTCAGCCAGTGACTCCCTGATGCTTTAAAGTAGCTGCTTAGACTTTAGGCTTTCTGTGTATTACATTCTCAAATGCAGTTAGATGCTTTAAGTATTAAAGTCATGCTTTGGCAATCTGAAGGGAAATGAAGTTTCTGTGCAGGCTGACACTGAAATTCATATGAATTCCCATTATGTCAGGACTAGCAAGACAGCACTGAGATAAGGATGATGTACAAAAGCATTGAATGAAGTCTCATGGACGTTTCTCTACTAGTTTAATCTTGCTAAATGATTCAGAGTTGGGGTCCAACTGAATGTCTGATTCCTCTTTGGTATCTGTTTGCTGTAGGTGAAGCTGTGTCAGGGTACTACTTGGCTTGCACCTCAGTTCCTCAGTATTGGGGTATGGCATGCAAAGGGAGTAAAATCAGAGCCCCTTGATCAAGCCTTGAAATAGCACCCTGTATAGAGCAAAATGTTCCACCTGAAGGATCTCTTGACCAGGCTGCCATGAAAATTCAAAGCTTAATGCATCTCTTTTGAGCAAAGAGATCCATCAGCAAGCTCCTGACAAAGTGGACATGGAAATCTTTTCTTGTGTGTCTAACAAGCCTTCACCAGCTGAGCTCTTTCTGGCAAGGAAAGATGCTGGATGACTCCCTTCAGTTTCTTGGCTTTATCAGAGTTCACGTTGCTACTCTTGTCCTGACATTTGTATGTGGAGCCAGCCTGGTTTCTCCATCTTATCATCAGAGGGCAAAGATGGTTTCTTTTCCAATAAATCACAATGATTTGTTGGCTATTGAGGTATTTTGAGACCAATTGTCTCCTTCAAAGACATCCCCTTCAAGTTCATTACTTGTATGTCCAACGAAGCTGCTGCTGTGTAGTTGAAATTAAGCCTCTTGCAGTTGTGAAACTGAACTCTAAAACCCTTTTGAAAGTAAAAAAAAACCCAAATGTATGCAAAAGTTTCAGAGTAACTCTTTGGGAAGATGAGAGAGCAGGGATTTCAAATCCTCTGAAAGCTTGTCAGCATCTTGTAGGCTCTTTCAGAACTCCAGTGCTAGAGCATGATTGTCATGCCTTGAGCTTTGTTGCTATCTTAACACTAAAGCATTACCTCTGAAGGTTATTGTGATAATCCAAGGAAGCTTGTAAGAAGATTTCTCCATGGACATCCCAAGTTCATTGGTTCTTCCCTTCAGATCAGTTTATTACACAAATTCTGCATTATACCTCTACCTGCCCCTGGAGCTGTGGAACAAACAATATGTTGCAGCAGATCATAGAAGCACACAATGGTGGGGTTGGGAGGGATCTTTAGAGATCATCCAGTGCAACCCCCCTGCAGAAGCAGGGTCACTTAGATCAGGTCACACAGCGATGTGTCCATGGGGGTCTTGAAGAGCTCCAAGGAAGGAGCCTCCACAACCCCTCTGGGCAGCCTGTGCCAGGGCTCCCTCACTCAAACATTGAAAGGGTTTTCTCTTTGTATTTAAATGGAACTGTTTGTGTTCCAGCTTCATCCCATCACCCCTTGTCCTCTTGCTAGATACCATAGAAAAAAGGGATGTCCCAACCTCTTGACACCCACCACTGAGATAATTGTAACTAAGATGCCCCCTCAGTCTCCTCTTCTCCAGACTAAACAGCCCCAGGTCCCGCAGCCTTTCCTCATATGAAAGATGCTCCAGTGCCCTGATCATCTTGGTGGCCCTGCACTGGCCTCTCTCCAGCACTTCCCTGTCCCTCTGGAGCTGAGGAGCCCAGAACTGGACACAGGACTCCAGATGAGGCCTCACCAGGGCAGAGCAGAGGGGAGCAGAACCTCTCTCGCCCTGCTGCCCACACTCTGCTTGATTCCCCCAGGCTGCCATTGGCTTCTTGCCCACGAGGGCACGTTGCTGCTCATGGTCAGTTTATTATCACCCAGCACTCCCAGGTGTGTCTGTGCAGAGCTGCTCTCCAGCAGGTCACCCCCAGCCAGATGGATGAGAAAGGTCACATAAGAGTTTTTGTTGAACCAAGTACCAGTATTACTCTTTTTCATTGTCTCCTGCATGTGTTGGAATAACTCACAGCACGTGCAATGTCTAGTGAGGAAAACTTTCCCCCCAGCTGAAAGTTCTTGACCTTGTCAGAAACTCCTGGAGAAGTGGAGATGCACAATGCACAGACCTCTGATGGCTTCTCTCCTACTCCCCTCAGAGACAAAAGTCGTTCTTGCATCTGAGCATCTGTTATTGAAAAGATCAACCTTGTCCCCCATTCCAGCAGCAGCACTTCATTTCTGCAAGTGATGTCAGTCATTGGAGTAAGAAGCAACAAACTGACTTCTCTTTGTCCTGTTACTCTCTCTCTGGTTAAACCTTTTAGAAGATTTGGGGGAGGGAGAGTTAAGGACAACCAGTTATTCTCTCCTGTCTCATGAATATGCCAGACAGTCCTTGAAGTGTTATTTTTAGTAGTTAAGTTGTTGAGAAAGCAGTTATGAGTTGACTCTTGGAGTAGAAGGCATAAAAGTTCTCATTTACTTATCAAATAAAGAGTTCACACAGTAGGAATGAGCTTTGGATAAAGGAGGCTTAGAATCCTGTGAAGTTAAAGCCCCCATGGAAACCCTTACCCTCTGTCTTTTAGAAGCAGCAGGAAGAAATAATGAGGGGAAAAAAAGGCAGGTAGTCATTGGTGATGCCAGGAATTAGTCACTACACATGAACTTCAAGTGACAGCACTCAGGCAAGTTGGCAATCAAACCCAATCATGCCCAAACAATGCTGTCTTTTCACAGGCAATAGAAACCACTCTGAGCCTCAAGTCGTTGTGATGAAGTCAAAGCAACTGGAAGGAGATGGCAACACTGGGAAAGCAGCTTGTTTGGCAAGGAAGTTCTACACCAAGAACGTCACCTTGGAGGTGTCCTCTAGTGAAGTCATATACCAGCAAACTACACCCATCCTGTCACCAGAAGGGTTGTATGACACTGTTAAGGTGGTCAATGTGACAAAAGGCACAGAGGTGTCCTGCACAGCCAAATATGATGGCAGAGATGTTACAGCCAATGAGACACCAGCAGGTACAGTTTTGTGCTACAGATGTGACTTATTTCTTGGGGCAGCATCTTCTGATGCTGTTTCTCCTGCTAGTGAGGGCTGTGCTGGGTAACCAGCAGAAATGGGGAGGACACCTGGTACTTAAGCAAGTGGGGATGAAAGATATTTGAAAGCATAAGTGTTCTGAGCTGTTTAACAACTTTTTAGGGAGAAAAGTAAGGCACAATCTTGTTAAAGGTTTAATTATGACTAAATACTTGGCCCCATGGCAGCAAACATCTTGGCACAGCCTGAAACAGCCTTTCTAACCACAGCAAAAAGTTACAGTGGTGTCTTGAAAAAGGGGATTGTTTCTTTCCTCATGAAGCTCATTCAAATACCAATCCCCAAGCAATTCAACAGCTCTTTTGGCTTCTGCAGATGCATGGAGGAATGTTCTCCTCTCCATTAAGGTCAGAGTTAGTGAGTGGTTGGCTGAGCCTCAGGCTGTACTGCCCATGTGTTCCCATGGGAAGGCTCATGTGAACATTTTGTTTGGCCCTTTAAAAAAAATGTGACCATGGCTTTGTAACACATTTTCATTATCATGCTACAGAAAAGGAGGCTGGAGAATCAGCACCAGAGGACGTTTGCCACACCACGGACACCTCTGCACAAGGTCAGTTAGCTCAATAGGTGGTGAAGCCACATGTTGGTGGTAAATGCATGCAAATCTGTTCTCTCAGGGGTATCAAAATACAACATATTCATCAAACAGAACCTGCTTTTCCAAGGTTTAGCAGCAAAGCAATACAGAGCAACATAGCCAGACATCCCCCTCCCATGTTGTTGCCATGTATCTCTAGCATCTTTCCTTTTGCTGTTGTGTCTTTCCCCGAATTCATAACCTGTGGGTTTGGGTTTTTTTTTCCCCACTTTCTGACAGTGTCATAATGTTAAAATCTTGGCCATGATTTCTCTCAACTTTTCTCTGTCACTGAGCAGATGCTGAAGGGGAGAAAACCAACATGCTGTCTGTGGCTGTGTTGGGCTTGAGAGTCCTGCTGGCAAAAAGTATTGCCTTCAGTGCACTCATGAGCATCAAGCTGCTTCTCTTCTGAGGTAAGGAAGCACATAGCTTGAGCTGTAGAAGCACTGGAAGCTCATGCCAGGAATGAGCCCTTGTCTTTTTGTGCTTCTCTATCATTATACCTGTTCTCCTCCTCCCTTGAAATAACTCTTTGTTAGGTTTGTGGGGAAAAGAACAACAATGCTTAACTAAAACCTCACCCCCAACAACCACCAAAAGACCCACCTGAAAATGCTCCCAAACCACAAAGAAAACAGCCCCTTTCATAGCCAAAGCTCAGTTTGGATATGAAAGTTCTCACTCAGTTCTCACTTTGGCACAACAACTCAGGTATTGCCTGAGAGAGATCTCATGGACTATTTCCAGTGGTAGAAAAATGAAGACAAATAAGGGGTTAAAAGCAAGGCTCTGAAAACATTTAACATGTGAAGTAGTGGGAGGAAAGAGAGGATGGAGTCTTAAAGTATACAGAGAAGCATAAAAGATAGTCCAGGCTGAGTTTTGTGTCTGTCTTGGTCTCACAGCTATCAGACAAATGTAGCCCCAGTTGCATTAAATGTAGTATAAATGTCACTTTTCCAGCTGGTGGAAGCAAGGCAGCAGCACCCTGAAGAGCAGCTGGAGAGAGCTTGTCCCAACGGGTCAAACAGCCAAATCTGCTGACAACAACCATCCAGAAGGCAACAGAGCACCCTCCCCTCCAGACATTCCATACTGCTGAGTCCTGCCTGTCTAGCTGATTGGATTTTAAGGCTTGTAGCTGCTTTTGCTGTTTCTTTTCCTCTGTGAACTGAGGAGACTGTGTTTGTCCTCATTGCCCTGCTAAGTACAAGTTGATCCCCTCCACTGTTCTTGCCTCTGCATAGAAGCATCCAGCCTGCTTCAATAGCTTTGAAAAGCCCAGTCCTCATGGACATATGACCCTTTTAAAACAGCATTTACAGGCATGTTGCATTACTGCTGTACTACTGCTGGGAGAATCCAGGCAGAGCAGATGCTCTTTATAGCTTTAATGTTTCTTAGCTAGCTTTAACACCAACAGTTTCCTAGTGTGGATGAGAAGACCTGTGTTGGATGTGAAGTGATTCACCCAGACAATGTTGAGCCATGGAAGTGTTTATTAAACCTGCCATTTCTTCTGCCCAATGGACACAGCATTTTAGTTTAGTGACCAAAATAAAGCTTTGCTAAGCCTTAAAGCTGTGGTTTGTTCTGTGCTTTCTCTTATGACTTTGAGATAGAGATTGCTGGGAAAACAACAGATCTAATGACCAGTCAGAATAGAGATACAGATGAGGTCAGGGCTTTCAGATGCATCTTTTGCATGGTAACAGAGACACTTGCAATCAGTTAAAGACAGTTTGATAGGAGGGTGAGGGAGGAAAATGCATGCTGGTTTTTTTCCACTTAGTGATAGCAGCAACAGGCCATGAGGAATTGATGTAAGGGGGTGTGATGGGATGATAGTTCCCATAGCAACTTGGTTATTAGTGGAAAAGCCCCCAACACACACCCCTCCCACATCCTCTTTCTCTCCCAAACAACAGACAGGATGCTGTGGTCAACCTTATGACTAAGTTACACCAGGCAAGACTAAACCCCCCTTGGCTTGAAAAACAAGTTAACCACATCCTGAAGGGGGAAAGAAGGTTTTTCATATATTGACTCTTCTACTGATGGCTTTAAGACAGCTTCTATCAGTGATGGTGCTACAGCCTCTGGAATAACATGGTCACATCCTGCACAACACCTGCAGCAGCCACAAGAGAGGAGTGAGACTATGGGAGAGAAACACCCTTATAGGCATCAAAGTCAGTGAAGGAGGAGAGAATGGGGTGCTCTAGGCTGAGAGCAGGGGTCCCCTTGCAGCCTGTGGTGCAGCTCATGGTGAGACAATGAGATCTAATGCCATGCTGTTGTGTCAGACCACATTGCTTAAGGAAGAGACTTCCATCTGTATCCTTGGAAGAACATCCCTGGTACCATTTTGAAATGCCTCTATGCTAGCTGATATATTGTTTATAGCCTTTTCCTATTCACTTACCCCTAACCATGGGAGGAACCATTGTGCAAAGTCCTGAGGCTTTCTCACCCCTGATCTGTGTAAAAGCTTTAGATCTCACTTGGCTCCTCTCAGAACCAGTTTCTGCCTTCTAGGAAGCTGGAGGACCCAGGGGTATTGTGGAAGGAGATAAGCACGACCTTTTTACAGCTTGTGTGTGAATTTTGCCTGAGAAATAAGCTTTATACTATTGGGATAAGGTGGTATGAGGTTTATTAGTACATGTTAGTGTAAAGCTCTACATCAGTCCCCCCTTTCTTTATAAAAGTAGTAAATCCTTTTACTATTAGTACAGAGCTTCCTTATGGAGCACTCTGTCAAAGTACTTGCTCAAGCTTATGTCTTAGCTGGTGTTTCTCCCAGCTTGAGTAAGCATCCCCAGTGCTCTGACAGCACCAGAGGAAACATTTGATACTGATGGTGAATGGCAAAATCATAATTATTAGCAGAATTGTTGCCACAAAAAGTTGTTTCAACCAGGCAAAGTTAGGTAACCATGAGGTTAATTCATTCCATAACTCTTGGAATCCCCATGATGTCTTGAGTTACCTGGTGAGCAATTCTTGTTTGTTTCCACATATCTTCTAAATCTGCCTCAGTTTCTTTTTCTTGATTAATATATGCACAGCAGCTCTGGTTGATTACCATGCACACTCCTCCTTCTTTAGCCAGTATTAGGTCTAGTGCCATGCGGTTCTGTCGGACCACATTGCTTAAGGAAGAGACTTCCATCTGTATCCTTGGAAGAGCATCCCTGGTATCATTTTGAAATGCCTCTGTGCTGGCTGATATATTGTTTATAGCCTTTTCCTATTCACTTACCCCTAACCATGGGAGGAACCATCGTGCAAAGTCCTGAGGCTTTCTCACCCCTGATCTTTAAAACACCTCTTTCCTTCCAAATTGCTCCATGAGCATGGACAACTCTTGAGCACCTCAAAACCCAAAGGTTGTGATGCTTCTGTCAGGACCTTGGGCATTTAGGGATATAAAGGTAATTTCTTACCCTAGTGAGAAACTTTCCACTCTCTTGTTTCCACAGTTAGTGGCTGTGTCATGTTGTAGAGTCATAGATTGGGGGGTTGGAAGGGACCTCCAGGCATCATCCAGTCCAACCCCCCTGCAGAAGTAGGGTCACCTAGATCAGGTTGCATGGGAACATATCCAGGTTTGGTCTCTGATACAAAGCATTCAAGGTTAAATCTGCTGACTCAAGGTGATTTTGCTTCTGTCTCCTTTTTTGAGGACTTTTAATATCTTCAGCATGAGAACTGTGCTTGAAAAGTGCTTGTGCTTCTCTACTGGTTATAGAGGGACACTGGAGCATCTGTACTAAGGTCAGGTAGCTCACATGTGGAGGATATGGGACAAGGGGTGATGGGATGAAGCTGCAACACAAACAGTTCCATTTAAACATAAGGAGGAACTGTTTCAGTGTTTGAGTGAGGGAGCCCTGGCACAGGCTGCCCAGGGAGGGTGTGGATGCTCCTTCCTTGGAGCTCCTCAAGACCCCCATGGACACATCCCTGTGTGACCTGATCTAGGTGGGAGCTGCTTCTGCAGGGGGGTTGCACTGGATGAGCTCTAAAGTTCCCTTCCAACCCCACCATTGTGTGATTCTATGACAGTTACCCAGTGGGCTTTCCACCAGCTCTGCAGCTGTAGGGTTACATGCTGATTGATTCCCTCCAGGACAGGCAATAGTCTTCCCAAATGGAGTTTCTATCCATAGGTCCAGCAGTGCTCTTGATCCCACAGGCACATCACAGAGGTGTTCCCTTCAGCATGCAGCTGACTGTGAGTGACAATGAGCAATGTCTGGTCAGGGTTTGGGTGCCCAGCTTTGCCAATACTCTGCAAAGGTTTTTGTTAAGGGAGGAAATGCTGTGTGAGCACAGGAGCTGCTGCATATGCACTTGTCTTTGGCTCTGGAACAAGACTCACTGTCAGTCCATGTAAGTCCAACCCACTCCTGTGCTTTCTGCTTGCTTTGGGGCATATCATGGGGTGGTTGAGAGCAGCAGCATGGTTGGGTGTTTGCCTTATTCTGTGTAAGTGAGTTAATGCCTGTGTGTTGTAACCTCACCCAGCAGTTTGTCAAAGGCTCAGGAGAAGCCCACAGGGGAGGAAAAGCAAACAGAGCTCTCAGGGCAGGCTTGTGCTGGTGCTAAACCAGAAAGCACAGTGCAGGAGAGCTGAGCAGAAACATAGCACAGGCTGGTCAGACTCAAGGAGAAACCCCATGGGCAGAGTGTGCTTTTCCTGTTTTGCACAAGAAACCAAGAGAAAGCCATGGTACCACTGTGTCCTGCAAAGCCTCAGTGCCACTGAATGGCTGGTACTCTCCAAGCAGCCTGAGAAAGCCCCTGAGGTTCTGCCTTGCTCTGCTGCCCTTGTTGCAGTTCCCAGGGCAAATCCCAGCTCCTGGCCACGGGGTTCATCCCCCCTCCTGAAAAAAGGAAAGCACAGGAGGGGTGACTCACAGCTGAGCCTTAGGTTCTTGTCGTGGTGTGTGGCACTGTGGGACCAGTTACACAGGATGGCTCCAGTTTGGAGCAGGGACCAAGCTGCATGTTGTGCCAGGTACGTTTTCTCCTGCTTCTCCATGCTGTCTCCTCTTGCTGTGTCCCTACTTTTTAGCCAGGTGAAGACCAAAAAGAGAGCTCAGTGGCTCAGCACAAAGACACAGAAGGTGTTTCCTGAGCCTTGGGATGGTTGGGCTTGCTGGGGCCATTGCTATGGAAGGAAATGCTGTGTGAGTCTGACTCCAGCTACAAGCTGTTTGGCTCTGGGACCAGACTGTGCACCCAGCCCAGGGAGTGTGCAGCTCTCCTGTGTGTCCTCTGCCAAAAGTCCTTGAGTGTCCCACCTTTGTGCCCTGTTAGACATGTTGTGCCTGGGTCATGTTACAGCTGGGGATGGAGCAGGGGCACTCTTTCCTTGAGAGCAGACAGGGTGATGCATCAGGGGAGTTTCTGAGCTGGTGCACATGCACAAAAGCTCCTGCTTGGGGGAGAAGCTGGACCTGGAACAGTTGCAGGGACAGATCTCCCCGTGTTCTGGGTGGCAGCACTGCCTTTGAGCCTGTTGTGTCAGAGAGCTTGGTGGCACAAGGTCCCTGGCAGGGCTGAGGGGGGCATCTTTGTCATTACACGTGTCAGCACGTGTCTGAGGCACAGAGGGTCACTTTTGGAAGGGGAACTGTGCTTTCAGCTGCAGCCTCTGAGGAGCAAATACACACTGGAACTGCTTCACTTTCCTTCCTCACTGTTGAGCTGGGAAAGGTTTAGGACTGAACAGCCAAACACTTGCTTTGGGGCATATCCTGGGGTGGTTGAGAGCAGCAGCATGGCTGGGTGTTTGCCATCTCTGTGTGACCAGATGTGCTGATGGGCTTTGCTTGCAGGGAATGTGCCAGCTTGATGCAGAGCAGCCTTCCTTGCTTGGATTTTGGCTGGGATGCACAGACTGGCCACACAGCCAAGCCCAAAAGTGCCAGGTGCCCTGTGTGAGGCTGTGCTATGGCAGGGGATCCCAGCAGGGTTTGTTCTGCACTGGGAAGCAGTGTCAGTGCTGTGCTGTCCCTCCAAGGCAGGACAGGGCTGGGCAGAGGTTTGGGGAGAGCTGCTGCTTCTGCAGGGGCTTGCTGGGGCTTTTTGCTAGGGAAGGCAATGCTGTGTGACACTGGTGCTGGCTACAAGCAGCTGCTGTTTGGCTCTGGGACCACACTGTCCATCCAGCCCAGGGAGTGTGCAGCTCTCCTGTGTGTCCTTTGTCCAAAGTCTCAAAAGACTAAAGCCACCATCCAGCTGAGGAGGTGGGTTAATGCCTGTGTGTTGTAATCTCACACAGCAGTAGAGTCCTGGAGGCTGTGTTGTGACTTGACAAGAAAAGGAATTGGCTATTTGAGATGCAGAGCAAGCATTTTAACCCCTCAGCTGTGAAAATACCCACTTTAGATGGAAATCTGGGCTGAAAGTGGAGTTCCTTAGCTACCAGCTACCCCAGACTGGGTTCACGTTGCTATTCCAATCCCTTTTTGCCATTGCATTGCAGAAATGCTTTGGAGCAGGGATCATAAAGTGTTCCCTGCTAACTAAGGTGTAGGATCTTCCTAGCTCTGGACCTTGAGGTGGCTGGAATCCAATCTAGTTATTCCCATGCACTGAAACATGAAGGAGCCCATTTTGTAAAGAGCTGTCACACAGTGATGATGCTGGATGGGGAAAACTCACAACGGGGAGTGCAATCAAGCTTCTTGTTATCCCAGGTGAGCTGCCTCTTCTCTGACTCAAGGTGCACAGTGTGGACAGATTTGTGCTGTAGCTTCAGAAATAATCATGTAGTGGCAATTTGGGATGATTTTAATGTCCCTTGGGAAGATGTTTGGGCTTCAAGCAGAGTGTGGGCAGCAGGGTGAGGGAGGTTCTGCTGCACCTCTGCTCTGCCCTGGTGAGGCCTCATCTGGAGTCCTGTGTCCAGTTCTGGGCTCCTCAGCTCCAGAGGGACAGGGAAGTGCTGGAGAGAGGCCAGTGCAGGGCCACCAGGATGATCAGGGGACTGGAGCATCTTCCTTATGAGGAAAGGCTGCAGGAGCTGGGGCTGTTTAGTCTGGAGAAGAGGAGACTGAGGGGGCATCACATTAATAGTTACAAATATCTCAAGGGTGGGTGTCAGGAGGTTGGGACATCCCTCTTTTCTATTGTAGCTGTCAACAGGACAAGGGGTGATGGGATGAAGCTGCAACACAAACAGTTCCATTTAAACATAAGGCAAAACCCTTTCAGTGTTTGAGTGAGGGAGCCCTGGCCCAGGCTGCCCAGGGAGGGTGTGGAGGCTCCTTCCTTGGAGCTCTTCAAGACCCACCTGGACACGTTCCTGTGTGATCTGATCTAGGTGACCCTGCTTCTGCAGGGGGGTTGCACTGGATGAGCTCTAAAGGTCCCTCCCAACCCCACCATTCCATGATTCCTGTTTAATCAGCGTGCACCAGAAAAGTGTCCATCCTATGGAAAGGAAGAAAAAGTCCAAACAAGTGAGGGAGCTGGGAGAGATGTGACAAAACTCTGATGGTCCTTAGTGAGTGGTGCAGGTCTGGATTTGCCAGAGATGCTGGTGGGAAGGGAATTGCCCCGTGGCTCTTCTTTCTGGTGCAGGGAGGAAAGAGCAGCAGCAGTGGACATGGGGGTAGGATGTCACTGCAAGTGTGTGCATGGGCAAGGGTGGGATTCCCCTGAGCAGTGGCATTCAGGGGCATTGGGGATGCACAGGAGTGCACAGAGCTTTTTGCTATGGCAAACACCACTGTGTCTATAAATACTTACCAGCTGACATTTGGAGCTGGAACCAGGCTGGTGGTAAAACCAAGTAAGTTTTCTCAGGTCTGGGGCACTGAGTTCATTGGTGGAAAGATTCAACCCCCCCCAAAACCAAGGTGAATGTTTGCTGAGAGGGTGGTGAAAGGCAGTTGAGAAGCAGCTCCTGCCCAAAAGCAATGGGTGCTCTCTGGGTTGCTGTAGTGTCTGCTGGGTGCTGTAGATGGTCCACAGAGCAATGATGTGATTTTACAAGCTGTGGAGCTTTTCTGTGGGGCAACACAAGTGTTGAAAAGCTGTGAAGCAAGAAGGTGGGATGGCACTTAATAGAAAGTCATCAGAAGGATGGAAGAGCTTGGAGAAGGATGGAGTTGACTTGGAGAAGGCTCTGAGGAGACCTTATTGCAGCTTTGCAGCACTTAAAGGCAGCTTATGAGAAAGATGTGGACTGATTTCTTAGCAGTGGTAGCACAAGGGGTGATGGTTTTAAACTGAAATGGATCATAACCAGACTAGATGCAAGCATTTTGCAAAGAGGATGGTGAAGTGCCCACTGGTTGCCCACAGAGGTTGTAGATGCCCCATCCCTGGGTGCATTCAAGGCCAAGGCTGGACAAGGCTCTGAGAAACCTGACCTGGTTGAAGATGTCCCTGCTTACTGCTGAGGAGTTGGACTAGATGGCCTTTAAAAGTCTGTCCCAACCCAAAGCATTCTGTGCTCCCCTGACTTAGAAAAGAGGCACTTGTGGTGGTTGTCACCATTTGTAGCTGGTCTTTGCCTGGAGCAGAACCCCACCAAGGAACAGCCTATGTGTAACCTCTATAATCCTGGTGTTGGAATGGGAAGCTGACTGCCTTTCAGTTGGTTTGATGCACAGATACTGCATCATCCACAGCTATTGCAAGTGGAACCTGCTCACAGCTGGGACTCAAATGCAGCTACAAGGCTTTGCTTAGTGCTTAGTGCTGCTGTTGCACAGCTAAGGGAGAGTACAGGAATCCTGAAGGAATGGAGCTGGAATAGAGCTGGATTCTCTTTGCAACTGCCTGGGAAGCTTTAAGATCCAGGCAGAGCCACAGTGTGCCACCTTTTTGTAGAGGTTGACACCAGTGTGCCAATCAGGGATATGGGGAGCTCACATTTGGAGCTGGGACTCAACTTCTTGTTATCCCAAGTAAGTTTGAGCTTACTGTTCCATATTAACCCTGGGTCTGATTTGTTCATGGGGTAGATGGACTAGGGACTATAGTGGAAGCATGTTCCAACATCACTTTGGCTTCCCTCAACCAAATCTCAGTTGAAGTAGAGATGCTGCCCTGGAATTCAGGGAATGCTTGTCTATGGTGTGGCAGCAAGAATGGCCAGAGAAGATGGTAACATCCACACAGGTTCAATAGTCATGGCATGGTGCAGTCACACAAACACTGCTAAAAGCAGCTCCCACACAGCTGAAGATGAGATAAAAAGTGTAGCAGGTTGATAGTTTCTGGCTATGAAAGGTTTCAGACTTGGTTTTTGCAGCCTCAGAATAATATCTGGGGGTTATTGTGACTAATGGCTTAGAGATCAGGATCCCTAACTCAGCCTAGAGGAGTGTGTCATGATTTTGGGGGTTTAAAATCCAAAGCTGAAGTTGTTGCTCCATAGCAGTCAGGAACTAGGAAAAAACCCCTGTTGGGAAGGAATTGTATTTGTTTTGGTACTGGACAACTCTTTAGTCCATTGAACACTTGATTTCTCCTCACATACTGGGAATCTTCCTTTGTTAGAAGGAAGGAGTTTTGGTTCAGCTGATAATCTTCCCCTTTACATGATCTTGGAATGATTTTGGTAGTTTGAGTCCCCCAAGTGTAATTACAGAGGCAATGACAAAGGATGGTGCCCAGGATTATGCCTGAAGCAGCATACTCATGTTTGCAAACACTTGAGTCTCTGCACAGAAACGTTGTGCTTTGCATAACTTGGCTGATGCTGGAGTAGAACCTGGCTTCTTTTATCTGAGTGCCTCCAGACAGGAGCACTGGAGGTCTGGTTCAGGTACTAAATGTGCTGTAGACACCCTGGCATCTGTACAGGGCTGGCACATCTCACAAGGGACCTGTGGTAAGCCTTTTGGAACTTCCATTGGAGGACAGCAATCAGCACCAAAGCTCTTGTTAAGTCAGCAGAGCTGCTCCCCTGGGGTCAGGATGAGCCTGTGTGAGTGTGTAAGGGGCTGTGTATTTCCCCTGAGTTGGGCACTAGCTCCAGGCTGGCTCAAGCTGTGGAATGTGGTTTGGGGATATGGTTTAGTTTAGTGATGGGTCTGGCAGTGTGAGGTTAGAGGTTGGACTCGATGATCTTAAAGGTCTTTTCCAACCATTATGATGCCATGACAATATAATGCCCCAGGCTGAGGAATGGCAAGAGGATTGAAGACCTCTATTACACCAGTCCCAGTCTGGCCAGGGGTTCACATGGTTTGCTTTGGACAGGATGGAGAATGAGATAAAGCTCTATAATATGAACTGTCTGTTTAAACCAGTTCTGGCTTTGTACTGCAAGTTGTCTGGAGGAGGTTTGGGGAAGGCACAGGTCCCACTTGGAACAGGCTTCTGCTGTACCCTCCCTGACATGAAGCTCTGCAGATGGCTTTCTCTGTAGGCTGGTCAGCATCCAACAGCTCCTGTTCTTCCACCTGGAAGATAATCCTTCAGGAGAGATGAAATTGAGCAGGATGGACAGCAGAATGATTTTAGTTCTCAATCCCTCCTGCAAACACACATGCTGAATGTCAGTACAGCATCTCCAACCCATCCACCAGCTCACTGCGACAGAATAACAGGAAACATAGGTCACAGTGCTGTGGTTATCATAGCTGGTACTTTACCTGCAGACTTTCATAGCAGTGTGCAAATGTGCAATGGAACTTAGCAGAAAAGACTGCAGTCTTTTCTGGTGGTCAGAACCTGTGGTCAGAACCTGTGGTCAGAACCTGACCACAACCCTGAGCAGGAGTGAGAAATGAGTGTTGTGCAAAACAGCTGCTGCTGAAGCTGCCTGCAAAACACCACCAGACTTAACTTCTGTCTGCTCAAGACAAAAGCATTGCACAGATTGGAAGGGAGAAAAACACCCTAATTGGGACAGAGGTGGGTATGTAGCTCTTCAGAAAGCACAGTATTCATGGTGAGAAGCAGAACAGCTCAAGTCCTCCTCTTCTCTTCCATGTCCATGTACTCCATGACTACCCTGGTTCATCTGTTCCTTACACAGGGATCTACCATCAAGCTTTTTATCTGCTCCCATCTTCCTCTCTCTGAATAGGGAGTGGGGTCAAAGGAGTCAGAACACATATCAGACCATATTCTCCATAGTTGGGAAAGAGACTCTGAACAGGTTTTTCAAAGCCAGGGCAAAGCTGGAGGAGAAGAACTGATATTCAGAAGGGCCAGAGGATGAATCACTGGGCTTTGTGGGTCAGTATTTTGCTGGGACCATGCTAATAAACAAGAACCATTTCCCCAAGGTGCTGACCGCTGGCAGTTGAGCAGCTTATCTCAGTGACAGAAATACAGTTGTGCATTTGCATCAGCTTGTGGGACAGTTTCTACAAGGCAAGATTTAGCCCAAACTTTCCCCTTCTGAAGAAAATGTGGGAGCTAAGTTGTCTTCAGTGTTTCTACAGCATTGATCAGTGTGGTGTGTGAATAAGGATGAAGCATTACTCTAACCTCTTAATCCTGCACAGTAACACTTCACCAGTTTAGAAATGTGACCTGAAGCTCCAGTTCAAACCAGTGATTGTGAAACCCAGTGGAAAAAAGCAGCCAGAGAGCCTCAGATCTGCCTCTGGGCTACAGTGCATCTCTAATGATGCTTCATCTGCTCATTATGAGAGCATTGCAGTGCCCAGAACAGCTCACTGTTACCCAAAGATTCCTTCTCAAAGAATCAGACCTCAAGAGCTGGAAAAGATGAAATGTGTGCTTAGAGCACAAGCTTACAAAGATAACAAAACAGTTTAACCACAGGTATTGGGTTTGTGGGTGGAAAATCCCAGCCTGGCTGCACTGCTAGCAGAATCTGAAGCAAGGAGACAGAAACAAAGCCCAGGTAGCTTCTATCTGCAGCCTTTAGTTCTCCAAACCCTTCTCCTGTGGGGCAAAGCTGGGTTTAAAGAATCTTGAGCTGCACTGGGAGGTGATGGAACAGAATGGAACATTCCTGTGTTTCATCTTTCCTTGAATGCAATCCTGTGTTCCCACTTTGCAATGGGTTTTCCAGCCTTTCTCCTATGGGAACACAACTACCTGCACTGGTGGTGAGTGTAGACATCATTTGACTTGGCAGTTTTATTTGTTGCCATAGAATCTTTAAGGGTTGGAAGGGACCTTGAGGTCATGCAGTCCAACCCCTGTGCCAGAGCAGGACCAGCTAGAGTAGGTCACACAGGTCCAAGTGGGTTTTGAATGTCTCCAGAGAAGGAGATTCAACAACCCAATCTGGGCACAGCCCTCAGGACAGGAGGAGCTGGGGTTTTGGGTGTCAGTGGTGGATTTGATGACACGAGTTGCAGCAAGGGCTGAGTGCTCAGTTCTCTCCAGACAAGGGGGTGAAGCAAGAAGAGAATCCTCCCCAGCCTGTTGGACACAATCCTGAGCACCCAGGCCAAGGTCCAAAAGGAAGCCCAGGCTGACAGGCTGAGCTCAATGAGTGCTTAAAGAATGACTGGGTTAGGTGTGGATATCTAAGGTGGGGATGCATCACTTAAGATGCTCCAAGGATCCTGCCTGACCACTCTCTGTGTCTCCATAAGTCAACATAAGTGTCATGTAGCTCCTGCATCACCTGCATTGGATGCCTTAAAGTTGTCCTAGTGCAAGATTCTTGTGATGAGGCATCTTCCTGCTGGAATAATGGGAAGACTCCCATACCTAAGCACCTGCATGTTAAGGCTGAAGCAACTATGACTGTGGTCCCTTATCTAATGCCTCTTCTTTATTCCCAGATACAGCTCCATCTCCTTCAGTCTACAGGCTGCTCTCTAAAGATGCTGAGGATTTGGAAATGTGCCTTATCACAGATTATGCCCCTGAAAACATGACCTTTGGCTGGGGTGATAAGCAGACAAATGCTGTGGTGGAGGTGACAACACCCACCAATGAGCAGGAAGCCAGTTGCCTGTCAAGCTACTGGGCCAAGAGAGATGAAATGCAATGTACAAGCAAATCACAGGGGCTTTGGACAGCTGCAGCCTGAGGATCCTGAAAGTGGTAATGGCATTGTTGGATGTGTGTAGAGGGCTACAGGTCCCCTGGTCTCTGTGCTGTTAGATTTGGTCACATCTCCCAAGCCTGCAAGACGTGATGAATTATGCTCCCAGGCTCCAGAGTAACGTTGCCTTGTTGCCTCCTGTTCTCTTTTGCCTTCCTACCAAGCAACATCAAGGGTCAGTGGGCTGGTGCAGTCACAGCAGAGAGCCCTTAAGATCACACTGTGGGGGATAGAGATCTTTTTCCAGTGGGGCACTAAAGGTTTATGAGTTAACAAGTTGCTGCTTGTCCTGTAAACAGCAGAGATGAGTATTTATGGGAGGGTTTACTGGCCAGAAACTCTAATCCAGCCTTTCTAAGTAGAGATCTTGATGAATTTCTGAAGTACATTCCTGTTAATGACATTTATTGTTACTATCTGCAGGTGCCAGCCCTGTCTGTGTTACAGGGGTGTCTCTACACTTCAGGACAGGTATGTCCATGGCATTTTGGGAATGCTAAAGTTCCAACAGCAGGATTCCTGCTGCAGCAAGAAGCTCAGGCTGGAAGTTTCCAGAAGGGCCCAGAGGTTTTAAACATCAGGGCTGGAAGTCATTGGGTTGATGCAGCCTTCCATAGCTAAGCTGGTACTTTTATGTGACCAGTGCAGCCAGTGCCTGCATGCTCTTGCTTGGACCAGTGAAACAACTGCTCCTCATCACATAATGATTTAAGGTGCTGATATGAGTCACCCTTACTGGATGTTTGTCCACATTTCAGACTTCTAAAAGCTTGTTTTTTCCATTTTTGTGTGCACAAACACCTAATGAGCCAAAAGATAAGCTGGTGGTTTCTGCAACACGTGCTCAGAAGCAGGGTTGCACTGAAGATACCGTGCATCTGAGCAAGCTTTGCTGCAGCTCAGGGCTGGTGGGACTACAGCAGCCAGTGCTGGAGCCCAAGCAGTTGCAGCTCCTGCTCACTCAAAGGAGCTGAGCTCACCTCTGCACTTGCCCTGTTTGCAGAGTGTGGGTACCTTTGCAAAGGTGCAGAGAGAAAACAGACAGACAAATGTTTCCAAAACACCACCTGAGAAAAACTGTCTTGAGGAAACTCATTTGCTCAGGCATTGGAGAGACAGATTTACAGAGTTAAACAGAAGATGACTGATGACAGCTCCCTGCTTCCCCAGTGCAGATGGATGTGTTTGCAAGTGAAAATGGTTTGTAACTGAAGATTACAAGAAAATCCAAACAGGCTTTGTGTTCTTTCCATAAAATGCAACTTGCTTTCTCCCTGCCCCTATGAAAGGAGTCCAGGGAGAATCTGGCTTCATGGTACACTGTGTTTAAAAGTAGCTGGATGACTGTCAGACTTGCAGATTGGGTAATTGTTATTAAATGCAAACCCAGCCCTTGAGCACCAAGAAATGAGTCTCTCAGTGCAAGTCCTGCTCACCCTCTCCTTAGCTGCCCCTGCCTGCTCAATCCCACCAACTTCATCAACAAGTGGTTTTGGGTCTGTTTGGAAGTGAGCCTCAGTGCCCTTGTGATTTGTGTCCTCTGTTACAGATGAGAGCCTGAACATGCTGTCTTTATCTCAGCTGTGCCTCAAAGCAGTTCTAATGAAAGGGATGATTTTCAACGTGGTGATGACGATGCTGATGTGGAAAAAGAAGTGAGTGTGTGCATGGGAAGGGATAAGGCCTCAGCCAGAGAAGATCTGCATCAGTCACTAGCAGTGTCTGTTCATTCTGTTTATTCAGTCTGTCCATGTCACATTTGGCTACTGACAGTAAAACCCCCTCTGCTCCTCTGGCCACCCCTCACATCTATTTACCATTCCTCATCTACATACAAATTACACTTTGCTATTCTTTCTAGACATCTCTCCCATTTCTCCATCCATCCTTCCCTTGTCTGGGTGTTTGTCCATCAAGTTCCTCCCCTGACCAGTCTTGGTTTGGTGCTTATTAAGACTCCAGACTCGATCTATTCTTTTTGCCCCAGCATCACCTCTCTGTCCTCCTCCTGTTGCCTGGACACTTCAGGTCTACAACTGAGCAGCAGTGACCAGATTCCAAGCAATGATTCAACATCCCTTTATCTTTCTTTTTTGTATAGAAATGAAAGTTACCAGATGGTTCAGTCCTGAAGTACCAAAGCATCTGCTGAGGACTCTTCAACAGAGCATCGTGTGCAAGAGGGAGCACAGGCATGCCTGCTGCAAGGGATGCCACTTACACATGCATGCCTGCTGCAAGGGATGCCACTTACACATGCATGCCTGCTGCAAGGGATGCCACTTACACATGCATGCCTGCTGCAAGGGATGCCACTTACACATGCAGGCCTGCTGCAAGGGATGCCACTTACACATGCATGCCTGCTGCAAGGGATGCCACTTGCTCTTTCTGTGTACCATGTTGCAGTCTGAATTGCTTTACTTGCATTGTCACACAGCTACTCAACAACATGCTTAAAACTCTCATCATCCCTCCACCCCAGCTGCCTGATTGGTTTGGCATGACAGTGCCTGGGTTCATGCATGAGCATCCCTTGCTATAAATTGCCAACCATCACTGTTCCTTGCATTACAATGACACATGATTTCTGCTTGAGACACTGCTGGTTGTTGAAACCTGCAAGTGAGGCATCACTTGAGTGGGATTTGGTCCCATTTTTGGTAGCTTTCAGGTATGCACATCTCAGGGGGTGTGTATGGGAGTGTGTTCTGTTTCCCTGAGGAGCTTAGACTGCTGAGCACAATGCCTTGCTAGCTTTTGCTAGATCAGAGCAGGCTCCTTTTCCTTTCCACCCCCCACTAAGTTGAAGCCCTGCACTCAGGGACATTCCCACTTTAACACAGAACAAGAGAACCTCAGCCAGTGTTTGAAAGCCAGTCTTAACGTGCTGAGTCTAAACCAGCTTAAGTCTTGGCTTTGCATTGAGTCAAAACACAAACCACCTCCTTTTGCTCAGCTCTACCCATGTCAGATCTTCCCCCTTCCTCTATAAAATCAGTGCATGAAATCACACTGAAGTGTTGCCCCATCCCTGTGTGTGCTGCTTGCAGCTGCCAGCTCGTGCAGGGCACTGGCAGCCACACTGATGTCTTGGCATTTCTTTGGGCCTTTGGCTGCTATTAAACAATGCTCAAAAAAATCAGAAACTTGTTTGTCTTTCTGTAAAACAGCCAAATATGTCTGGCTTAGGGTGAGAAGAGCAGTAAGTGTCCAGTTCTGGGCTCCTCAGCTCATGATGGAGAGGGAAGTGCTGGAGAGAGGCCAACACAGGGCCACCAAGATGATCAGGGGACTGGAGCATCTTTCATATGAGGAAAGGCTGCAGGACCTGGGAATGTTTGGTCTGGAGAAGAGGAGACTGAGGGGGCATCACATTAATAGTTACAAATATCTCAATTGGGTGTCAGGAGGTTGGGACATCCCTGTTTTCTATTGTAGCCAGCAACAGGTGATGGGATGAAGCCGCAACACAAACAGTTCCATTTAAACATAAGAAGGAACTGTGTCAGTGTTTGAGTGAGGGAGCCCTGGCACAGGCTGCCCAGGGAGGGTGTGGAGGCTCCTTCCTTGGTGCTCTTCAAGACCCACCTGGACACGTTCCTGTGTGACCTGATCTAGGTGACCCTGCTTCTGCAGGGGGGTTGCACTGGATGAGCTCTAAAGGTCCCTCCCAACCCCACCATGCTGTGATTCTATGAAGTGTCTGGGTTCCTGAAGATGGATGCCTACTGCTATGGGGAACAGAGGCACCTGAAGGGTCCTGCCTCTCAATATTCCAAGTGTCCCTAGAGAACAAGGTCCCTGCTGTATGTTATGTGAGGGTGACAGCACTGGAACAGGCTGCCCAGGAAGGGTGTGGAGGCTCCTTCCTTGGAGCTCTTCAAGACCCACCTGGATGTGTTCCTGTGTGATCTAGGTTGACCTGCTCCTGCAGGGGAGTTGGACTGGATGAGCTCTGAAAGTCCCTCCCAGCCCCCACCATGATGACACCAGCCAACTGGCCTGTGCCTCCAGGTTGAGCCTATCAACAAGGCTGGAAAGGAAGTTTTCTCCTTCTGTGACAAACATTTCTCCATCTTCTTGAAGCACCAGAAATTCCCCTTGAGGGAGAAGTGAGCAGGGTGCTCTGAAAGGCACCTCCCTGCAAAGCTTGCACCTCGCTGGGGACCTTGCACTGGTGCCCCAGGTGCCAGGGAAAGCCCCACCAGACTGGATGCCTTCTACTTCCAGGTTATTTCTCACCCTGATGGATTCACAGCCATTGCAAGAACTCCTGAGTTGGGAAAGGCTAAAGTCTGAAGTGCTTTTAGGCAAAAGCCTTGGTGCCTGGTGTGGGAGAGGGTTCCTGTGTGCAGACCATGCCAGCATCCCTACCACAGGGTCTGACTCCACAGTGCTGAGCAGCAACACAACAGCCATCCCCTAGTCTGCCATGGTGCTGCCAGGAGTGACAGTGTCACTGACCTCTCCTGCCAAGGAGCAGCTTGAAACTTTATGGGTCTGTTAACCTGATTGTTTTATAGTACAGATGTCCAGGGACTCATTCTCTTGCCTTGACACAGAAGTCACTCTCGTTTGCCTCCAGCTGCAGACAGCCTGTGCAAGGCTCCAGGCAGCTCTTGGGGAGCTGAGATCTGCCATGGCACAGGGAGGCAGCTCAATGAAGCTGCCTAAACCATATTTGGGTTACAAAGCAAGTCACTTCAGGGATGTGGAAGAAAAGTTGCCACACTCCCTGACCTGCAGCACCTCCTTGGTTTCATGCCCATCTTGGCTTTACTTCTGTTGCACTTCACACCCACTCCCAGCTCTATGGGCAAGGAGGCAGGACACTGTGCTGCCTCTGTTCCCACATCCCAATTTCTTCTCTTCCAGGTGAAGCAACCCCAGTGCTGAGATTTGCTGAGCTGAGGGGAGGAGTGCACAGATAAATGTTGGGACTAAGGTGATATGTTTGCATGTGACATTCAAAACACTGAAGCTGTGGGTCTAGTTCAAAGATCCCCAAAGATATTGAGCGTTCAGTCTCCCATCACTTTGTGCCCTGACTCCCATCACAATGTGCCCCTGACTCCCATCACTTTGTGCCCTGACTCCCATCACCACTTTGTGCCCTGACTCCCATCACAATGTGCCCCTGACTCCCATCACTTTGTGCCCTCACTCCCATCACTTTGTGCCCTCACTCCCATCACCACTTTGTGCCCTGACTCCCACCACCACTTTGTGCCCTCCCTCCCATCACTTTGTGCCCTCCCTCCCATCACTTTGTGCCCTGACTCCCATCACTTTGTGCCCTGACTCCCATCACAATGTGCCCTGACTCCCATCACTTTGTGCCCTGACTCCCATCACAATGTGCCCTGACTCCCATCACTTTGTGCCCTCACTCCCATCACCACTTTGTGCTTTCTTGTTTACTTCAAGGAAGGAAAACCACAGTGCAAAGCACAGGCAGCAAATAACAGAGTCAGGGCAGGGTGTGGAAGGGGTCTCATGGCCCAGGTGGGGCAGGAAGGGGCTGCACCACTTGTTCCATGATGCCACCAGTGAGATCTGGGTCAGCTTTTGATGCTCCCCCACAGCTCACCACAGAACCCACTTCCTCTGGAAAGTGGAGCAGCAAACAAGGGCACGTGGCAGGAGGAGGAGGTGGTGTGTGGGTTGAGACACCTTCCCATCCTGCCCCCATAAGCACAACCAGCCCTTGGGTCTGAGGGAGTTGGTTGGGGAAGGATTGAGCTATGGATAGTGTGGGCAGGGGAAAGGAGGGGAGGAAACACATTGTATGAGTGGTGGGGAGAGAGCACACAAGTGAGTGAGCTTTGTGAGTGCTGACAGGTCTCTGTGCAGCTACACAGGTACTGAATCCATGCAGAAACATCTCAGAAGACAAGGGAGGAAGGTGGGGTGGCACAGAGTCTCCTCACAGTGGCAGGGAAGATGCTGCCATGGTCCATGGCCTCTCCTCTGTGCCAACTCAAGCCCCCAACACCTACCTATGGATAGGAGATGAATTTGCCTGCTTTCTAGGGGTTTGAGGGGCTTTGCTGCAGAAAGCACCCTGCCCAGTGTTTGCCATCTCCCATCAAACATGACCCTGTACACAGAACAGCCTCTCTGCTGCCCTCTTCTACAGTGTGGACTCAAGCAGCCTCCTATAAGCCTCCTGAAGCTCATTCAGATCATAGAATCACAGAATCATTTGGTTGGAAAAGAGCTTTAAGCTCCTGGAGTCCCAGCCCTGTCCTCAGGGGCACTGACCCCTGGCCCTCAGCACCTCACCCCACGGCTTTGGGGTCCCTCCAGGGCTGGGCAGTCCCCCAGCTCCCTGGGCAGCCTGGCACAGGGGCTCACACCCCTCTGAGGGAAACAGTTCTGCCTCAGCTCCAACCTCAACCTCCCCTGGGGCAACTTGAGGCTGTTTGTGTCCTTCCCTCTGTGCTGTCCTGTCCTTCAGGTACCACTGTAGCCCAGCTTAATGCCTGAGGCTGGTGGTGTCAGAGCTGGCAGCAGCTCTCTGTTCCTACTTCAGAGCCAGGCAGCATCCTATGAGACAGGACAGAGCCTGCTCCCTCATACCTGACCCTTCAGGGGCTCAATTAGCAAGAGGCTTAGGAACAGCAGGTTTCACACTTTCATGAGTTTAATGGCTGCAGCACAGCTGGAAATACAAAAGGAGGAAGGTGGTAAAGAGGATCCATAACCCAAAGCCATCAGACTCAAGCACCAGCAGACAAGCACTTCTGTTACACAGCCCCAACACACCTTTTACCTCTCCACAACAAACTGGACAAGTGTGAAGCAGCATCAGCACAAGGATGGAGCCTCATGCCTGAAGGTAAATTCTGCAGCCAAAGGTGTGGGGGAGGCTGGCTGGGGTTAGGATCTCATCCTGTGCCCATAATCAGATCACCACAGGGCTCTGACTTTACATCAGGACAAAGCAGCATTGGGACACAATGCAGGAGCACATCAGACTGAAGGAAAGCCAACACTGTGGGCAAGTGGCTGCACCAGTGCCCAGCCTTAGCCTGAGTCCAGCTGGGACATCCAGCTGAACCCCATGGGCCTGTGGGGAGACAGGTACACTTGGGGATGTACTTCTGCTCATGAGTGCTGACCACAGCCTAACCCAAACCTTCCACAGCTTGGAAGCCTGGGGCTACACTGGCAATGCAATTCCCAGAAGATAAAGGTGCAGCAAACAGGGAGATGGAAAGGGGAGGTGGCAGCTGGGTCTCCATGATTCCTTGTCTCCTGCTTCCTTCTGAAAGTGGGGCACAGAAACAAAACCTGCTGGGGAGGGAGGGTAAAAGCAGGGAGTTATGCCTCAGAGGGAACCTGAGTGTCAGAAGAACCTCTGTGCTTGCCACCAACAGGGAAAAGACTGCAGTATCACAAAGGGTTTTATTGACAGGCAGGATTACAGCAATGAGGTAATGTAAGGGGGCAGCAGAGCCCTCCACAGGGCAGTTTGTGGGGAAAGCCCTTGAGCATTGCCCTGCCAAGGAGGCAGGTTCAAGAGTCTGCTGCTGAACCACACGCCCTGGTGCCAGGCTTTGGCAGCAGAGCTCAGGAGCAATTCCAGACCTGGAAAGAGAGGAAGGCAACAGAAGCAATGTCTCTGCTAAAGGGAGAGGAAACATCCCACAGGCTCCAATGATCCTGTAGCCTCTGGCAATAGTAACAATAAGGCCTCTCCTCCACCTTCCTGCACCAAACTCTCTGTGTGTCCTAAACTCCCACCTCTGTCCTGCACCTTCCTGCACCAAACTCTGTGTGTCCTAAACTCCCTCCTCTCATCTGCTGAGAAACACCAGCCATGCCATGGCCTCAAACAGGACATCTCTGGGAGCTCCAGCTGCCAAAAGCCCTTTGAGTGAGGCATTTCTCTCAAGAGAGAGAAACACAGGTGGGTTTCTGTAACAGCTTGTCCTTGGCCAAGGTGAAGCCTGGAGCGCTGCCTCTCTTATTTCTCTCCCAACTCTACAACAGTACTGAAGCTGTGTGAAGTGTGCTTGCCCCTTTTGTGACCCCAGGGATCAGTACCTCACAGTGTGTTCCAGAGCTCAGCCAACAAAGTTGATGACCACGAGATGCAGGATGGTGCTGGCGAAGAGGAAATCAGCGAACGCCCGCTCGGGTGAAATGCCCTGGAACTGCCCCTTGTTCTGGGGGTTGATCTGGATCCGGAGGCAAACTGCATGGCAAAGAATGACACATCACAGAAGGAAGCCACAAGGCTTCCTGGGGCAGTTCAGCCCAGTCTGGGTCACTGTTCCACCAGGGCATAGGAACTCTTGTCTTTAAGGTGAGCAGGGGATTCACACGGGGCTTTATGCAATCAGCTCTCCCACTGAGAGAGCTGAGCCCTGAGAGGAACAGGCTTATAGCTGGATGGGCCTTGCACAGAAATGCACATTTCTATGGCCTCCACCCTGCGTGCTGGGGAGGGCTTTGGGTGCTGTTGTAGGAGAGCAGCACCTCAAAGCAGCCACTGCTTGGCTTTTGGTTTCATCACGGGGCAGCTGCTGAAGGAGCCCAGTACAAGGGGAAGCTGGGAGCCCTGGGCTGGCAGGGTGGCCAGGATGCTGCAGTGGGGTTGGAAGTGCGCTGCAGAGCTCCCCCAGCCCCATCCCCTGGTTCCCCTCCATCACGCCCCAGCGGGGAAGGTGCTGGGGCTGCCCTGGGGGCTCCGGAACGATCGCTGCAAGGGCTCGGGGGCGGCGCCGAACGCCTCGGGGAGCTGCTGCGGGATGGGGTGTCGGGCGGGGACACCGCGCGGGCACTGACCGCCGAGGATGAAGCTGCCGACGGCGGAGATGAAGCCGCTGAGGAAGGAGTTGAAGGGGAAGGTGCCGACGCCGAGGCAGTAGCCGAACTGCAGCGCGCCGCTCAGCAGCACGTACAGCAGGTAGGCGTCCAGCACCTTTAGGCGGCTGGGCGTGCCGCTGCCGTACTCGGACAGGCAGCGCCTCAGCACCGAGCCCAGCGAAGCCCCGGCCCCGGCTCCGGCCGCTCCCGACATTGCGATCGCTGCCGCCCGCACCGCGGAGCCCGGCGCGCCACCGCGCACGCGCCCTCCCGCCACCCCCGCCGCGCGCATGCGCAACACACGTGCCAACACGGCCGGTTCTCGCTCCCCCCCACCCCGACAGGCGCATGCGCAGGGCGATCCGCAGAGGCCACGCCCACGAGGTTAGGCAGCAGCCAATGGGAGCGCGGCGGCCGCTGTTGCCGGGCAGATTAAGGAGCGGCTCGCGCAGCCCGCACTTTTCCGCTCCTCCCTCAGCCTTCAGTCGACGGCGCGTCCCGCCGCGGCCCAGCCGTGAGGACCCGGCCCAGCCGTGAGGCCCTACCCTGGGGACAAAGCTGTTATGGAGGCGCTGCGAAGCCCGTAGGCACGCTGGCGGGACGTGAGCAGCGCAGAGAACCCCGGGGGGGAGGTGGGATCCCTCAGCCCCGTGTGAGGGGATGTGCCGGGAGTCAGAGCCAGGCCCATGGAAGCGTGTTGTGAGGGGCCGAGGGCTGTGGATCGGGGTGTACGCGGGTAAATCACCCCCCTGGGCACAAGGGAAGGGCAGTGAAAAGGGGGACAGCCCTGCTTGGGCATGCAGCCCTGCTTGGACATGACACAGCCCTGCTTGGACGTGTATCCGTGCTGGCCTCTAGAGGAGGCCGCCACCAGCCGTGTCCAGCCTTGTTTAAGCAAGGGACCACACCTCCACAGTCTCCTCCAGGGTTTGCTCTGTTCTTGCTGTCACCACATGCAAGCAGAAGGGGTGTCCTGGCTGAACAGGGAGCTTCAGCTGGAGCTCGGCAGGAAAAAGAGACTTGGAGGCCTTTGGAAGAAAGGGCAAGCAGCACAAGAGGACAACAGAGGATGCTGTGAGTCTTGATTGATAATAAGCTAAGTATGAGGCAGCATTGTGCCCTCGTGGGTAAGAAGCCTGGGATGCATCAAGAAGAGTGTGGGCAGCAGGTCAAGGGAGGTTCTGCTCCCCCTCTGCTCAGTCCTGTGGCCAGTTCTGGGCTCCTCAGCTCCAGAAAGACAGGGAAGTGCTGGAGAGAGGCCAGTGCAGGGACACCAAGATGATCAGGGGACTGGAGCATCTTTCATATGAGGAAAGGCTGTGGGAACTGGGGCTGTTTAGTCTGGAGAAGAGGAGACTGAGGGGGGATCTCAGTTACAAATATCTCAGTGGTGGGTGTCAGGAGGTTGGGACATCCCTTTTTTCTTCTGTAGCAACAGGACAAGGGATGATGAGATAAAGCTGCAACACAAACAGTTCCATATAAACATAAGAAGGAACTGTTTCAGTGAGGGAGCCCTTGCCCAGGCTGCCCAGGGAGGGTATGGAGGCTCCTTCCTTGGAGGTCTTCAAGACCCACCTGGACATGTTCCTGTGTGACCTGATCTAGGTGACTCTGTTTCTGCAGGGGGTTGCACTGGGTGATCTCTAAAGGTCCCTTCCAACCCCACTTTCTATGGTACAGAAGAATATTAGAAGGGCCAAGGCACAATTGGAGTTTAGGCTGGACACTGCTGTAAATGACAATAGGAAAAGTTTCTATAAATACACCAGCAACAAAACCAGGCCTGAGAGGAATCTTCATCCTCTCATGGACTTAAGGGATGCAGAGAGAAGTTTTGTGACAAGGGGTGGGAAACAGGCTGAGATACTTCATGCTTTCATTACCTCAGGCTTCAATGGGAAAACCATCTGTCCTCCCACAACATCACCCTGGAGACACTAGCTGCCCATGGCTTGGATGGACCCCCTCTGTGTTGGGTGGTGAAGTGTCTGTGTGGACAAGCCCAGAGAGTGCTGGTAAGTGGGGGTAAATTCAGTTGTTGGTCATTCACCAGTGGTGTTCCCCAGGGCTCAGTGCTGGGGCCTGTTCTGTTTAGTGTCTTTATCAGTGATTTGAATGAGGGGATTGAGGGCGCTGTCAGTCTGTTTGCTGATGACATGAAGCTGGGCAGGAGCGTAGATCTGTCTGAGGAAAGCTCTTCAGAGGACCTTGGCCAGGCTGGAGTGGTGGGCTGAGGGCAATGGGATGAGGTTTAACATGGCCAAGGGTTGGGTCCTGCTCCTGGAGCACAACAATCCAAGGAAATGCTCCAGGCTTGGGGCAGGGGGGGCTGGAAAGCTGCTGGAGGGAAAGGACGTGGGGGGTGTTAATTGACAGCAGCTGAACATGAGCCAGCAGCGTGCCCAGGTGGCCAAGAGGACTGGTGGCATCATGGATTGTGTTAGAAATAGAGTTGCCAGCAGGAGCAAGGTCTTGATTGTTCTCCTGCACTTGGCACTGGTGTGTTCAGTGTTGTGCCCATCATTACAAGAGGCACGTTGAGGGGCTGGAGCATGTCCAGAGCTGGGCACAAGAGCTGGTGAAGGGTCTGGAGCACAAGTCTGATGGGGAGGGGGCTGAGGGAGGTGGAGCTGTTTAGCCTGGAGAAGAGGAGGCTGAGAGGAGACATGATCACTCTCTGAAAGGGGGTTGTGATGAGGTGGTGGTCAGTCTCTGCAGTAGTGACTAACAGGACAAGAGGAAACAGCATCAAGTTGGCCCCAGGGGAGGTTGAGGTGGGAGCTGAGGAAGAACTTTTCCCATGAGAGGGGTGTCAGCCCTTGTGCCAGGCTGCTCAGGGAGCTGGGGGAGTGCCCAGCCCTGGAGGGATCCCAAAGCTGAGGTACTGAGCTGAGTGGTGGGGTTGGCACTGGACTCAGGAGCTCAAAGGTCTTTTGCAACCAAAACAGTTCTCTGAGTCTTACTGGCAACTGTTTGGACTATTTCTTAGAGTTTGAGTGTAATTGAGAGGGAAAAATTGAAGGGGCAGTGGCTTGGGAAACTCAACTTTTATTCTTCAACCTAAAGTAAAAGCTTTTGGTTTTTGCTGAGGGATGTTGTTGCTCTAAGGAATTGCTTGTTCTGAGCTCCCAGATAACACCTGTCCATCTGTGGTGTTAAAAAACATGTCCAATGTTTTATGTGCTGTGAAAGGGGAGTTATTTCGTGTCTTTTGAGAAGCAGGTATGAGATGATCCCTTCCAACCCCACCATTCTATGGTTCTATGGTAATGATGATGGAACCTTGCATTTTGCTGGAAAAAAAGCAATTAAAGGGAAATGATTTCATGGGAATGCTGTGATAAGAAGAGCTGTGATATCAGCATCCTGGCTTCTATGTACCCTTCTGTTGAGCATTGTGGAAGGAGGGTTTGAAGAAGGAAAACTGAGTGGCAGGTTTGATATGGGCTGTGAGCTTAGATGTTCTTGCTTTTGCTAGAAAGTCGTTCTTTAGCATCTGAAATGATTCCAAAGCCATGTTCAAAGATGCAGACACAACAAATAAAACCTGGTAGGTCTGAGTGCAAAATGAGACATGGGTCTGTCTTTAGGGCAAGGAGGACTGGTGTCTGGGAGAAAAAGAGGAGGGAAGGCAGTTGAAAACCTAAAGGAGTGAGATGAAAACTCAGGTTACAAGCAGAGAGAGAGTGTTCCATGGAACAGCACAGTAGGGAGATGAAGTGAGAAGCATTGGCCACCTTGACCTATGTTCTTCCCAAGCTCCTCCAGCATCTCAGCTGAGGTGTGTATGTGTCCAGCACCCCAACACCAGAGCACAGCTGTGCCTCAGCACCCATAGCTATGCTCTCTAGAGTATCAGAAGGGATAAGCAGGAGAAAGACAGCCATGAAAGGGCAGAACTAAACTACACATCTTTGTCTCTGGTTTTCACTATATAAAGATCCACTGGCTAAATCAGAGCACACCAGATGTGCCTCAGCCACCACAGCACCTTCCTCCAATCATCAGCATCAAGCAGTGACCTTTCCTGTGATGTTGCCTGGGAATAAAAGCTCAGGTCTGGGTGTCCCCTGTTCTGCCCCATATTGCTCCCCTCCCTATTCTCTGTGACATCCCTTCTCACAGGAGGGCCAGCAGAAAGTTCAGCTCTTTCACTCTTCTGTCTTCCATCTTCAACTCAAAGGAAGGAGAACATTGCCTGACTGCTTTGCCAATCAAAAGCTCCTGCAGTTCTACCTCCAGCATGCTGCCAGCTTGTGAATCATGAGTTCTCTTGGAGGTTTTGATGGCATGGATCTGATGTACACAAGTGCTTTATTTCCCAACCAGTGGTTTCACGTGGCAGTCCAGGTGTGGGAGTTGCTGAGGCAGCCTTGGCCTGTTGGGGTAAACTGAAGATGTCAGCAAGTGGGGTGCAGCAGGAGTGCTCCATCAGGAGTCACTGTTCTTGTGCCTGCTGCTGCCACCTCTAAACATCTTTTCTGCTGTGTGCACAGCACTCTTGTGAACACAGAAACCATAAAATCATAGAGCCATTTAGACTGGAAAAGACTCTTAAGATCACAGCTTCACCTGTTAACCCAACACTGCCAAGTCCACCACTAAACCATGTCTCTGTGCCAGCATCTTTGTGGAGGCCAGTAGCCCATTTTGCCAAAGCCTCATTTGGGAAGGGCAACCACTGTTGTGCTTCCTTCCCACTCCCAACTCTGCCCAAACCAAGGAGGCTCTGAGCTAGAGCTTTTCTGGCAGAGTTCAGCATGACACAGCTTCAGCCCAGCTAGTGTAAGACATAAGCAGTGAGAATGTGTCTGTACCACAAGACCCTGGCTGGTATCCCAGCATGGCAGCTGAGTTTAGGCTACACTTTCTGACCCATATTAGCTCTGCAGGTGCTGCCCATCTGTAGCACAGGGCAGGTGTTGGGCTCAGAGCCTGAAGATTCTTAGGCCAGTTCTTATGGGCTAGTTGTGACCCTTGTAGCAGCCAGGACAGAATGGACTCTTGTTTAGCTTCTGAGATTCATGCCAGTTGTTATACTCATCTTTGGGTTGCCTAAAACAGCTGTACAGAGCTTGGTTCATTTGTCCAAACATTTGAGGTGCCCAGGGCTGCCTGGACATTCTCAGCAGGCCACTAAATGTGATGTAGTAACCACAAGAAAACCCCCACTCTTCTGAGAGACTGGTAGGATCAGAGAGGGGAGCAGGGGCACTCTTAAACTGTGTGCAAGCTCATGTTCTGCTTTTCTTGTGAGAAAGGCTTGAGGTTTCCCTCCAAAGGGGTGAACCAGCACCAGTTCAGCAACTGCAACTCAGCTCCATGAGTGGGAGGGAGAGGAGCAGTGCCAAAGGGTCACTTGGTCAGTCTGTTCTACCTCCATTGTAACAAGGAGATAACGTTGTTGGAACTTGTTCTTACATCACTCAGAGGTAAACTATTGTAGTCCCTTACTTGGAGCATTGTCAGAGCTCTGGCAAAGGGTGGTGGCATATGTTGACCTCATGGTTTTCAAGGTGTAGTGTAACAGAGGACTGGGGCTGAGGTGCAACGTTGAACCTCTCTGTGTAAATCCCAAGATGAGCCAGATGAGGTTGGAAGGAGTGAGCTGTCAGCTAGGCTGGAGCCTGTCTGCAGTCCATGAAAGTGTCAGCAGGGTGTGTTGTGGTCACAATCTTGGCTGATGGTTATTCCAAGCAAAGCAGGACCTGTGCATCTACCAGTGTCTTGGAAGAGCAAGTTTGGAGAGATGGGCCCAAAGCTTTTCCTTTCCACATGCCATGGGTGCAGGGGAGAATTGCTGACTGCAAGGAGCACCTTCCCAGCACTTGAGGATTGCTGCTTGATACCTGCAAGGGAAGTTTGATACTGGAGAAGTCAATGGCTTTTCAAAGTTTGAGAGTTTCTGTTCTAATGAGCCCCTGGTGGGAACACATTGTCCAGCTGTGTTTGTAGTCTCACATCTCACACTGGGCTCCATCAAAACTTTTCCTTGCTTCTGCTCAGCATCTCTTCAAGGCAGCTTGCTGGATTTTGCCAAGGTGCAAAGTACCAGGGAGGCAGCAGCACACTCCTCAAGGGGCTCATTAGAATGCTGACAGCCATAATGAGCTCTGAGTTTGGTTTTCTGCCACTTCCCATAGAGTTGTAAGTGCTGTGTAGTTAATAATAAGCTCTCAGGTGTGTTTCAGTGAACACATACAGCATAATTGCAATTTGGCATTCGTTGTAGTTGTGTATGACAGGAAGAATAGAAATGAAGAAGCTCTGAAGGGAAATTAGTCTGGTTTATGTCCCTGTGGGAATCAGGCAGAGAGAAGAGTTTTGTGATCAAGCAACAAGTGGCCACAACTTCGATTCATGCTCTGGGAGTGAGACATTATTACTGTCTATTCTCTTGTCCCTGCAACCCACAGCAGTGTCAAAGGCTTTGTGTGCTCTAATCAGCACTGTCTTTGCTCTGTAGTGACTATGCACACAAAGGGAGGGATATTCATTGCCATTGCTAAAGGATTTCAAGGCCTGTTTTTATTCATAGTGCCTCTTGAAAGGGATCTGCCCTGCAGACATGCTTTTGTTTCACTCCAGACAGTGAAGAAGCTGGAGACTGGGGTCAGTTCTATCCTGTGGGTAGTCAGGAGACCTGGCTGCAGGGGTGGAGAGCAATGTTACTGGGCAGAACTAAGGAAAAGCCATTTATTTCTGTGAAAGACAAACCCCAGGAGAACATGTAGGGAAGAATCTATTTTAAGCAGAATGGGGGTATCAAACACACTTTCCTTTCCTAGTTATTTTAGTAAAATACAGTGAAGCTGGACCCTCAGAGAACTGATCCATCCATGGTTTGATGCCATCATTCCACTTTAAATGATCTGTACCCTTACCTTCTAGACTTGGTCCAAGAGCACAGTTCAACAGTGTTGCAGAAGAGTCAGGCTTTACAGCTTCTTCTGATTCATTTGTGGCTGAACTCAAGCTTGAGGTGAGGATGATTAAGGAGAGGAGTGCTTTGCATTGTAGGTGAGGTCAGAAGCTTATGGTGAGGTCTGTCTTGAGTCACAGGTAGTGCCATCATTATTTCTAGCTACTGAAGTCAAGCACAGATGAGGGAACAGGGGAAGCTGGAGTTTCAGCCTTCTGCACTGATGACCCCTTTGTCAATGCCCTTTGATCTGTGCTGGTAAGAGACTGTTTCAGCCAGCAAATGCAAAGAAGTCTCACAGGAGCACGTTTTAGAATGAACAATATGACTTGGCTTATGGAGAGGGCTTTTCTTTCCAAATGCCTTTCCTGAAAGTCAAAATCAAGGATGAGCTTCCAGGCAATCCACAGAACTGTAGTTGCTCTTTAACTAAATCCATAACAGAGATGAATGAGAATTGAATGGGAAAATGGGCAGCTCTGGTCCAGGGCTAAACCCAGCCAATGGAGAAATGTATGGACACTACCAATCTGCTATATAACTGAATGACCTGTCTCTTGCTGTGCCAGGCTCACCAGTCAGAGTGTCTCTAGTTTGGGATCCTTGAGAAGTTCAAGTATACACACAAACCAAACTGCCAGATGACATGAAGTTCTTAGACCATGGACCAAAGGGTGAGGGAGCCCTGGCCCAGGCTGCCCAGGGAGGGTGTGGAGGCTTCTCAGGAGGTTTCCAAACCTGCCTGGACACGTTCCTGTGCCTCCTGAGTGAGGGGAACCTGCTTTAGCAGGGGGTTGGGCTGGGTGATCTCTAGAGGTCCCTCCTGACACCTACCATTCTGTGATATGAAGAACTCTATGGGTGGAACAAAGAAAGCCTATTCATTTGTTGTGATACCTAGTTGAGACAACAGCAGAAGACTGGAGTAGGAATAGTTCCCAAGAGGAGAAGGAGGAGTTCCCATGAAACTTTCAGGAGGGTTAGTTTGAGATTTTGCTCATTGTTTCATACACATTGCCAGCTGCATCCCCCCCTGCCCCAAGTGTGCAAACTACAGGCACCTGTCAAACCTGTGCTCACATTTAGTAAGAGAGGAAAAGAAGCTTCACAGTTATTCCTTTAACCTTTAACTCTATTACCTTTAACTCTTTAACTCTTTAACCTTTAACTCTATTTTCAGTAGGATGAAGTTTAGCTCCTTTCAGAAAGGAAGGTGAGGAAGCTGAGCTTTGTGTGTGAGGTACCCATTGCTTTCCAGTCCTCTGACAACTATTTTGCTTACTGTTTAAGTTCTCTTCCCTCACCACTGCTGTGAGTGTTACCTGTCAAGTGTGGTGGGGAAAGGAGCCCACCTGCAGTTCATCTTTGTGTCCTTCCAGGTACCAGCAGCTGCAGGGAGATGCTGCCCTGAGGGAATTCCAGGGATTTAGATCTGCCCCATGGAGACAGGGAAGAGGTTTGGCAGAGCCTGTGTCCTCAGGATCCCACAGGCTTTCTCCAGGAGGGCTGCAGAGTTTAGCTGCACCTATGAGAGGGACACCAGCAGCAGGTGGATCCCATTCCTACAGAGCCAGTCTGACTGGATGCAGGAAGAGGTGACTCTGCTTGTCCTGATCCCTGTCTGCAGGCAACACCTTTGCTTTGGGGTGAGGTTGACCTCAGCTGTGTGTATGACTAGAAAAGCTAAGAATGTGATTTCTAAATGGCAGGAGTTAACGTGGAACCCTTCCTATCTGATGTGCAGTGTAGACAAATGGGCACCTAGAGAGAATTGTTTCCTTTAACACCTCTGTCCAAAAGAGGTGAGTGATGGAACTGATGTGCATGGGCCCTGCCTGCCTTGCTGTGCTGCCTCAGATGAGAGCATCAGGGCTCCACGTTGACTTTTCTTTGTAGCTCTTAGAATTATAAAGCTGGATGAGTTAATGATTCTCTCTCTTTTCATCATTTGGGCCATTGGATGAGACATGGCTACGTGGGAATTGGCAGGTGATGCACAGAAGGCCTGTGTCCTCCAAGAAGCCTCAAATGTATGTGGCTGTGGAGAATGCTTCAGGTCATCCAGAAAGTCCCCCAGTGCTTATTTTTGGGTAACTGAGTTGTGCAATTACTGTGCTGTGTCTATGCAGAGGTGAGATCAGAGTGGTAACAGATCCCAGGCTTTCAGGCCTGAAGGAACTGAATTAAAACCAAAGTGTTTTATCTGACTGTCTGCAGTGTGTCAGGCCTCTGACAGTGACAGATTCCTTCCTCCCATGACATCTTCCAGTGATGGTGTCAAGGGAGCTGTTGTCTTTAGGTCCAGTCAGCCCTTTCCTTCAGTGTTGTACATTCCCTGGGGAGAAGAGCTTTGTGCAAGGAAAGAAGGGTGAAGTGGGAAGAAGCAGTGAAACAGAAGCAGGAGAGGTTGTCCCAGTGAGTGGAGGGACCAGTGCATCTGTGGAAGATCTTAATGTAGTGTAAGGAGTGTGTGATCTCAGCTTCAGGGCAGCAGGAAGGCAGTTGTAGGGTGATATTTTGATAGCAGGGTCCTTGTGTGAGCAGCAGGCTCTGGCACAGGTCACTAACATGACTGGCATGGCACAATGCTCTGTAGTTTTTGTCTGCACAGCTGTGACAGAATCCTGAGTCAGGAGCTCTGGCAGGGTTATGGAACTCCTCAATGTTTAAGGTGAAGACAGAGGCATACAATATTCTTCTCATGCACAAGAAATCAAAGATGCTGCCAATCACAATCAGCATATCCTTTGAAATAAAGCATGCTTCCTTGCTTAGGATTGGCCATGCTTGACAAAACACTTGTAAAAAGGTGTAGGGACAAACCCTACAGGCCCTGAGGAAACAGCTGGTGTCTCCTAACCCCCCCTAGGGTGTCTGATTCTGAAGATGAATTGAAGATGGTGAAGTCCTTCAACCTTCCTTCCAACCTCCCTACCTTCCTACCTTGTAATAGAAGATAAAGCAACCAATACAGCAGTGGAAGTAATTATGGAGTGGAAGTAATCCATGGGCTGCAGGGGCACAGCTGCCTCAGCATGGGCTGCACCACAGGGCACAGGGGAGCCTTTTCAGTGCCTAAGCACCCTCCTCCCCCTCCCTCTGCACTGACCTTGGTGTCTGTGCAGATGTTTCCACATTAATAGAATCACAGAATGGTGGGGTTGGGAGGGACCTTTAGAGATCATCCAGTGCAACCCCCTGCAGAAGAAGGTTCACCTAGATCAGGTCACACAGGCATGTGTCCAGGTGGGTCTTGAAGAGCTCCAAGGAAGGAGCCTCCACAACCCCTCTGGGAGCCTGGGCCAGGGCTCCCTCACCTCTCAGTGAAATAGTGTTTCGTATGTTTAAGTGAAACTTTTTGTGTTGCAGCTTCATCCCATCACCCCTTCTCCTATTACTATCTACTGTAGAAAAGAGGGATGTCCCAACCTCCTGACACCCACCCTTTAGATATTTATAAATGTTAATAAGATCCCCCCCTCAGTCTCCTCTTCTCCAGACTAAACAGCCCCAGGTCCCGCAGCCTTTCCTTGTATGAAAGATGCTCCAGTCCCCTGATCATCCTGGTGTCCCTGCACTGGCCTCTCTCCAGCACTTCCCTGTCCCTCTTGAGCTGAGGAGCCCAGAACTGGACACAGGACTCCAGATGAGGCCTCACCAGGGCAGAGCAGAGGGGCAGCAGAACCTCACTTGACCTGCTGCCCACACTCTGCTTGATGCCCCCAGGCTGCCATTGGCTTCTTGCCCACGAGGGCACGTTGCTGCTCATGGTCAGTTTATTATCACCCAGCACTCCCAGGTCAGTCTCTGCAGAGCTGCTCTCCAGCAGGTCACCCCCAGCCTGGCCTGGTGCAGGGGGTTGTTCCTTCCCAGCTGCAGGACTCTGCCCTTGGGGAGTCTCAGCACCTTCCTCTCAGCCTGCCCACAGCTCACTGACTGGCAGCTCAGCCTCTGGGCAATCAGCCAGTGTTCCCAGTTTGGTGCCAGCAGGGAACTTGCTGAGGGTTCCTCTGTCCCCTCATCCAGGTGGTTGATGAAGATGTTGAACCAGACTGGCCCCAGAACCCATCCCTGTGCAACTCCCCTGGCCACAGGCCTCCAACTTGACTCTGTGCCATTGATCCCCACCCTCTGGGCTCTGTCATTCAGGAGCTCTCCATCCACCTCACTGTCCACCCATCCCAGCCACACTGCCTGAGCTTTCTGATGAGGATGTTGTGGGAGACAGTGTCAGAAGCCTTGCTGAAGTCAAGGTATATGACATCTGCTGCTCTCCTCTCATGTAGCCATTCTCCCTCCCTGTTGCTGCTGCAGTTCAACAACTTCTCCAGTCTGTTATTCACAGAGGCATTACCTCCATCAGTAGTTGGCCAGGTCTGGGGCAGTGGCAGGGTCCAGCTTAGAACTGACTGGCCCCAACCCTGTGAGCTACATGGGAAGCTTCTGGCAACTCTTTTTGTTTAAAGAAGCCACACCTGTAGCCCCCTGCTACCAAAAACCTGTCCCAGGCAAAACCACTACAGCAGTTCATACATAAGCCTGAAGTTACAGAGAGAAGAGGAGCAGCTGCAGTTCAGTGGGAAAACCCAGGAGAATGAAATACATGGCCCTGGTTTCATTCCTCCCAACCATTCTGTAGGGGAAAGACAAACCTGCAATAAATTAATGCAATGAAACCTAACCAGAGGGTCCTAAATTCATAGCCATGTGTGACAGCAGTGCTTCAGACACTGTAACAGCTGAGGTGCTTTGTTGCTGGGTTTGTAGGACTTTATTGTGAGGAATTGCTCATTTCAGGCTTTGTCACTGTGAAAATGTAAGCATGTGTTTCACTTTATACTCCATGGAGATAATTGGGCACTGGCAGTCCTATCTCATCTAAGACACTGGTGTAAAATAAGCCAGGTGCATCATGCTGTCATGTCCATCTTGTATAAAGAAGTGTCAGGTTATGAACTTACCCATTGACATTGCCAGTGCTTCAGTTTCTACATCTGCATGTTTCTAAAGTGATACCATGTCTGTTCCATGAACTGTGAGGGAAGGGCTACACAAGGATAGATGCAATTCTATGTCAGAATCTCCCAAGACATCTGAAGGATCCCAAGTGGGGTTTCTACATCTGGCTTTGAAGAGCCAGCACCACAAAGCTTACTGAGGTACAGAGGCACACAGAGCATCCCAGGTACAGCCTCATTGCCAGGTCATCACAGTTCTGTGCCTTGTTTGTGGCTACCTCAGATTCCTCCTTCAAAAATAAGAATGCCTCAAGCCTATGAGGTTAAAACTAAAACTCTTCTCAGCCTTCTGTAGTGGGAATTCAGGTGGAATCCATCACCTTAGTTCATCCTGGAGAATGTGATCAGTAGGGAACAGATGATGTGTGGGCTGTTTGTTAGCTGCATGATTTCTATTGACACAGATAAACCAACCCCTTTATTTACCTTTATTTACTCATAAGAGTTAACCTAGAAATTGCAGCTAGGCTCCCAGTGGAAGCAATCTCCTGTAGAGGAGGGATGCTGTTGTTTCCTCTGTGGTTAGAAGCCCTGAAGATGTGTAAGATGTGTGAGACACTGAACAATGAAGTAACATGAGCTAATGTCAAGTGGTTTTCATGGGGCAGAGGAAGTAAAAACCCCAAAGCCCTGAAGCAGAGGATGTGGCAATCACTCACCAAAGGCTACACTAGAAAAATATGGTAGTGCCCCAAATCCAGAGCCTTACCTATTTATCAGGTTTGGAGTAGATATGTAGGAGTTAAGTGATACCCTGGAGTTAACTGTACAACCTCTGAATGGCCAAACTGTGTCTTTTCTGAGTAGCAGAGTACAGCACAAGTGTTCTCTTCTAGTCAATGTGAGGCATGTAACAAAAAGATCTGTGTAATTCCACAGAGATAAAGGGGTTTGAGGCTTCCCACTCCATTGGTAGCATTTGTCTTTCCTGACACTGCAGATACAACAAGGAAAATATTCATCATCCCTCATTTCAAGGCCTGTTGTGAGGTTATACCTCTACAAGCTAGTTAGCTTGAGCAGTCAAGAGAAAGAAGCTTTGGGTGGGGATTGTCTCATCCCGAAGACAGCAGTTAAGACACAAGTTACTGAAATTGTGCTCTGGAAAGGATTGACCCATTAGAAAACAATCTTACACAGTGAGCTGGACTGGAACTGTCAGTGCTGGGCAAGATGAATCCCAGCCCTGGCTACAGATCTTCCTACATGCAGCAGCTTAACTGAGCTGCAGAGTTAAGGATTCAGCCACTGATCTTCGTGTCAGCAATGAGATACTGACATCTTCATTTGTCCCTCTTTCTGCTCTTTGTTAGCTACTCCTACACTACTGAAGGGATTAAGAAGAACCAAAGCAGGGCAAGGGGTGCAGAGGAGTGCAGTTGATGAAGCTCTGGGCAATAGCCTCTGTAACTGTGGGCAAGGTGAGAAACACAAATTGTGCTGAAATGGCTGCAGATGGCTATGTTTAGGAAACTGGATCCTGCCTTTGTACTTAATCATGTCAGTAGATCTCTGGACACTCTTTTTATATTGTTTAGAGATCTATTCAGTGCCCAGGATAGATGTCTGTTATTGTTTTGAGCATCCCAGAGTATCCAAGCATCTTATAGATATGACACAGGTTCTGTGTAAGGCCAATGTCCTCCTCAGACAACAGCTAGAGGACAGCCAGCAGAGTCATTTCAAGGGGTGCTAAACACAAAAGTCTATTTCAGTGTTTCAGTGAGGGAGCCCTGGCCCAGGCTGCCCAGGGAGGGTGTGGAGGCTCCTTCCTTGGAGGTCTTCAAGACCCACCTGGACACATTCCTGTGTGACCTGATCTAGGTGAACCCGCTTCTGCAGGGGGTTTGGACTGGATGGTATCTAAAGGTCCCTCCCAACTCCACCATTCTGTGATTCTATACCTCTGTGATGCCAGGCATCTGACACTGTGATGTATTTAACAAAATAGCCACACTCCCTAGAGTAAAGGAATTTATTGGTGCAGATGTTGACAGCTGAGATGCAGCCACTGGCTTGTAAAATACACAAAATGCCCAAACTGTGTATTTATTCCTGTCCAAAGTGACTTCAGCAGAGTTTGTTAGAATAGAAAGTAATGAGAATGTCTTAGAACATGGAACAGAGTTGTTCTATTTACGGAGACAAGGACTGAAAGTCTTCAGTTTATGAAGAGTATTTGTTTTGACCTCCCTTAAGAAGCTGGGCTTCTCCCAGTCTACTATCAATACTTTCTTTCCTTCTGCTGTTAGTCTCTTCCAGGCAGACTCAGGTTCCTGAGCCCTTGCAGAACATGGAATACTGTGGAGTGCCTGAGACCTCCTGTTTTAGAGAGGGAGATATGGTGTGGGAACTGCAGAAGAGACCATTACCTTTGTCATTGCATCTGTAGATCTTGTAGGTCTTTAAAACATGAGGCCTGTGCCTATAGTTGAGTTGCCTGTGTAGGTACATGCATCTCTCCTTAGGTGTCAGGTGTTACCTGGCATCGTGCACGTGCTATTAACAGAACACTCCAATGACATGTCTGCTTGTTCCTTGAAGGGCCAGGGAGTCAAATCAGTTAACTATTGTGCATAAGCCTTCATCATCTGAAGGTAATAGGTAGAAAGGTGACTCCTTGTTGAGGATAGGTAGTTGTGTGTGCCTCAGTTACCAGCATGATGACAACTGCAGTTCGACAGACAAGCTCAGTCTTAAAACCTTTCCTTCTAATTGTCACACTTGTCGATAAGGAATGACCTTAATGGTGGCCAGCAGTGGACTGAGAGACCTTGGGGACTGTCTGTCTAACACTGAAGATGTTTTTCAAAGCCCGTTTAACCTCCTGGTTCCTCAGGCAGTAAATGAAGGGGTTGAGCATGGGAGTGACAATAGTGTACACGACTGACACCAGCTTGTTCAGGTCAGAAGGGTGGATTCTCTTGGGCCGAGCATACATGAACAGCATGGCTGAGAAGAAGATAATGACAACAGTGAGGTGAGAAACACAGGTGAAGAAGGCTTTCTTCCTGCCCTGGGCTGTGGAGATATGCAGGATGGTGCTGATGATGCACGTGTAGGATATAATGGTGACAGAGAGGGGAAGCAGCAGGATGAGCAAGGCCAGGATGAAATCCACCGTTTCAGCTTTTGTCCTGTCAGCACACGAGATGTTCAGCAAGGGGCTGATGTCGCAGAAGAAGTGGTTGATGACATTGGAGCCACAAAAAGACAGCTGAGAGATGAAAACCACTTTCAGCAGAGACATGGAGAAGCCGGTGAGCCAGGAGCACGTGGCCAGCTGCAGGCAGAGCCGGCGGCTCATGACGGCCGCATAGCGCAGGGGGTTGCAGATGGCCACGGAACGATCGTAAGCCATGGCTGCAAGGAGGACACACTCGGTGCAAATAAGGGAGCTGAAGAAGTAAAGCTGGGTCATACAGCCCCCAAAAGATATGTTCCTGCTTTCAAGGAGGAAATTCATGAGCAGCTTGGGAACGGTGACTGAGATGTACCAAGCCTCCAGGAAGGAGAGGTTGCTGAGGAAGAAGTACATGGGCTTGTGAAGCTGGTGGTCCATCCTTATCACTATAATTATGAGCATGTTTTCCAAGACAGTCAGCATGTAAGCCACCAGGAATATCACAAAGAGCAGCATCTGAAGTTCCATGAGAGCTGGAAATCCCACGAGGATAAATTCCTGGGGTTTCGTACTGTTTTTCTGCTTCATGGCAAAGGGCACGTGGCATCCAGCTCCAGAGAAAAAGGAAGGACAATAAAAGAGAAAAAAGGGAGTCTTTTAAAAGCTGAGTATTCTAAACCCAAAGAAACAGTGAGAAGAACTGCAGAGGAAGAAAGAAGAAAAGCAGACTGGAAGGAGGAAAGTGAAAATAAGAGGGGAAAAATACAAGGAGAGGGAGAAAAGGAAGAACATCATCACAGTCATGTCAGTATGAAGACATAAGAACAAATTCAGTGTGGGTTTTGTTTATATCTGGTTCATAATTAGTGGCCTAGATTATTAATGAGATCCTTATGTGCTGAATGCCCATGTAACAGCTGGATGTCCAGTTATCCCTAACCTGCAAGGAACACTGATGCCTCTGCATGGCTTAGGCAAGTGAACTTAGTCCTGCAAAGCCAAGTCATAGAATCATAGAATCACAGAATAGTGGGGGCTGGAAGGGACCTTTAGAGATCATCCAGTCCAAACCCCCTGCAGAAGCAGGGTCACCTAGATCAGGTCACACAGGAACATGTCCAGGTGGGTCTTGAAGACCTCCCAGCAAGGGGCATCCACAGCCTCCCTGGGCAGCCTGTGCCAGGGCTCCCTCCCTGAAACACTGAAATAGTTTCTTCTTATGTTTAAGTGGAACTGCTTGTGTTCCAGCTTCATCCCATCATCCCTTGTCCTGTTACTATCAACTATAGTAAAAAGGGATGTCCCAACCTCCTGACACCCATCCTTTGTGGAGCAGAGCTTGGTCCCTGCTACATTATCCCAGCACAGAAAGCCTCGAGATACTCACTAACTGAAACAGGCATTTACAGAGAGCAATATGTGTTGTTCAGAACACATAGGAAGGTGAATTAGGTGCTGAAGGAATGCATTTCTCTGTCTGTGTTGCTTCCCCTCCCATCCCCTGTTTCTATTCCTCTATCCACCTTTATAAAAAACAATGACAGGTTAATTTTCCTGTCCAAGGATCAGATTCTACAGGTTCAAAATGAAAAGGAAAAAGCCTTTCTCACGCTGGAAAATGCCCAATCCTCTGCCCTAACCTCATGGGCCACTGATCTAAGAAATGCTTCTTCATCTGGTTTAAAGCTCTACTGGTGTAATACTTTATTTCAGCATATACAGAGAAGCAAAGGAACAAACCACCTCTTCCCACCTCCACAGAATCACTCGAGACAGCATAGAATAAACTATCTTCAGTGGTGGAACCTTCATAAAACAATTCATTGGCAAATTGTTCACCTTACACATCAGTCAAATCTCCCTCAGCTAAGCAAGAACAGGAGAGTGACAGCAACTGTCACTCCTCCTGGAGCAAATATCTGTGCCATCTTAACATGAGAAGCCTATACTGAGAAGCTGGAATCCACATGCTGACATGTAGGTAGCTATCAGTTATCTCAGCTTTCCTTCTTTGGAGGGAACACAGATCCACAGGCATTTCCAGGCAATACTGCTTTCATTAAGAGGAGAAGGGCTAAGATAGGTTGGTCCTTCTGTGTCAGCTTCTTTGTTTACTCCACAAGTGTGTGTCAAACAAGCAGCTCAGATGTCTAGATGTGTTGCTCAGTGCAGTTCACAGGCATGCTGTAGGTGTTGAAATGCCAGTGGATTAGTTCCTCCTTGGAAGGAGGTGGTTACCCTACAAAGATTCCTGAAGGGGAATAACAGTGAAAAACTTTCTTCTCCTCTTACCTTCATCTCCCTTCAGCAGTGCCTGTGGTCTGACAGGGGAAGACAACTGTTCTCCCTTATTTAACTGAAGACACCCAAGTGGTGAGAGCTCTGCAAAACACACTGATGTGGTGGCTTCTTACCAGGTCATAAAAATAGGTTCAGTATAAGAGTGCATGGGGGATAAGTAATTACTCATGGGAATTTGGTGTTTACTTTGCCTTTGTGTAGCTGAGGTATCCAAGAAGGAAACTCCTGAAGGCTAATTCTGGCTTTCTGAGACTCTCTTTGCAGCATTTGCAGTTCATGAAGCAAGAACCCAACTTAGCTGCTGGGAAACATGTTCTCGAAGTGCCTATTCCTCAGTTATCTACTGGTGATCCTACTGACAGAGCTTACTCAGGAAACTGTCCAGAACTGTGTCATGAATCTGTGTCTGAGTATTTAGCTCTTACTGTGGCTACATGATCAAACTGTGTTTTCATGAGGCAAACCACCCTGCAAACAGAACTAATTTGGTTGGATGTTTTGTGGCTGTTTCAGAACCGTGTGTGGGTCTGGCAGGTCTCACTTGAGGCCTTTGGAAAGAACCTGTCTGTAGGGAAGGAGCCTCCCACAGCTGAAATGTCTTTGTGAAAGAGCCTGCCATCATTGTCCTTGAGCTGTAGCAGAGCCAACCAGCTCCCCTTTAGACCAGATCAAGATGTAACTCCATGGCTGGCTTCTAATTACTGTTTACTATAGGTAGTACAGGCAAGATTTCTCTGGCCTGCAAATTCCTTAAGCACTGTATCATCAGCCTTTGTCCTTTCATGCCACTTTACAGGATACTCAACACCATGCTGAGAGACATAACTAAGAAGAATTCAATGCAAGTCTGTCATCATTGGTGTTCCTCAAATCAAACACCAAGGGAAATCAATTCCTCACCATCACAAGCTGTCCATGTAGCCTGGGGTGCTGTGCAGTGTGAAAGCAACTTGTCATGAGGCTGAAACCATGCAGGATGCAGGACAAAGACAGATCCCAGGAGGCAACAGGCTTAGGACAGTCTGGTGATCAGTGGAGACAGCTGGAGGCAGGCAGCAGTTCCTACTGTACTTAGAGGAGAGTTAAGAGCCAGCCAGAACTGCTTCTCAGAACTGAAATCTGAACTCCTGAGACTCACTTAAAGCTCCACAGATGTTTGTCAGATATGTTATTTGGATTTGGGATGATCCATTTGGCTTACTGTGTGAATGGGATTCTGTGGTAAATGCTTATAGAAAAAATATAGGGCTTAGGGGATGTGTGTGTGTGTGAATGCATGCATCACCACAATTCATCTAGCCCATTGCCTTCTCTGTGTGTGTGATTGCATGCAGACCAGAATTCATCAAGCCCATTGCCTTCTATGTGTGTGTGTGTGTGTGTGTGTGTGTGTGTGTGTGTGTGTGTGTGTGATTGCATGCAGACCAGAATTCATCAAGCCCATTGCCTTCTATGTGTGTGTGTGTGTATGTGTGTGTGTGTGTGTGTGTGTGTGATTGCATGCAGACCAGAATTCATCAAGCCCATTGCCTTCTGTGTGTGTGTGTGTGTGATTGCATGCATCACCACAATTCATCTAGCCCATTGCCTCTGTGTGTGTGTGTGTGTGTGTGTGATTGCATGCATCACCACAATTCATCTAGCCCATTGCCTCTGTGTGTGTGTGTGTGTGTGATTGCATGCATCACCACAATTCATCTAGCCCATTGCCTTCTCTGTGTGTGTGTGTGTGTGATTGCATGCAGACCAGAATTCATCTAGCCCATTGCCTTCTGTGTGTGTGTCTGTGTGTGTGTGTGTGTGTGTGATTGCATGCAGACCAGAATTCATCTAGCCCATTGCCTGTGTGTGTGTGTGTGTGTGTGATTGCATGCACACCACAATTCATCTAGCCCATTGCCTCTGTGTGTGTGTGTGTGTGTGTGTGATTGCATGCATCACCACAATTCATCTAGCCCATTGCCTGTGTGTGTGTCTGTGTGTGTGTGATTGCATGCAGACCAGAATTCATCTAGCCCATTGCCTTCTCTGTGTGTGTGTGTGTGATTGCATGCACACCACAATTCATCTAGCCCATTGCCTCTGTGTGTGTGTGTGTGTGTGTGTGTGATTGCATGCATCACCACAATTCATCTAGCCCATTGCCTGTGTGTGTGTGTGTGTGTGTGTGATTGCATGCATCACCAGAATTCATCTAGCCCGTTGCCTTCTGTGTGTGTGTGTGATTGCATGCATCACCACAATTCATCTAGCCCATTGCCTTCTGTGTGTGTGTGTGATTGCATGCACACCACAATTCATCTAGCCCATTGCCTCTGTGTGTGTGTGTGTGTGTGATTGCATGCATCACCACAATTCATCTAGCCCATTGCCTCTGTGTGTGTGTGTGTGTGTGTGATTGCATGCATCACCACAATTCATCTAGCCCATTGCCTGTGTGTGTGTGTGTGTGTGTGATTGCATGCATCACCACAATTCATCTAGCCCATTGCCTGTGTGTCTGTGTGTGTGTGTGATTGCATGCACACCACAATTCATCTAGCCCATTGCCTTCTCTGTGTGTGTGTGTGTGTGTGATTGCATGCATCACCACAATTCATCTAGCCCATTGCCTGTGTATGTGTGTGTGTGATTGCATGCACACCACAATTCATCTAGCCCATTGCCTGTGTGTGTGTGTGTGTGTGTGTGTGTGTGTGATTGCATGCATCACCACAATTCATCTAGCCCATTGCCTCTGTGTGTGTGTGTGTGTGTGATTGCATGCATCACCACAATTCATCTAGCCCATTGCCTTCTGTGTGTGTGTGTGTGTGTGTGTGTGTGTGTGTGATTGCATGCATCACCACAATTCATCTAGCCCATTGCCTTCTGTGTGTGTGTGTGTGTGTGTGTGTGTGTGTGATTGCATGCATCACCACAATTCATCTAGCCCATTGCCTCTGTGTGTGTGTGTGTGTGTGATTGCATGCATCACCACAATTCATCTAGCCCATTGCCTTCTGTGTGTGTGTGTGTGTGTGTGTGTGTGTGTGATTGCATGCATCACCACAATTCATCTAGCCCATTGCCTCTGTGTGTGTGTGTGTGTGTGTGTGTGTGATTGCATGCATCACCACAATTCATCTAGCCCATTGCCTTCTGTGTGTGTGTGTGTGTGTGTGTGTGTGATTGCATGCACACCACAATTCATCTAGCCCATTGCCTGTGTGTGTGTGTGTGTGTGTGTGTGTGTGATTGCATGCATCACCACAATTCATCTAGCCCATTGCCTTCTCTGTGTGTGTGTGTGTGTGTGTGTGTGTGTGTGATTGCATGCATCACCACAATTCATCTAGCCCATTGCCTCTGTGTGTGTGTGTGTGTGTGATTGCATGCACACCACAATTCATCTAGCCCATTGCCTTCTCTGTGTGTGTGTGTGTGTGATTGCATGCATCACCACAATTCATCTAGCCCATTGCCTCTGTGTGTGTGTGTGTGTGTGATTGCATGCATCACCAGAATTCATCTAGCCCGTTGCCTTCTGTGTGTGTGTGTGTGTGTGTGATTGCATGCATCACCACAATTCATCTAGCCCGTTGCCTTCTGTGTGTGTGTGTGATTGCATGCATCACCACAATTAATCTAGCCCATTGCCTATGTGTGTGTGTGTGTGTGATTGCATGCACACCACAATTCATCTAGCCCATTGCCTTCTGTGTGTGTGTGTGTGTGTGTGATTGCATGCACACCAGAATTCATCTAGCCCATTGCCTTCTGTGTGTGTGTGTGTGTGTGTGTGATTGCATGCACACCAGAATTCATCTAGCCCATTGCCTTCTGTGTGTGTGTGTGTGTGTGTGTGATTGCATGCATCACCACAATTCATCTAGCCCATTGCCTCTGTGTGTGTGTGTGTGTGTGATTGCATGCATCACCACAATTCATCTAGCCCATTGCCTCTGTGTGTGTGTGTGTGTGTGATTGCATGCATCACCACAATTCATCTAGCCCATTGCCTTCTCTGTGTGTGTGTGTGTGATTGCATGCATCACCACAATTCATCTAGCCCATTGCCTGTGTGTGTGTGTGTGTGTGTGTGTGTGTGTGTGTGTGTGATTGCATGCATCACCACAATTCATCTAGCCCATTGCCTGTGTGTGTGTGTGTGTGTGTGTGTGTGTGTGATTGCATGCATCACCACAATTCATCTAGCCCATTGCCTTCTGTGTGTGTGTGTGTGTGTGTGATTGCATGCATCACCACAATTCATCTAGCCCATTGCCTGTGTGTGTGTGTGTGTGATTGCATGCACACCACAATTCATCTAGCCCATTGCCTGTGTGTGTGTGTGTGTGTGTGTGTGTGTGATTGCATGCATCACCACAATTCATCTAGCCCATTGCCTCTGTGTGTGTGTGTGTGTGTGATTGCATGCACACCACAATTCATCTAGCCCATTGCCTTCTGTGTGTGTGTGTGATTGCATGCACACCACAATTCATCTAGCCCATTGCCTGTGTGTGTGTGTGTGTGTGTGATTGCATGCACACCACAATTCATCTAGCCCATTGCCTGTGTGTGTGTGTGTGTGATTGCATGCATCACCACAATTCATCTAGCCCATTGCCTGTGTGTGTGTGTGTGTGATTGCATGCATCACCACAATTCATCTAGCCCATTGCCTGTGTGTGTGTGTGTGTGTGTGATTGCATGCATCACCACAATTCATCTAGCCCATTGCCTTCTCTGTGTGTGTGTGTGTGTGTGTGATTGCATGCATCACCACAATTCATCTAGCCCATTGCCTCTGTGTGTGTGTGTGTGTGTGATTGCATGCATCACCACAATTCATCTAGCCCATTGCCTCTGTGTGTGTGTGTGTGTGTGATTGCATGCATCACCAGAATTCATCTAGCCCATTGCCTTCTGTGTGTGTGTGTGTGTGTGATTGCATGCATCACCACAATTCATCTAGCCCATTGCCTCTGTGTGTGTGTGTGTGTGTGATTGCATGCATACCACAATTCATCTAGCCCATTGCCTTCTGTGTGTGTGTGTGTGTGTGTGATTGCATGCATCACCAGAATTCATCTACCCCATTGCCTCTGTGTGTGTGTGTGTGTGTGTGTGTGTGTGTGATTGCATGCATCACCACAATTCATCTAGCCCATTGCCTCTGTGTGTGTGTGTGATTGCATGCATCACCAGAATTCATCTAGCCCATTGCCTCTGTGTGTGTGTGTGTGTGTGATTGCATGCACACCACAATTCATCTAGCCCATTGCCTATGTGTGTGTGTGTGTGTGTGATTGCATGCACACCAGAATTCATCTAGCCCATTGCCTATGTGTCTGTGTGTGTGTGTGATTGCATGCACACCAGAATTCATCTAGCCCATTGCCTATGTGTCTGTGTGTGTGTGTGATTGCATGCACACCACAATTCATCTAGCCCATTGCCTCTGTGTGTGTGTGTGTGTGTGATTGCATGCATCACCACAATTCATCTAGCCCATTGCCTTCTCTGTGTGTGTGTGTGTGTGTGATTGCATGCATCACCACAATTCATCTAGCCCATTGCCTTCTCTGTGTGTGTGTGTGTGATTGCATGCATCACCACAATTCATCTAGCCCATTGCCTTCTGTGTGTGTGTGTGTGTGTGATTGCATGCATCACCACAATTCATCTAGCCCATTGCCTGTGTGTGTGTGTGTGTGTGATTGCATGCATCACCACAATTCATCTAGCCCATTGCCTCTGTGTGTGTGTGTGTGTGTGATTGCATGCACACCACAATTCATCTAGCCCATTGCCTTCTGTGTGTGTGTGTGATTGCATGCACACCACAATTCATCTAGCCCATTGCCTGTGTGTGTGTGTGTGTGTGTGATTGCATGCACACCACAATTCATCTAGCCCATTGCCTGTGTGTGTGTGTGTGTGATTGCATGCATCACCACAATTCATCTAGCCCATTGCCTTCTCTGTGTGTGTGTGTGTGTGTGATTGCATGCATCACCACAATTCATCTAGCCCATTGCCTGTGTGTGTGTGTGTGTGATTGCATGCATCACCACAATTCATCTAGCCCATTGCCTTCTCTGTGTGTGTGTGTGTGTGTGATTGCATGCATCACCACAATTCATCTAGCCCATTGCCTCTGTGTGTGTGTGTGTGTGTGTGATTGCATGCATCACCAGAATTCATCTAGCCCATTGCCTTCTGTGTGTGTGTGTGTGTGTGATTGCATGCATCACCACAATTCATCTAGCCCATTGCCTTCTCTGTGTGTGTGTGTGATTGCATGCATCACCACAATTCATCTAGCCCATTGCCTCTGTGTGTGTGTGTGTGTGTGATTGCATGCATCACCACAATTCATCTAGCCCATTGCCTCTGTGTGTGTGTGTGTGTGTGATTGCATGCACACCACAATTCATCTAGCCCATTGCCTTCTGTGTGTGTGTGTGATTGCATGCACACCACAATTCATCTAGCCCATTGCCTGTGTGTGTGTGTGTGTGATTGCATGCATCACCACAATTCATCTAGCCCATTGCCTGTGTGTGTGTGTGTGTGTGATTGCATGCATCACCACAATTCATCTAGCCCATTGCCTCTGTGTGTGTGTGTGTGTGTGATTGCATGCATCACCAGAATTCATCTAGCCCGTTGCCTTCTGTGTGTGTGTGTGAATGCATGCATCACCACAATTCATCTAGCCCATTGCCTTCTGTGTGTGTGTGTGTGTGTGTGATTGCATGCACACCAGAATTCATCTAGCCCATTGCCTTCTGTGTGTGTGTGTGTGTGTGTGATTGCATGCACACCAGAATTCATCTAGCCCATTGCCTTCTGTGTGTGTGTGTGTGTGTGTGTGATTGCATGCATCACCACAATTCATCTAGCCCATTGCCTTCTCTGTGTGTGTGTGTGTGTGTGATTGCATGCATCACCACAATTCATCTAGCCCATTGCCTTCTGTGTGTGTGTGTGTGTGTGTGATTGCATGCATCACCACAATTCATCTAGCCCATTGCCTGTGTGTGTGTGTGTGTGTGTGTGTGTGTGATTGCATGCATCACCACAATTCATCTAGCCCATTGCCTCTGTGTGTGTGTGTGTGTGTGATTGCATGCATCACCACAATTCATCTAGCCCATTGCCTGTGTGTGTGTGTGTGTGATTGCATGCATCACCACAATTCATCTAGCCCATTGCCTGTGTGTGTGTGTGTGTGTGTGTGTGTGTGATTGCATGCATCACCACAATTCATCTAGCCCATTGCCTTCTCTGTGTGTGTGTGTGTGTGTGATTGCATGCATCACCACAATTCATCTAGCCCATTGCCTTCTGTGTGTGTGTGTGTGATTGCATGCATCACCACAATTCATCTAGCCCATTGCCTGTGTGTGTGTGTGTGTGTGTGTGTGTGTGATTGCATGCATCACCACAATTCATCTAGCCCATTGCCTCTGTGTGTGTGTGTGTGTGTGATTGCATGCATCACCACAATTCATCTAGCCCATTGCCTTCTGTGTGTGTGTGTGTGTGTGTGTGTGTGTGATTGCATGCATCACCACAATTCATCTAGCCCATTGCCTTCTGTGTGTGTGTGTGTGTGTGTGTGTGTGTGTGTGTGTGATTGCATGCATCACCACAATTCATCTAGCCCATTGCCTTCTGTGTGTGTGTGTGTGTGTGTGTGTGTGATTGCATGCACACCACAATTCATCTAGCCCATTGCCTGTGTGTGTGTGTGTGTGTGTGTGTGTGATTGCATGCATCACCACAATTCATCTAGCCCATTGCCTTCTCTGTGTGTGTGTGTGTGTGTGTGTGTGTGTGATTGCATGCATCACCACAATTCATCTAGCCCATTGCCTCTGTGTGTGTGTGTGTGTGTGATTGCATGCACACCACAATTCATCTAGCCCATTGCCTCTGTGTGTGTGTGTGTGTGTGTGTGTGTGTGTGTGATTGCATGCACACCACAATTCATCTAGCCCATTGCCTGTGTGTGTGTGTGTGTGATTGCATGCACACCACAATTCATCTAGCCCATTGCCTTCTCTGTGTGTGTGTGTGTGTGATTGCATGCATCACCACAATTCATCTAGCCCATTGCCTTCTCTGTGTGTGTGTGTGTGTGATTGCATGCATCACCACAATTCATCTAGCCCATTGCCTCTGTGTGTGTGTGTGTGTGTGATTGCATGCATCACCAGAATTCATCTAGCCCGTTGCCTTCTGTGTGTGTGTGTGAATGCATGCATCACCACAATTCATCTAGCCCATTGCCTGTGTGTGTGTGTGTGTGTGATTGCATGCACACCACAATTCATCTAGCCCATTGCCTTCTGTGTGTGTGTGTGTGTGTGTGATTGCATGCACACCAGAATTCATCTAGCCCATTGCCTTCTGTGTGTGTGTGTGTGTGTGTGATTGCATGCACACCAGAATTCATCTAGCCCATTGCCTTCTGTGTGTGTGTGTGTGTGTGTGTGATTGCATGCATCACCACAATTCATCTAGCCCATTGCCTTCTCTGTGTGTGTGTGTGTGATTGCATGCATCACCACAATTCATCTAGCCCATTGCCTTCTGTGTGTGTGTGTGTGTGTGTGATTGCATGCATCACCACAATTCATCTAGCCCATTGCCTGTGTGTGTGTGTGTGTGATTGCATGCACACCACAATTCATCTAGCCCATTGCCTGTGTGTGTGTGTGTGTGTGTGTGTGTGATTGCATGCATCACCACAATTCATCTAGCCCATTGCCTCTGTGTGTGTGTGTGTGTGTGATTGCATGCACACCACAATTCATCTAGCCCATTGCCTTCTCTGTGTGTGTGTGTGTGATTGCATGCATCACCACAATTCATCTAGCCCATTGCCTCTGTGTGTGTGTGTGTGATTGCATGCATCACCACAATTCATCTAGCCCATTGCCTGTGTGTGTGTGTGTGTGTGATTGCATGCACACCACAATTCATCTAGCCCATTGCCTGTGTGTGTGTGTGTGTGTGTGATTGCATGCACACCACAATTCATCTAGCCCATTGCCTTCTCTGTGTGTGTGTGTGTGATTGCATGCATCACCACAATTCATCTAGCCCATTGCCTGTGTGTGTGTGTGTGTGATTGCATGCATCACCACAATTCATCTAGCCCATTGCCTGTGTGTGTGTGTGTGTGTGTGTGTGTGTGATTGCATGCATCACCACAATTCATCTAGCCCATTGCCTTCTCTGTGTGTGTGTGTGTGTGTGATTGCATGCATCACCACAATTCATCTAGCCCATTGCCTCTGTGTGTGTGTGTGTGTGTGATTGCATGCATCACCAGAATTCATCTAGCCCATTGCCTTCTGTGTGTGTGTGTGTGTGTGATTGCATGCATCACCACAATTCATCTAGCCCATTGCCTTCTGTGTGTGTGTGTGTGTGTGATTGCATGCACACCACAATTCATCTAGCCCATTGCCTTCTGTGTGTGTGTGTGTGTGTGATTGCATGCACACCACAATTCATCTAGCCCATTGCCTTCTGTGTGTGTGTGTGTGTGTGATTGCATGCACACCAGAATTCATCTAGCCCATTGCCTTCTGTGTGTGTGTGTGTGTGTGATTGCATGCACACCACAATTCATCTAGCCCATTGCCTTCTGTGTGTGTGTGTGTGTGTGTGTGTGTGATTGCATGCACACCACAATTCATCTAGCCCATTGCCTGTGTGTGTGTGTGTGTGTGTGATTGCATGCATCACCACAATTCATCTAGCCCATTGCCTCTGTGTGTGTGTGTGTGTGTGATTGCATGCACACCACAATTCATCTAGCCCATTGCCTTCTGTGTGTGTGTGTGTGATTGCATGCATCACCACAATTCATCTAGCCCATTGCCTCTGTGTGTGTGTGTGTGTGTGATTGCATGCATCACCAGAATTCATCTAGCCCATTGCCTATGTGTCTGTGTGTGTGTGTGATTGCATGCATCACCACAATTCATCTAGCCCATTGCCTCTGTGTGTGTGTGTGTGTGTGATTGCATGCACACCACAATTCATCTAGCCCATTGCCTATGTGTCTGTGTGTGTGTGTGATTGCATGCACACCACAATTCATCTAGCCCATTGCCTTCTCTGTGTGTGTGTGTGTGATTGCATGCATCACCACAATTCATCTAGCCCATTGCCTTCTCTGTGTGTGTGTGTGTGATTGCATGCATCACCACAATTCATCTAGCCCATTGCCTGTGTGTGTGTGTGTGATTGCATGCATCACCACAATTCATCTAGCCCATTGCCTGTGTGTGTGTGTGTGTGATTGCATGCATCACCACAATTCATCTAGCCCATTGCCTGTGTGTGTGTGTGTGTGTGTGATTGCATGCATCACCACAATTCATCTAGCCCATTGCCTGTGTGTGTGTGTGTGTGATTGCATGCATCACCACAATTCATCTAGCCCATTGCCTCTGTGTGTGTGTGTGTGTGTGATTGCATGCACACCACAATTCATCTAGCCCATTGCCTTCTGTGTGTGTGTGTGTGTGTGTGATTGCATGCATCACCACAATTCATCTAGCCCATTGCCTCTGTGTGTGTGTGTGTGTGTGATTGCATGCATCACCACAATTCATCTAGCCCATTGCCTTCTGTGTGTGTGTGTGTGTGTGATTGCATGCATCACCACAATTCATCTAGCCCATTGCCTCTGTGTGTGTGTGTGTGTGTGTGATTGCATGCATCACCACAATTCATCTAGCCCATTGCCTCTCTGTGTGTGTGTGTGTGTGATTGCAAGCATCACCACAATTCATCTAGCCCATTGCCTTCTGTGTGTGTGTGTGTGTGTGATTGCATGCATCACCACAATTCATCTAGCCCATTGCCTCTGTGTGTGTGTGTGTGTGTGATTGCATGCACACCACAATTCATCTAGCCCATTGCCTTCTGTGTGTGTGTGTGTGTGATTGCATGCATCACCAGAATTCATCTACCCCATTGCCTCTGTGTGTGTGTGTGTGTGTGTGTGTGTGTGTGTGATTGCAAGCATCACCACAATTCATCTAGCCCATTGCCTTCTGTGTGTGTGTGTGTGTGATTGCAAGCATCACCACAATTCATCTAGCCCATTGCCTCTGTGTGTGTGTGTGTGTGTGATTGCATGCATCACCAGAATTCATCTAGCCCATTGCCTATGTGTCTGTGTGTGTGTGTGATTGCATGCACACCACAATTCATCTAGCCCATTGCCTATGTGTCTGTGTGTGTGTGTGATTGCATGCACACCACAATTCATCTAGCCCATTGCCTATGTGTCTGTGTGTGTGTGTGATTGCATGCACACCACAATTCATCTAGCCCATTGCCTATGTGTCTCTGTGTGTGTGTGTGTGTGTGATTGCATGCATCACCACAATTCATCTAGCCCATTGCCTATGTGTGTGTGTGTGTGTGATTGCATGCATCACCACAATTCATCTAGCCCATTGCCTTCTGTGTGTGTGTGTGTGTGTGTGATTGCATGCATCACCACAATTCATCTAGCCCATTGCCTTCTGTGTGTGTGTGTGTGTGTGTGATTGCATGCATCACCACAATTCATCTAGCCCATTGCCTCTGTGTGTGTGTGTGTGTGTGATTGCATGCATCACCACAATTCATCTAGCCCATTGCCTATGTGTGTGTGTGTGTGTGATTGCATGCACACCACAATTCATCTAGCCCATTGCCTTCTGTGTGTGTGTGTGTGTGTGTGATTGCATGCATCACCACAATTCATCTAGCCCATTGCCTCTGTGTGTGTGTGTGTGTGTGATTGCATGCATCACCACAATTCATCTAGCCCATTGCCTATGTGTCTCTGTGTGTGTGTGTGTGTGATTGCATGCATCACCACAATTCATCTAGCCCATTGCCTATGTGTGTGTGTGTGTGTGATTGCAAGCATCACCAGAATTCATCTAGCCCATTGCCTTATATTAGTTACCCAGTTTTATGATGCCTAAATTAGGTGGAGTGACTCCTATCCTTCGCATAAGTGAAGTAATTCCTGTGTTGCTACTGCTCCACCTCTGTTGATTGCAAGGAAAATTAAAGTCTTATGAAAGAACAGACTCAGCATTTAAAATATGCAACCAAGGTGGTTCAGAGTCCCAGGACAGCTCAGCTCACTCCTGCCTCTACCCACTGTGGTTTACCCCTCCATCATGACAGATGACACCCAGTGTAACCTCTGTGGCTGGGCACTGTCTCCCCTGAAGGCATGCACACCTGAGGCACTCAGCAATCATCTAAGGGCATCTCATAAATGAGGCATCTTTACAGTAGTGTCAGTGCATGGAGAATGAAGAGTGGAGTGTCCAGGGGTTAACTCCTATCTCCTGGGACCATTGCAGTGCAGAGCTTAATCACTCTGATTTAGTTAATTGGTTCTCTTTGGTACTACCTGAATTTAATGTGTCCCAACTCGTTTCTGTTTCCTCTTCTCTTTAGAAGTGTGCACAGCTAAGAACTGCTCTGTCTTCCAAGGGGAAATGCTGTTTGCCCAACCTGATGCCTTCTATGAGTGCATAACTGGCTGGCTGGATGAGGGGAGAGCAGCAGATGTCATCTGCCTTGACTTCAGCAAGGCTTTTGACACTGTCTCCCACAACATCCTCATCAGAAAGCTCAGGCAGTGTGGCTGGGATGGGTGGACAGTGAGGTGGATGGAGAGCTGGCTGAGTGACAGAGCCCAGAGGCTGGTGATCAATGGCACAGAGTCCAGTGTGAGGCCTGTGGCCAGTGGAGTTGCACAGGGATGGGATCTGGGGCCAGTCTGGTTCAACATCTTCATCAACCACCTGGATGAGGGGACAGAGGGACCCTCAGCAAGTTCCCTGCTGGCACCAAACTGGGAGCACTGGCTGATTCCCCAGAGGCTGTGCTGTCATTCAGTGGGATCTCGACCAGCTGGAGAGTTGGGCAGAGAGGAACCTGCTGAGGTTCAACAAGGACAAGGGCAGAGTCCTGCAGCTGGGAAGGAACAACCCCCTGAACCAGTATAGGCTGGGGGTGACCTGCTGGAGAGCAGCTCTGCACAGACACACCTGGGAGTGCTGGGTGATAATAAACTGACCATGAGCAGCAATGTGCCCTTGTGGGCAAGAAGCCAATGGCAGCCTGGGGGCATCAAGCAGAGTGTGGGCACCAGGTCAAGGGAGGTTCTGCTCCCCCTCTGCTCTGCCCTGGTGAGGCCTCATCTGGAGTCCTGTGTCCAGTTCTGGGCTCCTCAGCTCCAGAGGGACAGGGAAGTGCTGGAGAGAGGCCAGTGCAGGGCCACCAAGATGATGCCATTGGCTTCTTGGCCACGAGGGCACGTGAGCTTCTGAAAAGCTTCTATTCTGAGCTTCTGAAACCACAGAAAGTTAAATAAGAAACATCTTTCTAATGTTTTGATCCCACCTCTGTTGTCAAACAACACTTCTTTCTTCCCTCTTGTGCTTTGTTTCTCTTGGAAACCACTCATTTCCAAGACTTCCACCACTGCCATTGGTATTGTCAGTGTAGGTGAGACAAGAAAGTAAGAAAGACTCAACAAAGCTCGAGAGAAAGTCATTAAAGGTGATTTTTCTTCATCTCTGCTTCTGCTTCCCTCATGTAGCTAGAACCTCACCTCTCTGCTTTTCTCTGACTGGTTGGAAACAGGCTGGATTGCAGGTGCTGTGAGCACTTGTAGCTCCTGTAGACATCCTGCAGCTTCTGCTGAGTGAAAGATGTCTCAGGATGGAAAGTATCACCCAGTATGTGATCCTTCAAAGCCCAAGAGAACTAAGAGCAAAATTAGAACCTCAGGCACTTCTGTTCTGCTGTCAGCTCCTAATCAATCACGTGGTGGGTAGCTCTGAACGATAAATCACTTATCAGTGCCTTAGTTTGTCCCTGTGTAAGACAGTGATTATACTGGCCTCAAAAATGACCTGAGGTTCCACAGGGAAAGTGGTGCCCAAACATGTTTTGTGTGACCTGATCTAGGTGAACCTGCTTCTGCAGGGGGGTTGGAGTAGATGATCTCTAAAGGTCCCTTCCAACCCCCACCATTCTGTGATTCACATCTGCCCCTTCTAAGCAGATTGTCATTCAGAAGCAGGAATTCACTGTGGAAGGTTCATGGTTATATGTAAATATCACATGGGACAGAATTCCTTTAGAGGCCAGAATCCTCTGTCAAAGTATGGGCAAATCAAACACTGAAGCACTCCAGAAGAGACCACAGTCCAGTTTCCAGGTAGGCTGGTATCCACCTTGGCAAAGAACTTCAGTTTCTGACTTAGTCTAAGCAAACCTTGGTCTGTCCAGGACACACACCCATGTGCCTCACACAGGTTACAGAGCACTGGACTCGTACCTTCTGTTTCATGCAAGTGAAACAACACTTTTCTGGGCTCTTAACTTGTTGTTACTGCAAACAGAAACCTCAAAGAGCCACCAGCCCATCAGACAGAGATGCTGTGGTGTGTTGTGGATGTAGCCATCAGCTTTAGAGGGATTTAACCCTGTTGAGCCAGAGCCAGGTAACTTTGTACCCCTTGATCTGGGGGGCCACAGATCACTCAGGGTAGGGTGTTATTATTGGCATACTTGTGGATAGACTTGGTGTTTGTTGTGTTTACTGATACACTAATGGCATATATTCCCATAGCTTCAATGATGGATGGACACCAACACTTTTGGGTGTCTGGAGAGCAAAGCAGGAGGATGCCATTCGGGAAAGGTAAGTCTGATTGGGACCTGCTAGTTCTCATCCCCTCTCCCTGATTCCCAGTGTTCTGTTAGTTAGTGCTCCTTCAGGAATGTAAATAGTAACAATATAGGTGCAAGAGAACTCTGCAAGATGCCAAATCATTTTGCATATGTGACCACTTAGCTCCATTTCCATGCCTTGTTTTCTTATTAGCATTCCCCTACCATTTCTTTAGATCACCTCTTTCAGTGTTACCTCCCTGCTCATCAGGAATCTCAGTGATGCAGTGTTAGGGGATAAATGGTTGTTGCAAGTTCCTTCTTGTTACCCATTCCTCAGGAGGCAGCACTCCCACATAAGGTAAAGAACTGGGTGGAGGCCCATCCTTTGGCCCTGAGCCTAAGTGTTGACACAGGGCTGACACGCAGATGACTTGTGCTGAGGCTGGTTCAGCTGGTATGTGAGCAGAGATGAAGTGGAGGAGGAAGAGAGCTGGAGCTGCTCAAGTGGAGGCATTGAGAGCACCATAGGTGAGTACTGTGGCTAAGGGGGTAATAGGCTGGGGCTAGGGCATGGTGGCTAGCAAAAGTGGTGACATGTGGAAGAGATGCTCAAGAGAAGCTGAGAGCAGGGGAAAGTAATATGGAGAAACAAAGAATGCTGAAGTCTTCCCAGGAGGCTGACACAAAGATTGACTGAACCACAGTTGTGGACAGCCACAGAATGGATGGGGATGAGGAGCTGACTTAGAGAAAGGGATTGCAGCCTTCCATTTAGAAAGACAAGAGGTTTGCAGGGGTAAGAGACACGGTAGGAAACACTAGGAGTCCAAAAGGATACACAGGATGAATGGGAGGTTGGAGTAGAGAAGATAAACAGCAGAGTGAGCACTGGCCAGGAAAGGAAGAAAACCTGATCCAGAGAAAACCTAACTGAGAATTACTTGTTTGTGCATGATAAAGTGATACCACTGTACTACCACTCCCCAGGGAGAGCTCAGTCTGTGGAGTATCTATTGCAAGCAGCTAGAGTCGATGATAGATACCGAGGTGTAAAACGTGCCCACTACAAAGCCTGTTTGCTCTCTGCATTGTGTCCTGACCTGCTGTCCAAACCAGGAGGCTTCTTCAGTGTTTAATAACTACAGTGTTATCTGTGTGGGGTTTTTTTCTCTAGTGACAATCCAGGCTCCACAATCTCCTTTTGAACACCAACAACATGGGAATCACAAAGTTACACGGACTGGCCATTGTGCTGACAGCAGGAATCACAGGAGCCATCTGGTGGGTGTTGAACCTTTGGTAATGATTCTCAGCAAGTGTGTATTTCAGTTGCTCAGCTTGAGTGATGTTTCTTGTGGCTGTCCTTGAGCAGATGCAATGTAAGTACTTGCACAAAGCTACATTCCTAATCCCTTCTCGTATTCAAAGGACCCAAATAAGCAAATGTGGACACTTTGCATCTGTTCTATGAAATTCTAAGGAGCCCAAGTGTGCATGCTCATGTTTACATCGTTGATGACACTTCTGGACTGCAGATCAGCAGAGTTCTGGCACAGAGCTGGTGCTCTGTGGGGTGGTACTAGCTGTGTTTATGCTGCACAGTGGTCAGCCCAAGTGTCCCTTGGGTTATGTGTCCCTGGAGCAGCGTGCTGCTGCCATGCTTTCATAGCAGGTACTCAGTGCCTTGGAGCCTGGCATGAGACCAAGTTGAGGAGATCTGGGGATGCAGAGTTTGATGCAGTAATGTTGGAAGACTGTTCCAAATGGAGGAACTAGGAGAAGCTTTTCATCCAGGTACTCTGAGGCAGAGCATCCTTTGCTGGTGATACGATTTGGCTCACAACAGAGGAGATTCCACATACATGCCAGAGCAGAGCCAAAGTCATGGTGTAGATGCCTCACTCCAAAAGAAGACTTAGACTGTCAGCTTCTAGGAGCAGCCCTGAACAAGCTCTGATGTAAAGCAGACATCTGTCCTTTGGCACAAGTGGTCTGAGGCCTCATTAAGTGCAAATTAAATCATCTACAGATCTTCAGAGTGAGTAGATCTGCAGGTAACACCAGACTAGACAACTCTCTTGAAACAACAGAGCTTTACACATCCTCATCACCAGTTTGGCCCCACAAATAGGTGTCCTATCAGCTTTTACAGCTCTGATAGTTGTACAGTTTCAGCCAGAAAGGGGGTGGAGGAGTGGTTGATGTGTTATTGTCCTTAACATTGACTCATTGCTTGCTTTCTTTCTCCAAGGTACCATCACCCTTTCTCCCAAGCCAGTGATCAGAAGCCCACAGCCTCCTCTGAAGAGTGTGTATTGCTTTAAGGGACTGAGTTTCCTTCTGCATGCCCTGCAAGATTCAGCATGTGTGTTGTTCTAGGCCATTAGGATAAGACTCAGCTGATAAGACCAATTCTTGAGCAGAGGAGAGCCCTAGAAATGCTTGTTTCCATTTGGTCACGCTGCAGTGACCAGCTGAGATGCAGACATCTCTACTGTGAATGCCTTGAGCTGGGTGAACAGACTCAGATCCCAGAGGTTTCATTAAAAACCTCAGAGGTTTTCCCTCAGAAGAGGGAAAGGCAAATAAATTGAACCAGCTCCTGCAAAACCATGTAGTGAAATACAGCTCAGCCCACCTGCTTTAGACATCTAAAAGTTGTGTCTCTGTAAGGAAGTGTCCTAGGCCTCCTCTGTACTCATTAGAAAGAAATGGACCTTGCCAGAATCTCTTAGCTATGGATCTAGAGATAGTGTGTGTCATGTTCTTAACCAAATAGCACTTTGGACAAGGAATTATGTGTCTAAATCTGGAGCTGCTGTTGTAAGAGAATGTAAATGCAGAGACATGACCACCAGGATCCACCAGTAAATCCTTTGAAATCCATACAGCTGCATGTTAGGAGGAACAAGTTAAAGGAGTTATACCATTAAGTTTTATTTCTAGATAATAATAGGGAAAAGCTGTTGTTATTTGGTCATAGGTGTGTCTTCAGTGACCCTGGTTCCAAACCATTGCCTTGAAAGTGAAACTTGGGCTGTAGAGCACTGCATAAGAAAGCAGGTTGATGTCCCTGGTACTGTTTTCATGAACCTGAAGTTCTTTTCTGTGTTTTGTTTTCAGTGTGACCAACATGAACCAGAGCTTGTGTCAGCTTTCAAGGTAAGGACCTCTTACCTCTGCTGTCCCTCAGCTCTGACCTGTGGATACATGTGGGTATCTTGTTAAACATCTGTCCTTGTCCATGCTGAATGTCCATGCTGGTGCCAAAGCTGGGTCTTCTGTTCTCTAAGAACAACCAGCTGCTGTTGTGCTAAAGGTTAAACGAATTTGGCAGAGAAGAAACCCCTTGTGTTCCAGTTTATCCTCAGAGGGTGTGGGGGTGGCCAGGCTGAGGTTCTGAGCGGGACCTGTTTTGGTGCTGTAAGTCTGGGGTTGTTCAGTATCTCCAGCACAATTTCAGGTGCACAAAGAGCATCTAAATAAGAAATGACTCTCTAGAGTGTCTCATTTAGAGAGTCAGTGACTCTCAGTTTCTTGTCAAGCCCTTGGTGCAGGCCACTGTTGGAATCTCACCCAGTGAATGTCCCTGATGGGGGGAGAACTTCAGTCCCTCGGGCTTGATTATCTTAGAGATCTTTTCCAACTGAAGTGATTCAATGGTTCTGTGTGTTACCTGGTGCACAGTGAAGGCATGCAGCACTACGCCCAGCAGTGATCTATGAACTGTGTGGAAGACATTTGGCCTTACTGGACCAAATACTCTGTGTGTAGTAGTAGAATGGAACTTCCTGAGGGTACCCTGCAGGAACCTGCTGGAGATAAGCTTAACATAGATTATTTTGCATTCAGCCTTCATCAGACCAGCTGAGTAGTGTGTCTGAGGAGTGTTGCTTAAACATAGTTAACATTGTATGTAGAGGTGAAGCCATCAGTTGTGGTGGAGCCTTAGTGACTGGGTACCCACTGACACTGGATCCAAGGGGAGTACTGCAGAAACACCTCAGGATCTCCTGTGGGGCTCATCCCATCTGGCTTCACAAAGGAAAATCTGCAACTGCTGTGCCCTGAGGTATTTCTGTGTCTTTCCCTTGTCTCTTATTTACAGACAAGCAGACTTAAATGAAACATCTTCCATGCTTCCACGGTAAGGATGAGTTTTCTGGCTTCATTCACAGGATATGATGTTGTTCTCATGGCTGTGTCACAAGTCAGAACAGCTGACAGCCTGTCTGGATGGACAGCAATGGATGCATGTGTAGGTGCCCTTTCAGGAACCATGGACAAAGTTTTGTGGATGCAGCATCTTTTGCTTGTTTGCTTTCAGAAAGGAAATTGTGCAATGACAGTGACTGCTGAAGTGAATTTGGTTTGCTCAGAGCTTGGTTGATTTTTTCCCCTTCCCCTGCCACCTCACATCTCAGAAGCTAAACAGGAAGAGCCCTTGGCTGATGCTGCTTTCAGTGGTAACAGTCAGCACTCCAGATGATTTGTAAATGTCTGTGGAAAGGCACTTTTAGAGCAGTGGGGTGAGTTATTTTGTGGAATTGCCTCTTCTAGAGCCACTAGCTCTAGAAAAAGTAGCAAAGAGAGATGGATGTAGTGGAGATGTTCAACAAAGGCCACAGGGATGATGGAGGGGCTGGAGCATCTCTCCCATGAGGTAAGGCTGAGAGAGCTTGGACTGTTCAGGCCGGAGAAGAGAAGGCTTTGGGGAATAACTTCTTAACAAGGGAGGCTGCAGAGAGGCAGAACCAGGCTCTTTATAGCGGTGCCCAGTGACATTACAAGAGGCAACAGGCACAAACTGAGACACAGGAGGTTCTGTCTGAACAGCTGAAACAAGCTAGCTGAGAGGCTGCAAAGTCTCCCTCCTTGGAGATGTCCAAAAGCTGTCTGGATGTGCTCCTGGCCCTGCTTGAGCATGGGGTTGGACCAGAGGTTTCTTCCAAACTCAACCATTCAGTTGTTCTGTGAAAGATGATGCTTGACACATTCACAGTGAGGTGTCTGAACTCTGGTACTTGTTTAACTTAGTTTCAGATCTAGACATTGAAATATATTCAACATTGATGCTTAATTTTCTTCTCCCAGATGATAACTTTCCCCACTACAAACCTAAAAGGAAGGAGTTCATTTTTGCTCCTGGGAGCTCCTAAGAAATATTACTCTCTGTTATTTGTTCTGTTCTGGTTGTATTCAGGAAGATGCTTCTCAGCTGAAGCCATCACCTGGCTCTCCACCTCTACTGGTGCTGTTTCTAACAGTCCATGTTATGCACAAACTCAAGCACACCTGGCACACACCTTCCCACTGTTAACAGAGGGACTGGTTTGGATGTGTTCAGGTGGAAAATATCTCATCCTTCACAGAGGCCTCGAATGATCCCTTTTGCATTTAGTGATCCACAGGCCCTCTGGACTGCATGAACTGCTTCCAGATAGTGTCTGTGTAAAGCAACTGAGACACACGTTCCTGTGACTGAGCAGACTCTGGTTATTGAGTCAGTGAAACAAAAGCCTTGCAAGGCAATATCCTGCAGGATTTCTCCCTCGGCCTCTATTGCCACCTTATGGTGTGTGTGAGGAATAGCTGCTGCATGTCAGACACGGTACAGCACAGCTGCCTCCTGCCAAAGTGTTTGCAGAGACCTGACGTGGTCTCTTCAGTTTAATTAATCGTGTTAAAGCAAGATGAGTCCCGTTGGTTAAGGATGAAGGATTTCTGTCTCCAGCCTGTGGTGAAACCAAATGCAGATATGAAAGATGCCAGCACATGTAACAGCACAGTGGTCACCAAGCCTGGCCCTGACAGAGCAGAGCTTCTGCATGAGCAAGACCAGCATAAACAACTCAGGCTGCCTGATGCTACTCTTCTTTCCTGCTCATCAGAGCTGTAGTTCACAAGTGGACAAACACATCCCCTCGTTCTGATGTTCCACAGGGATGCCTGGGAGCTCCTCAAAGCCTAGAGCAGACAGCAGCTGTGTCCAGACTTAGGCACAAAACAGACTTATCCAGCCCCAGCTTGTCTTTCCAGATTCTGGTCTCCTCCTGCTCACAGGCTTGAGCAGTTTGACACCTGCTGACATACCCACCTGCATGGACAAAGTAGAGAGCAAGGTCACAGAGGAAATAAATGGGCACAGAGTCCACAAAGAAGATGGGGCAGACTGTAGTGATCAGGGCTCAGGGCTGCACCAGGCTGGTGCAGGGTGACCAACAGCCTGTTGATTGAATCTCTCCAGTCTCTCTCTCATTGCTTTGGCTCTTCCACTGAACAAAAAGATTACACATTCCCACAGTTTGTTTCAGCCCACCAGTTGCTGACTTCAGAGTTCCTTTGGTTGTGTTTTAATAAGCTACTGCCTGTTGAGGTTTGTGTGCCTGGGTTTTGATCATGTCCCTTTGTTTCTTGTCTGTGGATTTGGTGTTGAACTGCCACTAACCAATGTCTTCTCAAACCAGAAATTTTTACACCCCACCTCTCCTTACAGTCCCTGTTGCTCTGTTATTGGACTGTAGTGATAATGGATGACCATGGTATGCCAAGATCACACATACTTTTTCTTTTCTACAGTTTATTATATCCTGAGCCTCTTCTGACAAAACCAAGGTAAGCTTCATCTTTTAAATCTGAAAGGACTGAAAAGAACAAGAGGGTGTGTCAAGGGTTGTTCTTCTCAGGTAACTTCAGGAATTGCCCTTATAATTTTTAGGTTATGTGGTAAAAGACTCAGCTCTACACAACACAGAGGAGCACAGAGGGGCAATGGGAAGCAGGGGACCCCAGCAGCCTTAGAAGAGAAACAATTGCAGTGTGGAAGTGCCCACCAAGGCTGTAACAAGACAGCAGTTGGCCTTATTGTCCAGGCATGAAATCCACTGAGATGAGTCAAAGGGAAAGGCTGTCTAGAGCAACTTTCAGACTGCATATATATGTACATATATACCTGGGTGTAATATGTGTGGTCTGAGGGGTTTTTTACTGTCATTCTCAGCAGCTGAAAGGTGGACAGGATGGCACTGCTGGTGCCATGGTTGCACAGTGCTGTGTTTCATGTCTGCACTACCTGTGTAGCCAGACATACATGTGTATGTTGTATATGTGTGTGTTTACTGGGAATACGTTCTCAGCTTTGCTGCTGGCTGGACCAGGAGACACTGAGCTGCAGCAGCCTTGCCTCTGCTGAGCTACCAGACTCAGCAGTTCCCCTAGCAGTAGCCACCTTGAGCTAGTGACCCAAACAACCAAAGCACTGAGTTACATTCTGCCAGCTTCAGTTTTCAAAGGAACTCAAGAGTTCAAGCCCATACTTGTGTCTAAGTCCCCTGGATGTGTGTGTGGTTTGCACAGTTGCTTGGACTCTGATATCTGCTGGACTGAGCCAGTGGTGTTAGATACAAGGATGAAATGCTGGGTGGACACAGATGGTTAAGCTCATGGTCAGGTATGGCTGTGTACAGTCAGCTGGAGCTGTAACCTTGTCGACAAAGGCTGAATCGGGAGCACAGGTTCTAAGTTTACTCCTGCTCTACCTTGTAGAAAAGCACATGATTTGGAGGCATCTGACTTATTTTAGATGTCTGCTCCAGGGCAGGATGACTCAGATTTCACTGATGGTGACTCCTAATGATTTCAAAAGGAGTCTGGGATGACCAGTTCAAAGCTAGACCTCCCCTGGTGAAGCTTGTGTTTGCCTTCATGAATTCTATAGGCCATCTAAAGACTACCTTCCTTCTCAAACCCCTTGCAGGAGGCGAGATGTACTGGTGTTGACACCCTGGTTGGCTCCAATTGTCTGGGAAGGCACATTCAATAGAGGCATCCTGAATGCACAGTATATGCAGAAGAACCTGGTCACTGGAGTGGTCACTTTTGCTGTTGAAAAGTATTGATTTGTCATGTATTTCTTGTCAAATACTTCAACCTCTCACCTGCCAGTGGTGCTGCAATGCTGCTGGTGGAGCAGGAGTGAGGAAGTTCCAAAGGCAATGAGCAGCTTTTGGCTGGGATAAGCTTATCAGTGGCAACTTCTCAAGCAAGGCAGCTGTCTGTGCAAAAAGCAGGAGGCATTGCCTTGCAAAGGGCAAGAAAACACTTGTAAGAATGACTATCATTTTGATAGGAAGAAGGAAAGAGAGAGAAGGAAAGTTACAGCCCCTGCTGTGTTTCTAACAGGATTTGCCTCTAACCTGGGGCAAAACCCCACCAAATTCTGCCAAGTTGAGATTATTAATGGGTTCCTGGTAGAAATTAGAATGGAAACATTAGCTCCAGTGAAGTTATCAACCATGCAACTGTAGCTTGTCATTCTGGGGGACGGTTCTGTTCCTCTTTGAGTAAAGAGCTCTACTCCCCCTGTCTCCACTGAGCGTCCCAGAGTTAAATGGAGACTTCATGTGTCTCAAGGCAACCAAAAGGATTCCACTGATAGTTTTAATCCTCTCTATGAAAGAGAGCAAAAGTTAAGCTGCAGAAAGAGTGCCAAGGAGCCAGGGTACATGTGAGAGTGAAGGGTGAGGAGAAGTATTTATGCTGTGCCAGTGGCACTAGGGAACAGCTTGTGCACAGTGAGCAGGAAAGGCCATCAGGGTACAGGATAGTGAGAACTGGTCAATGGTGCACTGCAGCAGCGTGGGGAAGGGTTGAAGGGGTAGCAGCCATGTTGAATAAAGAGCACTAATATAAGAAAGGAGGGGTGGATAGAGCAGGAGAAACGAAATGGACTTGAGAAGCCACCGTCCTGCGTCAGGAAGAACCTCTCTCCACTCTTTTTCTGTCCTTGTCTCTCAGATATGTCCAGTTCATAAAAGGGTTCATGAGCTCTGCCAACAAATACTTCCTTGCTGGGCACCAGGTGAACTTCTACTTGTTCACAGACAATCCTGAGCAGATCTCTCACCTTCAGCTGGCCCCTGAGAATCACCTTTTTGTCATCCCTGTCCAGAATCACACGCGGTGGCAGGACATCTCCCTGAGGCGAATGGGCATCATCAGCACGTACATCCAGAGCCGATTCCAGTACGAGGTCGACTACCTCTACTCCATAGACATCGATGTGCAGCTGGTTGAACACGTTGGTGTGGAGATCATTGACACACTGGTGGGGACCATCAGCTCCTGGCACTACGACACACGGCGTGAGAGCAAACCCTACGAGCCACGCGCCGAGTCCCGCGCTGCCGTCCCTCAGGGAGAAGGCGACTTCTATTACACAGCCAGCTTCTATGGGGGGAGCGTGGCTGAGGTCTACAGACTGACCAGAGCCTGTTTTAAAGTCATCCTGGAGGACAGAGGAAATGGCATTGAAGCCAGGTGGCATGATGAGAGCCACCTCAACAAGTATCTGCTGGAGCACAAGCCCACGCGCCTGCTCTCGCCGGAGTACTGCTGGGATGCAGAGCTGAGCCGGCCCCGCATCATCCAGGTGAAGAGGATGTGCTCTGTGAGCAGGGCTGGCAGGCAGTGAGCTGCTGCAACAGAGCAAGCAAGGAAGCAAGCAGATCACGAGTGTCAAGGGAGTAAAACAGACATGCAGGTTACAGTCATTGATTTATCTGTTATTGTCTTTCTGATGCTACTGGGAAAGGTCAAATAGAGACCTTCTCTGTTAAGCCAGCCTTTATTGCAGTGATGGGTGGTGAGAAGCAATGATCTCTGTGCCTATTTAACTCCTGTCTTCAGTGCTCATGACTCCTGTGAGCCCAGGATCAAGCTCCACGTGGGCTGTGGTGTTCTTGCCTCTAGATTTTACAGCTGGAGTCGTTAATCCAGGCACATCCTTTTCTTCCTCCTTCTAATACATTCATGATTAATGTTTTAGCCTCTGCTTGAGTCATGCCTCTCACACAGCAGTTTGTCACAACACAGAGTCAGCTGTACCCACTCATACAGCACCAGCAAAGCTAATAATCCCAACAAAACGTGTTTCAGTGCTGTCTGGAAGAAGCCTGGATGTACTGAGGTGCCAGGGGAAAAAAGAACCCATCATATGCAAGTGCCAGTCCAATCAACAGGTCACTTCTGTGTCTTAGAGACACATACCCCTCATGGTCTTTCATTCATAGTCATCTCAGATACAACAGCACTTACAGGTCAGTTTATAACCAGTAATAACATAAACCCAGATACAAAACCCCAGAGCAGACAAAGTCAGAGCTTCTAAAAACAATCAGGTTTGATTCTAAAAGTCAGGTCAGCAAAGCCCCAAAACAGAGGGGTCACAAGTCCCTTGGTCCTTGTAAGGGTTATGAGAAACTTAAGTTACAGACAAAGCACTCTCTGATCTTTCTGCCAAGGTCTGGAGGCCCCACAGGGTCTCACTTTGTTTCAGGATACTGCTATGACTGGTGAAGTGTGGGATGAGGGAAGGGAGCCTATGGAAAGAATTCCCACATGCTCAGCTCCAGCAGCAAGCCTCTTGCTGAATGATACTTGAGCCACTGGAACCAGCTCAATGGCACAAGTGAGAGCAGGAGGCAGCACAGCCAGACCTGACCCCTGAGGACACAGGAAGAGGTCAGGCTATGCAGGGAGATTTGGTGGGTGGGACAGTCCATTTGTCTGAGTTTTCATGCTGTCTGTTATGAATGTGTTGCTCTGTAAATCACAGCTCTTTGCCTTCATGGGTCAGGCTCTGTGAGGCAGAAGGAAATGCAATGCAGTGCATCCAGAAGAACCCCCAGGCACGAGCCAGTTTCTCACCAGGGAAACAGTGAATAGGGGGCTGTGTATTTTCATTAGCATCTCAGGGAGCACAAGGGAGGTAGTTGAACCTGCCCAGGACAGTGGAATACTGACAGACCAGGCCAGTCCAGTTGGCTGTGTGCAAGTTGTGGTGGGTGGAACAGGCCAAGTGTCAGGCTGAGGTGGGGCAGTGACAGGTAGGAATCAGAAGGGAGCAGTGTGTTCCCACCTAGGGACTAGGCTGCAGCAGGGGAAAGCAGCAGCATAGGATGAGAGGGATGGACTCTAGAGGTGATGGGTTACATTGAGAGGACCAGGGTGTGGGATATGCAGGCTTCTAAGGAAATACATATGGACTAGGCTAGGCAGTGGGCCAAAGTGAATGTACTGGAATAGGGCAGCATTCATAAAGGTCAGAGTAGTGGGCAAATATGAAGCCTGAGCAGGTTAGCTGTGATGCAAAAGTGAATCAAGCTAAGGAAGGAGACAAAGTTCTCCACTGCCAGTGAATTTCCCAGCTGTGCACTAAGCCATCCCCAGAAATGTAACTCCAGCAATTCCCATGGCAGAGTTCTGCAGGTCTGTTGGAACTGTCTCCCCCTCACCCCCAGCTTCCCCTTCTGCAGCAGCAGCCCCTGAGCAGTCAGTGCTCTCGTCTCTGGAGACGGTGCCTGCAGCACCCAGGCTACTGCTTCCATCTGCTGCCCATCAGTGCTCATTGCAACTCACTTCTTGGGGGGTCAGAAAGCAGGAACAGCTGAAAGCAGCCACCAGAAGCAATCTTCCCCCAGCCCTGTCACACCAGGATTACCCAGTATACAGAAAGGCTGAAGTTTGTGTTCAGGAGATGAAATCAGGACATAGTACACAACTGAGGAATGAGACAAGGCCTGTGGCAAGGCACATGGGGAGAGCAAACAGCAGCACAGGCTGGGTGAGGCAGAGGAGAGCTGAGTGTTGATAACCATGGCCAGGGAACTCAGTCACCTCACAGGCCAGCCTGGGGGAGCTGTTTATTGTCAGCTCTCTGAAGATGCCAAGTTGAATCTTACAGCCTCCTGCAGTCAGATTCATCAAAGACCCTTTGCAGCAGCTGCCTTCCCAGGCAGATCTGGAGACACTTTCAGGAGTGATTAACTCCTAGAGCTGGAGTAGGACACTGGAGCAAAAGCTTCAGGGCTTGACTGACTGGGATACTGGTGTGCTTGGAACACAGGTGAGGTTAATGCCCTGTAAGGTCACTCATTGCCTTCAGATGGTCATGGTTGTGCCCAGCCAGCACAGCAGCAGCACCACAGTGTCTCGAAATGGGAGGAAGAAGATCACCAAGGTTGTTGTGGATGGAGACAAGGGCTGGGAGGGCTCACTGCTAGTTATGGTTCTGGGCCAAACAGACTCCAGTGCTCGACTGAGAGAGGAAAGGAGGAAAGGTTATTCTACAAGGAACAGAACAGAAGCAAAAAGGGAGCAGGATGGTGAGAAAATGACAAGCAGAGCTTTAAGATCTCCCTCTCCCATCCCTCCTTTCTTCCCAGACTTAGCTCACTGCTCCCCAGATCTCTGCCTCCTCCCCCCTCAGTGGCTCAGGGGGGCAGGGAATGGGGGATGTGCTCAGTCTCTCACAGATGGGCTCTGCTGCTTCTCTCTGCTCAGATGAGGATAACTCCTGGCATCCTTCCCCTGCTCCAACACAGGGTCCCTGCCCCAGGACACAGTCCTGAATGAACTTCTCTGGTGTGAGTTGTTCCCACAGCTGCAGCTTCTGCCCATACAGGGTCCTTCACACAGGACTCAGACCTTGGTGAATGTCTCTGCTGTGGGTTCTCCACAGTTTCTGCAGTTACAGGGTCCCTCTTTCAGGACAAGGTCTCTTCTGGGCATAGTTTAATGAGCTGCTTTGTTGTGGGTTCCTCCCCAGTTACAGCTCCTGTGGATATTGGGTCCCTCCCACAGGACACAGCCTCCTCCAGCCACAGTCACTGGCCCTGGCTCAGGGCTCTTAGAAACATCAATCTCTGCCCCTGATGCAGAATCTTTAGCAAAATGCAAACAAATCCCAGCTTCACCAGGTCTCTCTGGGGGATGCAGGGGAGTCTCTGCTCCAGCACACCTCCTCCTCTCTTCCCTCACTGACTTTGGGGTCCACATGGTTGTTTCTCTCACTCTTCCCACTCCTTGCACCACCAGCAGCTGGAGAAGAAGGGACAGAAGGAGGAAGAAATAGCAAGAAGCCTCCTCTCCTGGCTTCTTAAAAAGTGATCATGGAGGTGTCTCATTGGCTCAGCCCCAGCAGTGGGTCTGGCTCAGAGCTGGGAAGGGTTTTGGGCAACTTCTTCCAGGAGCCACCTTTACAGCCCCTTCCCCCAAAACAGTGGTGTCAAACCAATCCACAGATGTCAGTCTCATTACTTTGATGGGGCCCAGGCTGGGAGCTGGCCCTGGCTGCCATGCAGAGGCACACTGTGTCAGGACTGGGGAGAGGAAGGTGTCTGTAAGGCAGGAGGGTATAGTCCCTTCCCCCTCACTCTGAGCCTCTCTCCTAATGCTTACTTGTGTGAAAAAAAAACAGGGGAGGGGAATCAGCACATCAGCAGGAAAGGATTCCAATGTACATCTTTATCTATTGGTAATGATGAGAAAGAGGAGGTTAATCTGAGGGTTTCCAGGGAGCTCATTGATGTTTTGCACCAGGGTACACAGGGGGGCATCCTGCTCCTTCTAGTGGAGAGAGTCTTGTTTTGCACTGCAGCATGGGGCTGTTGAGCCTGATTCTGTAGGACTACATTAGCTTTGGTTAAAGCAATTTACCCCAGCCAGGAATGAGCTGTCCCTTGTGGAGAAGCCATCATTGCTGCATTTGGCCCTTGCTCCTGGGAGCTGTTTAACCACATGATGCTTTCTCTGGCCAAGGTCCTATTTGCATGCAGTTGCATGTTGGCTTGGTGACCCCAGTGCAATGTCCTGATAGCCCCTGGAGCCCTTCAGAAGTTTTTGAAGAGCTTTATCTCCATCCAGCTGTGATGTTACAAAGGGAGGCTGGTGTTCCCAGCCTCACCTGGGTTTGCATTGATGTGGCAATGCCTTTTCCTTCAGACAATTAAATACAACTACCCAGAGCTAACAAGGACTTCTGGGATGAGACTCACTCCTGAGAGTAAAAACTTTCCTGCTGGTGGAAGCTTCCCCTGGGAGCAACTCAGCCAGACACAAGGGCTCAGTTAAAACTTGGTGAAACTCTAGTGCCTGGGGATGGGACAAGAAACAAGGGATGCCAGCAAAGGTGGATCCTCCCCTCTGAGAGATGGAGACCAACCCCCTGACTGTCATCTCAGTGCAAGTCCTTCAGCTCACAAGGCACTTTATTCTCTGATTGCACCAGCAGTTGCATGAAATATGTGCTTTCACAGCTTCAGGCAGTGGTGAGATCTGCAAAGGTGATGAATTGATTGTCTTGGTGCCAGCTGATCTAATTAATGCTCAAAAAACCTTGTTTGGGGTTTTTTTAATTGATTTTTTTCAACAGGAATTAGAATGTGATTAATGGCAGAAGTGTTGAGCTGCTGAGAAGAGGCACACCTTCATTCTTCTGTGGAATTGCAGGCTCTCAAGATAAAAAAATCCATCCCATCACCCCTTGTCCTGTTACTATCTACTATAGAAAAGAGGGATGTCCCAACCTCCTGACACCCACTCTTTAGATATTTCTAAGTGTTAATAAGATCCCCCTGAGCTCAGTCTCCTCTTCTCCAGACCAAGCAGCCCCAGGTCCCGCAGCCTTTCCTCGTATGAAAGATGCTCCAGTCCCCTGATCATCCTGGTGTCCCTGCACTGGCCTCTCTCCAGCACTTCCCTGTCCCTCTGGAGCTGAGGCGCCCAGAACTGGACACAGGACTCCAGATGAGGCCTCACCAGGGCAGAGCAGAGGGGCAGCAGAACCTCCCTTGACCTGCTGCCCACACTCTGCTTGATTCCCCCAGGCTGCCATTGGCTTCTTGCCCACGAGGGCACGTTGCTGCTCATGGTCAGTTTATTATCACCCAGCACTCCCAGGTCTGTCTCTGCAGAGCTGCTCTCCAGCAGGTCACCCCCAGCCTGGCCTGGTGCAGGGGGTTGTTCCTTCCCAGCTGCAGGACTCTGCCCTTGTCCTTGTTGAACCTCAGCAGGTTCCTCTCTGCCCAACTCTCCAGCCGGTCAAGATCCCACTGAATTTTGTGACAACTGTGGTAAGCAGAAGGCCAAAGCTAAGGGAGCTGGTCTATACTCAGCTCTGCTATACTCAACTATAAATAGTAGTGGCATTTTTCACTGTGAGGTGAGGGAGCCCTGGCACAGGCTGCCCAGGGAGGGTGTGGAGGCTCCTTCCTTGGAGCTCTTCAAGACCCTCCTGGACATGTTCCTGTGTGACCTGATCTAGGTGGGAGCTGCTTCTGCAGGGGGGTTGCACTGGGTGATCTCTAAAGATCCCTTCCAACCCCACCATACTATGATTCCATGATCACAGTATCTTAGGCTGGAAAGGAGTCATAATGGTCACTGGGTTCACCTCCCTGCTCGCAGCGTGATTACCTAAAACCCATCCATACAACAGAGCCTTGTCCAGACACCCTGTGAATTTAGATGTTTGTCCACCATCAGTTTTTACAGTCACCTTTCTGGAGGGTTGTTTTTTCTTCCTAGGGCAAGAGTTCATTTTGTCAATCGGTATCTTGAATCAAATAGTCTGTTCTAATGGCAAACGTGGCAAACAGACCCTTACCAAGGTGAGAAAACGACTTGGAAAGGTCCCAAGCTCAGATCCCCAAACCTGAAAAAGGAACAATCAGGAAATGTCAAGAATACCTCTGTTGTTGTGGGAGTTCTCGTTCCCTTCCTCCCCACTAAAGGTGTAAAATATGTCTGATAGATGCGTTCCTGCTCATCACAGGATTTGTCATTCCAGACCTGTTTCTTACCACTCTTATCTCAGCGTCTTGGGAGCATTAAAGCTTCTTCTCTTGCAAATGTAAAAGAAACAGGGAGAAGGGAAACATTCTGTCCATGCAGATTTGGCTCCAAGCTGCACACTCTATTTAGTTCCAGATAAGAAGTGATTTCTATTATCTAAAACCAGAGAGGAAGACCTACTGTATCTCTAGCAGAGTCAGAGGAAAGTGCCTTGCACCTTTCCAGCAAGTAGGCGTTTCAGCAGTTGGCATCCATGTACCTGTGGGTGCAGAATCCCAGAGGGCAAGACAAGGCACAGTGGGACCAATAAATGAGTGTTTTGTACTCCTCTGGAGACAGCCTGGCCTGTCTTTTCCTGCAGTTAGGCAAATGGGCTTTACTCCTCTCAGTTGTAAAGAGAACAATCTTTATTCCTCCTCCTCTTAGTGTTGTTTGTCTCGTTTAGTTCTGCTATTGGTAACCTGTAAAATCATGGACTGTAAAAACACTTTCCATGTTGTGAAGGGAACCACAAGCAGTGAGAAGTTCCTGTTCTGCAAGAATGAGGCCTCTTGTCCCCTAAATTCTCTGAGACTTACTCTCAACCTCAGCCTCACCAGTTTGTCGTGGTCTGGGTGAATTAAATCTCTCAGGGAGTGACACTTCAGATCCTCGTTCTGAGGAGCCCATTCCTACAGAACTACACCCAGTGATCACTGCTGCCTTTTAGCCAGTTGTATCAATGTTTTCACGTTCTCAGAATAATGACACTGAAATAGAACAGATCATAGTGACTGCCAGGTTTGTAATTGAAAGGTACAAACACTTGGACTAGAGGTGACTTTTGGGGTACAGACCAGGCCATGGGGTAGGGGAGAATGTCTCAGGGACTTGTGCTTCACACAGGGACAGCAGCTGACTTACTTGACTGCTGGGTGGTGTTTCCTTCCATGCAAGCCATGGCACAATGTCTTGATGAAACCCTTCAGGAGGGACAACCCTTCAGGACACTAAGAGATGGAGAGGTGGGTAGACTAATCATTTTTCATCCATGTTCCAGGTCTTGGTTGTGCACCAGGACGAGGGGTTTTGGCTCTGTGTTATGTGCATGCATTGGGCACACATCATCTGGACAGTCTTTGATTAGGTGAACACCAGCATTTCCTCTTGGAGACAATTTCCAGTCCAGGTCATCTCCCTTCTGATCTCTCTCTGTTTCTTCTCTGATCCAGACAGCGTTTCATGGCCCACTCCTTGTGCTCCCTGCCAGGCCCTGAGCTGGATGGAGGTCCCCGTTGCAGCGACCACGAGATGGTAGAGTTCAAGATCCTGTGTGGAAGAGGCAGGGCACAAAGCAGGACACTGACCTGGGATTTCAGCCGAGCCGACTTTGGCCTCTTCAAAGATCCACTTGGTCAGATCTCATGGGATATGATTCTAGAAGACAGAAGTGCCAATGAGAGCTGGTCAGTCTTCAAGCACCATTTCTTCCAAGCCCAGGATCAGTGGGAAAGGAGGAAAAGGAGGTAGGAGGCCTCCATGGATGAGCAAGGATCTGCTGGGACAACTCAGGTAGAAAGCAGCCACCTATGAGAGGTGGAAACAGGGGCTGGCTTCTTGGGAAGAGTGCAGGAACATTGCCAGGGCAGGCAGGGGTGCAACTAGGAAGGCCAGAGCCCTTCTGGAATTAAATGTAGCCAGGGATGTTAAGGACAGTGTGGTAGTTTGAGCCTGGCTGGTTTCAAGCCTTCAGCAAGCCAGTCCTGGGCTTTGCCCACCCTTCCCTGGCTCAACGGTGTCTTTCCCCCCCCCAGTCTCTGCCAGGGAGACGTTTGGTGCTTTCAAAATCCCTCAGTGCCTGCGGCAGCTGCTGAGCAGAGAGCAGGAGCACCCTGCCATGGCGTGCCTGGCTGAGGTGAGCCTGACAGCCGGGCACAGATGAGGGGGGAGACTGATGAGGGGGGCTGGGGCAGAGGGTGGGCTCTGCCATGTTCTGTTGGCCCCTGGCTGCTGGGCTGACGTTGTCCCTCCCCTGTGCTTCATGCCAGCCGGGTGCCAGCTCTCGCTCTTCCCTCGTGGCTCGTGAAGGCCCAGCTCTGGGCAGAGGGGAAGGGCTGAGTGATCGGTGCCTGTGCCCTCAGTGCAGGGCAGGAGCCCAGGGGCTCTGCACAGCCTTTGGGCTGGGCTGCCTGGGATGGTGCCCGTGCCTGGTGCTGCGGGCTGGAGCGAGCCCTGTGCGGTGCTGGGGTCCTTCCAGCACCCCCATCACTGCTCGCTGTGTTTCAGCTCCTGACCTGCTTTGACATGAAGCCTTATGGTGAACGTGTCCTGCAGCTGGCACCAAGGTACCTGCAGAGCAAGAGCAGTGTGATGCGGTGCCTGGTGCTCAGAGCCCTCAGCGCCCTCTGCCACGAACCCGCGATGGTGAGCAGGGGGCAGCCGCTGGAGCCGTGCTGGGGGCCTGGGGCTGGGTGAGGGGACCTGGGGGACACAGCTGGGGCTTGGCTGTGCTTTGGGAGCTCTGGCAGCTGCTGCCAGCCCTCCTGCCTCCGCAGTGGCCCTTCAGGACAGGTCTTTGGCTTCTGGGTCCCGAGGCTGCAGCGTGGGGTTGAACTGCTGGAGCGGTTTGGGCAGTGCAGCTTTTGAGGCTTCAGCTGTTGCACACAGGCCAAAAGGATGTGGATCCTGCAGAGAAGGCTCATGGAACTGCTGGCAAGTGCAGATGGGGAGGTGATCGAGATGACCCTCTACTTGCTCAGAAAGATGCTCCAGGCCATGAACCACCCACTTTGCTACACCATCGGTCTGGGGCTGGCTCGGAGGCTCCCGCCACTCTTTGACCACGTAAGGTTTTGTGCCCCCCACCACTGGCACTGGCTTTTCAAGTGTGCCTGCTGCAGTCAATGCTGAGCTCTTGCCCCTTTTCTTTCCTCCAGGACAACAGACATGTGCAGCTGCTCTCCCTCCAGCTCTTCCAACACGTGATGGAAGGTATGGACAGTAAGGGAAGAAAGAAGCTGAAAGAGCAAGTCATCCAGAGCCTGATCCAACTGCTCTGCACCCTGCACGATGAGAACCAGGAGGTGGCAGAGGTGAGGAGCTCTGACCTGCCCGTGTGCCCACGGGAGGTGTCTCAGCTGCCTCCTGCCCTGGCACTGCCCAGACCTGGGGCCTGAGGTGGATGCTGCCCCACTCCTCTGCCTGAGCTCCAAACCTTCACTGACAGACACATTCCCCAACAGCCGCGTCTTCCCAGCCGGGGCCAGGAACAGCCCTGAGCTCTGCCCAGGCGAGGGGCTGCAGGTCCTGTGCCCTGGGCAGCGGTACCATCTCCCTTCTCTGTGTCCCTGCAGGCCTCTCAGGAAACTTTGCTGCAAGCTGCCAGATTCCTGAAGAAGAGGAAGCTGAGCCAGCTGCTGGAGAGGCGGCAGACATGGCCAGCGTTCAAGTACCTGGTAAGGATGGCACCCAAACGCCAGCCCCAGCCTGGGCAAGCTGTGCCCCTGCCCACTGCTGCAGCCCACTGCTGCAGCCTGCAGCCCACACACACTCCCTTCCCTCGGGCATGTGGCACTGTGGCACTTCTCCAGGCTGCTCTCCCTCCCCAGGGCCAGGGATGTCAATGGAGCACCGGCACCGGCTGCTGCTGGCTGGGCAGGGGAGGCCAGTGCTGGGCACAGGGATCACTCAGCCAGAGGGAGAACTGGGACAAACCCTTTGCTTTGTCTCCCCACCCTCTGCAGCTCTCCGAGAGCAGCAGCTCCAGAGCCAGCCGGTACGTGCAGCAGGCGCTGTGGTGCCTGCAGAGCCGCAAGCCGTCCGTGCAAGAGGCGGCCGTCAGGTTCATGGGTGAGACACGACCCCTGTCCCTCCCTGCTGCTGGGGGCTCCCTGCACCCTCTCCCAGCCCTGACAAGGGCAGGGGGGTGTGTGTGTGCCTGTGGGGCAGCTGTGACCCGCTGTGTGTTCCCAGGGCTCGCCGGGCAGCGCCTGAAGGGTCAGCAGAAGGAGCTCCAGGTCATCCATGAGGGTGAGTGAGGGCAGGGGGGTGTCAGAGTGGGCTGGTGGGGAGGAGGAAAGGCCCTGGGCCGGGAGCTGCAAGTGGGAGAGCTCTGCCCTTGTGCAGACAAGGGCTGGTGTGGGCAGAGCAGAGAGACGTCAGGGGATTTGTGGGCAGCACCTTCTGACTGATCCCATTGGGAAGGGCTGGGTGAGGTGGGCCTGGCAGGAGAGGTTCCTGGTACTCGCCGGCCCAGGCTGTGAGCTCAGCTCTGTTCCTCTGTGTTTCAGCCCTTCAGAGCATGCCAAATGACATCAGCTCTTCACTTGAGAACCTGATAGCTGAAACCCGTCTCATCCTGAGAGCTGTAGATGGAACAGCTTCCTCCAGACCCAGTCTGCTGGCCTGGCTCCGCAGGGCCTGGAGTTTCACTTCCAAGAACTGAAGGAGCTCCTCAGTGAAAGCCTGGGGTGAGAAGTGGAGGCTGGATGGCATTAGGGTACTGTGGAAGTGGCAATTAAAATCACTGCAATGGTGACATGGTTTGTGGCTGCTGGGGAGGGAATAGGATAGATATGATCATCACTTTGGGAATTGTGTCACTTTTTGGGATAAATGTGGGGTTGTTTAACTTAGTGATGCTGGTTTGGTGGAGGTATCCCCTGCACAATACACAATATCTGTTGTTGTGACTGAGTCCTGACTCCAGAATCCTGACCCAGCTGCACCTCACCTCCCACTCCTGGTGAGGAGAGTTAGAAAGCAAAGGGGGTGTCCTGGTTTAGGCCCATCAGGGAACAAAAGACCACGATTAGCCTCAAGTAACAAAGACCTGAGGATTGCCAAAGGGCAGGGAGAGCTTAATTGCCACTTAAGCTCCAGGACCTTAATTTAGCCAGAGATGTTAATGACAGTAATGAGGCATTTTTCAAGTACATCAGCAGCAGAAGGAGGACGAGGGGGGATGTGGCCCTGCTACTGAACACAGAGGCTGCCCTGGGGACCCAGGATGCAGAGAAGGCCCGAGGACTGGATGCTTCAGTCTTTACGGCCAAGGCTGACCCTCGGGAAGCCCAGTCCAGCAAGGATAACATGATGGCCAGGACAGCAGAAGACTTGCCCTGGGTGGAAGAGGAAGAGGTCAAAGACTTGTTGGCCAAGCTTAAGGGTCATAAGTCAATGGGTCCTGATGGGATGCATCCTAGAGTACTGAGAGAGCTGGCTGATGTGATTGCTAAGCCTCTCTCCATCATTTCTGAACAACCATGGAGCACAGGTGAGGTGTCTGAGGGCTGGAGCAAGGCCAATGTCACTGCAGGCTGCAGCAAGGACAAGCCAGGAAACTCCAGGCCAGTCAGGCTCACCTCCATCCCTGGAAAGGTGATGGAACAACTCATCCTGAAACTGAACAGCTCATAGTGAAACTCAAACATATGAAGGAAAAAGTGGTTATCAGGAGGAGTCAACATGGCTTCACCAAGGGGAAATGCTGTTTGCCCAACCTGATGCCTTCTATGAGTGCAGAACCAGCTGGCTGGATGAGGGGAGAGCAGCAGATGTCATCTACCTTGACTTGGTCTCCAACAACATGCTCATCATAAAGCTCAGGCAGTGTGGCTGGGATGAGAGGACAGTGAGGTGGATGGAGAGCTGCTGAATGACAGAGCCCAGAGGGTGGGATCAATGGCACAGAATGGAGTTGGAGGCCTGTGGCCAGTGGAGTTCCACAGGGATGGGATCTGGGGCCAGTCTGGTTCAACATCTTCATCAGCCACCTGGATGAGGGGACAGAGGGACCCTCAGCACGTTCTCTGCTGGCACCAAACTGGGAGCACTGGCTGATTCCCCAGAGGCTGTGCTGCCAGTCAGCAGGATCTCGTCCAGCTGGAGAGTTGGGCAGAGAGGAACCTGCTGAGGGTCACCAAGGACAAGGGCAGAGTCCTGCAGCTGGGAAGGAACAACCCCCTGCACCAGCACAGGCTGGGGGTGACCTGCTGGAGAGCAGCTCTGCAGAGAGAGACCTGGGAGTGCTGGGTGATAATAAACTGACCATGAGCCAGCAACGTGCCCTCGTGGGCAAGAATCCAATGGCAGCCTGGGGGCATCAAGCAGAGTGTGGGCAGTAGGTCAAGGGAGGTTCTGCTGCACCTCTGCTCTGCCCTGGTTGATGAGACCACTCTGCCTGAAAGGGTAGAATGGCCCTCGAAAGGATTTGCTTGGTAAGGGTTAATCGTTTCTGGGAACCTGCCTGAAAGGGTTGGCTCCTTGAAGCGTAGGAACCTGCCTGAAAGGGTTGGCTCCTTGAAGCGTAGGAACCTGCCTGAAAGGGTTGGTTTCATGAGAACAAAGCGCTGGTTTTACCAAGCACATTCTGTGTTTAGAGTAAGCGATAGTAACAGTACCAGATGTCTTGTAGTCACGGAACATGCATTAAAGGTATGTGGTAAACAACATCATAAATTTTGTAAAATAATACTTGATTGTTTTGTAGCATATAGAAACTGCACATATTCATATTGTTTGTTGATGTGAACCGATGATCTTTGCGATATGTACTGACTATAAAAGAGCCTATGAAGAAGTAATAAACTATCACTTGCCCTAAGAGCAGTGGTCCGCCTGTCCTTCATCGTCCTGGAAAGAGCTGGTCTCTGACAAATGGTGCCGAAACCCGGGAAACTCGGTTGCCTTTGACCAGGGTGAGCTGCCTCCGAATCAACAGAACCGCGGTAAGGATAAGGGGAAATAAAGGGGGGCAGAACTACTAGGAAGGTGTAAAATATAAGAAAGTAGAAATTTATCTCAGTAAAATAAAAACAAAAATCCCTTTTGTGTCTTAGATTTTCCGTTGACCAAGTCTGAGACTAAGTCTGGATCCAGCCGCACCTAAGCCCTTTCTATAAGGTGTCTTAGAAAGCAAGGGGGTCCAGACTGAACCTCGTGACTCAACGGTAGGGCTCCCTCATATTCAGCATTTACAATTTAAAATATGGGACATGTACATAGTACGGAAAGACAGCTGTTTGTAGCTATGGTCAAGACATTGTTAAAAAGTCGAAATATATCTGTAACCACCAGGCAAGTGGGTGGATTTTTAGAATTTATAGACACTGTGTGTCCTTGGTTTCCGAATAAAGGCACTATTAATTTAGAAACATGGAATAGGGTCGGTGAAAACATTAAAGGCTATTATGCTGCTAACGGCCCTGATAAGATCCCTATAGATGCTTTTCCTTTATGGACTTTAATTAAAGAATGTTTACAAGGTGATACTGAATATGATAAATGGCAACGACAAACACGTCCTCGATCTCGTTCAGCGGATTCAGGTTTAAAACCTTCTGCTCTTATTAATCCCGGTTCACAACCCTCTGCTCCACCTGAATATCCAGCAATAATCAATAATGAACAAAAAGATATTCAGGAATCTAATTTTAAAAATCCCTTTCTTATGTACTCAAATAAGGGAGGTAAAAAATGCCGACCATTAAAACAAAGCAAAAGTACCTTGAAAACTATAGAATTATCTGAAGAATTATCTTCCGATGAGGAAGCTGAATTAGAAAAAGGGGCTGCTCAATATCACCACGATAGTGATGAGATTCTTGTTCAAGCACCTTTTGTGCCTAAAAAACACCAAAAAAGAGAACCTATAGTTTTGCCAGCAATAAAAGCTGGTAAGCGCCCTCCTCCGCCTGATATTTATCATCAATTGTCACCCCATTCTCCTTTACAATTAACTTTGATGCAGGCTAGACAACAAGGAGAAGACGTTGGCGGATTTTCTAAGATGTTGCATGCATATCCTATAACATATACTCCCCATCCTAATCAGGCTAACCTTAGAATTGCTATTCATATTGCTATTTCTTTTTCCAATCTTAAAGAATTAAAAACAGCTGCTGCTCAATATGGTGCAACCGCACCATATACTACTGCTATTTTAGAAACAATTGCAGCTGAGGTCCTTCCTCCTTGGGACTGGAAAGGTTTAGCTAAAGCTACCCTAACAGGAGGAGAATATTTGCTATGGCTCACGGATTTTGTAGATTCTTGTTATGATTATTCTCAAAAACCACATTTTCGCCAGCAAGGAATTACTCATGAAATGTTGGCTGGTACAGGACCGCATGTTGATTTAGCGCAACAACTAGCTTATCCTGCCGCAGCATACGATGCCATTAGAGAAATTGGCTTAAAAGCCTGGAAGGGATTACCTAGACATGGAACTTCTAGGGAAGAATTAACTAAAGTCCGACAGGGACCAGACGAACCTTATCATGATTTTGTATCTCGTTTGTTACAAACTTCATCTAGGCTCATACAAGATACTGATTCAGCAATGATTTTAGTTAAAGAATTAGCCTTTGAAAATGCTAATAATATTTGTCAATCTATTTTAAGACCTTGGAAAAATAAATCAACACTAAATTACTATATCAGATTATGTTCTGATGTTAGCTCTGGGTATATTCAAGGCATAGTCACTGCCGCAGCACAACAGGGCAAACCTGTTGAGCAAGTTTTAGCTGCAATGCAATTTAAGAAAAACAGAAGGGTTGCAGGCCCTCCTGGTAGTTGTTTTCATTGCGGACAAATGGAACATCAAGTACGTCAATGTCCTAATAAAAAAATTCCAAATAATAATGGAAAAAATCCAGGTTTATGTCCGAAATGCAAAAAGGGTAATCATTGGGCTAATGAATGCCAATCTAAATATGATAAGAACGGAAATTCTTTGATACAGCCGGGAAACTTCTCAATGGGTTTGCCCCGGGCCCGTCCAAACAAACAGGGGATGTACCCTGTGCAGGTGCAAACCTCAGAGCACCAGCTAAACAATCCATTTCACAACTCCACCGAGCCACCAGTCACAGTGCCGGACTGGACCTGTGTTCCTCCTCCCACTTTGTATTAACACCTGAGATGGGGGCACAAGCTATCCCAACAGGGATATATGGCCCGTTACCTGCAGGAACATGCGGTTTGGTCTTGGGACGAAGTAGTCTGAGCATGAAAGGATTGCGAGTTATACCAGGCCTAATTGATTGTGATTATGAAGGAGAGTTAAAAGTTATGTTACAATCTGAAACTTCTGTCTTTAATCTACCTGCAGGAACAAAGATTGCACAGTTGCTTTTAATTCCTTATGTTTCATCTATAGGAAAAGCTGATTCCCGCATTCGGGGAACAGGCGGTTTTGGATCTACTGACGTTTATCTTTTACAGCCCATCAATCATCAGAGACCTGAACTTCAGTTAACTATTAACGATAGAGTTTTTACAGGACTCTTGGACACCGGAGCAGATGTATCGGTAATGACTTTAAAACAATGGCCAAAAGAATGGCCTTTACAGCATGCCTCAGCTGATCTAAAAGGAATTGGGGTTGCAAATTTGCCTCTTCAAAGCTGTAAGATTTTAAATTGGACGGATAATGAGGGACACTCTGGTACCATTCAACCATATGTACTAGAAAGCTTACCTCTTAACCTCTGGGGCCGAGACATCTTGACACAAATGGGCGCATACCTCTATACGCCTAGCAGTTAGCTTGATAAATTTATCAGTAACTATGTATGCAGATAAAATCTGTTGGAAATCAGATCAACCTGTTTGGGTTGATCAATGGCCTTTAACTAAAGAAAAGTTGCAAGCTGCTCGTCAATTAGTAGCTGAACAATTACAATTAGGTCATATAGAACCTTCCACATCACCATGGAATTCACCTATTTTTGTTATAAAAAAGAAGTCGGGGAAATGGCGACTTCTCCAGGATTTGAGAGAAGTTAATAAAACAATGTGTACCATGGGAGCGTTACAACCTGGTCTACCCAGTCCTATTGCCATTCCTCAAAATTTTGAAAAAATAATTATTGACTTAAAAGATTGTTTTTACACTATCCCCTTACATCCAGATGACAAATGTCGATTTGCTTTTAGCACTCCATCCATAAATTTTAGTGAACCTATGGAACACTATCAATGGAAAGTATTGCCCCAAGGAATGGCTAATAGTCCTACTCTTTGTCAAAAATTTGTTCATGAAAGTATAAAAGCGACTAGACAACAATTTCCTGATGTTCTTTGTATCCATTATATGGATGATATCCTTTTAGCAGCCTCATCTATCGATAAGTTGCAACATGCTTATGCTCATATTGAACAGATGTTAACTAAACATGGTTTGAAAATAGCACAAGAAAAAGTACAAAAATCATATCCTTTTCAATATTTGGGGTTTCAACTATATCCTAAATCTTTTATGCCACAAAAAATTGCCATACGAACAAATTCTTTGACAACTCTGAATGATTTTCAGAAACTTTTGGGAGACATTAATTGGCTCAGATCTTTTCTTAAGTTAACGACAGCCGATTTGCATCCTCTTTTTAAAATACTTGAGGGAAACCCTGATCCTACTTCTCCTCGCAAGTTAACAGAAGAGGGAAAACAAGCTCTTCGATTGGTTGAAAAAGCCATAGAAAATGCTCAATTACAATATGCAGACATAACAAAGTCTTTCTCTTTATATATCTTGCCTACAGTAATGTCTCCTACAGGAGTCTTGTATCAAGACGGTGTTCTATGTTGGGTACATGGATCTCACTCTACAAAAGGAGTTCTTGTTTCGTACCCTCAAAAGATAGCAGAACGAATTAAACAAGGACGAAAGTTATGTATTACTCATCTTGGGAGAGAACCAGCAGTAATTGGAATTCCATACACACCTGCTCAAATTACTTGGCTGATGGCCACTGTAGACGATTTTGCTATAGCTTTAGCTGCTTTTCCTGGAGAAATAACACAAAAGTTTCCTTCTGATAAAATTCTTAGTTTTGCTACCTATCATTCTTTAGCTTTTCCTAGGGTTGTTAAAGGAGCTCCTATAACAGGAGCATTGACTGTTTTTACAGATGGATCATCTAATGGACAAGCAGTTTTGTATACCCCTACAGATCATTATGTTTGGAAATCAGAGAATGTTTCTGCACAAATGACTGAGTTGTATGCTATTTATCAAGCACTGTTGAAATTTTCTGAACCTTTGAATATCTATTCTGACAGTCGTTACATTGTCACTTCATTACAATTTTTAGAAACAGTTCCTGTCATAGCTTCTAAAGTTTCTTTTATACAACGATATTTTGGTTTGATTCAATCTCTCTTAATAATAAGAGATGCACCTCTTTTTGTAGGACACATTCGTAGTCACTCTAAATTACCTGGACCTTTGAGTCACGGCAACAATCAGGCTGATTTGTTAACTCGTTTTACTGTTGCTACTGTTGCAGAAGCCCAGCGTTTGCACTCTCTGCATCACTTACCTGCAGCTACTCTACAACGTATGTGCCATATCTCTCGAGAACAAGCCAGAGAAATTGTTCGAACATGTTCTTCGTGTGTTTCTTTTTTACCAATTCCTCATTATGGAGTTAATCCTCGAGGTCTTTTACCTAATGATCTCTGGCAGATGGATGTTACTCATTATCCTTCTTTTGGCCGCCTCTCTTATATCCATGTAACCCTTGATACTTTTTCTCATTTTGCAGTAGCTACTCCTTTATCGGGAGAATCAGCCGCACAAGTGATCTCACACTTATTACACTGCTTTTCAATATTAGGTATACCAAAGACTATCAAGACAGACAATGGCCCAGCATATACTAGTGCTAAATTTGCAAAATTTTGTGCTCATTTTTCTATAACACATAAAACAGGGATTCCTTATAATCCACAGGGTCAAGGCATGATTGAACGCTTTAATCTTACTCTGCAAACACAACTAAAGAAATTAAAAACGGGGACATGGGGGATTAAGGACACTCCTTTGTCTTTGTTAAATCATGCTCTTTTTGTTTTAAACTTTTTTACTCTCGATGCAGCTGGCCTTTCAGCTGCTGATCGTCATTGGCAATCCCCAGCTCAGCAGAAACCTGCAGTGTTGTGGAAAGATCCTATCGATGGATCTATGAGAGGCCCTGACCCAGTTTTATTATGGGGAAGAGGGTATGTTTGTATTTTCCCAACAGATGAGCCTGTACCTCGGTGGATTCTGGAATGCTGTGTTCGACATGCCAAAAACGAAAACAGGCAAGCTCCGAAAGAGGTTTCAACGCCTAATGCTGACACCACGACAACCTCGACAACAACAACAAAATCTTGATTACTGGTCATCATTGAATTACTCTATTTACTCAAATTTGGAAAGCAGTAGGAGCAATGGATCGAGCTGTTTTTTGAGCAGCCAATATAACTTGGCAACCATCCTTATCTGGTATTACAATGCATCGAATTACTAATATTACTGAGATTTGGTTTCAAGCATGTGTACCAGAATCTTATGTATTTTTGAGTGGATTTACACTAATTATAAATACAACAGATCACTCTGTAAATTGTACAAATTGTGTTTTATCTAATTGTGTTAACTCTTCTATTTTGAATTTTGTTATGTTAAAACAACCACCATATGTGTTTTTACCCGTCAATTTAACACATGATTGGTATGCTGATGAAGGCTCTGAAGTGCTAACTATTGTGACTCAAGCACTTATGCGTCAAAAACGAATTGTAGGTATGATAATAGCAGGAGTTCTTGCGATAATAACTGCCATATCAGTTACTACCATGGCTGCCATATCTTTAACTACTAGCATTCAAACTGCACAATATATAAACAATATTTCTGAAACTATGATTGATACTTTGAAAGAACAAGCATTATGGGATGATAAGATTGAAAGAAAATTAAATGCGTTATATGACACAGTTAATCTTATGGGTCAAGAAATTCAAGCTTTAGCCATCAAAGAATCACTGTCATGTCATGCGGCATATAAAGGCATCTGTGTGACACCAGTTCAATGGAACCAATCTTGTTATGATTGGCCTAAGATACAAAAACATTTGTCAGGAATATGGAATAATGCTAACTCTTCAATTAACCTAAAACAATTGCATGGAGAAATTCTCTCTTTACAAAATATAGAAAAATTGCAGTTACCTCTTGCCCAACGTGCTCACGATTTTGTTAGCATATTAAAGGCTTCTTTTCCATCACTATCTTCATTTTATAAAGGAATCTATGGCCTTATAGGAGCAGCTTTATGTATAGTGGTATTGATTGTAGTATTGCCTTGCATGTTCCGTACAAGATATGATATGTTAAAACAATCAAGTATAAAAATTAAAAAATTACAACTAATGACTACACAACATGTTCCTGCTACAATACATACTGAATAAAAAGAAAAAAGGGTGAAATGATGAGACCACTCTGCCTGAAAGGGTAGAATGGCCCTCGAAAGGATTTGCTTGGTAAGGGTTAATCGTTTCTGGGAACCTGCCTGAAAGGGTTGGCTCCTTGAAGCGTAGGAACCTGCCTGAAAGGGTTGGCTCCTTGAAGCGTAGGAACCTGCCTGAAAGGGTTGGCTCCTTGAAGCGTAGGAACCTGCCTGAAAGGGTTGGTTTCATGAGAACAAAGCCCTGGTTTTACCAAGCACATTCTGTGTTTAGAGTAAGCGATAGTAACAGTACCAGATGTCTTGTAGTCATGGAACATGCATTAAAGGTATGTGGTAAACAACATCATAAATTTTGTAAAATAATACTTGATTGTTTTGTAGCATATAGAAACTGCACATATTCATATTGTTTGTTGATGTGAACCGATGATCTTTGCAATATGTACTGACTATAAAAGAGCCTATGAAGAAGTAATAAACTATCACTTGCCCTAAGAGCAGTGGTCCGCCTGTCCTTCATCGTCCTGGAAAGAGCTGGTCTCTGACAACCCCCAATTTTATCCCACTTTCAGCCATTTTTTACCCATTTTGACCCATTTTTTACCCATTTATTGCATTATCCCCCAATTTTATCCCACTTTCAGCCATTTTTTACCCATTTTGACCCATTTCCCCCATTTTTCACCCATTTTTGACCCATTTTAACCCCATTTATTGCATTATCCTCCAATTTTATCTCATTTTCAGCCATTTTTGACCCTTTTCGACCCATTTCCCGCCATTTTCAGCCATTTTTGCCCCATTTCCCCCATTTTTGACCCATTTCCCCCCATTTTGACCCATTTCCCACCATTTTTGACGCATTTTTGCCCCATTTCCCCCCATTTTGATGCATTTTTGCCCCATTTCCCCCCATTTTCGACCCATTTCCCCAGCCTCCAGCCCACGTTCCTGGCCCTGACCTCGCTTACGGCGGGACACGCTGTCCGCACTCACCTCTCACACACCTTTCACCACTTTTGACCCCATTTATCTCATTGTCCCCCAGTTTTATCCCACTTTCAGACATTTTTGACCCATTTTGACCCATTTATTGCATTATCCTCCAATTTTATCCCACTTTCAGACATTTTTTACCCATTTTGACCCATTTTTGACCCATTTATTGCATTATCCTCCAATTTTATCCCACTTTCAGCCATTTTTGACCCGTTTTTTACCCATTCCCCCCATTTTGGACCCATTTTTTACCCCATTTATTCCATTTCCCCCCATTTTTGACCCATTTTGAGCCATTTGACCCATTTTCGACCCATTTCCCCCCATTTTTGACCCATTTCCCTCCATTTTCAGCCATTTCTGACTCATTTTCGACCCATTTCCCCCCATTTATCCCAGTATCTCCCAGTTTTATCCCATTTTTGATGCATTTTGACCCATTTTTGACCCATTTCCCCCCATTTTTGACCCATTTTTTACCCCATTTATTCCATTTTCCCCCATTTTTTACCCATTTTGACCCATTTTTGACCCATTTATTCCATTATCCTCCAATTTTATCCCACTTTCAGCCATTTTTTATCCATTTCCCCCCATTTTGCCCCATTTCTGCCCCATTTCCGCCCCATTTCTCCCCATTTCTGCCCCATTTCCACCCCATTTTGCCCCATTTCTGCCCCATTCCCACCCCATTTCCCCCCATTTCTGCCCCATTTCCACCCCATTTTGCCCCATTTCTGCCCCATTCCCACCCCATTTCCCCCCATTTCTGCCCCATTTCCCTCCATTTTAACCCATTTTTGCCCCATTCCCGCCCCATTTTTGCCCCTCAGCCTGCCCCCTCCAGTGCCAGGTAGATCCCCACGGGACAGTGGTCGCTGCCCTGGGCCCGCTGCTCGATCCTGCTGTTGCACAGATCCTTCCTGCCCCTCTGGGACCACAGGCAGTAATCCAGCCTCCAGCCCACGTTCCTGGCCCTGGCCCCGCTCAGGTAGGTCCAGAAGGTGAAGGCGTTGGGCAGCGAGGGGTTAAACATCCGGAAGCTGTCGAGGAAGCCGGCCCCCAGCAGCTCCCCGAATGCCTCCCTCTCCTCCCGCGTGAACCCGGGGCTCCTCTTGTTCCCCGACGGGTTCCTCAGGTCCAAGGGCTGGTGGGTGACGTTGAGGTCGCCGCAGATGGCGACCGGTTTGGACCGGTCCAGCTGGGACACAAAGGAGCGGAAGCGCTCGTCCCAGGCCTGCCGGAAGCTCAGGCGGCCCAGGCCTCGCCCGGAGTTGGGCACGTAGACACAGACGACGCGCAGGGCAGGGAACTCGGCCGTCAGCACGCGCCCCTCGGCGTCCAGCTCGGGGTCACCTGGCAAGGGGACACACAGACGGGTATAAAAAGGGGCTTTAGGGGCCCAAAAAGGGGCTCTAGAGGCCCAAAGTCACTTTAGTCCTCAAAAATCAACTTTAATGGCCTAAAAAGGCACTTTAGTGGCTCAAAAAGTCACTTTAGAGGCCTAAAAAGGGACTTTAGAGGCCTAAAAAGTCACTTTTGTACCTAAAAAGGGACTTTAGTAGCTTAAAAAGGGGCTTTAGTGGCCCAAAAAGTCACTTCAGTGGCCAAAAAGGAGCTTTAGAGACCTAAAAAGTCACTTTAGGGGCCCAAAAAGGGTCTTTAGAGGTCAAAAAGGGGCTTTAGCAGCTCAAAAAGGGGGTTTAGAGGTTTAAAAAGTCACTTTAGAGGCCTAAAAAGTCACTTTAGAGGCCTAAAAAGGGGCTTTAGAGGCCCAAAAAGTCACTTTAGTGGCCAAAAAGTCCCTTTAGAGGCCCAAAAAGTCACTTTAGAGGTCTAAAAAGTCATTTTAGAGGTCAAAAAGGGGCTTTAGAGGCCTAAAAAGTCACTTTAGAGGTCAAAAATTCACTTGAGTGGCACAAAAATGGACTTTAGAGGCCTAAAAAGTCACTTTAGTAGCCAAAAAAGTCATTTTAGAGGCCCAAAAAGTCACTTTAGTGGCCAAAAAGGGGCTCTAGAGGCCTAAAAAGTCACTTTTGTAGCCAAAAAGTCACTGTAGTGTCCCAAAAGTCACTTTAGAGGCCTAAAAAGACACTTTAGTAGCTTAAAAGAGGGTTTAGAGGTCTAAAGAGTCACTTTAATGGCTCAAAAAGTCATTTTATTGCCCAAAAAGGGGCTTTAGAGGCCTAAAAAGTCACTTTAGAGGTCAAAAGGGTGCTTTAGAGGCTCAAAAATGGACTTTAGAGGCCTAAAAAGTCACTTTACTGGCCAAAAAGTCAATTTAGAGGCCCAAAAAGTCACTTTTTGGCCTAAAAAGACATTTTACTGGCCTAGAGTCACTTTAGAGGCCTAAAAAGAGGCTTTAGAGGCCTAAAACGTCACTGTCGTGGCTTTAATGGCTCCTGAGGGCCCCAAATGGCCACTTAAGGCCTCAAAATGGCCACTTAAGGCCTAAAAATGGCTCCTAAAGGGCCCCAAATGGCCACTGAAGGGCCCCAAATGGCACTTAAGGCCTCAAAATGGCTCCTGAGAGCTTCTGGTGGCCATTAAGAGCCCCAAATGGCCACTGAAGGCCTCAAAATGTTAGCATTACTGTATATGGAAAGTTAGAAGTAGTTAGGCTAAGGTCTGTATCGAGGCCTAGTGAGCAGTGTGGGATGTTGATGTAACCTAGCAGTCTAGGGAACTAGTGGGGCATGCTGAGCTTGTGCATTCTTGCTTAAATAAAGCAAAGAGATTAGTGAAGAATGCTGAACACTGAATCTTGTTTTCTCAAAGAAATCGTTATCTCTTTACCTGTTTACCTGTTTGTTATCTGGAAATTTCTGGTTGTGGATTCAGATAAGCATAGTCTCAAGTAACTACATGAAAGAGCACGACATAATCCTAAAGTCTAAGAAAACTGGTAAACATCACGGGGACCTGATGAAGTAATCATTTGTGGAAAGTATATAAACTCTGTGAAATTTTCTGTTAGTGGGGGCTCTGACTTTGGACACCAGTCCTCAGGTCCCTGGGGCCCTCAATAAAGCACCGCATGAAACGACCTCGGTTGTTTTGTGTTTTCCTTTGGGAACGGGCAGCAACAGGGACCCCTCAACCTCCCCCACTCAGCCCGTGGCGATGGGAGGGATCCAGCTGACCCCTCCATGCACCCCCATGATGGGACCCCAAGTGCCTCACTAAGAAGGTCGCGCGTAGCCCCCCACCCCCCATCTCAGGACCCCTTTGGGGGGCGTTTTTATCCCCCCAGCACCCATCCTCTGTCCCCCTCAGCACCCTGACTCCCCTCCCAGCACCCAGAGCCCACCCCAGTGCCCAGACCCCCTCCCCAGCACCCAGAGCCCACTCCCAGCACTCAAACCCCCTCCCCAGCACCCAAACCCCTCTCCCCAACCCCCTCCATAGCACCCAGAGCCCTCCCCCAGCACCCAAACCCCCTCCCCAGCACCCTGTCCCCCCTAACCCCCTCCCAGCACCCAGACCCCCTGAGCCCACCCCCAGCACCCAAACCCCCAACACATAACCCCCTTCCCCGGCATCCCAAGCCCTCCCAACCCCCTCCCCAGCACCCTGATCTCTCCCAACCCCCTCCCCAGCACCCAAACCCCCTCCCCAACCCCCTCCCCAGCACCCTGAGCCCACCTCCAGCACCCAAACCCCCTCCCCATCACCCAAACCCCCACCCCAACCCCCTCTCCAGCACCCTAGAGCCCTCCCAACCCCATCCCCAGCACCCTGAGCCCACCTCCAACATCTAAACCCCCTCCCCAGCACCCAAACCCCCTCCCCAACCCCCTCCCCAGCACCCTGAGCCCACCTCCAACACCTAAACCCCCTCCCCAGCACCCAAACTCCCTCCCCAATCCCCTCCACAGCACCTAGAGTCCTCCCCCAGCACCCAAACCCCCTCCCCAGCACCCTGAGCCCACCTCCAGCACCCAAACTCCCTCCCCAGCACCCAACCCCCCCCCACAACCCCCTCCCCAGCACTCAGCCCCTCTCCCCAACCCTCTCCCCAGCACCTAAACCCCCACTCCAACCCCCTCCGCAGCCCCCCAACCCCCTCCCATTCCCGTTTACTGTGTGTGGGGGTCCCCCATAACCCCCCTCTCTCCTCTCTCTCTCCTCCCCCCTCCCCAGACGACTTCGAGTTCCTGTGCAACGTTCTGCGCCCCCCGGGCTACGCTGCGCCCCCCTTCGAGCACCCCCCCCCTTACGCCCCCCCCACCTCCCCCTTACAGCCCCGACTATTTCGGGGGGTCCCACCTCGCCCCCCCCACTCTGCCCCCCCCCGTTCCGAATACGACCCTTACTCCTTCGGGGCGGGGCTTGGCACCATCGGCGCTCACGATCCTCTTTACGCTCCCCCCCCGGTACGAGGGGGATGATTTTGAGGCCCCCCTTTACCTTTCATCCCTCACCGACCTCGGGGACCCCGTTATGAACCCCCCGACCCCCACCCTGACCCCCACCCCGACCCCACGCCTGGTCCTACCAAGCCCACGGAGCCTTGGTGGAGGAGGAAGAGGAGAAGGAAGAGCAGGAGGGTGAGTTTGGGGAGGGGGTGGGGTGGAGGAGGGGTGGAGGGGGTGGATTTTGGGGTGCTGACCCCCAGCCTGACCCCCCCAGCCCCAGGGGAGGAGTGTGGGGTGCTCAGTGGGTGCCGCCACGGGCGCTGCGTCCGGCTCCCCGACGGCTTCACCTGCAGCTGCGACCCCGGCTACCGGCTGGACCCGGCGCAGCTCGACTGTGTCGGTGAGACACCCCCACACCAGCCTGAACCCCCCAAAACACAGACACCCTCACACCAGCCTGAGCCCCCCATAACACAGACACCCCACACCAGCCTGAGCCCCCCAAAACACAGACACCCCCACACCAGCCTGAACCCCCCAAAACACAGACACCCTCACACCAGCCTGAGCCCCCCAAAACACAGACACCCCACACCAGCCTGAGCCCCCCAAAACACAGACACCCCCACACCAGCCTGAGCCCCCCAAAACACACTGTCCCCCAAAGCGAGCCTGAGCCCCCCAAAACACAGACACTCCCACACTAGCCTGAGTCCCCCAAAACCAGCCTAAGCCCCCCAAAACACAGACACCCCCACACCAGCCTGAACCCCCCAAAACACACTGTCCGCCAAAACCAGCCTGAGCCCCCCAAAACACAGACACCCCCAAACCAGCCTGAGCCCCCCAAACCAGCCTGAGCCCCCCAAAACACAGACACCCCCACACCAGATTGAGCCCCCCAAAACAGACACCCCCAAACCAGCCTGACTCCCTCAAATCAGCCTGAGCCCCCTTTCAGTCTGACCCCCCCAACCAGACTGACCCCCAGCACCCTGACCACCCCCCAACACCAGGAGCCCCCTTTCAAGACTGAGCCCGCCCCAGCACCCACAGCCCTGCCCCAGCACCCAACCCCCTCCCAAATTCCCTCCTCGGCACCCAAATTCCCTCCTCGGCACCCAAATTCCCTCCCTATCCCCCTCCCCAGCACCCTGAGCCCTCCCCCAGCACCCAAACCCCCTCCCAAACTCCTTCCCCAGCACCCAGCCCTCCCCAGCACCCAACTCCCCCTGCCCAGCACCCTGATCCCCTCCCTCAGCACCCAACCCCCTCCCTAGCTCCTTCCCCAGCACCCAAACCCCCTCCCTCAGCACCCAAACCCCCTCCCTCAGCACCCAGAGCCCTCCCCAGCACCCAGCCCCCCTCCAAAACTCTTTCCCCAGCACCCACACCCCCTCCCTATCCCCCTCCCCAGCACCCTGAGCCCGACCCAGCACCCAAACCCCCTCATTCAGCACCCAAACCCCCTCCCCAGCACCCTGATCCCCTCCCCAGCACCCGGGTCCCCTCCCCCAGCACCCAGAGTCCTCCCCAGCACCCAAACCCCCTCCCTCAGCACCCAGGCCCCCTCCCAAACCCCCACCCTCAGCACCCAGGCCCCCTCCCAAACCCCCTCCCTCAGCATCCAAACCCCCTCCCTATCCCCCTCCCCAGCACCCAAATCCCCTCCCGAGCACCCAGATCCCCTCCCTAGCTCCCAGGGCCCTCCTCAGCACCCAACCCCCCTCCCTCAGCACCCAAACCCCCTCCCAAACTCCCTCCCCAGCACCCAACTCCCCCTCCCCAGCACCCTGATCCCCTCCCTCAGCACCCAACCCCCTCCCTAGCTCCCAGGGCCCTCCTCAGCACCCAAACCCCCTCCCTCAGCACCCAAACCCCCTCCAAAACTCCTTCCCCAGCACCCAAACCCCCTCCCCCAGCACCCAAACCCCCTCCCCAGCACCCAGCCCACCCCAGCACCCAGCCTCCCTCCAAAACTCCTTCCTCAGCACCCAAACCCCCTCTCCAGCACCCTGAGCCCTCCCCATCCCCACCCCCATCCCATCCCCCCCCCAATACCCCATTAACCCCTTCTGTGCCGCCGCCCTCCCCAGACGTGGACGAGTGTTCGAGCCCCCCCCGCTGCCAGCCCGGCCGCTGCCTCAACACCGCGGGCTCGTTCCGCTGCCTGTGCCCCCCCGGCCTGGCCCCGCCGCTGCCGACGCCCCCCCGCTGCCTCCCCCGCGCCTGAGCCGCCCCCCGCCGTATTTATTGTGTAGATCAAGAGATTTAAGGCGGGGGGGGGCGGCATTGTGGCCCTCGGGATGATGGCGGGGGGGGGGGTACCTATGTGTGTCCCCCCCTTGGCACCCGCTGTGCTCCCCCCTCTCAGTGTTGGGGGGTCGCGGGGGGAGGTTTGGGGGACCCCCCACCCCAACACACACTGTTACAGAATAAAGGTTTTGTATAAAATGAGGGGGGTTTGTTTCGCACCCCCCCCCGTGAGAAATGGACGGGCCGAGGGGAGGGGCGGGGCCTGGCGCTGAGGGGAAAAGGGGCGGCTTTAGGTCTAAAGGCGGGAAAAAGGGGGTTTTGAGGGGATAAAGGGGGTTTTGGGGTCTAAAGGGATAAAAGAGGGGTTTTGAGAGGAAAAGGGGGGGTTTGAGGGGAAAAATGGAGGTTTTGAGGGGAAAATGGGAGGTTTTGGGGTCTTAAGGGATAAAAGGGGGGGTTCAGTCGAAAAGGGGATTTTGAGGGGATAAAAGGGGTTTTGAGGAGAAAATGGGAGGTTTGGGGGTCTTAAGGGATAAAGAGGGGTTTTGAAGGGAAAAGGGGGGGTTTGAGGGGAAAAATGGAGGTTTTGAGGAGAAAATGGGAGGTTTTGGGGTCTAAAGAGATAAAGGGTTTTGAGGGGAAAAAGGGGTTTTGGGGTCTTAAGGGATAAAAGAGGGGTTTTGAGGGGAAAAGGAGGGTTCTGAGGGGAAAAATGGAGGTTTTGAGTGAAAATGGGAGGTTTTGGGGTCTAAAGGGATAAAAGAGGGGTTTTGAGGGGAAAAAGGGGGGTTTTGGGGTCTTAAGGGATAAAAGGGGGGGTTGAGTCAAAAAGGGGGGTTTTGAGGGGATAAAGGGGGTTTTGAGGAGAAAATGGGAGGTTTTGGGGTCTAAAGGGATAAAAGAGGGGTTTTGAGGGGAAAAAGGGGGTTTTGAGGAGAAAAACAGGAGATTTGGGGATCTTAAGGGATAAAAGAGGGGTTTTGAAGGGAAAAAGGGGGAGTTTTAGGATCTTAAGGGATAAAAAGGGGTTTTGAGGTGAAAAAAGGGAGGTTTGGGTATCTTAAGGAATAAAAGGGGGGTTTTGAGGGGAAAAAGGGGAGATTTTGGGGTCTTAAGGGTTAAAAGAGGAGTTTTTGAGAGGAAAAGGGGGGTTTTAGTAGGAAGGTTTTGAGTAGAAAAAGGAGAGATTTGGGGATCTTAAGGGATGAAAGGGGGCTTTTGAGGGGAAAAAGGGGGGTTTGGGGGGAGTTTTGAGACAAAAAGTGAGGTTTTGGTGAAGTTTTGAGGCAAAAGTGGGAGTTTAGAGGAGTTTTGAGGGGAAAAGTGGAGTTTTGGTGGTGTTTTGAGGGAAAAAGTAGGTTTTGAAGGGAAAAAGGGTTTTGAGGGCAAAAAGGGGAGATTTTGGGGTCTTAAGGGATAAAAGGAGACTTTAGAGGGGAAAAAGGGAGAGTTTTGGAGTGTTAAGGGTTAAAAGGGGGGTTTTGAGGGGAAAAAGGGGGTTTTGGGGTCTTAAGGGATAAAAGAGGGGTTTGAGTCAAAAAGGGGGGGGTTGAGGGGATAAAGGGGGTTTTGAGGAGAAAATGGGGAGGTTTTGGGGTCTTAAGGGATAAGAGAGGTTTTGAGGGGGAAAAAGGGGGGTTTGGGGGGAGTTTTGAGCCAAAACGTGAGGTTTGGTGAAGTTTTGAGGCAAAAGTGGGAGTTTAGAGGAGTTTTGAGGGGAAAGGGGGCGTTTTGGTGGAGTTTTGAGGGAAAAAGTTGAGTTTGAGGGAAAAAGGGCTGGGGTGAGGGGAAAAACGAAGGATTTGAGGGGAAAAAGGGTTTTGAGGGGAAAAAGGGGAGATTTTGTGGTCTTAAGGGATAAAAGGAGACTTTTGGGGGAAAAGGGAGAGTTGTGGAGTCTTAAAGGATAAAAGGGGGGTTTTGAGGGGAAAGGGGGGGAGATTGGGGATCTTAAGGGATAAAAGGTGGTTTTGAGGGGAAAAAGGAAGGTTTGGGGTCTTAGGGGATAAAGGGCAAGATTTGAGGGCAAAAAAGGGGGAGTTTTAGGATCTTAAGGGATAAAAAGTGGTTTTGAGGTGAAAAAAGGGAGGTTTGGGGATCTTAAGGGATAAAAGAGAGGTTTTGAAGGGAAAAAGGGGGCATTGAGGGGAAAAACGGAGATTTTGAGGGGATAAAGGGGGGTTTGGGGGTCTTAAGGAATAAAAGGGGGGTTTAGAGGGGAAAAGGGGGAAGTTTTGGGGTCTTAAGGGTTAAAAGAGGAGTTTTTGAGAGGAAAAAGGGGGTTTTAGGAGGAAAAATGGAGGTTTTGAGGAGAAAAAGGAGAGATTTGGGGATCTTAAGGGATGAAAGGGGTCCTTCGAGAGCAAAAAGGAGGTTTTGAGGAAAAAATGGGGAGTTTTTGGGGTCTTAAGGGATAAAAGAGGGGTTTTGATGGGAAAAGGGGAGTTTGATGGGAAAAATTGAGGTTTTGAGGGGAAAACGGGAGGTTTTGGGGTCTTAAGGGTTAAAAGAGGGGTTTTTGAGGGGAAAAGGGGGGGTTTGAGGGGAAAAAAGGAGGTTTTGAGAGGAAAGAGGGGAGGTTTTGGGGTCTTAAGGGATAAAAGGGGGGTTTTGAGGGGAGAAGGTGGAGTTCAGTGGAGCTTTGAGAGGAAAAGGTGTGTTTTGGTGGGAAAAAGTTGGGTTTTGAAGGGGTTTTGAGGGAAAAAGTGGTAGTAGAGATTTGAGGGGAAAGGGGGGTTTTTGATGGAGTTGTGGTGCAATTTTGAAGGAAAAGTGAGATTTTGGCAGAGTTTGGAGGGAAAAAGGGGGTTCGGGGGGCTTTCAGAGTAAAAAAGTGGGATTTTGATGGAGTTTTGAGGAAAAAAGGGGTTTCAGTGGAGTTTTGAGGAAAAAGTGGGGGTTTTGTGGTGTTTTGGAGGGAAAAAGTCATGTCTTGAAGGAGTTTTGAGGGAAAAAGTAGGATTTTGGTGGAGTATTGTGGGGAAAAAAAGGATTGGAATTTAGAGGAAAAAGTGTTTGTTAGAGTTTTGAGGGGAAAAGTGGGGCTTTGGGGGTTTTGTGGGGAAAAAGTGGGGTTTTTAAGAAGTTTTGAGGAGAAAGTGGGAGTTTAGTGGAGATTTGAGGGGAAAAGCGGGGTTTTGAAGGAGTTTTGAGGGAGAAAGTGGGAGTTTAGTGAAGAATTGAGGGGAAAAGGGGGTCTTGAAGGAGTTTTAAGGAGAAAGTGGGAGTTTAGTGGAGAATTGAGGGGAAAAGGGGGTTTTGAAGGAGTTTTGAGGAGAAAGTGGGAGTTTAGTGGAGATTTGAGGGGAAAAAGTGGGTTTTTGGTGGAGTTTTGAGGGAGAAAGTGGGAGTTTAGTGGAGATTTGAGGGGAAAAGTGGGGTTTTTAAGGAGTTTTGAGGGAGAAAGTGGGAGTTTAGTGGAGATTTGAGGGGAAAAGTGGGGTTTTTAAGGAGTTTTGAGGGGAATAAGTGCAGTTTGGGTGGGAGTTGAGGCTGGAGCTGAGGCAGAACCGTTTCCCTGAGAGGGGTGTGAGCCCCTGTGCCAGGCTGCCCAGGGAGCTGGGGGAGTGCCCAGCCCTGGAGGGACCCCAAAGCCGTGGGGCTGAGGTGCTGAGGCCGTGGGTCAGTGCTGGGCTGGGCAGGGTGTGGGGAGCGCTGGGACTGCAGCAGCTTCAGGGGCTTTAACCACCAAACAATTCCTGATTCTGAGGGGAAAAGTGGCGTTTGGGTGAGGTTTTGAGGGGAAAAGTGGGGTTCAGGTGGGTTTTTGAGGGGAAAGGTGTCTTTTGCTGGAGTGTTGTGGGACAAGATGTGGAGTCTGGCTGGCTGTGAGGGACTTTGCTCGTCCCTTTGGCTGCGGGAGGGGTGTCAGTCGCATGCAGGACGGCTGCTCTGCCAGAAGGAGGGGCTCAGAGACAAGAAATCAGCGGCAGAGCCCGAGCGGCAGAGGAACGCTGACAGTCGCAGCTTTCCTTCCCCTCCAGAGAGATGCCAGGGGACCCTTTCAGCCAGCCGAGTTCTGCCTCACTTCACTCTTTTGCGGTGTGAGGTGTCCCTCATGGTGCACAGCGAGTCTGCTCAGCCCACCCTGCAAACGCCAGGACGCTGAGGGACAGAAGGAAGCCCTCAGCCCCGGGTGTCCTACCCTTGTAGAGAGGTCCTAGGATCCACGTCAGCCAGCCAAGTTCCACCCTCCCAGCCCTTGCTGCCTGACAGGCTGCTCTGAGACCTTCCTGAAGGGCTGGGGGCTTTCTCCTGTCCCTCCGTGTCCATCGCGTCGTTGTTACAGCCTGGCTCGGGCAGCGCCGAGCCCAGAGGCAGAGCTGGTGAACTGGCAGCGGCTGCCCACAGGGGAGCCAGAGCCCCGCACAGCCAATGGCAGCGCAGGAAGCGGGCTCAGCCCTGATTGACGTGTGAGCGGCGGCCAATCAGAGGCGGCAGCGCCTCAGGGAGGGCGGGCCCAGCCACGGCTGTGGCAGCCCCGCAGCCAATCAGAGACATCATCGCCTCAGGGAGGGCGGGCCCAGCCCAGGACAGAGTGACAGCTCCTCAGCCAATCAGAGAAAACGCTGCCTCAGGGAGGGCGGGCCCAGCCAGGGCAGGGACAGCCCCACAGCCAATCAGAGGCGGCGGCCCCTCAGGGCACAGAGGGAAGGTGAGGCCAGGGAGCCCAACATGGCGACAGGGGAAGAAAGGAGAGGAAGGCGGAGAGGTCACTTGTGAGGGATCAAACTGAGGCCTCCTGCAGAGCCGGCCTCTGCAGCACCCTCCCCGCTGCTTTCCCAACTGTTCTGTTACAGCCAGTGTGTGTCTGTGGGAAATGATTTGTGCCCAGTGTGTGAACCTAAAAGGTTTGAAGCCCCTCTGGTGTGATGTGTGTGAGGGAATCAGTGTCCAGGGCGTTTGAAGCCCCTCTGGTGTGATGTGTGTGAGGAAATCAGTGTCCAGGGTGTTTGAAGCCCCTCTGGTGTGATGTGTGTGAGGGAATCAGTGTTCAGGGTCAGGAAAAATGTGGGTAATGTGTGTCAGTATTCTCCAATATTTGTTCAAGGTCAAAGCTTGGGTTGATGGTGACATGCCATTGAGGAGAGAAGAAGAGATTTGGCAGAAATGTGCCATAAACCCTATAGCCTGAAAAAATCAGCCTGGCCTCAAGTTAGCTTGAATTGGGGTGATCCTAAAGAGACAGACAGAATTGGTCAAAGGATGGTTAGAAAGTGATAGAAGAGATGGAAGTTGTCAAAGAGATAAGAGCCAATGGAACTAGAGTACAGAAATGTAGGCAGGGGCAGAAGGAACAGCCCAGCAGCTGCGGGGGAAGATTGCAACAGGCCCTGTGAATGCGTGGGGAACAAATCTCCAGGGTTTTCATCATGAACTGGCAGCAAGTGTGTGTGTGGGGGCCTCAGACTCTCTCATCTCCATTGAGTGAGGTTGTTGCAAATGTGCTGGGGCAGAAAAACTTCTCTACACCAAGTCAGATCAGCAGAGACATCCTTCATGTGACAATGTGCTGGGGACACGGGATGGTTCCCAGAGAGGCTGGAAGCTCCTCGCTTCTGCTGCCATCGGTGCAGGGAGGGAAGGCCCGTGCAGGAAAAAGCCCCCGTGATCCCTTGTGCCCTGCAGCGCTGCTCCCGAGGGCCACCCCCAGCGACTCCTGGAGGGCCACCGGTGCGGCGCTGCTGCCGTACCGCAGCTGGGCAGGGTCCCGGCACAGCTCCATCCGTGGCCTCCGCCGTGGCTCTGAGCCACGTTCAACGGGGGCCCTTTGTCCCTGAGGGCTTTAGTGCAGCACTTGGATGGTCGTCTCCATCCGGCAGATTTCCTCTTGTCCAGTCTAGGGGGAGTTTGCGACTTGGTGGGCACCTGGCACCCAGCCAGGGCTAAAGCAGCACGTTTGATCACAGCCCCGTGCTGCAGAGCTGCTCCTCCTTCACTGCCTCCGCTGATGTTTCTTTTTGGCAGCCCTGAATATGAGAAACACATTGAACGTGATCCTGAAGGGCCCTGGAGCTACTTTGTTCCTTGGGGCTTCGTCATAACATGGAGGACTTGCTCTCCTCTTTCTCCTTGCTGAGCTGCAATAATCAGTGAACTCCACGAAACGGCTGCGGAGATCACGGCCCCGCGTCGCAGATCTGCTGCTCTCTCTCTGCATCTGCTGAGTTTCCTCCTTGGGTGTGGGAACCCCCATGGAGGGGACCTTGGAGGACCCTGGAGCTGTGTCATTGCTGGGAGCATGGCCAAGAATGTCAGGACTGCTCTTCCTCTTTCTCCACCTTCCTGCTGAGTGCTCATAGTCCCCGGGCTCAACGCTCCAGCTGTGATCACCGCTGCCCCACTGTGGGGATCTGCTGCGAGCCCTCTGCCTGGCGCTGCTGCTCTCATCGGGGGATGAAGGGCTGTGTGTGTGCTTCTGTCTGTTGCTGCCTGCTGTCTGCTGACCAGACAGCGCAGCACCAACGTGTTGGCCGGGGCCTGAGCAGTGGCATTTCTCACTGCTGGGGGTCCGTGGCCAGGTGAGGTGCAGACGGCCTGCACGTGCCACTGGGGCAGCTGCCTGGCTTAGCTGGCTTCTGCTGGCTGTTGCAGGGGAGCTGCTGCCCTGTGCAGAGTGCACTGCCGTGTCCTGCAAAGAGAGCTGTGAAAAGGTCCTGTCCTTTGCTCCTGAAAGGACCACAACTGTGGGGACTCTCCAGAAGCTGTGCGAGGGGACAGCTCAGGCCCTCCCAAAGCCTCCCCTGGAGGGGGAAAGAAGGGTCAAAGGCCAACAAGCAGGATGCATCTAGGTGGGATGCCTTGAGAGAGAGAAGAGTTGTGGCTGTCAAGAAAGCTGCAGCGTGGGAGGGTGAAGAGTTGCAATGCAAGAGCCCAGAGAGAAACCCACTGTCCCTTTGGCGCCCTGAGCCACCTCACCAGAGTTACCTTGGTGTGTGAAGGCAGACCCCGTGCTCCTACAGAACCTGCCTTCTGGGTGCTAGACTGCAACAGCCTGAAGAAGGAAGAGATATATAATGCCATGATGAAGGAAGAAGCTCTTTCTGCAGGTTTCAAATCAGAGCTCCTGGGGAGAAGAAAAGACAAAGGATCTTGCTTTAGGGCTGTTCTGGACTGTTGAGTCATTTCCTTGGAGCAGCTTCTGCGACAGAGTGAAGACTTAACCAAGTCTACAAATGGGAATTGTGATTGGGGTCTTGCCACCAGTTCTGCCCCTGTCACAGCACGTCCTCATCTTTCTGCCCCCCACAGCCTCCATTCCTTAGACACATAGAATTACAGAAGGGTTTGGGTTGGAAGGGACCTGAAAGATCATGGTCCAACTCTCCTGCCACATGCTCTGGGCCACTTTCCTCTAGAAGAGGTTGATCAAAGCCCACTCCAACCTGGCCTTGAGCACCTCCAGTGAGGAGGCACCCACAGCTTCTCTGAGCAACCTGTGCCAGGGTGTCAGCACCCTCAGAGAAAGAATTTCTTCCTAATATCTGACATCAATCTTCCCTCTTTCCACTTAAAATCATTATTCCTCCTCCTATCACTACCTTCCCCAAGAAAGAGTCTCTCCCTGTCCTTCCTGTAGGCCCCCTTGAAGGGCTCTTCTCTACATTAGCCAGCTGCAGAGAGTAGACAAGTAGAGGCTGACAGCATGGCAACAGCCCAAAGTCCAGGAAGGGATGAGAAGGACTGCGGTGGGAGAGTTCAGACTGCTCAGCACTGAATGCTACAGGGAGTTAATTAGCTAATTGTCTCCTAGGACAGAAAGAGAAACACTCAAGGGGATAAGAAGAAACACAGCAAGGCCGGGGAAAGGAAACATATTCTGGACACATTCTTGTAAGACTTGCCATTACCTGACATAAAACAGTAAATAGGCTTGCTGCCTCTGAACTGTATTGATGTCACAAGGAGTCACAGACTCATCATCCATCTTGTACCACTGCCCATTGCCAGCCTGTGAAGAAAGACGTTGCTGTCTGCAGAGGAGCTGCAGGGTTTCTCCACAGAGACACCAGCAGACAGCTGTAGGAGCAAGAGGAGGACCAAGCAAATCCAACCCAGCTCCTAAGGAGTCCTTCTCCCCCCAGACCTGGGCTGCCAGGAGCCCTGCCCTGCCAGCTGCTCTTCATGGCACACGTCTCTCCCCTGCTGGGAAGGCTGTTGCTCGGTACCTTTGTGTAGCAGAAATAGTGTCCCGAGTCACACGTGGAACCGGCGTGCACCAGGACAGCGTATAAGCTGTAGACGAGCGGCTCTGCAGGCACCTCAGACATGTAGGGCCGAAGATCCAAGCGCTCAGGGTACCCCACAACCTACAGAGAGACCAAGAGGGATCAGAAATGATCCTGAACTACTAGATGCAATAGCCCCCAGAACGTCATGGTTTGGGTGTCAGCAAACTGCTCTGGGCCAAAGCCGCCCTCTCAGAGCAGAGGAGATGCTCATCTCCCCACGGGAACTCTGGTCTGCCCACGGCAACTCTCGTGTCCCCAGCAGGCAACGGCAAGAACCAAACACCAGCAACGTGTGCAAGAGCATCCTGCTTTGGGGAACCTGCTGCTCCAGGGAGAGAAGGTTGTTGCCCTCCAGTTGTGTACATGCCTTGCAGATCTTCCTGCCAGTGACAGCGTCAAAGCGTTTCAGGCACACTGTGAGAACCCTGGGTGCACGATGCACTGTGACCCTCTTGGAGACGGCAGCCAGCTTGTCACACCTTGGAAGCAAGCACAGAGACCAGTGCCTAAATGCACCCACTTCTCCCCCAGGAAGGCCAGGCAAGCACTCGTGGCTTACACAGCCTTGTGTCACTGTCAGCCTTAGTCAGTACCAGAAGGCCTCGTGACAAACAACCCGCCTCTCACTCCTGTGCAAGAAACCTACATGACAAGGCGACTTCTGCTGGAGGCCATGCAGCACCTTCACGGCAAACCTGCTGTTAAGATGGCATCAGGGATCATCTTACCTGCTACAGTGAAAGCAGTTTCCACCATCCAGCTGCTCTGGTTTCACAAAGTCCTTCAGAGCTGTGGTGACAGATGAGGCTGCCTGGAGGAATGAGAAAGGAGAGCCCTGGACTTGGAGCAACACCCTTGCCCAAACACTTACAAGAAGGTGACAAGGAGCCCCAGGCAGCTGACACAAAGGAGACCCCTTGGGAGCCCACAGGCAGTGTCCAGGGGAGGCAGAGAGAGGGTATTCTCCTCCCCAGAAGGACACAGCCGTTCTTCTTCCCACGAGCCACCAAGCTCTCTGGTGTTCACAGCACACGTTGTTGAGCCAACTGCATGGATTCCAGAAAGCAGCAGGGGCCTTGGGATACCCTGGAGTGCAATGATAAAGCCTCTTACCTTTATATCCACAGGGACATCCAGGAAGGCCTCGTAGGAATCAGAAACTGCATTGCAGCTCAGGCACGTGACTGGAAGGCAAGGGAAAAGGCTCAGCCATAGGGCAGGTCGAGCAAGGCTGCCAGTCCTTCCTACCCACTACGCCAGTCACACCAGCAGCTGTTCCTCACCAGCTGGCAGAAGGACACAGACAATCCCAAGGAGAGTAATAGTCATGGGAAAGTACCTCTGGATCTCATCTGTCCTCCAAAGATTTGATGGACGATGGTGGTCTCTTCAGAGGCGGCGTCCAAGCTGGAAAGAAACAGCAAGGGCAGAGAGTTACCAGCTGCGTGGGACTGGCTTTGTGTGAAAGCCCTGAGAGTAGGGTTTCCTTGACGAGAGCCCATCAAGGAGCCCAAAGGGGCTGGGAACGTGGGAAAGGCCGTTTGCTTGTGCTTACTCGCTGATTCCTCTCAGACAAACTTTCTGCATGGCATCGACAGCAGAGCGTAGGAACTCGTGGGCATCTTCCTGCCTGCCCCGCTGGAATTGTTCTCCTATCACTAAGAAAGAAGTTAGTAGTTCTCTTCTCCAAGAAGGGAACAAAACCTCTAAAAGCAGCTTCTGTTGTGAAAGGACTTACGTGGAAGGACATTGATGAAAGCCAAAGGCTGGAGCACCTTGCCTGAGGAATGCAGGACCATGTTAGCGTGGGCTTCCATTCTGCACATCATGCAGAAACCTTGCTGAAGACCTGAAGAGGGAGAGAAGAGGGAGGGCAGGAAGATCCTCAAGTCAGCCAAATCTCCATAGCAATGGGAAATCCATCTGAGACCTGGGAGCTGTAAGGAGTCTCCACTCCTCCCCAGGTGTCAACATCCCCAGGAGCCCTGGACAGTTTAATGACTAGAAAACTTTCTTGAGAGAGATGCCAAACTGACACAAGTGTCTGTGCAACCAGACAAGAGAGTGGAAGTGAGAGGAACAAGAGAGCCAGGGCTAGAAAGAGGTGCCTTTCTGAAGAGGAGCACACCTAGACGGGAAAAGAGGCTTCTAGGCTTGAGTGTTCCAAGCACAGCAAGTGGTGACTTTGACCCAGCAGGGCTGCTTTTCTCCTCAATCAAATGCCAGGCTCTGGGAGCCCTTGAGAAGTGCCCAGGGGACTGCCAAGGAGATGTTCCTGCAAGTACTCACAGGACTGGCTGTGCTCCCGAGACAGCAGGTAGTTGGCCAGAGGCGGGGTGTGCGTCAGGCACTGCAGCACGGAGTTGAGGAAGCACGTGTTGCCCATGTTGTAGAGTCCTGCTCCAATGCTCTGTCCTGGCTGCCAGTCCATGCAAAGCTTCTCCGGGGGAAAGAGGATCCGTTCTGGTGGAGCCATTCCCTCGGCAATGACTGCACAGAGATGGAATTTGTCAGAGGATGTGACCACACTCTGACATCTTCAAGGCACATTCAAGGCTTTTGACACTGTCTCCCACAACATCCTCATCAGAAAGCTCAGGCAGTGTGGCTGGGATGAGTGGACAGTGAGGTGGATGGAGAGGTGGCTGAGTGACAGAGCCCAGAGGGTGGTGATCAATGGCACAGAGTCGAATTGGAGGCCTGTGGCCAGGGGAGTTCCAAAGGGATAGATTCTGGGGCCAGTCTTATTTAACATCTTCATCAACCACCTGGATGAGGGGACAGAGGGACCCTCAGCAAGTTCCCTGCTGGCACCAAACTGGGAGCACTGGCTGATTCCCCAGAGGCTGTGCTGCCAGTCAGTGGGATCTCGTCCAGCTGGAGAGTTGGGCAGAGGAACCTCCTGAGGTTCAACAAGGACAAGGGCAGAGTCCTGCAGCTGGGAAGGAACAACCCCCTGCACCAGGACAGGCTGGGGGTGACCTGCTGGAGAGCAGCTCTGCAGAGACAGACCTGGGAGTGCTGATTGATAATAAAATAAATATGAGCCAGCAATGTACCCTCGTGGGCAAGAAGCCAATGGCAGCCTGGGGACATCAAGAAGAGTGTGGCCAGCAGGACGAGGGAGGTTCTTCTCCCCCTCTACTCTGCCCTGGTGAGGCCTCATCTGGAGTCCTGTATCTAGCTCTGGGCTCCTCAGCTCAAGAGGGACAGAGAACTGCTGGAGAGAGGCCAGTTCAGGGCCACCAAGATGATCAGGGGACTGGAGCATCTTTCATAAGAGGAAAGGCTGATGGACCTGGGGCTGTTTAGTCTGGAGAAGAGGAGACTGAGGGGTGATCTTATTAACATTTATAAATATCTAAAGGGTGGGTGTCAGGAGGTTGGGACATCCCTCTTTTCTACAGTAGCTAGTAACAGGACAAGGGGTGATGGGATGAAGCTGGAACACAACAAGTTCCACTTAAACATAAGAGAACACTATTTCACCGTGAGGGTGAGGGAGCCCTTGCCCAGGCTGCCCAGAGGGGTTGTGGAGGCTCCTTCCTTGGAGCTCTTCAAGACCCGCCTGGACATGTTCCTATGTGACCTGATCTAGGTGACCCTGCTTCTGCTGAGGAGTTGGACTGGATGGTCTCTAAAGGTCCCTTCCAACCCCCACCATGCTGTCATTCTATGATTCTATGATCTTTGACAGGTCGAGTTCTGTGGAGTGGGACTTGGGACACCCAGCTCTAACCTCCAAGCCAGAAACCTTGGGGACACCTAACACTGCTGTGGGCATTTACTGGGGAAGAAAGCGTTCTGGAAGAGAGTCTGTTCCCCTGCTGACGTTGCTGACAGTCACACCTCCCTTTTCCATCTTGTCTGCAGCAGTGACTGACTGTCAGCCTCTCCTTGAACAGCTGCCTCTGCCCTGCCTCTGTCTCCCTTCCAACCACCTCAGTCAGGGTGGGCTTCCTGCACCTCTTGGCTGAGCCCAAAGCCTCAGATGGTGCCGCAGCCCCACTTTTGACCTGTTCTACTCTGTTGTAAAGAAAGAAGGTTTAGCAAATAGGAGCTCCACCCTGGTCAGCCCAGAGAAATCTCAGCCTCGACATCAGGAGGTATAGACCAGCCTCTGCTCTCACCCCCTGTCTACCTGCTCTACAGTCTGTCCTGAAAGGTAAATCATAGTTACCTTTGCAAGAGGATGGTAGTTGAGGAGAAGTGAGGAGGAAACGACAAACAGCATAAAAAAGCTGGAAGGCGAGTAGCGAGGGAAGGAGCTGAGTTGTCCCGAGGGCAGCACAACTGTCCTGCTGGGAGGCCCAACTGGCTCTGGCTGTCCCGCTGGGAGGCTTTATAGTCCCTGGCCAGCTGAGGTCACAAACGCCGGGTGGGGTCTGGAACAGCCCCTGTGTGACATCAGCAGCGCCCAATGTTCTCTGTCTCCCTTGGCGACGGCCACAGCGCTGCCCCTCCCCTGGGATGGCCTCTGGAATCACAGAAGGGCTGCAGGGAGGAGGCAGCTGGGGAGCAAGAAATCTGCTCCACAGTGGCTCCCTGGGACACCAGCACAGAGGCTGGGACAGAGCAGAGACTGCGTGGGCAGCCCTGTGAGCTCTTGCAGAAGAAGGGAGCTGCAGTGTACTGTGGAACTCACATGCTGCATGTTTGTGATGCCAGGAAAGTGCCAACCAGGACTCAGCAGCCAATGTGACTGTCAAGCAGGTGTTTCTGGCAGCGCTGGGCACACAGGGGATGGCTCCACCAAGTGTGTGCCCTGCTTAGAGCAAAACTTTCCACATGTGCCCAGACTAGATCTGCATGTTCATTGCACTTCTTCATGAGTTCCCCCCATTGTCCTGCCTCAGTCTGCCCAGGCCACAGCTCCCTCACGCCTCCTTCGCTGGGCCTGGGGCCATTGAGGATGAAGATCTGAGTCTTCCTCACAGTGTGTTTTTCACCTTTGGCTTCCTGGTGTTTGGCCAAACCACAGGACAGGCTCAGCAGTTGCTTCTTCACTCCTCTCACTCCCCCATTGGAGTATGATCACTCACAAGTGACCTCTCCTCCTTCCTCTCCTCTTTTCCCCTGTTGCCATGTTGGGCTCCTTGGCCTCACCTTCCCTCTGTGCCTCTGACTGGCTGCTGCTCACACGTCAATCAGGGCTGTGCCCGCCTCCTGCACTGCCATTGACTGAGGCCACGCACGGGCTGCAGCATGAGGGACACTCTGTGTGACTGTGGGCACAGTCCCTACTGTGTCCAGCACTCCCGGGTGTGCTGAGCTTGGAGAGAAGCTCCACACTCAGCCCAGAGCTGGGGGAGGCCATTGGAAGTGTGCAGGGCTGTAGATTGGTGCTTTAACTGGGGCACGAAGCCCATTTCTAACGTCAGCACAGCCAGCTGCAGCTGCCTCCGTGTGTGAAGTCCTCATAAAACATCCACCCCGAACTCTGCTTTGATGGTGATGGGTGTGGCAAGAAACACCATTTCTGAAATGGACATTGTGAACAAGAAATTCCATCCCTGGGTGACACGACGTGGGTCAGGCCGGATGGATCTTGGACTGGCCAGCTACAGCTTAGCACAGGAGCCAGACAAGTCACTGGAGCGTTATTGACCCTCTGTCCTGCATGGGAAAGGAGTCCAGGCAAAGGCCAATATTGGGGGCGAATGAAAAGAGCTCCTGAAACAGACAAAGACCCTGATCCTTGCACAGGGCCTTCCACAGCAGCACAGCTTGGTCGGGGACTGCAGAGTCTCCTCTTCCCAGGACTAAGGGCTCTAGAAAACCGAGTCTTGAAAGCAAATGTGACTTGGCAAGAAAAAACTGTGTCAGGAGCCACTCAAAAGGGATTCCATAGTATTAATAAACAGGCTCAAGCTAAGAATAAAACGACACTGCAAAACAGGCCAGGCCTAGCTTTGCTCTTAGTGAAAGAACAAGGAACGTGTGGCTCTCTTAAATGAGACCAAGACCACTGCTGCATCCAGCTCCCAAATACAACCAGCACCTTGCAGGAACAGCTGAATGAGATGAGAAAAGCAGCAGCAGGCAGGAGAGCACCCAGAGATGAATGGAACAACATGCCCCAGGAATTGGGTGGATGGTCCTTGAAAGCCCGGCTGGCTGCCCTGATGGAAGGAATCATCTTTGTGGTCACAGTCACTGTTGTTGTTAGAGTTTGCATGGGGTGGATGAAAAGAGGCAGCAAGAAGAAGACAGGGAATTTGAGAGAAACGGCTTCCAAAGAGGGGAATTGACAAGATCAGTGGGTGTGCAGGGGCACAGCTGCCTCACCTGCCTCACCAGCTCACAGGGGAATCTCCTCCAGTGCCTGGGCAACTCCTCCCCCTCCTTCCCCACTGACCTCGGTGTCTGTGCAAATGCTGTTCTGACATTCTCACTCCCTTCTGCTGCAGCAGCTTCTTCCCCTTCTCCAGTCCGTTCATCACAGAGGCCTTACCTCCATCACTCACTGGCCAGGCCTTGGGCAGCAGTGGGTCCATCCCAGAGCCGACTGGCCTTGGCCCTGGCAGATACAGGGGAAGCTCCTGGCAGCAATTAGTTCAAAGCAGCCACCCCTGGAGCCCCAATGCCAAACCTGTCCACACAAACCCACTGCATCCCGTTCCATCAGAGAGATGCTGTGAGCGAGTGTTCTGGTTTAGCAAGGAGCAGCTTTTGGCTTAGTAACAGGGGGAGCGGGTTGCAGTGAAGACCCGGTAAAGAGTTTGCGGACCCTCCCCTGGCTCCTGGGTTCACACCCACCTCCGGCCCGGCTGGGCCAATCTGGCGCCTCTGCCATCACTATTTAGGGGACGGTAATTTGGAATGCGAGGCAGGAGGTGTAAGAGGGATACAAGATGGAGGCGACCACGCGGACCCTTCAGCCAGAGGAGGAAGGAAGGAGGAGCAGTAGACCGGAGACCCTTCTGCAAGCCGTGGCGAGAATGCAAGCTGTGCCCCTGAAACCTGTGGAGATCCGTGGCAGGACTGAGAGCCACCAGCAGCTCCATGTGAGTGAGCCCGGACGGGAGAGGGACTGTGTGGGGAGGGGCCATGGCCCAGGCCGTGCTGGAGAGCCTGCACGCCGCAGAGCAGCCCCACATGAGAGGCAGAGAGGAGCTGCAGCCTTTGGAATGGGTGCACGTCGGAGCAGCCCGTGCAGGGCTGCCATGTGTGTGAGTTACCCCACGGGCTCGCAGGGAGGACTGGTGTGGAGTTCATCCGTCCTAAGGAGGGACAGAGGGCAGAAGCTATTGGGAGCAGACTGACTGAGACCTCCACTGCCTGCCCCCCCGAACCGTTCAGGGGGGGACAGGGTAAAAACCCCGGGATCAGGGCTCTGAGCCCGGGAAGAGGGGAGGTGTGGCGGGAAGGTGTTCTTAAAAAGGCTGGTTGGACTCTTCATTGACGTATTCCTCTGTGTTGTTTCGTTTTGGTTATGTTTTGGGTTTTTGTGGGTATGTTTTAGTTGATGTTGCATTAAATTATTTTCTGTTTTCTTCCCCAAACCAAGTGGCCTGGTCTGCTTTGTCCTGAACCTTCAGCGGCAATTAAGCTCTCCCTGCCCTTGAGCAATTCTCAGCCTCTTCGGTACTTGAGGCTAATCGTGGTCTTTGTTCCCTGATGGGCCTAAACCAGGACAGCGAGCCAGCTCTGAGGAAGCCTTGCACACGCTGCTCGATGGGCTGCAGCTGGGACAGAGCAGGTTCAGACCTGAGCTGCAGGGAGAGGAACCCAAACATTTCCAGAGCAACATTGTAAGCACAGACACCACCAGCAACAGCAGGAATGATCCATATCCTGAGAAAGACAGTTTAACAGAGAAAAAAAGCAAAGGCTGTGTGTGGCAGCAAAGGGGAACAACAACAGTTCCTTCTCTCCTTCCCTTTGACTCCTGCTGCCCAGCCCCTTTGTGGGAAGAAGGGCCTCAGGATGCCCTGCAGCTGCTTTGGAAGACAAATGACTCAATGACTTCTCCTTCTTCCTCTGGGCTTGTGTTGCTGAGCAGGGCACCCCAGGGCATGGAATCCCGCTGGGGTCAGCTTGGGGCAGCTCTTCTGGCTTTGTCCCCTGCCAAGCTCTGGCCCAGCCCCAGCCCACTGGCCTTTGCTCAGGGCACTTGGAAAGAGCTTTGCTGCTGTGCCAGCCCTGCTCAGCCAGAGCCAAAGGGCTGGTGTGTCAGCAACACCTTTCCAGCTACAAACACCAAGCAGAGCCCTGTGAGGGCTGCGCTGGGGAAATGAAACTCCATCCCCAGCAGACGCAGACAGGCAGCGAGAGCTGGTGGGGCTGTGGCTCTCGCCTGGCCACAGCAGCTCCTGCTGCAGCCCCAGCACCCCGCTGCCCTCCTCAGAGCCCCTCCAGCTCCTCTGCATCTCTCGTGCCTGGGGCTACAAGCAGGAGTGGGGCAGAAGCCCCGTGCCCTTGCCACAGAGGCAGCTGACGGGATCCTGGGCTGTGGCGGCACAGTGTGGGCAGCAGGGTGGAGGAGGTGACCCCTGGCCTGACCTGGCACCGCTGAGGCCCCTGGATGACTGTGGCCAGTTCTGGGCTCCCCAGCAGCAGAGAGCATTTGGCTGCTGGCACAAACGATGGCTTGCCAGCTTGGCAGAGAGCGGGGGCCTTTGTGTGAGCTGAGCTGTCTCCAGAGGGACAGGGTGGGCTACAGCTTCTCTCCTGCTCCCCTCCAGCTTGCGTGCTCCAGCAGGGGAGCTGGGGCTCTGCTGTGAGGACAGCCTGGGTCCAGCTGGGCCGTCCTGCAGGCAGCAGCAGAGGCCAGGAGTGGCCCAGCTCAGCACACTCAGGGGCCATGGGAAGGACACCTGGAGACAGGGCTGATTGTTCCAGCTTTAATGTAAACCAACAGCTTTTCAGGTGGCTGCATTTCAGAAGAGAATCTCCCTTCTGCCAGGCTCAGTGGGGCCTGAGGCATCGCCACCACCGGCTCCATCCTGAGGGTGGCTTCTTGAGAGATGTCAGGACAGAGATGGTCTGAGTTGCCAGGGAGCTCACTGAGCGTTCAGCATCCCGTGTCAAGGGCTGGAGGGCTGCAAGAGAAGGAAGCAGAGCACAGACATGAACCCCCCTGCCTGCAGAGAACCCCAGCAGTGCCCTCCAGACCGTGCCCACCCAGCCGCCTCTTGCCCTGGCCAGGAGGAGCGGGTGAGACAAAGGGACCTGCTGGAAGCTGCTGCCCAGGAATGCCCCCTGTGCCCCTGGCATCTCTCTGCCCCTCCAGTGTTCTCCTGGAGCAGGGCCGTGCTCTGTGCCCTGCCCCACCAGTCCCGACCAGCACAGCACTGGCCCTACTCACCGGTGCAGATGTCCTGCAGCTTCTGGCGTCTCAGGGGCTTTGGGTGCTGTGCAGCAACACCTGGGGACAGAGCTGCTGTCAGAGCTGCCCCGGGCCCGGCCCCCTCCTCCCCCTCAGCAGGGACGGCCCCAGGGAAGGAAGGGGAAGCAGGGCAGTGGGACTGACAGGCAGCCTCCAAGCCAGGCGTGTGGGCAGGGGGAAGGCAGGAAGGCACAGGGCCAGGCTGCCAGGAGAGGGGCCCCAGGGGCTGTGGCTCACCCAGGAACCTGATGGCCGCCGCTCGCAGGGTTGGTTGAGTGTCCTCCAGGTACAGCGCGCTCCGACGCAGGCACTTCTCTGCCCTGCTGCTGTCCTGCCCCAGCTGGAGAGAGCACAAGGACAAGGGCTGGTACAGACCCTCCCCAGCCATCTGCACCAATCCCTCCTCCCAGCACCCTCCTGGCCCCTGGCGATTGCCGTCTCCCAGCCAGGAGCCCTGTGGGGCTGACGTAAGAGACGCAGGCAGAGGGGGTCTGGGGGTACTGAGACCCCTCTGTCCCACTGCCAGGGCTCACTTGGGTCTCCTTCAGCACCCTGGGCTGGGGAGGGGAGAGAGAAGAGCCCTTGGTGGGCCTGTGCTGGAAGGAGGGTGCAGCTCTGGGCTGTGGGCTCCGGGCTGGAGCAGGGCAGGCGAGGCACAGCAGCACAGCCCTCACCACAGAACTGCCCGTGGGGCAGCCCCCTCCAGCCCGGCCGGGGCCTTGTGGGTTTCCCTTACCAAGCACTCTGCAGCCCAGTGCATCTGACTTGTTGCAAGCGAGTAGCTGAGCTTCCTCCAGCCCAGGAAGCTTGCACAGGCCAGGAGGGTGTCCTTGGAGGTCTGCAGAAAAGCAGAGGCTAGAGATGGCACCAGGGCCCAGGGAAGGGACGACTGGTCATCCTCCTCCTCCTCTGGGCCAGGCTGGGAGCCCTTGCCAGCCCCTTGTGAGGAGAGGCAGCGGTGGACAGAGGCTGAGCTGGGCGCAGGGTGCAGGGAAGGATACGGGGCAGCCACCACCTCCGGGATCTGCTGCTGCCGGCCGCAGAACAGGGATCCTGAAAGCTGCTGAGCTGCCGCTGGGGATGGGGCAGGCCCAAGGGCACAGGAGAGGAGAGCCCAGGGCTGCAGGCAACGAGGGCTGGATGCCAGAGAGCCTGAGCAGGACGCAGCAGGAGCAGCTCCCCATGGGCATCGCCGGCAGCGGCTGCCCCAGCTCCTCCCACCCAGGCTGCTGGCAGCAGAGCTTTGATCCTGGGAGTCCCCCCTGCCTCAGGACCCCAAGGTGACACACATTCCAGTGGGCTGACTGCCACCAGCCCCAGCCCCCGAGGCCCCAGCCCGCCCCGTGCTGCCAGCAGACCCTTCCCCACACCACTGGGACTCTGTGACATCCGTACCATGGCCACGGCCGTGTCCTCATCATTCATATGGAACAACAGCGGGATCAGGCTCTCGCTCACCATCTGCTTCAGCTGACTCCTGCTGTCCCCCTTCACCATGTGCATCACGTCTCCAAAGAGGCTGATGGAGATGTCTCGCACCTGGCTGGACTCCTGGGAGGGAGCAGGACAGGAGGACTTGAGCAACAGCCGCTCCCTTGCCCAGGTGAGCGGGGCATTGCTGTGGCCCATGGGGAGGGAGAAGCTTTGGGGTCAGCTCCTCGAGGCAGGAGCCGTGGGACCTATTTGCAACCCTGGCTGAACAGCCCCGGGCCCATGAAAGGCCACACAGGAGGAGTGAGGAGGGGAGCAGAGTCGTCCTCCCAGAGGGGCCATCAGTGGGGCTCAGGCTCCACAGCTCCTTACATCATCAAAGAGGTGCAGGAGCTTCTCAGAGAGCTGGAGAGCGATGGGGCTGGCCTCGTGCGCCTGCACAGCCACCAGCACATTCCTGAAGACAGCCAGAGCCTTCAGCTTGATGTCAGCGCTGCCATGCGACATGATCTCCATGATGTCTGGCAGCAGCATCTGCATGTTTCTGGCCTGTAGGAAACACACAGTTTTGCCTTTGTGAAGTGCTGAGAGACCCTCCCTGCCCTGGGGTCACTTGAACTACGTGCCGCTCACCAGCTCGGGGTCCTCTGACAAGGTGACGAGGCCTCTGAGCAGCAGTGAGAGCACCGGCGTGCGGGGACACCTCAGGAACCTCCAGGCTCTGTACAGCTTGGCCAAGTCCTCTGTGCCCCTGTCGATGTAGGCCAGCAGCTGCAGGAGAGATGGCAGTGAGGGAGCGGCAGAGCCGGCCGGGCTCCGTGCGGCTCCCGCTTCGCAGCGGCATCTCAGCGCCAGGGCAGCGGGGCAGACAGCCCGTCCTGGGGGCGGCTGGGCCCGTGGGACCTGGTGTCTGGTCCAGCTCCTCCTGCCCTCCCGAGAGCCGGCACAAAGGTGGCACCAACGCGGGTGCTGACGAGTGTCCGGGGTCCCAGCCTGTGCAGGGGCCGTGCAGAGCTGTGCCCCAGAGCCAGCCGCTGCTCTGCCTCTGGCTCCTGTCCCTTCCCAGCCCCAGCCCTGCCCCAGCCCCAGGGCTCCAGCCCGCAGAGGAGGCTGCAGGAACCGACTCCTCACTCACCGCAAAGGGACAGATGCCGGTGTCCTCCACACCAGAGCCCAACACCCTGTGTGGCTGCCGCACCTGCAGCGCGTCCATCACCTCCATTGCCACCCTCAGGGTGCCGTGCAAAGGGCCAGGGGCCGAGAAGATCACCTCCAGCATGGCCAGGGCAGTGCTGCAGAGCCAGAGCCTCTGTCAGCAGGGCTGCCGCAGCCACCGTGCCGTGCCCGCCCGGCCTCGGCACCGCCATGGCTCTGGCAGCCACCCAGCCCCTCTCCCCACGGGGAACGAGCCCTGATGGCTGTCGGGGTCGGTACCTGTCCCATGCTGGAGAGATGCTCAGCAGGCTCCTGCCCACCTCGCTGGGGTTCCTGTTGCTCAGCAGGAGCAGGAGCGACTTCAGTCTGTGCCACGATGTGTCTGTGTGCACACGCTCCATGGCTTTGTGGATGCACCTCATGATGCTTGGCACCTGCAGGGGACACAGGGGAGGATGGTGGTGCCACCGTCTGCCTCTGAAACCTCTGCCCTTCCCAGCTCTCTCTGCTGCCTTGAAACAGCCTCAGATGCCCGAGAGAGCTTGGTCAGGGAGGGGAGGAGGAACAAAGCCTGGCAGGGCTCACGGGAAGGACAAGCCAGCCCCAGGGCACTTACATCCCACAGCCAGGAGTCTGGGTCACTCATGGCCACGTCCAGCATGTCGCTGCCCAGTTGCCTGTCATGGGCTTGTGCTGATGTTAAGGCCTCAATGGCTGCGAGGACGCTGTCTCTCCTCAGAGCAGCCTGCAGGTTGGGAGGGAGGGAGGGAGGGAGGAAGGAAGGAAGGGAGTGAATGAAGAGACATCCTGCCCAGCACCCCCATGGTGCTGCTTGGCTGAGCAGCACAAGCAGCTCTGGCAAGAGGTGCCAGGCAGTGCTGGCTGCAGCGCCCAGGACAGCTGGAAGCAGGGGCTGCAGCCTCTGCAGGGTGGAGGATCCCAGCGACTCTGAGCCCCTCTGCTCACAGAAGCATCCTGAAGATGCCACACACAAGAGTCCCAGCAAGGCCAAAGCTCAGTACCTCAATCCCAGAGTTGATGCTGCTGCTGCTTGAAGAAACAGAGGGGATGCTCTCAGGATCCAATTGCAGCTCCTCACCCTCTGGATGCTGCTCTGGCAGTGTCTCATCTACGTGGAGGGGAAACAGCAGAGTCAGTGGGACGCATCAGCTTTGCCAACCACCTCCCCAGAGGGTGGGAAGAGCTTTGAAGCCAGCGTGGCTGAGCAGGGGGAGGCTGTGTGGGGGGATGAAACGCTGCCATGCCCCTGCCCACGGGACGGCTGCTGCCAGCGAGCCAAAGAAACGGGCTCCCGGCACCGAGCCGGCCGCGCTCGCTGGCCCCGGCCTGCCCAGCCCTGGGGCCCCTCACTCACCCATCTGCAGCAGCCGGCCCTGGATCACCTCGTAGGGCTCTGGCAGAGAGCTGCTCCCCTGAGGAGCCCTGTTTTTCTTCCTGGCCCTCCTGGGGTGTCTGGGGGTTGTCTCCACCATCCTTTGAGGAGCCCTGTTTTTCTTCCAGACCGTCCTGGGGTGTCTGGGGGGTGTCTCCATAATCCTTTGGGGAGTCCTGTCCTCCCAGGCCCTCGTGAGGTGGCTAGGAGGTCTCTCCACCATCCTTAGGGGAGCCTCATCCTCTTCACAAGCCATCCTGGGGCGGCTGGGGAGTCTCTGTGCCAGATGGAGGCACGTGTGGGTTAGAGGGGAGAGCAGCTGAAGGCGAACACCTCACAGCGTGGGCTGCCGGGCACAGCAGGCAAAGCCAGGGGCTGCTCTCAGGGTCTCCTGAGCAGTCCCCTGCTCCTGCCCTCTCCCGTCACTGTCTCCTCAGACACTGCAGGGCCACAGCTGCCCTGGCTCTGGGGGTGTCACACAGGGCCCATTGTGACACGGCGCCGGGCGGGAGGGGCCCCGTGTCCATGGCGATGGGGACCCACAGGGGGACGAGTCCCTGTGCCAGGCCCTGCGCTGCTCTCTGGAACCTTCCCTGCGGCTCTGCTGCTGTCGGGCACTTCCCGCATCTGTGTTGTGGTTTAGGCCCATCAGGGAACAAAAGACCACGACTGGTTTCAGGTACCAAAGACCTGAGGATTGCTAAAGGGCAGGGAGAGCTTAGTTGCTGCTTCAGGTCCAGGACAAAACCGAGCAGGCTGCTGGGCCTGGGGAAGGAAACAGAAAAGAATTGAATGCAACACCAACTAAAGCAAAACCATAAAACCCTAAAACATAACAAAGAGAACACAACACAGAGTGGTACAACGATGGAGAGTCCGACCAGCCCTTTAAGACCACCTTCTCCCCACTCCTGCCCTCTTCCCGGGCTCAGAGTCCCGATCCCAGTGTTTTTACTCCAGCTCCTCTCTGCCTCTCGTGTGGGGCTGCTCTAGGCCCACAGGCTCCAGCACGGCCTGGGCCATGGCCCCTCCTCACACAGTCCCTTGCCCGTCCGGGCTCACTCACACGGAGCTGCTGGTGGCTCTCAGTCCTGCCATTGCCCCCCATGGCTTACAGGGGCACAGCTGCGTTCTCACCGCGGCTTGCAGAGGGGTCTCTGGTCTGCTCCTCCTTCCTTCCTCCTCCTCTGCCTGTGGGATCCACATGGTCGCCTCTATCTTGTATCACTCTTAAACCTCCTGCCCAGCATTTCCAATCCCCGTCCCTAAATATTGTGGCAGAGGCGCTGGATTGGCCCAGCCGGGTCGGAGGTGGGTCTGAACCCAGGAGCCAGGGGAGAGTCCACAAACTCTTTACCGGGTCATCACTGCAACCCGCTCCCCCGGTACCAAGCAAAAGCAGCTCCTTGCCAAACCAGGACAGGTGCCAGCAGGGAACTTGCTGAGGGTCCCTGTGTCCCCTCACACAGGTGGCTGATGAAGATGTGGAACCAGACTGGCTCCAGAACCCATCCCTGTGGAGCTCCACTGGCCACAGGCCTCCAACTCCATTCCAGGCCATCGATCCCCACCCTCTGGGCTCTGTCATTCAGCAGCTCTCCATCCACCTCACCTCCACTCATCCCAGCCACGCTGCCTGAGCTTTCTGAGGAGAGTTCAGGGTCTCAGGGAGCTGCGGGGCCGCGGCTCTGTGGTGAGTGCAGGAACTGCAGCTGCTGCCTCGGGCTGAGCGTCGGGCTGCGGGCGCTGAGCAGTGACACCGGGCAGCGCTCGTTGCTGTGTCCCTTGGCCCTGGCTGTGGCTGCTCGCTCGGACTGTGTTCTATTACACTGTCCTTATCTCAACCCACAGGCCTCCAGAGCTCTCTCTTGGTTCTCGTTGCCGTGCTGCTGAGCTGGGCAGCCGTTAACAAACCGTGTGGTTTGGTTATTGACAACCAGGGCTAAACCACCACCCCCCTCACCCCAGTTCCCCCCCAGGTGTTGAACGTCTCGGTGCGGGTCCAGACGTTTGCCCAGGCCCTGGAGCTGAACAATTGCACCGTGGCTGAAACCCCTTTGGAGGGGATGTTGGGTTTGGCATTTCCAGAGGCGGCCGCCAGCCCCGCGCTGCCATCTCCAATAACATCATGTGTCAGCGCCTCTGGAACAGAAACATCTTCACCTTCCGCCTGTGCAGGGACAGGGGGACCCCAAATACCCGCTGGGAGCCCCAAGTACCGCCCTAAAAACCCCAAATGCTCCCTTAAGATCCCAAAACCTCCCTGGTAAATCCCAATTCACCCCCAGTAACTCCTTGTGCTTCCCAGTTCATGTCCAGTAGCCCCCAGTAGGTGCCAGTTAAAAAGTCTTCAACACCCCCAAGACTCAAGGTCTGAAAAGGACTCAAAAGGCCTCAAAAGGCCCCAAACTCCCAGCCAAAAGCAAACATTTGCTCCAGCACCGACATGTTCAACACCTGGAGAGGATTTTGGCTTCCCAGGGAGAGGGGCTTTGAGGTTCCTGGGGGGAGGTTTGAGAGGAAAAAGCATGTTTTGGTGGGAAAAAGTTGAGTTTTGAAGGGGTTTTGAGGGAAAAAGTGGGAGTTTTGTAGATATTTGAGGGGAAAAGGGGGTTTTTGGTGGAGTTGTGCAATTTTTAAGGAAAAGTGAGATTTTGGCAGTGTTTGGAGGGAAAAACTGGGGGTTTGGGGGGCATCAGAGTAAAAAAAGTGGGATTTTGATGGAGTTTTTAGGAAAAAAGGGGTTTCAGTAGAGTTTTGAGAAAAAAGTGGGGTTTTTGTGGCGTTTTGGGGGTGAATTGGGATTTACCGGGGAGTTATTTGGGGCTCCTGAGGGGTGAACTGGGGGGTACTGGGGGGCACTGGGAAGTTCTGGGAGTTACTGGACGTTACTGGGCAGCTCACTGAGGTTTCTGGGGGCTACTGGGAGCCCGCCCCGTGCTGAGTGTGTTGGTGCCAGAGCAAAAGCTGAGTTGCTTGACATGGCCCAGTGACCCGAGTACTTCATGGTGGCATTTCTGTGAGCCATGGTTACAGCATTGATCTCAGGCAGATGGGGTTTTATTTCCTGAGGACGGTTCCCTTTCTCTCTGTGTATGAGCAGGTGGATCAGCACAGATCAGCAGGTCACCACCAAGGCTGCCATTCCTGTAGCCTGCCGTGTGCCCTGGCATCTCTGTGTCACATTTCTGGGGAGGATCTTGCCATAAGCTAATGCAGCTGATTCTTGCTGCCAAACTGGAGTCCTGTCTCTGGTGTAAGGATGTAATAGCAGGGGTGCACCGACTGGCTGAAGATGTCTTCCTCTGCTGATGACTGATGGTTCAAGGAAGGAGTGTAGTCCAGGCTTCATCTTTGTGGTACCTGTGCAGCAGAGACCAAACAGCTGAGGACTTGCTCCTGCCCTGCTCTGTTCTCTCGCTGCATCTCTGAGAGGAAGCGGCGACAGAGCAGAAACGGGACGTTGAGGGGGGTTCAGTTGCACTGAGTGTAGCAGGAGAGAGCAGTGTCTGTGCAGGGATGGATTTGCACAGGAGCCCTCAGCGTTTCTGCTGCCCTTAGGGAGAACTGAGCGAGGGCTGCGAGGCCAGAGGACGGGCTGTGGGTGAGTGCAGAGCCAGGGCAGCCGGGCTGTGCCCCTGCCTGCTGCCCAGCGCCCTGTTCCTGCCCCTTTGTGCCCGTCCCCTGTGAGCCTGCACAGCCCCAGCCCCTGCTGAGAGCAGAGGGATCCCCCTCACACCACTCCGTGTCTCGCCCTTGCTCAAGCTCTCAGCCCCCCACGGCCAGCCAAGGGCACTGAGGGCTCATTTCCCCGCCCAGCAGCACTGTCTGTGCCTCAGTGTGTCTGTGCTCTCTGTGGGGCACTGACACAGCACAGAGATCCCAGCCAGAGCTGCTGTGGCCCTGCAGAGGAGAAGGCTGAGCTCAGGGGCCCTTCTCAGCGCTGAGGGCTCCCTGCAGGGCGGGGGGCGAGAGGCTGGGGCCGGTGTGTGCTGTGTGGTGGGCAGGGACGGGACACGGGGTGCCGGGCACACGCTGACACAGGGGCGGCCACCCAAGGCCCTCCCTGGGTACCCCCAGGCACTGCCCATGTGCAGCCTGGGGTGTGAGGGGACGCGGCACGCAGCGGCCGCACGGGCACAGAGACACACAAGGGCAGCATCTGCCCAGCTCCTGCTTGTGCCCTCCAAGGGGAGGCCTTGGCAGCTCAAAAGGAGGGGGTTTACCCAACAAGGTGCATTAGAAAGCTAAAACGAGGCTTTGGATGCTGATAACTGAGGTTGAGACCCGAGAATGAGGGATTGAAAGCTGAAAAGGAACAGGTTAAAGCTAAAAAGAAGAACTTGGCTTGGGCCACAAAGTGAGACTTTGGAATCAAAAACTAGAGGACTGTGCTCCAAGCAATAAGGTTGAAAAAGGCAAAAAGGAGGCTTTGGAAGCTCAAAATGAGCATTTGGGCCTCAAAACGAGCCTTGTGAGGTTAAAATTGAGTGTTTGGAAGCTAAGAAATGTGGGTTTGTGCACAAAAATGAGACTTTGAAAAGAAAGGTGATGGTTTGGACCTAGAAGAGGATGATTTGAAATCTAATCCCAAGGTTTGGAAGGTGAAAACTGGGCTTTGGGAGAAAATTAGGGTTTGGGTCACCAAGTGAGGTTTGAAAGATTTACATGGTGGCCTAGGCCTCAAAATAAGGCATTGAAAGCTAAAAAAGAAGAGTTTGGTCCCCCAGAGGAGGGTTTGGAAGCAAAGCCTTTTGCTTTGGGTGGTGAAAATGAGGATTTGTTCCAAAAAGTACCACTTTGAAAGCTAAAAATGAGGTTTTGGATGCCAACCAGGAGGTCTTGGGCCCCAGACTGAGGACCGAGCCAGCCAAGTTCTACCTTCCCAGCCCTTTAGGTGTGGGAGCTGCCCTCAGTCGTGTGCACTTCGTCTGCTCAGCCCAGATGAACAAATGCAGGGCGCAGGCCAGAGAGATGGGGTGGGCACTGAGGCACACAAGGAAGAACCCAGCCGCAGCTTTCCTACCTCTGTCATACAACCATGGAATTGTTATGGTTGGAAAAGGCCTCTCAGATGATCGAGTCCAAGCTCGTGAGGCTGCGAATAGTGCAGCAGGAGAGAAGAGAAGCGACTGTGCAGGGAGATTTCTGAGCTTCCCCAGCCAGCCCTTGGCACAACCAGCTCTGAGCCAGAGGCATCCCTGTGGGGGCAGAGAGGTGCAGCCGTCAGCTGCTCCCAGGAGTCAGAGGCAACCTGAGCTGGAACCTTCCCTGACTGATTTACGATGGTGTCTTCCCCAACAGCCCCCTTTCTTAAGCCATTTTTACACTCTCTTTCCCTTCGAGGTGGGGCTGGAGTGACTCTGGTCACACAGACCTTCATCTGGATTGCTGTGTAATGCTCTCACTTTGCTTTTAAAGGTGTGGGGTAAGGAGAATGCAGAGCACATGCTGAGTGAGGGCTGGTGGCACCTTGGAGCTGTGTGGGCTTTGGGATGGAGCTGTGTTTAGGTGTTATAATCAGAGTTTAATGAGCAAAGTTCACCCAAAACCCAGCGTTTTTTCAGACAATGGCAGGCTGTTGGCCCAGGTGTCAAATGAATGGCAGATGTTACAGAAGCCTCAGAGCACAGAAGCGTCATTCAGCCAGAAATCTGCAAGAACACATTTGTAAGTGTTTGGTATCTGAAATATTGGCGTTAGGAACTTGTTCCCTTGTGGCAGTACAAGCTTCAGGACATTGCTGATCTTGTAGAGCTGCAAGAAGCCGTCACTGCAGCACATCTCACTCCTGTTGTTATCTGGCAAGAACAGAACTTATCCTGGACCAATCAGAGTGAGAGAAGTGAATCAGCAACTGCTCAAGCCTGTCCTGATGTCTGGACAAACACCAGGAAGCCAAAGGTGAAGAATACACTGTGAGGAAGACTCAGACCTTCATCCTCAATGGCCCGCGAGGCCCAGTGAAGGAGGCGTGAGGGAGCTGTGGCCTGGGCAGACTGAGGCAGGACAATGGGGAGAACTCATGAAGAAGTGCAATGAACATGCAGATCTAGTCTGGGACATGTGGAAAGTTTTGCTCTAAGCAGGGCACACACTTGGTGGAGCCACCCCTGTGTGCCCAGCGCTGCCAGAAACACCTGCTTGACAGTCACATTGGCTGCTGAGTCCTGGTTGGCACTTTCCTGGCATCACAAACATGCAGCTTGTGAGTTCCACAGTACCCTGCAGCTCCCTTCTTCTGCAAGAGCTCACAGGGCTGCCCACACAGTCTCTGCTCTGTCCCAGCCTCCGTGCTGGTGTCCCAGGGAGCCACTGTGGAGCGGATTTCTTGCTCCCCAGCTGCCTCCTCCCTGCAGCCCTTCTGTGATTCCAGAGGCCATCCCAGGGGAGGGGCAGCGCTGTGGCCGTCACCAAGGGAGACAGAGAACGTTGGGCGCTGCTGATGTCACACAGGGGCTGTTCCAGACCCCACCCGGCGTTTGTGACCTCACCTGGCCAGGAACTATAAAGCCTCCCAACAGGACAGCCAGAGCCAGTTGGGCCTCCCAGCAGGACAGTTGAGCTGCCCTCGGGACAACTCAGCTCCTTCCCTCGCTACTCGCCTTCCAGCTTTTTTACACTGTTTGTTGTTTCCTCCTCACTTCTCCTCAACTACCATCCTCTTCCAAAGGTAACTATGATTTAACTTTCAGGACAGACTGTAGAGCAGGTAGACAGGGGGTGAGAGCAGAGGCTGGTCTATACCTCCTGATGTCGAGGCTGAGATTTCTCTGGGCTGACCAGGGTGGAGCTCCTATTTGCTAAACCTTCTTTCTTTACAACAGAGTAGAACAGGTCAAAAGTGGGGCTGCGGCACCATCTGAGGCTTTGGGCTCAGCCAAGAGGTGCAGGAAGCCCACCCTGACTGAGGTGGTTGGAAGGGAGACAGAGGCAGGGCAGAGGCAGCTGTTCAAGGAGAGGCTGACAGTCAGTCACTGCTGCAGACAAGATGGAAAAGGGAGGTGTGACTGTCAGCAACGCCAGCAGGGGAACAGACTCTCTTCCAGAACGCTTTCTTCCCCAGTAAATGCCCACAGCAGTTTTAGGTGTCCCCAAGGTTTCTGGCTTGGAGGTTAGAGCTGGGTGTCCCAAGTCCCACTCCACAGAACTCGACTTGTCAAAGATCGTAGAATCATAGAATCACAGAATGGTGGGGGTTGGAAGGGACCTTTAGAGACCATCCAGTCCAACTCCCCAGCAGAAGCAGGGTCACCTAGATCAGGTCACATAGGAAAATGTCCAGGCGGGTCTTGAAGAGCTCCAAGGAAGGAGCCTCCACAACCCCGCTGGGCAGCCTGGGCAAGGGCTCCCTCACCCTCACCCTCACGGTGAAATAGTGTTCTCTTATGTTTAAGTGGAACTTGTTGTGTTCCAGCTTCATCCCATCACCCCTTGTCCTGTTACTATCTACTGTAGAAAAGAGGGATGTCCCAACCTCCTGACACTCACCCTTTAGATATTTATTAATGTTAATAAGATTACCCCTCAGTCTCCTCCAGACTAAACAGTCCCAGCTCCCGCAGCCTTTCCTCATATGAAAGATGCTCCAGTCCCCTGATCATCTTGGTGGCCCTGCACTGGACTCTCTCCAGCAGTTCCCAGTCCCTCTTGAGCTGAGGAGCCCAGAGCTAGACACAGGACTCCAGATGAGGCCTCACCAGGGCAGAGTAGAGGGGGAGAAGAACCTCCCTCGTCCCGCTGGCCACACTCTGCTTGATGCTCCCAGGCTGCCATTGGCTTCTTGCCCACGAGGGTACATTGCTGGCTCATATTTAGTTTATTATCAATCAGCACTCCCAGGTCTGTCTCTGCAGAGCTGCTCTCCAGCAGTTCGACTCCCAGCCTGTCCTGGTGCAGGGGGTTGTTCCTTCCCAGCTGCAGGACTCTGCCCTTGTCCTTGTTGAACCTCAGGAGGTTCCTCTGCCCAACTCTCCAGCCGGTCGAGATCCCACTGACTGGCAGCACAGCCTCTGGGGAATCAGCCAGTGCTCCCAGTTTGGTGCCAGCAGGGAACTTGCTGAGGGTCCCTCTGTCCCCTCATCCAGGTGGTTGATGAAGATGTTAAATAAGACTGGCCCCAGAATCTATCCCTTTGGAACTCCCCTGGCCACAGGCCTCCAATTCGACTCTGTGCCATTGATCACCACCCTCTGGGCTCTGTCACTCAGCCACCTCTCCATCCACCTCACTGTCCACTCATCCCAGCCACACTGCCTGAGCTTTCTGATGAGGATGTTGTGGGAGACAGTGTCAAAAGCCTTGAATGTGCCTTGAAGATGTCAGAGTGTGGTCACATCCTCTGACAAATTCCATCTCTGTGCAGTCATTGCCGAGGGAATGGCTCCACCAGAACGGATCCTCTTTCCCCCGGAGAAGCTTTGCATGGACTGGCAGCCAGGACAGAGCATTGGAGCAGGACTCTACAACATGGGCAACACGTGCTTCCTCAACTCCGTGCTGCAGTGCCTGACGCACACCCCGCCTCTGGCCAACTACCTGCTGTCTCGGGAGCACAGCCAGTCCTGTGAGTACTTGCAGGAACATCTCCTTGGCAGTCCCCTGGGCACTTCTCAAGGGCTCCCAGAGCCTGGCATTTGATTGAGGAGAAAAGCAGCCCTGCTGGGTCAAAGTCACCACTTGCTGTGCTTGGAACACTCAAGCCTAGAAGCCTCTTTTCCCGTCTAGGTGTGCTCCTCTTCAGAAAGGCACCTCTTTCTAGCCCTGGCTCTCTTGTTCCTCTCACTTCCACTCTCTTGTCTGGTTGCACAGACACTTGTGTCAGTTTGGCATCTCTCTCAAGAAAGTTTTCTAGTCATTAAACTGTCCAGGGCTCCTGGGGATGTTGACACCTGGGGAGGAGTGGAGACTCCTTACAGCTCCCAGGTCTCAGATGGATTTCCCATTGCTATGGAGATTTGGCTGACTTGAGGATCTTCCTGCCCTCCCTCTTCTCTCCCTCTTCAGGTCTTCAGCAAGGTTTCTGCATGATGTGCAGAATGGAAGCCCATGCTAACATGGTCCTGCATTCCTCAGGCAAGGTGCTCCAGCCTTTGGCTTTCATCAATGTCCTTCCACGTAAGTCCTTTCACAACAGAAGCTGCTTTTAGAGGTTTTGTTCCCTTCTTGGAGGAGAGAACTACTAACTTCTTTCTTAGTGATAGGAGAACAATTCCAGCGGGGCAGGCAGGAAGATGCCCACGAGTTCCTACGCTCTGCTGTCGATGCCATGCAGAAAGTTTGTCTGAGAGGAATCAGCGAGTAAGCACAAGCAAACGGCCTTTCCCACGTTCCCAGCCCCTTTGGGCTCCTTGATGGGCTCTTGTCAAGGAAACCCTACTCTCAGGGCTTTCACACAAAGCCAGTCCCACGCAGCTGGTAACTCTCTGCCCTTGCTGTTTCTTTCCAGCTTGGACGCCGCCTCTGAAGAGACCACCATCGTCCATCAAATCTTTGGAGGACAGATGAGATCCAGAGGTACTTTCCCATGACTATTACTCTCCTTGGGATTGTCTGTGTCCTTCTGCCAGCTGGTGAGGAACAGCTGCTGGTGTGACTGGCGTAGTGGGTAGGAAGGACTGGCAGCCTTGCTCGACCTGCCCTATGGCTGAGCCTTTTCCCTTGCCTTCCAGTCACGTGCCTGAGCTGCAATGCAGTTTCTGATTCCTACGAGGCCTTCCTGGATGTCCCTGTGGATATAAAGGTAAGAGGCTTTATCATTGCACTCCAGGGTATCCCAAGGCCCCTGCTGCTTTCTGGAATCCATGCAGTTGGCTCAACAACGTGTGCTGTGAACACCAGAGAGCTTGGTGGCTCGTGGGAAGAAGAACGGCTGTGTCCTTCTGGGGAGGAGAATACCCTCTCTCTGCCTCCCCTGGACACTGCTTGTGGGCTCCCAAGGGGTCTCCTTTGTGTCAGCTGCCTGGGGCTCCTTGTCACCTTCTTGTAAGTGTTTGGGCAAGGGTGTTGCTCCAAGTCCAGGGCTCTCCTTTCTCATTCCTCCAGGCAGCCTCATCTGTCACCACAGCTCTGAAGGACTTTGTGAAACCAGAGCAGCTGGATGGTGGAAACTGCTTTCACTGTAGCAGGTAAGATGATCCCTGATGCCATCTTAACAGCAGGTTTGCCGTGAAGGTGCTGCATGGCCTCCAGCAGAAGTCGCCTTGTCATGTAGGTTTCTTGCACAGGAGTGAGAGGCAGGTTGTTTGTCACGAGGCCTTCTGGTACTGACTAAGGCTGACAGTGACACAAGGCTGTGTAAGCCATGAGCGCTTGCCTGGCCTTCCTGGGGGAGAAGTGGGTGCATTTAGGCACTGGTCTCTGTGCTTGCTTCCAAGGTGTGACAAGCTGGCTGCCGTCTCCAAGAGGGTCACAGTGCATCGTGCACCCAGGGTTCTCACAGTGTGCCTGAAACGCTTTGACGCTGTCACTGGCAGGAAGATCTGCAAGGCATGTACACAACTGGAGGGCAACAACCTTCTCTCCCTGGAGCAGCAGGTTCCCCAAAGCAGGATGCTCTTGCACACGTTGCTGATGTTCGGTTCTTGCCGTTGCCTGCTGGGGACACGAGAGTTGCCGTGGGCAGACCAGAGTTCCCATGGGGAGATGAGCATCTCCTCTGCTCTGAGAGGGCGGCTTTGGCCCAGAGCAGTTTGCTGACACCCAAACCATGACGTTCTGGGGGCTATTGCATCTAGTAGTTCAGGATCATTTCTGATCCCTCTTGGTCTCTCTGTAGGTTGTGGGGTACCCTGAGCGCTTGGATCTTCGGCCCTACATGTCTGAGGTGCCTGCAGAGCCGCTCGTCTACAGCTTATACGCTGTCCTGGTGCACGCCGGTTCCACGTGTGACTCGGGACACTATTTCTGCTACACAAAGGTACCGAGCAACAGCCTTCCCAGCAGGGGAGAGACGTGTGCCATGAAGAGCAGCTGGCTTAGGAGCTGGGTTGGATTTGCTTGGTCCTCCTCTTGCTCCTACAGCTGTCTGCTGGTGTCTCTGTGGAGAAACCCTGCAGCTCCTCTGCAGACAGCAACGTCTTTCTTCACAGGACGGCAATGGGCAGTGGTACAAGATGGATGATGAGTCTGTGACTCCTTGTGACATCAATACAGTTCAGAGGCAGCAAGCCTATTTACTGTTTTATGTCAGGTAATGGCAAGTCTTACAAGAATGTGTCCAGAATATGTTTCCTTTCCCCGGCCTTGCTGTGTTTCTTCTTATCCCCTTGAGTGTTTCTCTTTCTGTCCTAGGAGACAATTAACTAATTAACTCCCTGTAGCATTCAGTGCTGAGCAATCTGAACTCTCCCACCGCAGTCCTTCTCATCCCTTCCTGGACTTTGGGCTGTTGCCATGCTGTCAGCCTCTACTTGTCTACTCTCTGCAGCTGGCTAATGTAGAGAAGAGCCCTTCAAGGGGGCCTACAGGAAGGACAGGGAGAGACTCTTTCTTGGGGAAGGTAGTGATAGGAGGAGGAATAATGATTTTAAGTGGAAAGAGGGAAGATTGATGTCAGATATTAGGAAGAAATTCTTTCTCTGAGGGTGCTGACACCCTGGCACAGGTTGCTCAGAGAAGTTGTGGGTGCCTCCTCACTGGAGGTGCTGAAGGCCAGGTTGGAGTGGGCTTTGATCAACCTCTTCTAGAGGAAAGTGGCCCAGAGCATGTGGCAGGAGAGTTGGACCATGATCTTTCAGGTCCCTTCCAACCCAAACCCTTCTGTAATTCTATGTGTCTAAGGAATGGAGGCTGTGGGGGGCAGAAAGATGAGGACGTGCTGTGACAGGGGCAGAACTGGTGGCAAGACCCCAATCACAATTCCCATTTGTAGACTTGGTTAAGTCTTCACTCTGTCGCAGAAGCTGCTCCAAGGAAATGACTCAACAGTCCAGAACAGCCCTAAAGCAAGATCCTTTGTCTTTTCTTCTCCCCAGGAGCTCTGATTTGAAACCTGCAGAAAGAGCTTCTTCCTTGATCATGGCATTATATATCTCTTCCTTCTTCAGGCTGTTGCAGTCTAGCACCCAGAAGGCAGGTTCTGTAGGAGCACGGGGTCTGCCTTCACACACCAAGGTAACTCTGGTGAGGTGGCTCAGGGCGCCAAAGGGACAGTGGGTTTCTCTCTGGGCTCTTGCATTGCAACTCTTCACCCTCCCACGCTGCAGCTTTCTTGACAGCCACAACTCTTCTCCCTCTCAAAGCATCCCACCTAGATGCATCCTGCTTGTTGGCCTTTGACCCTTCTTTCCCCCTCCAGGGGAGGCTTTGGGAGGGCCTGAGCTGTCCCCTCACACAGCTTCTGGAGAGTCCCCACTGTTCTGGTCCTTTCAGGAGCAAAGGGCAGGACCTTTTCACAGCTCTCTTTGCAGGACACGGCAGTGCACTCTGCACAGGGCAGCAGCTCCCCTGCAACAGCCAGCAGAAGCCAGCTAAGCCAGGCAGCTGCCCCAGTGGCACGTGCAGGCCGTCTGCACCTCACCTGGCCACGGACCCCCAGCAGCGGGAAATGCCACTGCTCAGGCCCCGACCAACACGTTGGTGCTGCGCTGTCTGGTCAGCAGACAGCAGGCAGCAACAGACAGAAGCACACACACAGCCCTTCATCCCCCGATGAGAGCAGCAGCGCCAGGCAGAGGGCTCGCAGCAGATCCCCACAGTGGGGCAGCGGTGATCACAGCTGGAGCGTTGAGCCCAGGGACTATGAGCACTCAGCAGGAAGGTGGAGAAAGAGGAAGAGCAGTCCTGACATTCTTGGCCATGCTCCCAGCAATGACACAGCTCCAGGGTCCTCCAAGGTCCCCTCCATGGGGGTTCCCACACCCAAGGAGGAAACTCAGCAGATGCAGAGAGAGAGCAGCAGATCTGCGACGCGGGGCCGTGATCTCCGCAGCCGTTTCGTGGAGTTCACTGATTATTGCAGCTCAGCAAGGAGAAAGAGGAGAGCAAGTCCTCCATGTTGTGATGAAGCCCCAAGGAACAAAGTAGCTCCAGGGCCCTTCAGGATCACGTTCAATGTGTTTCTCATATTCAGGGCTGCCAAAAAGAAACATCAGCGGAGGCAGTGAAGGAGGAGCAGCTCTGCAGCACGGGGCTGTGATCAAACGTGCTGCTTTAGCCCTGGCTGGGTGCCAGATGCCCACCAAGTCGCAAACTCCCCCTCCTAGACTGGACAAGAGGAAATCTGCCGGATGGAGACGACCATCCAAGTGCTGCACTAAAGCCCTCAGGGACAAAGGGCCCCCGTTGAACGTGGCTCAGAGCCACGGCGGAGGCCACGGATGGAGCTGTGCCGGGACCCTGCCCAGCTGCGGTACGGCAGCAGCGCCGCGCCGGCGGCCCTCCAGGAGTCGCTGGGGGTGGCCCTCGGGAGCAGCGCTGCAGGGCACAAGGGATCACGGGGGCTTTTTCCTGCACGGGCCTTCCCTCCCTGCACCGATGGCAGCAGAAGCGAGGAGCTTCCAGCCTCTTTGGGAACCATCCCGTGTCCCCGGCGCATCATCACATAAAGGATGTCTCTGCTGATCTGACTTGGTGTAGAGAAGTTTTTCTGCCCCAGCACATTTGCAACAACCTCACTCAATGGAGATGAGAGAGTCTGAGGCCCCCACACACACACTTGCTGCCAGTTCATGATGAAAACCCTGGAGATTTGTTCCCCACGCATTCACAAGGCCTGTTGCAATCTTCCCCCGCAGCTGCTGGGCTGTTCCTCTTGCCCCTGCCTACATTTCTGTACTCTAGTTCCATTGGCTCTTATCTCTTTGACAACTTCCATCAGTTTCTAACCATCCTTTGACCAATTCTGTCTCTTTAGGATCACCCCAATTCAAGCTAACTTGAGGCCAGGCTGATTTTTTCAGGCTATAGGGTTTATGGCACATTCCTGCCAAATCTCTTCTTCTCTCCTCAATGGCATGTCACCATCAACCCAAGCTTTGACCTTGAACAAATATTGGAGAATACTGACACACATTACCCACATTTTTCCTGACCCTGAACACTGATTTCCTCACACACATCACACCAGAGGGGCTTCAAACACCCTGGACACTGATTTCCTCACACACATCACACCAGAGGGGCTTCAAACGCCCTGGACACTGATTCCCTCACACACATCACACCAGAGGGGCTTCAAACCTTTTAGGTTCACACACTGGGCACAAATCATTTCCCACAGACACACACTGGCTGTAGCAGAACAGTGGGGAGAGCAGCGGGGAGGGTGCTGCAGAGGCCGGCTCTGCAGGAGGCCTCAGTTTGATCCCTCCCCAGTGACCTCTCCTCCTTCCTCTCCTTTCTTCCCCTGTCGCCATGTTGGGCTCCCTGGCCTCACCTTCCCTCTGTGCCCTGAGGGGCCGCCGCCTCTGATTGGCTGCGGGGCTGTCCCTGCCCTGGCTGGGCCCGCCCTCCCTGAGGCAGCGTTTTCTCTGATTGGCTGAGGAGCTGTCACTCTGTCCTGGGCTGGGCCCGCCCTCCCTGAGGCGATGATGTCTCTGATTGGCTGCGGGGCTGCCACAGCCGTGGCTGGGCCCGCCCTCCCTGAGGCGCCGCAGCCTCCGATTGGCCGCCGCGCACACGTCAATCAGGGCTGAGCCCGCTTCCTGCGCTGCCATTGGCTGTGCGGGGCTCTGGCTCCCCTGTGGGCAGCCGCTGCCAGTTCACCAGCTCTGCCTCTGGGCTCGGCGCTGCCCGAGCCAGGCTGTAACAACGACGCGATGGACACGGAGGGACAGGAGAAAGCCCCCAGCCCTTCAGGAAGGTCTCAGAGCAGCCTGTCAGGCAGCAAGGGCTGGGAGGGTGGAACTTGGCTGGCTGACATGGATCCTAGGACCTCTCTACAAGGGTAGGACACCCGGGGCTGAGGGCTTCCTTCTATCCCTCAGCGTCCTGGCGTTTGCAGGGTGGGCTGAGCAGACTCGCTGTGCACCATGAGGGACACCTCACACCGCAAAAGAGGGAAGTGAGGCAGAGCTTGGCTGGCTGAAAGGGTCCCCTGGCATCGGTCTGGAGGGGAAGGAAAGCTGCGACTGCCGGCGTTCCTCTGCCGCTCAGGCTCTGCCGCTGATTTCTTGTCTCCGAGCCCCTCCTTCTGGCAGAGCAGCCGTCCTGCATGCGACTGACACCCCTCCCGCAGCCAAAGGGACGAGCAAAGTCCCTCACAGCCAGCCAGACTCCACATCTTGTCCCACAACACTCCAGCAAAAGACACCTTTCCCCTCAAAAACCCACCTGAACCCCACTTTTCCCCTCAAAACCTCACCCAAACGCCACTTTTCCCCTCAGAATCAGGGAATCGTTTGGTGGTTAAAGCCCCTGAAGCTGCTGCAGTCCCAGCGCTCCCCACACCCTGCCCAGCCCAGCACTGACCCACGGCCTCAGCACCTCAGCCCCACGGCTTTGGGGTCCCTCCAGGGCTGGGCACTCCCCCAGCTCCCTGGGCAGCCTGGCACAGGGGCTCACACCTCTCTCAGGGAAATGGTTCTGCCTCAGCTCCAGCCTCAACTCCCACCCAAACTGCAGTTATTCCCCTCAAAACCCCTTAAAAACCCCACTTTTCCCCTCAAATCTCCACTAAACTCCCACTTTCTCCCTCAAAACTCCTTAAAAACCCCACTTTTCCCCTCAAATCTCCACTAAACTCCCACTTTCTCCCTCAAAACTCCACCAAAAACCCACTTTTTCCCCTCAAATCTACACTAAACTCCCACTTTCTCCTCAAAACTCCTTCAAAACCCCCTTTTCCCCTCAAATCTCCACTAAACTCCCACTTTCTCCTCAAAACTCCTTCAAGACCCCCTTTTCCCCTCAATTCTTCACTAAACTCCCACTTTCTCCCTCAAAACTCCTTAAAAACCCACTTTTCCCCTCAAATCTCCACTAAACTCCCACTTTCTCCTCAAAACTTCTTAAAAACCCCACTTTTTCTCCACAAAACCCCCAAAGCCCCACTTTTCCCCTCAAAACTCTAACAAACACTTTTTCCTCTAAATTCCAATCCTTTTTTCCCCCACAATACTCCACCAAAATCCCACTTTTTCCCTCAAAACTCCTTCAAGACATGACTTTTTCCCTCCAAAACACCACAAAACCCCCACTTTTTCCTCAAAACTCCACTGAAACCCCTTTTTTCCTCAAAACTCCATCAAAATCCCACTTTTTTACTCTGAAAGCCCCTTGAGCCCCCTTTTTCCCTCCAAACTCTGCCAAAATCTCACTTTTCCTTCAAAATTGCACCACAACTCCATCAAAAACCCCCCTTTCCCCTCAAATCTCTACTACCACTTTTTCCCTCAAAAGCCCTTCAAAACCCAACTTTTTCCCACCAAAACACACCTTTTCCTCTCAAAGCTCCACTGAACTCCACCTTCTCCCCTCAAAACCCCCCTTTTATCCCTTAAGACCCCAAAACCTCCCCTCTTTCCTCTCAAAACCTCCGTTTTTCCCCTCAACCCCCCCCTTTTCCCCTCAAAAACCCCTGTTTTAACCCTTAAGACCCCAAAACCTCCCATTTTCCCCTCAAAACCTCAATTTTTCCCATCAAACTCCCCTTTTCCCCTCAAAACCCCTCTTTTATCCCTTAAGACCCCAAAAACTCCCCATTTTCTCCTCAAAACCTCATTTTTGCCCTCGAAGGACCCCTTTCATCCCTTAAGATCCCCAAATCTCTCCTTTTTCTCCTCAAAACCTCCCTTTTTCCTCCTAAAACCCCCTTTTTCCTCTCAAAAACTCCTCTTTTAACCCTTAAGACCCCAAAACTTCCCCCTTTTCCCCTTTAAAACCCCCTTTTATTCCTTAAGACCCCCAAACCCCCCTTTATCCCCTCAAAATCTCCGTTTTTCCCCTCAATGCCCCCTTTTTCCCTTCAAAACCTCTCTTTTATCCCTTAAGATCCTAAAACTCGCCCTTTTTTGCCCTCAAATCTTGCCTTTTATCCCCTAAGACCCCAAACCTCCCTTTTTTCTCCTCAAAACCACTTTTTATCCCTTAAGATCCTAAAACTCGCTCTTTTTTGCCCTCAAATCTTGCCTTTTATCCCCTAAGACCCCAAACCTTCCTTTTTCCCCTCAAAACCACCTTTTATCCCTTAAGATCCCCAATCTCCCCCCCTTTCCCCTCAAAACCCCCCCTTTATCCTTTAAGACTCCACAACTCTCCCTTTTTCCCCCAAAAGTCTCCTTTTATCCCTTAAGACCACAAAATCTCCCCTTTTTCCCCTCAAAACCCTTTTTCCCCTCAAATCCTTCGTTTTTCCCCTCACCCCAGCCCTTTTTCCCTCAAACTCAACTTTTTCCCTCTAAACTCCACCAAAACTCCCCTTTTCCCCTCAAAACTCCTCTAAACTCCCACTTTTGCCTCAAAACTTCACCAAACCTCACATTTTGGCTCAAAACTCCCCCCAAACCCCCCTTTTTCCCCTCAATACCCCACTTTTGCCCCTCAAGACCCTCAAACACCCCATTTATCTCCTCAAAACTCCCCCAAAACCCCCCTTTTTCCCCCTCAAAACCTCTCTTATCCCTTAAGACCCCAAAACCTCCCCATTTTCTCCTCAAAACCCCCTTTATCCCCTCAACCCCCCCCTTTTTGACTCAAACCCCTCTTTTATCCCTTAAGACCCCAAAACCCCCTTTTTCCCCTCAAAACCCCCCTTTTAACCCTTAACACTCCAAAACTCTCCCTTTTTCCCCTCTAAAGTCTCCTTTTATCCCTTAAGACCCCAAAATCTCCCCTTTTTGCCCTCAAAACCCTTTTTCCCTTCAAAACCTACTTTTTCCCTCAAAACACCACCAAAACTCCCCTTTTCCCCTCAAAACTCCTCAAAACTCCCACTTTTGCCTCAAAAATTCACCAAAACCTCACTTTTTGGCTCAAAACTCCCCCCAAACCCCCCTTTTTCCCCTCAAAAGCCCCCTTTCATCCCTTAAGATCCCCAAATCTCTCCTTTTTCTACTCAAAACCTTCCTACTAAAACCCCCCTTTTCCTCTCAAAAACTCCTCTTTTAACCCTTAAGACCCCAAAATCTCCCCTTTTTCCCCTCAAAACCCCCCTTTTATTCCTTAAGATACCCAAACCTCCCTTTTTTCACCTCAAAACCCCTTTTTATCCCTTAAGATCCTAAAACTCCCCCTTTTTCCCTTCAAAACCCCTCTTTTATTCCTTAAGATCCCCAAATCTCCTGTTTTTCTCCTCAAAACCCCCTTTTTCCCCTCAGAACCCCTCTTTTATCCCTTAAGACCACAAAACCTCCCATTTTCTACTCAAAACCTCCTTTATCCCCTCAAAACCCCCCTTTTCGACTCAACCCCCCCTTTTATCCCTTAAGACCCCAAAACCCCCCTTTTTCCCCTCAAAACCCCTCTTTTATCCCTTTAGACCCCAAAACCTCCCATTTTCCCCTCAAAACCTCCATTTTTCCCCTCAAACCCCCCCTTTTCCTCTCAAAACTCATCTTTTGTCCCTTAAGACCCCAAAACCCCTTTTTCCCCTCAAAACCCCCTTTATCCCCTCAAAACCCCCTTTTTCCCGCCTTTAGACCCAAAGCCGCCCCTTTTCCCCTCAGCGCCAGGCCCCGCCCCTCCCCTCGGCCCGTCCATTTCTCACGGGGGGGGGGGCGAAACAAACCCCCCTCATTTTATACAAAACCTTTATTCTGTAACAGTGTGTGTTGGGGTGGGGGGTCCCCCAAACCTCCCCCCGCGACCCCCCAACACTGAGAGGGGGGAGCACAGCGGGTGCCAAGGGGGGACACACACATAGGTGCCCCCCCCCGCCATCATCCCGAGGGCCACAATGCCGCCCCCCCCCCCCACCTTAAATCTCTTTATCTACACAATAAATACGGCGGGGGGCGGCTCAGGCGCGGGGGAGGCAGCGGGGGGGCGTCGGCAGCGGCGGGGCCAGGCCGGGGGGGCACAGGCAGCGGAACGAGCCCGCGGTGTTGAGGCAGCGGCCGGGCTGGCAGCGGGGGGGGCCCGAACACTCGTCCACGTCTGGGGAGGGCGGCGGCACAGAAGGGGTTAATGGGGTATTGGGGGGGGGATGGGATGGGGGTGGGGATGGGGAGGGCTCAGGGTGCTGGGGAGGGGGTTTGGGTGCTGGGGGAGGAGTTTTGGAGGGGGGCTGGGTGCTGGGGAGGGCTCAGGGTGCTGGGGAGGGGGTTTGGGTGCTGGGGGAGGGGGTTTGGGTGCTGAGGGAGGGGGTTTGGGTGCTGAGGAGGGCCCTGGGAGCTAGGGAGGGGATTTGGGTGCTGGGGAGGGGATTTGGGTGCTCGGGAGGGGATTTGGGTGCTGAGGGAGGGGGTTTGGATGCTGAGGGAGGGGGTTTGGGAGGGGGCCTGGGTGCTGAGGGAGGGGGTTTGGGTGCTGGGGAGGACTCTGGGTGCTGGGGGAGGGGACCCGGGTGCTGGGTTGGGCTCAGGGTGCTGGGGAGGGGGTTTGGGTGCTGGGGAAGGAGCTAGGGAGGGGGTTGGGTGCTGAGGGAGGGGATCAGGGTTCTGGGGAGGGGGAGTTGGGTGCTGGGGAGGGCTGGGTGCTGGGGAAGGAGTTTGGGAGGGGGTTTGGGTGCTGGGGGAGGGCTCAGGGTGCTGAGGAGGGGGATAGGGAGGGAATTTGGGTGCCGAGGAGGGAATTTGGGAGGGGGTTGGGTGCTGGGGCAGGGCTCTGGGTGCTGGGGCGGGCTCAGTCTTGAAAGGGGGCTCCTGGTGTTGGGGGGTGGTCAGGGTGCTGGGGGAGGGGTCAGTCTGGTTGGGGGGGGTCAGACTGAAAGGGGGCTCAGGCTGGTTTGGGGGCTCAGGCTGGTGTGGGGGTGTCTGTTTTGGGGGGCTCAGGCTGGTTTGGGGGGCTCAGGCTGGTGTGGGGGTGTCTGTGTTTTGGAGGGCTCAGGCTAGTTTGGGGGGGCTCAGGATGGTGTGGGGGTGTCTGTGTTTTGGGGGGCTCAGGCTGGTTTGGGGGGCTCAGGCTGGTTTAGGGGCTCAGTGTGTTTTGGGGGGCTCAGTCTGGTTTGGGGGCTCAGTGTGTTTTGGGGGGCTCAGGCTAGTTTGGGGGCTCTGTGTTTTGGAGGGCTCAGTCTGGTTTGGGGGCTCAGGCTGGTTTTGAGGGGCTCAGTCTGGTCTGGGAGGCTCAGTGTGTTATGGGGGGCTCAGGCTAGTTTTGGGGGGCTCAGGCTGGTTTGGGGGCTCAGGCTGGTTTGGGGGCTCTGTGTTTTGGGGGGCTCAGGCTGGTTTTGGGGGGCTCAGGCTGGTGTGGGAGTGTCTGTGTTTTGGGGGACTCAGGCTGGTTTGGGGGGCTCAGGCTGGTGTGGGGTGTCTGTGTTTTGGAGGGCTCAGGCTAGTTTTGGGGGGCTCAGGCTGGTGTGGGGGTGTCTGTGTTTTGGGGGGCTCAGGCTGGTTTTGGGGGACTGTGTTTTGGGGGGCTCAGGCTGGTTTGGGGGGCTCAGACTGGTGTGGGGGTGTCTGTGTTTTGGGGCGCTCAGACTGGTTTGGGGGGACTGTGTTTTGGGGGGGCTCAGTCTGGTTTTGGGGGACTGTGTTTTGGGGGGGCTCAGGCTGGTGTGGGGGTGTCTGTGTTTTGGGGGGCTCAGGCTGGTGTGGGAGTGTCTGTGTTTTGGGGGGCTCAGGCTGGTTTTGGGGGGCTCAGGCTGGTGTGGGGGTGTCTGTGTTTTAGGGGGCTCAGGCTGGTTTTGGGGGACTGTGTTTTGGGGGGGCTCAGGCTGGTGTGGGGGTGTCTGTGTTTTGGGGGGCTCAGGCTGGTGTGGGGGTGTCTCACCGACACAGTCGAGCTGCGCCGGGTCCAGCCGGTAGCCGGGGTCGCAGCTGCAGGTGAAGCCGTCGGGGAGCCGGACGCAGCGCCCGTGGCGGCACCCACTGAGCACCCCACACTCCTCCCCTGGGGCTGGGGGGGTCAGGCTGGGGGTCAGCACCCCAAAATCCACCCCCCCTCCACCCCACCCCCTCCCCAAACTCACCCTCCTCCTCTTCCTCCTCCACCAAGGCTCCGTGGGCTTGGTAGGACCAGGCGTGGGGTCGGGGTGGGGGTCAGGGTGGGGGTCGGGGGGTTCATAACGGGGTCCCCGAGGTCGGTGAGGGATGAAAGGTAAAGGGGGGGCCTCAAAATCATCCCCCTCGTACCGGGGGGGGCGTAAAGAGGATCGTGAGCGCCGATGGTGCCAAGCCCCGCCCCGAAGGAGTAAGGGTCGTATTCGGAACGGGGGGGCAGAGTGGGGGGGGCGAGGTGGGACCCCCCGAAATAAGGGGGGGCTGGGGGGGGCGTAAGGGGGGGGGTGCTCGAAGGGGGGTGCAGCGTAGCCCGGGGGGCGCAGAACGTTGCACAGGAACTCGAAGTCGTCTGGGGAGGGGGGAGGAGAGAGAGAGGAGAGAGGGGGGTTATGGGGGACCCCCACACACAGTAAACGGGAATGGGAGGGGGTTGGGGTGGGGGTTTAGGTGCTGGGGAGAGGGTTGGGGAGAGGGACTGAGTGCTGGGGAGGGGGTTGTGGGGGGGGGTTGGGTGCTGGGGAGGGAGTTTGGGTGCTGGAGGTGGGCTCAGGGTGCTGGGGAGGGGGTTTGGGTGCTGGGGGAGGACTCTGGGTGCTGTGGAGGGGATTGGGGAGGGAGTTTGGGTGCTGGGGAGGGGGTTTAGATGTTGGAGGTGGGCTCAGGGTGCTGGGGAGGGGGTTGGGAGGGCTCTAGGGTGCTGGAGAGGGGGTTGGGGTGGGGGTTTGGGTGATGGGGAGGGGGTTTGGGTGCTGGAGGTGGGCTCAGGGTGCTGGGGAGGGGGTTGGGGAGGGGGTTTGGGTGCTGGGGAGGGAGTTGGGAGAGATCAGGGTGCTGGGGAGGGGGTTGGGAGGGCTTGGGATGCCGGGGAAGGGGGTTATGTGTTGGGGGTTTGGGTGCTGGGGGTGGGCTCAGGGGGTCTGAGTGCTGGGAGGGGATTGGGGGGGACAGGGTGCTGGGGAGGGGGTTTGGGTGCTGGGGGTGGGCTCAGGGTGCTATGGAGGGGGTTGGGGAGAGGGGTTTGGGTGCTGGGGAGGGGGTTTGAGTGCTGGGGGTGGACTCTGGGTGCTGGGGAGGGGGTCTGGGCACTGGGGTGGGCTCTGGGTGCTGGGGAGGGGGTCTGGGCACTGGGGTGGGCTCTGGGTGCTGGGAGGGGAGTCAGGGTGCTGAGGGGGACAGAGGATGGGTGCTGGGGGGATAAAAACGCCCCCCAAAGGGGTCCTGAGATGGGGGGTGGGGGGCTACGCGCGACCTTCTTAGTGAGGCACTTGGGGTCCCATCATGGGGGTGCATGGAGGGGTCAGCTGGATCCCTCCCATCGCCACGGGGTGAGTGGGGGATGTTGAGGGGTCCCTGTTGCTGCCCGTTCCCAAAGGAAAACACAAAACAACCGAGGTCGTTTCGTGCGGTGCTTTATTGAGGGGCCCAGGGACCTGAGGACTAGTGTCCAAAGTCAGAGCCCCCACTAACAGAAAATTTCACAGAGTTTATATACTTTCCACAAATGATTACTTCATCAGGTCCCCGTGATGTTTACCAGTTTTCTTAGACTTTAGGATTATGTTGTGCTCTTTCATGTAGTTACTTGAGACTATGCTTATCTGAATCCACAGCCAGAAATTTCCATAGATAACAAACAGGTAAACAGGTAAAGAGATAACGATTTCTTTGAGAAAACAAGATTCAGTGTTCAGCATTCTTCACTAATCTCTTTGCTTTGTTTAAGCAAGAATGCACAAGCTCAGCATGCCCCACTAGTTCCCTAGACTGCTAGGTTACATCAGCATCCCACACTGCTCACTAGGCCTCGATACAGACCTTAGCCTAACTACTTCTAACTTTCCATATACAGTAATGCTAACAAGAGGAAGCACCAGCCCCAAACCTTGTAAACCCAGGCCTGCTGCGGGCCCTGGGTCCTTTGCCCCTCTCTGCCGTCACCCCAACAACGGTTTCCTTGGGACGTAGGCCGCCCCAGACCAAACCCCGCAAACCCAGGCCTGCTACTGGCCTTGGGTCCGTTGCCCGTCTTTGTCGTCACCCCGACAACAGGTTCATTGTGACGCAGGCTGCCCCCGCCCAAATTTCGCAAACCCAGGCCTGCTGCGGGCCCCGGGACCGTTGCCCCTCTCCGCCGTCACCCCGACAACAGGTTCATTGTGACGCAGGCCGATCCCGCCCAAACCTTGCAAACCCAGGCCTGCTGCAGGCCTTGGGTCTGTTGCCCCTCTCCGCTGTCACCCCGACAACGACTTCTTTGGGACGCAGGCCGCCCCCGCTTAAATTCCGCAAACCCAGGCCTGCTACAGGTCTGGGTACCCGTACCCCTCTCCACCGTCACCCCGACAACGGGTTCATTGTGACTCAAGCCGCCCCCGCCCAGAACTTGCAAAGTCTCGCCTGCTGCGAGTCTTGGGTACGTTGCCCCTCTCTGCCGTCACCCCGACAACGGCTTCCTTGTGACGAAGGCCGCCCCCGCCCAAATTCTGCAAACCCAGGCCTGCTAAGGGCCCAGGGTCCGTTGCACCTCTGCGCCGTAACCCCAACAACAGGTTCATTGTGACGCAGGCCACCCCCACCCAAACCTTGCAAACCCAGGCCCGCTGGGGCCCGGGGTTTTTTGCCCCTCTCCGCATCGCCCCGACAACGGGTTCATTGTGACGCAGGCTGCCCCGCACAAACCTTGCAAAGCCACACTTGCTATGGGCCCTGGGTCAGTTGTCCCTCTCCGCCATCACTTCCTTGTGACATAGGTCGCCCCCGCCAAAATTCCTCAAACCCAGGCCTGCTACAGGCCCCGGGTCCGTTGCCCCTCTCCGCCGTCACCTCGACAATGACTTTTCTGTGACGCAGGCCGCCCCCGCCCAAATTCCGCAAACCCAGGCCTGCTGCGAGCATGGGGACCATTGCCCCTCTCCGCCGTTACCCCGACAACAGGTTCATTGTGATTCAGGCCGCCCCCGCCCAAACGTTGCAAACCCAGGCCTGCTGCGGGCCCTGGGTCCGTTGCCCCTCTCTGCCGTCAGCCCAACAGAGGCTTCCTTGTGACCGTGGTCGACCTCGCCCAAATTGCGCAAACCCAGGCCTGCTACGGGCCCGTGGTCCATTGCCCCTCGCCTCCATCACCCCAACACCGACTTCCCGGTGACGCAGGCCGCCCCCGCCGTAACCTTGCAAACACAGGCCTGCTGCTCGCCCTGGGTCCGTTGCACCTCTCCGCTGTCAACCCAACAACGGGTTAATTGTGACGCAGGCCGCCCCTGCCCAAACCTTGCAAATCAGGCATGCTGCGGGCCCTGGGTCTGCTGCCCCTCTCCGCCGTCACCCCGACAATGGCTTCCTTGTGACGGAGGCCGCCCCCCCCCCCCAAATTCCGCAAACCCAGGCCTGCTGCCGGCCCTGGGTCCGTTGCCCCTCTCCGTCGTCACCCCGACAACGGGTTCATTGTGATGCAGGCCGTCCCTGCCCAAATTCCACAAACCCAGGCCCGCTACAGGCCTGGGGACCTTTACCCTTCTCCACCATAACCCAGACAACAGGTTCATTGTGACGCAGGCCGCCAACAACCAAACCTTGCAAACCCAGGCCAGATAAGGGCCCGGGATCCGTTACCTCCCTCGGCCGTCACCCTGACAACGGCTTCCTTGTGACGCAGGCCGCCCCCGCCCAAATTCCGCTAACCCAGGCCTGCTACGGGCCCCGGGTCCGTTGCCCCTCTCTGCTGTCACCCCGACAACAGGTTCATTTTCGTGCAGGCCGCCCCCGGCCAAACCATTCAGACCCAGGCCTGCTGCTGGCCTTGGATTTTTTACCGCTCTCCGCGGTCACCCCAAAAACGGGTTCATTGTGACACACGCCAAACATTGCCAACCCACGCCTGCTGTGGGTCCTGGGTCCTTTGCCCCTCTCCTGCGTCACCCCGACAACGGGTTCATTGTGACGCAAGCCGTCTCCGCCAAAATTCCGCAAAGCCAGGCTTGTTGCGGGCCCGGGGTCCGTTGCCCCTCTCTGCCGTCACCCCGACAACGGGTTCATTGTGACGCAGGCCGCCCCCGCCCAAATCTTACAAACCCACGCCTGCTGCTTCAGGCCCTGGGTCTGTGACCCCTTTCCGCCGTCACTCCGACAACGGCTTCATGGTGATGCAGGCCGCCCCGTCCAAACCTTGCAAACCCAGACCTGTTGCGGACCCTGGGTCTATTGTCACTTTGCGCCCTCACCCCGACAATGGGTTCACTGTGAGGCAGGCCGCCCCCGCCCATACCCCGCAAGCCCCGGCCTGCTGCGGGCCCGGAATTTTTTGCCCCTCTCCGCCGTCACTCCGATAATGGCTTTATTGTGACGCCGACAGCCCCCGCCCAAATTCCACAAACCCAGACCCGCTGCAAGTCCAGGGACCATTGCCCCTCTCCGCCGTGACCCCTACAACAGGTTCATTGTGAGGCAGGCCGTCCCTGTCCAAACCTTGCAAACCCACGCCTGCTGCGGGCCCTGGGTTTTTTGCCCCTCTCCGCCGTCACCCCGACAACGGCTTCCTTGTGACGCAGGCAGCTCCTGCCCAAATTCCGCAAACCCAGGCGCTCTGCGAGCCTGGGGACCCTTGCCCCTCTCCGCTGTCACCCCGACAACAGGTCCATTGTGATGTAGGCCGACCCCGCCCAAATTCCGCAAACGCAGGCCTGCTGCCGGCCCTGTGTCCGTTTCCCCTCTCCGTCGTCTCCCCGACAACGGGTTCATTGTGATGCAGGTCGCCCTCGCCCAAACCTTGTAAACCCACGCCTGCTGCGGGCCCTGGGTCCGTTGCCCCTCTCCGCCATCACCCCGACAACGACTTCCCTGTAACGAAGGCCGCCCCCGCCCAAATTCCTCAAACCCAGGCCCGCTGTGAGCCTGGGGACCATTGTCCCTCTCTGTCGTCACCCCGAAAACAGGTTCATTGTGACGCAGGTTGCCCCCGTCCAAACCCCGCAATCCCAGGCCCACTGCAGGGCCGGAATTTTTTGCCCCTCTGCGCCGCCACCCCGACAAGAGGTTCATTGTGACGCAGGCCACCCCAACCAAAACCTTGCAAACCCAGGCCTGCTGAGGGCCCTAGTTCCGTTGCCGTTCTCCGCCATCACCCCGACACCGACTTCCCTGTGACGTAGTCCGCCCCAGCCCAAATTCTGCAAACGCAGGCCCGCTGCGAGCCTGGGGACCGTTGCCCCTCTACACCGTCACCCCGACAATGACTTCCTTGTGACGCAGGCCGCCTCCGCCCAAATTCCGCAAACCAAGGCCCGCTATAGGCCTGGGGACCTTTACCCTTCTCGACCGTAACCCCGAAAACAGGTTCATTGTGACGCAGGCCGCTCCCGCACAAACCTTGCAAACCTACCCCTGCTGCGGACCCTGTGTCCATTGCCCCTCTTCGCCATCACCCTGACAACAGGTTCATTGTGATGCAGGCCGCCAACAACGAAACCTTGCAAACCCAGGCCTGCTGCGGCCAGGGATCCGTTATATCCCTCCGTCGTCACCCTGACAACGGCTTCCTTGTGACGCAGGCCGCCGCCGCCCAAATTCCACAAACCGAGGCCCGCTGTGAGCCTGGGGATTGTTGCCCCTCTCCGCTGTCACCCCGACAACAGCTTCATTGTGACGCAGGCCGCTCCCACCCAAACCTTGTAAATCCAGGCCTGCTACGGGTCCGGGGTCCGTTGCCCCTCTCTACCGTTACACCAACAACGGCTTCCTTGTGACGCAGGCCGCCCCCGCCCAAATTCCCAAAATGCAGGCCTGCTACGGGCCCGGGGTCCGTTCCCCTCTCCGTCGTCACCCCGAAAACGGCTTCCTAGTGACGCAGGCCACCGCCACCCAAATTCCGCAAACGCAGGCCCGCTGCGAGCCTGGGGATTGTTGCCCCTCTCCGCTGTCACCCCGACAACGGGTTCATTGTGACACAGGCCACCCCTAACCAAATCTTGAAAACCCAGGCCTGCTGCGGGCCCTGGGTTTTTTACCCCTGTCCGCCGTCACCCAGAAAACGGCTTCCATGTGACGCAGGCCGCCCCCGCCAAAATTCCGCAAACCCAGGCCTGCTACGGGTCCGTGGTCCGTTGCCCGTCTCCGCTGTCACCCCGACAATGGGTTCATTGTGACGCAGACCACGCCCGCCCAAACCTTGCAAACCCAGGCCTGCTGCGGGCCCTGGGTCTGTTGTCCCTCTTCGCCGTCACCCCGACAACGACTTCCCTGAGATGCAGGCCACCCCCGCCCAAATTCCACAAACCCAGGCACGCTGCGAGCCTGGGGACCGTTACCCTTCTCTGCTGTCACCACGAAAACGGGTTCATTGTGACACAGGCCGTCACTGACCAAACTTTGAAAATCGAGGCCTGTTGCGGACCCGGTGTTTTTTGCCCCTTTACGCCGTCACCCCGATAACGTGTTCATTGTAACACAGGCCGTCCCCGCCCAAATTCTGCAAACCCAGGCCCACTGCGAGCCTGGGGACCGTTGCCCCTCTCTGTCGTCACCCCAACAACAGTTTATTGTGACGCAGGCCGCCCCTGCCCAAATTCCGCAAACCCAGGCATGCTGCAGGCCCTGGGTCCGTTGCCCCTCTTCGCTGTCACCCCGACAGCGGGTTCATTGTGACGCAGGCTGCCCCGCCCAAACCTTGCAAACCCAGGCCTGCTGCGGGTCTTGGGTCTGTTGCCCCTCTCCGCTGTCACCCCGACAATGGCTTCCTTGTGACGCAGGCCGCCCCCGCCCTCATTCCGCAAACCCAGGCCGAATAGAGGCCTGGGGGCCGTTACGCCTCTCCGTCTTCACCCCGACAATGGGTTCATTGTGACACAGTCCACCCCCGCCCAAATTCCGCAAACCCAGGCCTGCTACCGGCTCGGGATCCGTTGCCCCTCTCCGCCGTCACCCCGACAACGGGTTGATTGTGACGCAGGCCGCCCCCACCGAAACCTTGCAAACTCACGCCTGCTGCGAGCCTGGGGTCCGTTGTTCCTCTCTGCTGTCACCCCGACAAGAGGTTCATTGTGATGCGGGCCGCCCCTGCCCAAATTTCGCAAACCCAGGCCTGCTGCGGACCCTGGGTCCCTTGCTCCTCTGCACCGTCACCCCGACAACGACTTCCTTGTGACGCAGGCCACCCCCGCAAAAATTCCACAAACCCAGGTCTGCTACGGGCCCGGGGTCCGTGCCCCTCTCCGCCGTCACTCTGACAACAGCTTCCTTGTGACGCAGGCCGCCCCCGCCCAAACCTTGCCAACCCAGGCCTGCTAAGGGCCCGGGGTCCGTTGCACCTCTCCACTGTCACCCCGACAACGACTTCCCTGTGACGCAGGCCGCCCCTGGTTAAATTCCGCAAACCCAGGCCTGCTACGGGTCTGGGGTTCGGTGCACCTCTCCACCGTAACCCCGACAACAGGTTCCTTGTGACGCAGGCCGCCCCCGCCCAAACCTTGCAAACCCAGGCCTGCTGCGGGCCCTGAGTCCGTTGCCGCTCTCCACCTTCACCCTGACAACGGCTTCCTTGTGACGCAGGCCCCCCCGATTAAATTCCGCAAACCCAGGCCTGCTGCGGGCCCTGGGTCCATTGCTCCTCTCCGCCGTCACCCCGACAACGGGTTCATTGTGACGCAGGCTGCCCTCACCCAAATTCCGCAAACCCAGGCCTGCTACGGGCCCGGGGTCAGTTGCCCCTCTCCGCCGTCAACTCGACAACAGGTTCATTGTGACGTGGGCCACCCCCGCCCAAACCTTGAAAACCCAGGCCTCCTGCAGACCCTGGGTCCCTTGCCCCTCTTCGCCATCACCCCGACAACGTCTTCATTGTGACGCAGGCCGCCCCCACCCAAACCTTGCAAACTCAGGCCTGCTGCAGGCCGGGGTTTTTTTTCCCCTCTCCGCCGTCACCCCTACAACGGCTTCCTTGTGACGCAGGCCACCCCCGCCCAAACCCTGCAAACCCAGGCCTACTGCGGGCCCTGGGTCCGTTGTATATCTACGCCGTCAATCCGAACACGGGTTCATTGTGATACGGGCCGCCCCCGCCAAAATCTTGAAAACCCAGGCCAACTGCGGGCCTGGTGCCGCGATTGAGAGACGGGGACGCAACTTGATGCAAGCAAAGTGTCCACCTTTATTGTACACGTTCGAGACATTTATACTTTTTACTATCAACGCGTAACAAAATGATTGGTTACTAAAATAATCTTCTCATACATATTGCAAAAACTGAGCTCCTTATAGGTTGATTTAATTAGCTGATTCTTAACAAAAAGATCATTAATCTATAAGACAAGACAAGCCTCAAGGTTTGTTTCTCAAGGTCATAACATCCTGTTATTGAGCAGGCCGTTCTTGTTCCGTCATCGCAGCTCCCTTGTTCTCTTGCCAAATCCCCGCTTCACTACACGTACTTCTTCATATCTATAATTTTCCACTGTCCTTCGGCATTCCTTCCTTATCTTATCCTGTAGGCCTAAAAAGACTCAAATCCCACTCAGTCATTAACACAGCACTACCCACATCTCCCCCTTTTTGTTTTAATCTTCAGCCATCTTCCAAGGTTTAAAATCAGCCTGCTTCTCCACATCAGGACCTTTCGTCGAATCTTGTCGTACAAAAAAAATCTTATTAACAGAGGCGGTTAATGATTTCTGCAAACATTGCAAGATACATGGAATCATGATTATTATTACACAAACAATTATAACGATTACAATTCCTTGCTTAAGCAAATCTTTCAACCATCCCGTAATTCCCCAGGAAGCTAGCCATCCATCAAATCCATCTATCCCTTCCTGTACATCATGAATTCTGTCCCTTAATTCAGCAATTTGCTTGTGGATACTCACAGAATGATCGGACAGATTCATACAACACATTCCTTCAAATTCCTGACACCCATGTCCATGAGCTAGCAAAAGAAAATCTATAGCGGCCCGATTTTGCAACACGGCGTGTCGCAGACTATCTACATCTTGAGCTAATCCTGACAAAATGTCAGAAGTCGTATTGAATTCCTTAACAGCCCAACATGCTAATTTTCTTATATTATTCCAATTTCCGGCAGCCTGAGCACCAGGCATAAAAAGAGATAGAGCCACAGTTGCTCCCAAAGTTCCAAGTTGGACACGGTCATCACAGTCTGGTTGTAAATATCGAAGCTCTCTTTTCGTTCTATCATGAGAACGGTTAATCAAATCTCTCATACGAGGTGCAAACAGGGTGAGTTTCCCAATATAACATGGTCCACCTACAGGTCGGGCAGGGATTCCCGGCCAGGCTCTATCTCCACAAATTAAAAAATACCCTTTTGGCAATTGCACCTGTCCGGGAATATTAGATACGTCTCTAAACCCTACATTCCTAGAGATGTTCCAATGGTCACATTTGCCTGTGATGTTCTGATAATATATTAATGAATCCAATGTTTTCTTATCGCCACTCTGGATTAAAAATCTTTTCCATCCATCACCAAAATAAACTACTCCAGTCCCATTTACAGGTAGAATTGTGGGGCGCATACCGGTACAGTTTGTACGATTTGAAATGTCTTCCCATTCTCCTTGAGGAGGGAAGGATCCCCAAAGTGCAAGTTCTTGAAATGGCAATGGATTAGAGACATTAAGCATCTGAATCAATCCTTGTTGAAACATAGCTCCCTGTATCACAGGCCAATAATTACTCTTTATACATTCTCCCTGATCATTGTTTCTTCGCCATTGCCGATAGGCGTTATTAAGGTTATTCGATAAATCAGAGTCGTTCACATAACCTAAAAATTCATCCAAGTTTACATAAGGGTAACCAATTAAACATGTTCTAAATGGATCACCAACCTGTGCTAAGGACAGGCAAAAGTCTGTGGTACCAGTGCGATTGGCCCATGTAAGCCACACATTGGTACGAGGGTCAATATGATGCAGATCAAATCCTGTCACAATGTTTACAGCCATACTCACAACAAGCCCAATTATTCTTCTATACATTTTAAACATGATATCAAAACAGAATGCTAGGCTTTATGCTTAATAACCTCCAAAACTGCCGTTACTCAGGGATGATGTTCTCATCTTTGTTCATCAATTCTGAGGTTTCTTCTGACGATTGCTGCCACAATGTCTCTTTGAAGGGTCTCACACTTTTTGCTGGAATCCAACGAGGACCTCTTTCTGTGGAGACACAAGCATAACCTCTGCCCCATGTAATAAGGGGATAGGGTCCCATTATCTTACCTGATTCTGGATCTCGAACCAAAACTGGAGGTTTCACCCTGGGCTCAAAAAGATTGTTTGTGCTAAAATGTCGAACTACCGGGGGATTGTTATCTAACAAAGAACAATTCAAAAAATTAAAAACGTATAAGGCTTTTTGTAATCTCTCCTCTGGAGTGTCAGTTCCTACTCCCCCTTTTTGTTTTTGTAAAAGCCGTTTGAGGGTTTGATGGGAACGCTCTATCAGAGCTTGACCCGTGGGGGAGTGAGGAATGCCAGTGGTATGTGAAACTCCCCAGGATACAAAAAAGTCAGTCAAAGATTTAGAGATATATGCAGGACCATTGTCTGTTTTTATCTGGGAGGGTACTCCCAGGGTAGCAAAAGCACGCATTAGATGTTTGCGTACATCTCGTGTCTTTTCTCCAGCATGACAAGAAGCAAACAGCATTCCAGAAAATGTATCGATAGAACAGTGAATATACTTCAAACGCCCAAATTCGGCAAAATGGGTAACATCTGTTTGCCATAATTGAAGGCTTTGCAAACCCCTGGGATTAACCCCTCCTGCTATAGAGGGAAAAGAGTGTCTTTGACAGTCGGGACAAGTGGCAATGATACTATTAGCCTGCTGAGGCGTAAGGTTAAACTGTCGTTTTAGGCCTCCGGCATTTTGGTGAAAAAAAGAATGGCTAAGTCGAGCTTGTGCTAAACGGTCAGGTAACACCTGTACGGGTAACGTAAGCACATCAGCTTGTCGGTTTCCTTCTGCAATAAACCCAGGTAAGGAGGTATGGGACCTAACATGCATAATAAAATAAGGATGATGGCGAGAGTTCAAAAGAAAGATAAGTTCTTGTAACAAAGTGAATAAGGCGACATGAGAGACATCACGGAGTACCGAGGCCTCTGCTCGTTGAACAATTCCTGCAACATAAGCAGAGTCGGTAATTACATTGAGAGGAATAGACCATTTCCGAAAGACACGAACCACAGCCGACAATTCTGTTATTTGAGGAGAGCCCTGTACAGTTTCTACATCAGAGTCCCAACGTCCAGACTTATCATCCCACCAAAGAATGACAGACTTGTGGGTTTTTCCTGATCCATCTGTAAAAACAGTAAAGGCCTGCAGAGGCTGATCACTTCTTTTTGGCATCGGCAATAGGTGGAAATCAGCGTGTAACAGTTTATGAGAAGGTGGATGCGAGGTAAGTTGACCTGCATAGTTGACTAAAGCTGTCCCCAAAGCATCCGATTGTTGCAATAACCATTGCAAATAAACTGCTGTTACTGGTAAGCAAATAAGGGTAAAATCTGACCCTGCCAAAGTTAACAGTCTCTGTCGAGCCTTGATAACAAGGGATGCAAACATTTCATGCTGTGTCGAAATAGTTTTTGTAGCTTGGTTGGGTAGAAAAATCCACTCAATAATTAACAAAGGGTCCGGTTTCTGGTTGTCCCACTGAAAGATTAACGCATGAGGTTGCTGCACAGGGTTTAGAATGATGAGTTGAAAAGGCAACTCAGGTGCATACCGCTGCGCTTGTCTGCTGGTAATTGCTGTGGCAACCTTTTGTAACGCATCCATAGCTGCACTGTCAAGGCTTCGTGGAGCGCACAAGTTTGTGTCCCCTTTAAGCAGTTGGAACAATGGATTCAAATCTGCATTTGTAATACCAAGTAAAGGCCGCACCCAGTTAATTGTTCCCAACAGCTTCTGTATATCGTGTAAATTTTTTACATTAGCTCGTATCTGCAAAGGCTGGGGAACAACAGTCTGGGCCCTAATACGCCATCCTAAATATTTCCAAGGTGGTAACTTTTGTACCTTTTCTGGCGCGACACAGAGGTCCGCTGATTTTACAGCAGCCATGACAAGGGCTACGGCTTCCTCCATGATTTCCTGGCGCTGAGCGGCCACTAGAATGTCATCCATATAATGATACATTAATACTTCAGGCATTACAGTTCTAACGGGGCTAAGCACTCTTGCTACAAACCATTGACATATTGTGGGACTATTTTTCATTCCTTGTGGCAGCACAACCCAGTGGTATCTCTGTAAAGGAGCTTGCATATTGATGCTAGGGACTGAAAAGGCAAATTTAGGGGCATCGTCTGGATGCAGTGGGATATTAAAAAAACAATCTTTTAGATCAATGACAGTTAAATGCCAATCACGAGGAATCATGGTTGGTGATGGTAGCCCGGGTTGTAGGGCTCCCATGTCCTCCATAGCATCATTAATTTTTCTCAAGTCATGGAGCAAGCGCCACTTGCCAGTCTGTTTTCGGATAACAAAAATTGGCGAATTCCAAGGACTCGTAGAGGGAACAATATGTCCCTCAGAGAGCTGCTCTGCAACTAATTCTTGGAGGGCGTGAAGTTTTTCTATAGGTAGGGGGCATTGATCGACCCAAACAGGAGAATCAGTTTTCCAAGTTAATTTTAGGGTTTCACGCCCTGCAATGGCCCCACCTAAAAAGGCTTTTGGGTAGTTTGAATAAACATTCCCCATTGAGATAACACGTCGCGTCCCCATAAAACCATAGGGACAGGCAAAACAAATGGTTTAACAGAAGCTGTTTGACCATTCGAATCCTGAATCTGAATCAAATCAGAGCTTTGTCGGCTAGTTCCATAGCCCCCTATCCCAGCCAGCGCCTGAGAAACATTTGCTAGTGGCCATTGTGGAGGCCACTTAGCTTGGGAAATAACTGTAACATCTGCCCCTGTATCAATGATTCCACTTAACACCACTCGGTGATCCCCGCGAACTAAAGCACAGCGGCACACGGGGCGCTTTTGGGTGATAGATTGGACCCATAAAATCTCAGGCACTCCTGTAGAGCCAAAAGCTCCCTGTCTTTGTTTCGGCTGGCCATCAGACCGGGGGCTAGTTACTTTAGGGATTAAGATCAGTTGTGCTATTTTACTATCTTTTGGTATGGTACAAGGTGGAAACGGAGTCCAAGCCATGATTTTAATTTCCAATTCACTATCAGAACTCCTGGCAACACAAAAAGACCCGACAGGGTAGCAGACGACCTTCCTATTAATAATGCTTGGGTCTGTGGTGGTAAAGGGCCAGTAACTTCAGTAGACAACAGGTGAACAGAGGAATCAAGTAAAGTTACTGTGTGGGAGGTTGCCAGGTCCAAGCCGGCGCTCCCTGGGGTTGCTGGGCAGAGGTCAGAAACCCTCCGGTCTCCTGCTCTCTCCCCTGCATATGAAGGGGCGCCGGAGCTGGTCGCGGAATTTGTGTCTGCACGCGCCGCGAGTTCGCGTTCAGCTGCCGGTTTCCCGATATGGGACGCCCATTCACATCAAACTTAGATTTACACTGATTAGCAAAATGCCTACCCTTTTGACACTTAGGGCAAACATTAGGCACTGAGGGTTTCTTTCCACTGCCGTTATTACGACAATCCCTTTTGATATGCCCTGGTTGTCCACAACCAAAACAGTTTCGTTTTTCACCTCCCCCAGGTCCCTGCATAGCTGCAAAAGCGGCGGCCATAGCCTCATATTTATGGTCCACCGTGCCAATCCTGTTACAAGCCTCTATCATTTCAATTATCGTGGGGTTCTGATTTGGGAGCGATTTTAAAAGTTTTTTGCAACCAGCGTTAGCATTTTCTACCGCTAATTTCAGCAATAGGATCTCCCGAGCTTCGGCATTATCTATTTGCCGATCTAGAGCCTGTTTCAACCTATCAATAAATTGCATGTATGGCTCTCGGGATTCTTGAGTAATGTTAGTAAAGACCTTTTGAGGTTTCTCAGAGTCAGGGATTTTCATTAAGGCCCTTTTCGCTCTCTCTCGAATTGCTTCTAAGGCATCTCGGGGAATATCTCTTGCCTGAGCGGCCGGGTCTGCGTGTTGCCCTGTCCCAGTAAGGTGTTCCATAGTCAAAGCGGCTAAAGCAGCATTAGCATTTCCCACATATTCCCCTAATAGGGTTTGTAATGCCGTTCTCCATTGAGATTCCCACATAGTATATTGTGTTGGAGTTAACAGCAACCGTACAAGAGATTTCAAGTCATGCGGGGTCATAACATACGTATCAAACACAGAGGACAGCAAGCTTACAAAATAAGGAGAAGAGAGCCCATGCTCCGTAATCGTACGGCGCAGTTCCTTTATGACCGAGAAAGATAAGGGTTCCCATTGAGCTGCTCCCCCTCTTCCCTGATAGACTACAGGAGCCACTATAGTCTGAGCTATTTCTAATTCCCCCTCTTTCAGTGCTTGGCGCTTGATTTCTCCCCAAACGTCATGAGGATCGGGGGGAAAAAGATCAGGCTCCTTTTCAGGGTCTATGGGTCCGGGGTCAAAAGGGTCATCCTCAGGTGGGCAACCCACAGCACAGGCAACTGGTGGTGAGGAGACTTGCGGAATCGGCACAGCTACAGACTGCGAAGCTGGTGGTGCAGAGGGCGTGGGGGGCTTTTCCTTTTCTTGACTCTGTGCTTTTATCGTTTCATAAATTAGCCTCCATCGTGGGAGCATCCGCTGAGCCTCCTCGTTTCCAGAGGTGGCTGCATCCCAAAGTTTCACTCCCACGTCATCCCAAGCGTCTTGGGTAAAGATCGAGGAGGCCGTAATAGTAGGAATTTTTACCTGGACCCACTTTAGAATTAGCTTAAGGTCCTGGCCTGAAATAGTCTTTTTGCCATGCTTTTCAAGCAGGGCTTTCATCAAGTCATATACGTCTCTTTCTGGGGGGCTCATCTGATTCCCCATTTCCCAGTTTCCCGCAGCTCACCTCTCGTTCCAGACGGGGGTGATTGGCCGGCCTCTCCCGCTTCGTTTCAGCAGCTCCTCCAGTTCTGCAGGACTCGCAGCCGGCACCGTAAAGGCGTTGATCTGTCTCCGACAGCGTCTTCACATGAATCACGTCGGGGTCACCATTTGCCGCGATTGAGAGACGGGGACGCAACTTGATGCAAGCAAAGTGTCCACCTTTATTGTACACGTTCGAGACATTTATACTTTTTACTATCAACGCGTAAGAAAATGATTGGTTACTAAAATAATCTTCTCATACATATTGCAAAAACTGAGCTCCTTATAGGTTGATTTAATTAGCTGATTCTTAACAAAAAGATCATTAATCTATAAGACAAGACAAGCCTCAAGGTTTGTTTCTCAAGGTCATAACATCCTGTATTGAGCAGGCTGTTCTTGTTCCGCCATCGCAGCTCCCTTGTTCTCTTGCCAAATCCCCGCTTCACTACACGTACTTCTTCATATCTATAATTTTCCACTGTCCTTCGGCATTCCTTCCTTATCTTATCCTGTAGGCCTAAAAAGACTCAAATCCCACTCAGTCATTAACACAGCACTATCCACAGCCTGGGGTTTTTTGCTCTTCTCCGTGTCCTGGTTTTGGCTAGGATAGAGTTAACTTTGATGAGGAAGTAGGAAGGGGCACAGCATGGGCAGCTGACCTGGGCTGGCCAAGGGGTATTCGATACCATACTGACATCATGCCCAGTACCTAGAGGCAGGGAGCTAGTCGGGGGCGGGGCTTCGGGAGCACAGGCGGGGCTACCGGTCGGAGGGGGAGTCGCGTCGGGTCCCGGGTGGTGAGCAGCCGCGGCACGCGCCATTCCTTTTGTATATTCCCCTCGTTTACTGTTAAAACTGTTCCTTTTTTCCCCCTGAACCTGTTCATTCTTATTGTTGTTCTATTAAACCGCTCTTATTTCAACCTACGCGGGTTTTTCCCCTTTTTCTCTGATTCCCCTTCCCACTCCACCGGGAGAGGAGGAGTGAGCGAGCACCCTCGTGGCTCTTTGTTCCCGGCTGGGCAAAACCACGACATCCGTCGTCACCCCAACAACGACTTCCCTGTGACGCAGGTCGGCCCGCCGAGACCTTGGAAACCCAGGCCTGCTGAAGTCCCTGGGTCTGTTGCCCCTCCAGACTGTAACCCCGACAACGACTTCCTTCTGATGCAGACAGCCCCCGCCCTCATTCCGCAAACCCAGGCCCGATACAGGCCTGGGGACCGTTACCCCTCTCCGCCGTCACCCCGACAACGGATTCATTGTGACACAGGCCGCCCCTGACCAAACCTTGCAAACCCAGGCCCCCTGTGGGCCCGTGGATTGTTGCCCCCCTTCGCTGTCACAACGACAACACCTTCATTGTGACGCAGGCCAACCCCACCCAAACCTTGCAAACCCATGCCTGCTGCAAGCCCTGGGTCTGTTGCCCCTCTCCGCCGTCACCTCGAAAACAGATTAATTGTGAGGCAGGTCGCCCCAGCCAAAACCTTGCAAACCCAGGCCTGCTGCAGGCACAGGGTTTTTTGCCCCTCTCCGCCGTCACCCCGACAACTTCCCTGTAACGCAGGCCGCCCCTGCCCAAATTCCGCAAAAGCATGCCTGCTACGGGCCCGGGGTCCGTTGCCCCTCTCCTGCGTCACCCCGACAACGGGTTTATTGTGACACAGGACGCCCCTGACCAAATCTTGAAAACTCAGGCCTACTGAGGGCCCTGAGTTTTTTGCCCATCTCCGTCGTCACCCCGACAACGGGTTCATTGTGGCGCAGGCCGCCCCCACCCAAACCTTGGAAACCCAGGCCTGCTGCAAGCCCTGGGTCCGTTGCCCCTCTCCGCCATCACCCCGACAACGGCTTCCTTGTGACGCAGGCCGTTCCCCACCAACCCTGCACCCCGAGGGCCGCTCAGGGCCCGGCTGCTGCTATCCCGTCATGCCGACAATGTGTTCATTGTGACGCAGGCCGCCCCTGACCAAACCTTGAAAACCCAGGCCTGCTGCAGGCCCGGGGTTTTTTGCCCCTCTCTGCCGTCACCCCAAAAACAGCTTCCTTGTGACGCAGGCTGCCCCCATCAAAATTCTGCAAACCCAGGCCTGCTACGGGTCCAGGGTCCGTTGTCCCTCTCCGCCGTCACCCCGAAAACACGATCATTGTGACGCAGGCTGCCCCCGCCCAAACCTTGCAAAGCCAGAAATGCTGCCGGCCCTGGGTCTGTTGCCCCTTTTCGTCGTGACCTCGACATCGGCTTCTTTGTGATGCAGGCCGCCCCCTGCAAAATTTCGCAAACCCAGGCCTGCTACGGGCCCGGGGACCGTTGCCCCTCTCCTCTGTCACCCCAACAACGGCTTCCTTGTGACGCAGGCCGCCCTCGCAAAAACCCCGCAAACCCTGGCCTGCTGCGAGCCCTCGATCCATTTCCCCTCTCTGCCGTCACCCCGACAACGGGTTCATTGTGACGCAGGCCGCCCCCTCCCAAATTCCACAAACCCACGCCTGCTACGGGCCCTGGGTCCGTTGTCCCTCTTCTCTGTCACCCCGACAATGGGTTCATTGTGACGCAGGAAGCCCCCGCCCAAATCTTGCAAACCCAGGCCTCCTGCGGGCCCTGGGTCCCTTGCTCCTCTCCGACGTCACCCCGACAAAGGCTTGATTGTGACGCCGACCGCCCCCGCCCAAATTCCGCAAACCCAGGCCCGCTGCGAGCCTGGGGACCGTTGCCCCTCTACGCCGCCACCCCGACAACGGGTTCATTGTGACGCAGGCCGCCCCTGACCAAACCTTGAAAGCCCACGCCTACTGCGGGCCCTGAGTTTTTTGCCCATCTCCGTCGTCACCCCGGCAACGGGTTCATTGTGGCGCAGGCCGCCCCCGCACAAACCTTGCCAATCCACAACTGCTGCGGACCCTGGGTCCATTGCTCCTCTCCGCCGTCACCCCGACAACGGCTTCCCTGTGACGCAGGCCGCCCCCGACCAAACCTTGCAAACCCAGGCCTGCTGCGGACCCTGGGTCTCTTGCCCCTCTCTGTCGTCACCGCGACAACGACTTGCCTGTGATGCAGGCCGCCCCAGCCCAAATTCCGCAAATCCACGCCCGCTGCGAGCCTTGGGACCGTTGCCCCTCTCCGCCATCACCCCAACAACGGGTTCATTGTGACTCAGGCCGCCTCGGCCAAAACCTTGCAAACCCAAGCCTGCTGCAGGCCCTGGGTCTGTTGCCCCGCTCCGCCGTCAAACCAAAAACGAGTTCATTGTGACGCACGCCGCCACTGCCCAAACCTTGCAAACCCACACGTACTGCGGGCCCGGGGTCCCTTGCAGCTCTCCGCTGTAATTCCGACAACTGGTTCATTGTGACACAGGCCGTCCCAGCGCAAACCTTGCAAACCCACGCCTGCTACGGGCCCGGGGTCCATTGCCCCTCTTCTCTGTCACCCCGACAATGGGTTCATTGTGACGCAGGCCGCCCCTGACCAAACCTTGAAAGCCCACGCCTACTGCGGGCCCTGAGTTTTTTGCCCATCTCCATCGTCACCCCAACAACGGGTTCATTGTGGCGCAGGCCGCCCCCGCACAAACCTTGCCAATCCACACATGCTGCGGACCCTGGGTCCGTTGCCCCTTTCCGTCGTCACCCCGACAACAGCTTCCCTGTGACGCAGGCCGGCCCCGACAAAATTCCGCAAACCCACGCCCACTGCGGGCCTTGGGTCTGTTGCCTCTCTCCGCTGTAACCCTGACAACGGCTTCCTTGTGACGCAGGTCGCCTCCATCCAAATTCCGCAAACCCAGGCCTGCTACGGGCCCTGGATCCATTGTCCCTCTACGCCGTCCCCCTGACAACAGGTTCATTGTGACGCAAGCCGCCCCCACCCAAACCTTGCAAAACCAGGCCTGCTGCGGGCCCTGGGACCGTTGTTCCTCTCCTCCGTCACCCCGACAATGGCTTCCTTGTGACGCAGGCCGCCCCCGCCCAAACCTTGCAAACCCAGTCTTGCTGCGGACCCTGGGTCCGTTGCCCCTCTCCGCCGTCACCCCAACAATGGCTTCATTGTGACGCACGCCAACCCCGCCAAAACCTTGCAAATCCAGGCCTCCTGCTGGCCCTGGGTCTGTTGAACCTCTCCGCTGTCATCCTGACAACGACTTCCTTGTGACGCAAGCAGCCCCCGCTCTCATTCCGCAAACCCAGGCCCGATACAGGCCTGGGGACTGTTACCCCTCTCTGCCGTCACACTGACAATGGCTTCCTTGTTTCACAGGCCGCCCCCGCCCAAACCCAGCAAACCCAGGCCTGCTGGGGGCCCTGGGTCTGCTGCCCCTCTCCGCTTTCACCCCGACAATGACTTCCCTGTGAGGCAGGCCGCCCCCGCCCAAATTCCGCAAACCCAGGCCTGCTGCGGGCCCTGGGTCTGTTTCCCCTCTCCGCTGTCACCCCGACAACGGCTTCCTTGTGACGCAGGCCGCCTCCGCCCAAATTCCACAAAACCAGGCCGGTTGCTGGCCCCGGGTCCGTTGCCCCTCTCCACCGTCACCCCGAAAACGGTTTCATTGTGACGCTGGCAGCCCCAGCCCAAACCTTTAAAACCCAGGCCTACTGCGGGCCCTGGGTCTTTTGCCCCTCTCCGCTGTCACCCCGACAATGACTTCCTTGTGACGCAGGTCGTCCCCGCCCATATTACACAAACCTAGGCCTACTACAGGCCCAGGGTCCGTTGCCCCTCTCCGCCGTCACCCCGACAACGGCTTCCTTGTGACGCCGGCCACCCTTGCTCAAATTTCGCAAACCCAGGCCTGCTACGGGCCCGGGGTCTGTTGCCCCTCTCCGCCGTCAGCCCGACAACAGCTTCCTTGTGACGCAGGCCGTCCCTGCCCAAACCTTGCAAAACCAGGCCTGATTCGGGCCCGGGGTCCGTTGCCCCACTCCGTCATCACACCGACAACGGCTTCCATGTGTAGCAGGCTTCCCCCGGCCAAATTCCGCAATCCCAGGCCTGCTACAGGCCCCGGGTCCGTTGCCCCTCTCCTCCGCCACCCTGACAACGGGTTCATTGTGACGCAGGCCGCCCCCGCCGAAATTTCGCAAACCCAGGCCTGCTAGGGGCCTTGGGTCCGTTGCCCCTCTCCTCCGTCACCCCGACAACAGATTCATTGTAACGCAGGCCGCCCCCGCCCAAACCTTGAAAACCCACGCCTGCTGCGGGCCCTGGTTCCGTTCCCCCTCTCCGCCGTCACCCCGACAACGCCTTCTTTGTGACGCAGGTCGCCCCCGTCCAAATTCCGCAAACCCAGGCCTGCTCCGGGCCCGTGGTACTTTGCCCCTCTCCACCGTCACGCCAACAACGGCTTCCTTGTGACTCAGGCCCTACCCCACCCCCATTCCGCAAACCCAGGCCCGCTGCGAGCCCCTTGTCAGTTTCCCCTCTCGGCCGTCACCCCGACAATGGTTTCCTTGTGACGCAGGCCACCCCCGCCCAAATTCAGAAAACCCAGGCCTGCTACGGGTCCGGTGTCCGTTGCCACTCTCCTCCGTCACCCCGACAACGGGCTCATTGTGATGCAGGCCGACCCCGCCCAAATTCGGCAAACGCAAGCCTGCTGCCGGCCCTGGGTCCGTTGCCCCTATCCGTCGTCACCCTGACAACGGGTTCATTGTGATGCAGGCTGTCCCCGCCCAAACCTTGCAAACCCAAGCCTCCTGCAGTCCCGGTGTTTTTTGCCCCTCTCCACCGTCACCGCGACAACGACTTCCCTGTAATGAAGGCAGCCTCTGCCAAAATTCCACAAACCCAGGCCCGCTGCGAGCCTGGGGACCGTTGCCCCTCTCCGCCGTCACCCCGACAACGGGTTCATTGTGACACAGGCCGCCCTCGCCCGAACCTTACAAACCCAGGCCTGCTGTGGACCCGAGATTTTTTTCCCCTCTCCATCATCACCCCAACAACGGGTTCATTGTTATGCAGGTCGCCCTCGCCCAAACCTTGCAAACTCAGGCCTGCTGTGGGCCCGGAGTCCGTTGCCCCTCTCCGCTGTCACCCTTACAACAACTTCATTGTGACGCAGGCTGCCCCCACCCAAATTCCGCAAACCCAGGCCTGCTACGGGCCCAGGGTCCGTTGCCCCTCTCCGCCATCACCCTGATAACGGCTTCATTGTGACGTAAGCCGCCCCCGCCCAAGCCTTGCAAACCCAGGCCTGCTGCGGGCCCTGGGTCCGTTGACCCTCTCTGCTGTCACCGCGACCACGGGTTCATTGTGACACAGGCTGCCCCCGCCCAAAGCTTGCAAACCCAGGCCTGCTGCGGGCCCTGGGTTCATTGTTCCACTCTGCTGTCACCACGACAATGGCTTCATTGTGACGCAGGCCGCACCCGCCTAAATTCCACAAACCCAGGCCTGCTATGGGCCCAAGTTCCATTGTCCCTCTCCTCTGTCACCCCGACAACGGCTTCATTGTGACGCAGGCCACCCCTGCCCAAACTTCGAAAACCCAGGTCTGCTGCGGGCCCTGGGACCTTTACACCTCTCCACCGTAACCGCGACAACAGGTTCATTGCGACGCAGACCCCCCCCCGCCCAAACCTTTCAAACTCACGCCTGCTGCGGGCCCTGGATCTGTTGCACCTCTCCGCCGTCACCCCGACAACGGCTTCCTTGTGATGCAGGCTGCCCCAGCCCAAATTCCACTAACCCAGGCCTGCTACAGGCCCAGGGTTTGTTGCCCCTCTCCTCCGTCACCCGACAACGGGTTCATTCTATCACAGGCCGTCCCCATCATAACCTTGCAAGCTCAGGCCTGTTGCAGGCCCGGGGTTTTTTTCCCCTCTCCGCCGTGACCCCGACAGCAGGTTCATTGTGACTCAGGCAGTCCCCGCCCAAACCTTACAAACCCAGGCTTGCTACGGGCTTTGGGTCAATTACCCCTCTCCGCCGTCACCCCGACAACGGGTTCATTGTGATGCAGGTCGCTCCCGCCCATACCTTGCAAACCCAGGCCTGCTGCGGGCCCTGGGTTTTTTTCCCCTCGCTGTCATCATGACAACAATGGCTTCATTATAACGCACGCCGCCCATAACCCAACCTTGCAAACCCACGCCTTCTGCGGGCCCTAGGTCCGTTGCCCCTCTCCGCCGTCACCCCAACAAAGGCTTCCTTGTGACGCAGGCTGCCCCCACCCAAATTCCTCAAACCCTGGCCTGCTGCGGGCCCGGGGTCCGTTGCCCCTCTCCGTCGTGACCCTGACAACAGGTTCATTATGACACAGGACGTCCCCTCCTAAACCTTGCAAACCCAGGCCTGCTACTGGCCGTTGGTCCGTTGCCCCTCTCCGCCGTCACCCCGACAACAGGTTAATTGTGATGCAGGCAGCCTCCGCCCAAACCTTGCAAACCCAAAACTGCTGCGGGCCCGGTGTTTTTTGCCCCTCTCCGCCGTCACCTCGACAACGACTTCCCTGTGACGCAGGCCGCCTCTGCCCAAATTCAAACAACCCAGGCCCGCTGTGAGCCTGGGGACCGTTGCCCCTCTCCTCCGTCACCCCAACAACAGGTTCATTGTGATGCAGGCCGACCCCGCCATAACCTTGCAAACCCAGGCCTGCTACGGGCCTGGGGTCCGTTGCACCTCTGCACCGTAACCCCGACAACGGGTTCATTGTGACGCACGCCGCCCCCGCCCAAAGCTTGCAAACCCAGGCCTGCTAAGGGCCCTGGGTCCGTTGCCCCTCTCCGCCGTCACCCCGACAACGGCTTCCTGGTGATGGAGGCCGTCCCCGCCCAAATTCCGCAATGCCAGGCCTGCTGCGGGCCCTGGGTCCGTTGTCCCTTTTCGCCGTCACCCCGACAACGGGTTCATTGTGACGCAGGCCGCCCCGCCCAAATCTTTAAAACCCAGGCCTTCTGCGGGCCCTGTGTCAGTAGCCCCTCTCCGCCGTGACCCCGACTACCGGTTCATTGTGACGAAGACTGCCCCTGCCCAAACCTTGTAAACCTACGCCTGCTGCATGACCTGGTTCCGTTGCCACTCTACGCCGTCACTCCGAAAACGGCTTCCTTGTGATGCAGGCCGCCCCCAGCCAACATTTTGCAAACCCAGGCCTGCTACGGGCCTGGGATCCGTTCCCCCTCTCCGTCGTCACCCCGACAACAGGTTCATTGTGACGCAGGCCGCTCCCGCCCAAGCCATGCAAACCCAGGCCTGCTACAGGCCCTGGGTCTGTTACCACTCTCCCCTGTCACCCCGACAACGGCTTCCTTGTGACGCAGCCCGCCCCCGCCCAAATTCCGCAAAACCAGGCCCGCTGCGAGCCTGGCGACCGTTGCCCCTCTACGCCGTCACCCCGACAACGACTTCCCTGTGACGCAGGCCGCCTCTGCCCAAATTCAAACAACCCAGGCCCGCTGTGAGCCTGGGGACCGTTGCCCCTCTCCTCCGTCACCCCAACAACGGCTTCCTTGTGACGCAGGCCGCCCTCCGCCAAATTCCACTAAACCAGGCCTGCTACGGGCCTTGGGTCCGTTGCACCTCTGCGCCGTAACCCTGACAACAGGTTCATTGTGACGCAGGCAGCCCCCGCCCTAACCTTGCAAACCCAGGCCCGCTGTGGGTCCGGGGTTTTTTGCCCCACTCCGCGGTCACCCCGACAACGACTTCCTTGTGACGCAAGCAGCCCCCACCCAAATTCCACAAATTCGGGCCTGCTACGGGCCCCGGGTCCATTGCCCCTCTCCTCCGTCACCCATACAACGGGTTCATTGTGACGCAGGCCGCCCCCGCCTAAACCTTGCAATCCCACGGCTGCTGCAGGCCGTGGGTTCATTGCCCCTCTCCCCCGTCACCCCAACAACGGCTTCCTTGTAATGCAGGCCGCCCCCGCCTAAATTGCCCCTCACCGCCGTCACTACGACAACGGGTTCATTGTGACACAGGCCGCCCCCGCCCAAACCTTGCAAAGCCAGGCCTGCTGCAGACCCGGGGTTTTTTCCCTCTCCGTCATCACCACAACAACGGGTTCATTGTGATGCACGCCGCCCTGGCCCAAACCTTGCAAACCCAGGCCTGCTGTGGGCCCGGGGTCCGTTGCCCCTCTCCTGCGTCACCCCGACAACAACTTCCCTGTGATGCAGGCCGCCCCCGCCCAAACCTTGCAAACCCATGTCTGCTGCGGGCCCTGGGTACATGACCCCTCTCCACCGTCACTCCAACAACGGCTTCCTTGTGACGCAGGCCGTCCCAACCCAAATTCCGCAAACCAACGCCTACTACGGGCCCGGGGTCTGTTGCCCCTCTCTTCTGTCACCCCGACAACGTGTTCATTGTGACGCAGGCCGCCCCCGCCCAAACCTTGCCATTCCACGGCTGCTGTGGGCCCTATGTCCGTTGCCCCTCTCCGACGTCACCCCGACAACGGGTTCATTGTGACACGGGCCGTCCTTGCCCAAACCTTGAAAACCGAGGCCTACTGCGGGCCCGGGGTTTTTTGCTCCTCTCTGCTGTCACCCCGACAACAGGTTCTTTGGGACTCAGGCCCCCCCCGCCCAAACCTTGCAAACCCAGGCCTGCTGCGGGCCCTGGGTTTTTTGCCTGTCTCCGCCCTCACCCCAACAACGGGTTGTGACGCAGGCCGCCCCCGCCCATACCTTGCAAAGCCACGCCTGCTGCGGGCCCTGGATCCGTTGCCCCTCTCCGCCGTTCACCCCGACAACGGCTTCCTTGTGACGCAGGCCGTTCCCCGCCAACCCTACACCCCGAGGACCGCTCAGGGCCCGGCTGCTGCGATCCCGTCTCCGCCATCATGCCGACAACGTGTTCATTGTGACGAAGGTCGTCCCTCCGCTCACGCTGCATTTCGTGGCCTACTGCGATCCTAGTTCCCGTTACCCCGTCTCCACCCTCATGCCCTCAACAGGTACATTGTGATGCAGGTTGCCCCCGCCCAAAGCCCGCACCCCGTGGTCAGCAGCGAGCCTGGCCGCCGTTACCCCATTTGCACTGTCACACTGGCAACAGCTCCATTGTGACACAGGTTACCCCTATGAGCACAGCCGCCGTTCTTTGTCTCCGCACCTCCCCCCATCCCCCTGTCAACCCCACATACTATTCACTGTGATACAGGCTGTTCCCCGCCCCAACCCTGCACCCTGTGATTTGCTGCAAGCCCGACCACCATTAATCCCTCTCCACCGTCACCCCGACAACAGCTTCATTGTGACGCAGGCCGCCCCTGACCAAACCTTGAAAACCCAGGTCTGCTGCGGGCCCGGGATTTTTTGCCCCTCTCCGCCGTCATCCCAAAAACGGCTTCCTTGTGACGCAGGCCGCCCCCGCCAAAATTCTGCAAACCCTGGCCCGCTGCGGGCCCGGGGACCGTTGTCCCTCTCCGTCGTCAACCCGACAACGGGTTCATTATGACACAGGCCGCCCTCGCCCAAACCTTGCAAACCCAGGCCCGCTAAAGGCCTGAGGACCGTTACCCCTCTCCGCCGTCACCCCGACAACGGGTTCATTGTTAAACAGACCGCCCCTGACCAAACCTTGCAAACCCAGGCCTCCTGCGGGCCCTGGATCCGTTGCCCCTCTCTTCCGTCACCCCGGCAACAGCTTCCTTGTGACGCAGACCGCCCCCTCCCAAACCTTGAAAACCCAGGCCTGCTGGGGGCTCTGATTCCGTTGCTCCTCTCCGCTGCCACCCCGACAATGGCTTCCTTGTGATGTAGGCCGCCCCCAACCAAACCCTGCAAACCCAGGCCCGCTGCAGGCCCAGGGTCCGTTATCCCTCTCCGCCGTCACCCCGACAACGCCTTCCTTGTGACGCAGGACGCCCTCGCTCAAATTCCGAAAACCCAGGTCTGCTACGGGCCCGGGTTCCGTTAACCCTCTCCGCCGTCACCCCGACAACGAGTTCATTGTGACGCAGGCCGGCCCCCTCCAAATCTTCCAAACCCAGGCCTGCTGCAGGCCCTTGGTCTGTTGCCCCTCTCCACTGTCACCCCGACAACGGCTTCCTTGTGACACAGACCGCCCCTGACAAAACCTTGAAAACCCAGGCCTGCTGCAGGCCTGGGGTCTGTTGCCCCTCTCCGCCATCAGCCCGACAACAGCTTCATTGTGATGCAGACCACCCCCGCCCAAACCTTGCAAAACCAGGTCTGCTGTGGGCCCTGGGTCCGTTGCCCCTCTCTGCCGTCACACCGACAACAGCTTCCTTGTGACACAGGTCTCCCCCCCCCAAATTCCGCAAACCCAGGCCTGAGCCGCCCCCCGCCGTATTTATTGTGTAGATAAAGAGATTTAAGGCGGGGGGGGGGGGGCCGCATTGCGGCCCTCAGGATGATGGCGGGGGGGGGGGCACCTATGTGTTAGCATTACTGTATATGGAAAGTTAGAAGTAGTTAGGCTAAGGTCTGTATCGAGGCCTAGTGAGCAGTGTGGGATGCTGATGTAACCTGCAAGGTTTGGGCAGGGGCAGCCTGCGTCACAATTAACCCGTTGTCGGGTTGACAGCGGAGAGGGGCAACGGACCCAGGGCGAGCAGTAGGCCTGTGTTTGCAAGGTTACGGCGGGGGCGGCCTGCGTCACCGGGAAGTCGGTGTTGGGGTGATGGAGGCGAGGGGCAATGGACCACGGGCCCGTAGCAGGCCTGGGTTTGCGCAATTTGGGCGAGGTCGACCACGGTCACAAGGAAGCCTCTGTTGGGCTGACGGCAGAGAGGGGCAACGGACCCAGGGCCCGCAGCAGGCCTGGGTTTGCAACGTTTGGGCGGGGGCGGCCTGAATCACAATGAACCTGTTGTCGGGGTAACGGCGGAGAGGGGCAATGGTCCCCATGCTCGCAGCAGGCCTGGGTTTGCGGAATTTGGGCGGGGGCGGCCTGCGTCACAGAAAAGTTGTTGTCGAGGTGACGGCGGAGAGGGGCAACGGACCCGGGGCCTGTAGCAGGCCTGGGTTTGAGGAATTTTGGCGGGGGCGACCTACGTCACAAGGAAGTGATGGCGGAGAGGGACAACTGACCCAGGGCCCATAGCAAGTGTGGCTTTGCAAGGTTTGTGCGGGGCAGCCTGCGTCACAATGAACCCGTTGTCGGGGCGACGCGGAGAGGGGCAAAAAACCCCGGGCCCCAGCGGGCCTGGGTTTGCAAGGTTTGGGTGGGGGTGGCCTGCGTCACAATGAACCTGTTGTTGGGGTTACGGCGCAGAGGTGCAACGGACCCTGGGCCCTTAGCAGGCCTGGGTTTGCGGAATTTGGGCGGGGGCGGCCTTCGTCACAAGGAAGCCGTTGTCGGGGTGACGGCAGAGAGGGGCAACGTACCCAAGACTCGCAGCAGGCGTGACTTTGCAAGTTCTGGGCGGGGGCGGCTTGAGTCACAATGAACCCGTTGTCGGGGTGACGGTGGAGAGGGGTACGGGTACCCAGACCTGTAGCAGGCCTGGGTTTGCGGAATTTAAGTGGGGGCGGCCTGCGTCCCAAGGAAGTCGTTGTCGGGGTGACAGCGGAGAGGGGCAACAGACCCAAGGCCTGCAGCAGGCCTGGGTTTGCAAGGTTTGGGCGGGATCGGCCTGCGTCACAATGAAGACGTTGTCGGGGTGACGGCGGAGAGGGGCAACGGTCCCTGGGCCCGCAGCAGGCCTGGGTTTGTGAAATTTGGGCGGGGGCAGCCTGCGTCACAATGAACCTGTTGTCGGGGTGACGACAAAGATGGGCAACGGACCCAAGGCCAGTAGCAGGCCTGGGTTTGCGGGGTTTGGTCTGGGGCGGCCTACGTCCCAAGGAAACCGTTGTTGGGGTGACGGCAGAGAGGGGCAAAGGACCCAGGGCCCGCAGCAGGCCTGGGTTTACAAGGTTTGGGGCTGGTGCTTCCTCTTGTTAGCATTACTGTATATGGAAAGTTAGAAGTAGTTAGGCTAAGGTCTGTATCAAGGCCTAGTGAGCAGTGTGGGATGCTGATGTAACCTAGCAGTCTAGGGAACTAGTGGGGCATGCTGAGCTTGTGCATTCTTGCTTAAACAAAGCAAAGAGATTAGTGAAGAATGCTGAACCTGAATCTTGTTTTTCTCAAAGAAATCGCTATCTCGAATGTTTACCTGTTTGTTATCTATGGAAATTTCTGGCTGTGGATTCAGATAAGCATAGTCTCAAGTAACTACATGAAAGAGCACAACATAATCCTAAAGTCTAAGAAAACTGGTAAACATCACGGGGACCTGATGAAGTGATCATTTGTGGAAAGTATATAAACTCTGTGAAATTTTCTGTTAGTGGGGGCTCTGACTTTGGACACTAGTCCTCAGGTCCCTAGGGCCCTCAATAAAGCACTGCACGAAACGACCTCGGTTGTTTTGTGTTTTCCTTCGGGAACGGGCAGCAGTTTTCTGGCGACCGCGGCAGGACTCCGAAGGTGGCTGGGGCGGTTCATGTGCTGATTTACTCCACATCGGCACTGAGAGATTCTCGGGGAGTCATCGGTTCGTGCCCGACCCCCGCACCTGGCGGACGACTGCTATAAGGTAAGCCCATAGGTGCTTTATTTTCTGGTATGGGTGCCTGCTCATAAGACGAGGCGGCGATCCTCGCTGAGTTGGGCTAAGACGTCTTGGTGGATGCCCAGGCGCCGGCTGTAAGACGCGGCGAAAGCTGCGCAGGTCCGGCACTTGCCCCTCGCGGCGTCGAGAAGTGGCAAGTTGGTTTGGTTCTGGTTATTGGTTTTGTGGTTTTTGTTTGTATCGTTACAGTGTTTGTGTTTGCTGTTATTTTGTCTGCTGTTATTTTGTTTCGTGAATACTTGAAATGATGCCGCTTAAAACTTTTAAGCCGTTAGTTCAGTCTAATAGTAAAATCCCAGGAAACACCCCATTAGGATGTTTGCTGGGTAGATGGAGGAGTGCTGGATTTTATCAGGATTTGAATAAGGGTAAAACGATAAACTATTGTAATCATTGGTGGCCTTTATATGAGTCAGAAGGGGGACCTGCGTGGCCCCTAAACGGTACTGTCGATCCAGGTGTTATTTCGCCTTTGATGCAGTATTTACGGGACAATGAGAAATGGGATGAGATCCCGTATTTGGATTTGTTTTATTATTTAGGGCGAAAACTGGATTGGCAGAAGGAATGTGGTATTTTAGTTTTGGAAACAAAGGAATTAGGGTGTAGTGAATGTAAGAAGAAATCTATGTGTGTTAAGTGTTTAGCTGCCTCCTCTGGTCCAGAGGAAGATTTATCGTTATTAGTTGCTCATAGTGGACAGGGTCCCTCTGCTCCACACTATGTTCCACCTCAGATGGAACAGGATAGTGAGGACGATGATAATGAGGAGGAAGAAGAGGATGAAGATGAGGACACCAGGAACTTGGATAAAATGTTAGAAGTTGCGTGGAAGGTTTATAATCGTAGGGGAAAAAGAATCAGCTAAGCGGCAACAAGCAGGTATACTGGCTGTAATTCAACAATCAGGAGGACAAAGGGGCCGAGGTCGTGGTAGGGGAGGCTCTGCCCAAGGAAGAGGTGGTTATGGTCGGGGAAGAGGGGGATTTCGAATGGGAAACCTTAACCAAGGAAAGCTAGGTTCTAATCAGTGTGCTTTTTGTCAATAGATAGGACATTGGAAAAATGAATGTCCTGTGAAAAATGGAATGGGGGGTGGCGCCGGGACAATGGGTAGTTATCCTATGCCTGAGGCAGATGTCGCCCAAGCCCTGGTTTTGGGGAATTACCAAAATCAGAGCTGACTAGAGCAAGGGTTAAAGGTAAGGTTAGAAATAAATGGTAAAGAACAGGAATTCACAGTTGATACTTATTCAGTTCTCAACAAAAGACTGGGACCAATAAGTGATACCACCGTACAGGTGGTAGGGGCTATGGGTCAGCTGGAAGAAAGACCATTTTTGCAGCCTCTAAATTTGAAATTTGGGGGAAAGGAATTGGATCATCAATTTTTTTTATATGCCCAATTGTCCCAAGCCCCTGTTTGGAAGGGATTTATTGTCTTTGTTAAACATGAAAATAATATTTCAAAATGGGAGAGTAAAATTGGAGATTCCAAATGAAGACATTGGGAAAATTTTTGTAAGAAAGGAAATAGAACCTACTCCCATTCCAGAAGAAATAGATCAGGCAGTTGTACCCTGGGTATGGGAAACAGGGACCCCAGGAAAGTCAAAAGCTGCCCAGCCTGTTGTTGTAGAACTAAAGGAAGGAGCCCAGCCGGTTAGGGTTAGACAATATCCAATTAAGTTGGAGGCTAGGAAAGGAGTGGCTCCACTGATAACTCAATTTGTGATTCAAGGAATTTTACAGGAATGTGAATCTAACACTCCTATTTTTCCTGTAAGTAAGCCTAATGGTAAATATAGGCTAGTGCAAGATTTAAGGGCCAAAAATGAAATTGTAAAGGACATTCACCCAGTGGTTGCTAACCCTTATACTCTGTTAACATCTGTGTCGGAAAGGTTTAAATGGTTTACAGTAATTGATTTGAAAGATGCCTTCTTCTGCATCCCGCTGGCATTACCAAGTAGGAAGTATTTTGCATTTGAATGGGAAGATCCAAATTTAGGAAGGAAGAAACAACTGACATGGACACGGCTTCCGCAGGGTTTCAAAAACAGCCCCACTATTTTCGGAAATCAATTAGCCAAAGAGTTGGAGGAATGGAAGACCGAACAGGTAAGAGAATCTCCATTCTCTTATGTGATTTTGCAGTATGTGGATGATATTCTGTTGGCAACTGAGGAAAAGGAAGTTTGCCTGAAGCTTACAATTGCCTTACTGAATATGCTGGGACAAGCAGGATATCGAGTATCTAAGGAAAAGACCCAGCTCCTCAAAGAGAATGTTCTTTATTTGGGATGTGAATTGATGCAAGGTCAGAGACGACTGGGTACAAACAGAATTGAGGCAATATGTGCCATACCCCTTCCAAGGAATCATCAGGAACTGAGATCATTTTTAGGAATGGTTGGTTGGTGTAGACTGTGGATTCTAAATTTCGGATTGTTAGCCAAACCCTTGTATGAGGCTTTGAAGGAGCCCCAATTGGAATGGAGTCCACAAAGGAAAAGAGCCTTTCAGGAGCTAAAAGAAGCTCTGAAAGAAGCGCCTGCCTTAAGGTTGCCGGACTTAAATAAGGATTTTCAGCTTTATGTAAATGAAAGGCAGAATCTGGCTCTGGGAGTGTTGACCCAGAAAATAGGGTCATGGAAACGCCCAGTGGGATATTTTTCAAAACAACTGGACAATGTTAGTGCTGGTTGGCCGTCATGTTTGAGGATAGTTACGGCCACAGTGATCCTCATACAGGAAGCCCGAAAACTGACTTTGGGAAGGAAAATGGAGGTCTTTGTGCCCCATATGGTCTTGGCTGTCCTGGAACAAAAGGGGGGTCACTGGTTATCATCCAGCAGAATGTTACAATATCAAGCTATATTAAGAGAACAAGATGATGTGGAACTTAAGATAACTAACCATGTCAACCCAGCAGAATTTCTTCGCAGCAAACAGGAAGAAGGGGAGCTGGTTCATGATTGTGTAGAAACAATTGAACAGGTGTATGCGAGCCGAGCAGACCTAAAGGACACACCGTTAGAAGATTCAGATTGGGATCTCTTTACCGATGGATCCAGCTTTGTGGAAAATGGAACCAGGTATGCGGGATATGCGGTGGTCACAGCTGCACAAGTGATTGAAGCAAAGGCTTTAGCCCCTGGGACATCTGCTCAAAAGGCAGAGATAATTGGACTTACCGGGGCATTAATTTTGAGTACTGGAAAAAAGGTAAATGTATGGACTGACTCGAAATATGCCTTTGGAATTGTACATGTTCACGGTGCCTTGTGGAAGGAACGGGGACTGTTAAACTCACAAGGGACTATGATAAAACATAGATCGGAAGTTCTCGCCCTGTTGGATGCGGTACATAAACCAGAAAAGGCAGCAGTAATGCACATCAGGGGACATCGTAAAGAAGAAGGAAAGATATATTGAGGGAATGAACTAGCAGACATCACCGCTAAAGATGCTGCTCGACAGGTTTGGACTCAGATGGCTTTAATACCAACCAAGGTGAGCCCTGTTTCTCGTTGTATGATTCGGGGACCGAGCTATTCTGCCAATGATGAGAAATTGGCGACATATCTAAAGGCCCAGAAGAATATAATTGGATGGTATGTAACAACAATGGGACAAGTGGTGGTGCCCAAAAATGTTATGAAGTCCATATTAGAGACTGGACACAATAAATGCCATTGGGGAGCAGAGGTGTTGGTAAAACTTTTGAAAAAGGAATTAATTTCCAACCAAATGTTAACGCTGGCAAAAAGGGTGAATGCCATGTGCCCAGTTTGTTTAAAGAATAATCCTATTGTAAGGAAACAGGTGCAGTTGGGAAAATTACAAATAGGACCAGAGCCTGGAGATTATTGGCAGGTTGACTTTTCAGAACTTCCAAGGGCTCAGGGACTCAAATACCTGTTGGTGTATGTGTGCACCTTTCCGGGGTGGCCAGAAGCCTTCCCTTGTAGAACAAACCAAGCAAAGGAAGTGGTGAAAACATTGTTGAAAGAAATAATACCTAGATTTGGAGTACCACTGGGATTATCATCAGATAGAGGCCCACATTTTGTGGCAGGGATAGTTCAGGAGGTGGCTAGGACGTTAGACATTACCTGGAATTTACACACTCCATGGAGACCCCAGTCTAGTGGTCAAGTAGAAAGGATGAACCAAACATTGAAAAATCAGATCAAAAAGATATGTCAGGAGGCCAAACTTCAGTGGCCCCAAGCTTTGCCGTTAGCGTTACTTAGGATTAGGATAAAACCTAGGGAAAGGATAGGAGTAAGTCCGTACGAGATACTGTACAGCAAGCCTTATCATGCCACCGTGTTAAAAGGAGACCCGCATGTATTGGAAGACCAGGTGATTTTAACTATGTTATGTCGCTCAATAGAGTTCTCAACGCCTTACGGGTGCCCTTCAATGGAATCGGCCGCTCCCGCTGGAAAATCCAGTGCATGATATTCAACTGGGAGATCAGGTCTATGTGAAGAATTGGTTCACAGACCCACTGAGAGAGACATGGGACGGTCCCCATCAAGTGATCTTGACAACTTTCACAGCCATAAAGGTAGCGGGAATCGACGCTTGGATCCACTACACTCGAGTCAAGAAGGTTCCAACCGAATGGGAAACCCAAGTGGTATCCCCCACTCGAATGATATTTCGAGCCAAACAGCATTCTTAACTGTTGTACTGTTGATATTATTGAAAATGGTATTGGTCAATGGATTTGTATTTGTCACTGTTACAGAGCCTGTGGTTACTGTTATGGAAGGGATGGATGTCAATTTAACCTGTGACATTACTGATGACCAGGGAGCTGGAGCCAAGGAAATAATTGCGATTTGGAAACTAGGACAAACCAGATTGACTGCAAGTATTGTTACTGTTTGGAATAAGGATACCCAAAAAGGAAGTGTTGCCTTGCAATTGACTAATTTAACGTTAGGAGAAGCAGGAGTATACATGTGTTTGGTGTTAATTCGGGAAAATTTTGATTATAAGCAAATAGATTTGAGAGTAGTACCTTGGTCCCCGATTCAGGCGGGAGTAGAAGTAATACCAAAAATAGCTTCAATGGATATGTGGGATGGCCCACCCTTGAGGATAAAACTGCACTTTTACTTCACAAAGAGAATGTGAAGCCCCGGTTCAAGTTAAATGGTGGAAAATGGGACCTCAAGGATTGTGGGACAGGATCGAGGAAGGAATCAGTTGGTGGAATGTGGGGAACAGAGGGATAGGATGGCTGAATTATACTCAACCTCTGTTGGGTAAGGTGGATGGACAATATCTATGTGTAGCTGTATGTGGACCCTACTCTAATTATGGAAAAAGAAATGTGCAGGGCCGACCTCATTTGAATCAAAGAATTAGGGCCACACAAGGGGTGTGTCAGGCCAACAAAGGGAAAATAGTTATTTTAACATGTAAAGTGAATCCCAGAACGAGTTTTTCAGATTTTGGGTGGTGGTTTGGAGATAGCAGTATACAGCCTGGAAGGAAATATCGGATAGAGAAGAGGTTAGGCGGCACCATAGTATTAATAATAAATGATGTACAGTCAGATGATGAAGGGATGTATTGGTGTTGGATGGCCAGGGGTGCGTGGTGGGCCCACTCTAGGATGTTAGTATCATTAATTAGAGGCAAATATAGCCGAAGGAGAATACGGGATCTAGGAAATGGGACAATTATCTTCCATCAAGATGAAGGACGGGAAAACTTAGTGTTTGGGTTGATTAGAGATTTTGGAATGATTCAGAATGTATCTAAGATTACAGCATGTTTGCCACTACCTCAGGCTGCAGGTGAACCTATACCCTGGGGAATTATTCCAATAACAACCATGCCAGAAATCTCTGTTAATTTTACTTGGAACTGCAGGCAAGTATCAATAAAGTATGAAGAGTGGATAAATGGGTGTTTAATACAGGGGGATTTAACGGAAAAAGAGTGTAGATCATTGCTGGGGTATTATAGATGGGTTAGAACAGGTCCTTATGGGAGAGGTGGCAATATTAAAGGTCGCTGTACAGTAGATGGTACTATTCCAATAATTGGATATTGGTGTAGTAGCACAAAAATAAAAGTCGAAAAGATTAGGAATGAAGAGATCTTCCAGAATGTTACACAACAACAAACTTTGGAGGATGAATGGGACACAGTATGGGGACCTGATTTATTGGAATCATATAGTTACCTAGGTCCAGTACAATGGTGTATACAATGGACAGGGGAGAAAGATCAGACTCACGATAGTGTGATGGCTACATACACTTCCGTGAGACCATCCAGAGATCAGAAAGAAATATGGAACTGTACGAAAGTTTTTACTTCTGACTCCCCAGAGAGTCAGATAGGTTTAGTCCCTGTTAGAGTTCTGCTGAAATGGGGGTGTGAATGTCGGGGATACAATCATACGATTAAAGACAAAATAAAGGGAGATGTACATGAGAAAGGGATGTATGGAAAAAGGGTCATTAATTGCAAATCCACCACAATCAGAAGTCCAGGTAACTTAGTTTGGGTTATGGGTCATGGGCAATGGACCACCCATTTACCAATTGATGGTCCAGTAACTCAAATAACATTGGGAGTTCCCACATGATGCCCATTTTGGAGACAATCTAAATTAGAAACAAGGATAGCTCGGAAGACAAGGGAAATAGGTGATGATATCAAAGTAGAAGATGAGTGGCATGAACCAAGTGATGGAGTAAAATTTGGCTAGGCTTTAGAGTCTTTGTTTGCCCAGGGTGCATCTTACCGTAATAGGGAAATGTTGTATAAGCTACTGGGCCAGACTAAAAGATTAGCAGCAGCCACCAAGAAAGGGTTTAAGGATATGAATTTCAGCTACAGGCAACTAGCAGAATGACTTTGCAGAATAGAATGGCCTTAGATACGTTGCTGCTGCGGGAACATGGGGTCTGTGGTTACCTGAGCAAAAGAATTGATCACTGCTGTATCCATATTCCAAACATGACAATCGAAGTAGAAAAAGATATTTTACAATTGTAGGCGGTTGAAACCGAAGCCAAAGAAATTGAAAAAGAAGCTCAACATAATTGGATAGGAGCAATATTTGATTCATTGGGGCTCCAGGTCTCTGGGTGGATTTCCTCAGTCATCCAATATGTAATTATGTTTGTTATACTATCGATGATAATTTATATAGTTTACAAGTGTATTTTAGGAACCATTACCAGAGAAAAGCTCAACACCTGCAGATTAATGAATGCGCTGACCAGAAATGGAACTGGAAATGGGTCTCCTCCTCCATCATATAAGGAAACCACGACTTGAGACACGGACAATAAAGACAGATGATGTTGAGCATCCTTGCAAGATAGAAGAATGCTCGAAAGGGGGGACTTGTTAGCATTACTGTATATGGAAAGTTAGAAGTAGTTAGGCTAAGGTCTGTATCAAGGCCTAGTGAGCAGTGTGGGATGCTGATGTAACCTAGCAGTCTAGGGAACTAGTGGGGCATGCTGAGCTTGTGCATTCTTGCTTAAACAAAGCAAAGAGATTAGTGAAGAATGCTGAACGCTGAATCTTGTTTTTCTCAAAGAAATCGCTATCTCGAATGTTTACCTGTTTGTTATCTATGGAAATTTCTGGCTGTGGATTCAGATAAGCATAGTCTCAAGTAACTACATGAAAGAGCACAACATAATCCTAAAGTCTAAGAAAACTGGTAAACATCACGGGGACCTGATGAAGTAATCATTTGTGGAAAGTATATAAACTCTGTGAAATTTTCTGTTAGTGGGGGCTCTGACTTTGGACACTAGTCCTCAGGTCCCTGGGGCCCTCAATAAAGCACCGCATAAAACGACCTCGGTTGTTTTGTGTTTTCCTTCGGGAACGGGCAGCACTCTGTCAAAATGAAACCGTTTTCGGGGTGACGGAGGAGAGGGGCAACGGACCCCGGGCTTGCAGCGGGCCTGGGTTTTTCGGAATTTTGTCAGGGGCAGCCTGCGTCACAAGGAAGCCGTTGTCGGGGTGACGGCGGAGAGCAGGAACGGACCCAGGGCCCGCAGCAGGCGTGGGTTTGCAAGGTTTGGGCGGGGGCGGCCTGTGTCACAATGAACCCGTTGTCGAGGTGACGGCGGAGAGGTCAACGGTCCCCAGGATCGCAGCGGGTCTGGGTTTGCGGAATTTGGGTGAGGGCGGCCTGCAACACAGGAAAGTCATTGTCAGGGTGATGGCCGAGAGGGGCAGCAGACCCAGAGCCCACAGCAGGCCTGGGTTTGCAAGGTTTGGGCGGGGGCGGCCTGCATCACAAGGAAGCCGTTGTCGGGTTGACGGCGGAGAGGGGCAACGGACCCAAGGCCCGTAGCAGGCCTGGGTTTGCGAAATTTGGGCGGGGGCGGCCTGCGTCACAATGAAGCCGTTCTCGGGGTGACGGCGAAGAGGGGCAAGAGACCCTGGGCCCGTAGCAGGCCTGGGTTTGCGGAATTTGCGCGGGGGCGGCGTGCGTCACAAGGAAGCCGTTGTCGGGGTGACAGCGGACAGGGGCAACCGACTCACGGCCCGCAGCAGGCCTGGGTTGCAAAGTTTGGGCGGGGGCGGCCTGTATCACAGTGAACCCATTGTCGGGGTGACGGCGGAGAAGGGCAACAGACCCAAGGCCCGCAGCAGGCCTGGGTTTGCAGAATTTGTGCGGGGGAGGCCTGCGTCACAATGAAGCCGTTCTCGGAGTGACGGTGGAGAGGGGAAAAAAACCCCCGACCCCCAGCGGGCCTGGGTTTGGAAGGTTTGGGCGGGGGCGGTCTGCGTCACAATGAAACTGTTGTCGGGGTTACGGTGCAGAGGTGCAAAGGACCCAAGGCCCGTAGCATGCCTGGGTTTGCGGAATTTGGACGGGGGCAGCCTTCGTCACAAGGAAGCCGTTTTCGGGGTGATGGCGGAGAGGCGCAACGGACCCCGGGCCCGTAGCAGACCTAGGTTTGCGGAATTTGTGCGGGAGCAGCTCATCTCCCATTGGAAAAAATACAAGAAAGCAGGAAAGCAGATCCCAGCTATCTTCAATACCACACTCTTTTTCTTCTCATCTCCCATTGAAAAAATAGATGTTGTCGGTTAAATTATACCACTGAGTATGGGAGCTACAAGAAAGCAGGAAGGCAGACCCCAGCTACAGTAGTAAGTAGGTCCCCATGCAGTCTAGCAGCCAGCACGGTGTCACATTGGCAGCTGCTTTCCTGTGGGAGCTATCTTCATAGCCACTCACTTGGACTGCTCTGCTCCCTTTCAAATAACACATGCCCCCTCTTAACTTATACCACAGCGTATGGGAGCTGTGGAGAGGCCAGGTGTGTTTAACCCCTTCCCAGCCGCGGGGATCTGAGGCTGCAGCGCAGTGGCGCCAGCAGCCTGCAGTGAGTCACCCCTGACCTCTGACTCCTCCTGTGACCCCCTTGTGACCCCCGGTGGCCCCAGGAACCCCCTTGACCCCTCCATGACCCATGACCCTTCATGACCCCCCTTACTCTCTGTGACCCCCATGACTCATCCAGGATCCCTTAGTGACCCCGATGACCCCTCCATGACCCCATGACCTTTCTGTGACCCCTCATGACCCCCCCCACGCCTCCTGTGACCCCACACATCCCCTATGACCCCCCTTGCCCCTGTGACCCCTCTTTGCCCTATGACCCTATGTGACCCCATGACCTCTCCCTGACCCTGTGACCCCTCCGTGACCCCACCGTGACCCCATGGCCCTTCAATCACCGCACATGATCCCTCTGTGACCCCTCCTTATTGTGTGATGCCCTCATAACCCCCCATTGCCCCATGACCCTACATGACCCCACGACCTCCCCTTGATCCCATGACCCTGCGATGACCCCGTGACCTCCCGGTGACCCCTCCATGACCCCTCTGTGAGCCCTCATGACCTCCTTTTGCCCCTTTCACCCCTCCTTGCCCCATGGCCTTACGTGACCCCACGACATCCCCTTGACCCTGTGACCTCCCTGTGACCCCACCATGACCCCGTGACCTCCCGTTTACCCCGTGACCCCGTGGTGACCCCCTGACCCCTCTAGCTGCCCCGTGCTTTTGGTGGTCGGTCAGAACTCCCCCGACGAAGACGCCGTGGTGAGTTTTGGGTGGGGTTGGGGGGTGGGGTCGTGGCCACACGCTGTGACCCCTCCATTACCCCGTTAAGCCCCGCCCTCTCCCCTTTGCCCCTCCCCCCCCAGGTGGAGTGTATTGTCAAGCTCGACCCGACCCAAACTCCCTTCCTCAAGGTGACCTTTGACCTCTGACCCCAGGCACTCCCAGTGCCTTCCAGTGACCCCCAAACCCGTCCCAGTGACTCCCAGTAACCCCCAAACCCCCTCCCAGTAACTCCCAGTTACCCAAAATCCATTCCCAATGACTCCCAGTAACTCCCAGTGACCCCCAAACCCCCTCCCAGTATCTCTCAGTGAGTCCCAGTAACTCCCAGTTACCCCCAACCCCCTCCAGTGTCTCCCAGTGACTCCCAGTAACTCCCAGTAGCTCCCAGTCACCCCCAGCTCCCCTCCCAGCTCCTCCCAGTGACCCCCAAAACCTCTCCCACCTCTTCCCAGTCCCTCCCAGTGACCCCGAACCTTCTCCCAGTCCCTCCCAGCCCGTCCCAGTATATCCCAAACCCCCTCCCAGCTCCTCCCAGTCCTTCCCAGTAACTCCAAACCCCCTCCCAGCTCCTCCCAGTCCTTCCCAGTAACCCCCAAACCCCCTCCCAGCTCCTCCCAGTCACCCCCAATCCCCCTTTCCCAGTCCCTCCCAGTAACTCCCAGTGCCCCCTTTGCCCCCCCCAGATGGCAGACGGGGGCGGCCAACCCCAACTCACCCAGGTAAAGGGGGGGGGAATGTGGGGGGGTGGCTTACGGTGTGGGCGTGGCCTGACAGAGAAGGGGGAGCGGCCACGCCCAAGCCGCGCCGCTCTGTGATGTCACGTGCCCCCCCCCCCCCCCCCCCCCCCGCAGCCATCCAAGCTGACGGAGGCCTTCAAGTACTTTGTGCAGGGGATGGGCAACAGTGACTGGCTAATGAGCTAATTAGCGGCCTTAATTAGCGCGATTAACGAAGGGCTCATTAAGGAGGGGGTGTGGGCAATTAGGGAGGAGCTTAATTAGTTGGTTTGGGGTTAATTGCAGGGTTAATGTATGATTAGATGGCCTTAGAACCACTTTGGGGGGGGTAATTAACCTCATTAATGCACTGTAGGGTGCTAATTAACATCGTTAATGATGGGGGTGGGGGTCTAATTAATGAAGAGGCAGGCTCAGCTAATCAATAAGGGTCTAATTAATTAGGTAGGAGCTTAATTAATTGCTCCTAAGTGGTTCAATAGGTGTTAAATGGATTTAGGGCTGCTTTGGGTTGCTAATTAACATCGTTAATGATGGGGGTGGGGGTCTAATTAATCAAGAGACAGGCTCAGCTAATTAATAAGGGTCTAATTAATTGGATAGGAGGTTAACTAATTGCTCCTGGTGCTAACTAAATGGTTCATTAGGTGTTAAGTGGACTTAGGGCTGCTTTGGGTTGCTAATTAACATCGTTAATGACATTGGTTGGGGAGTAATTAATTAATAGAAACACTTGGCTAATTAATAAGGGTCTGGTTAATTAGGGAAGGAGCTTAATTAGTAGCTTCAGGGGTTAATTAAAGCCTTAGTTAATGAGTAAGGCCGCTGTGGTGTGCTAATTAACGTCACTAATGATGTGGGGGGGTCTAATTAACTAAGTGAGGGGCTTGGCTAATTAATAAGGGTCTAATTAATTAGGAGAGGAGCTTAATTAGTTGTTTCAGGGGCTAATTAATACGTTAATTAGTGATTAAAGGGGAATTAACACGCCAGCGGTGTGTTAATGGGGAGGACTTGTGGTTAATTGTGTTGGGGGTGGTTCTAATTAATTAGGAGGGCGCTTAATTAACCACCTCGCGGCTTAATAAAGCTCTTAATTAACCCATTAATCCTCGGAGCCTCACTGGGACTAATTAAGGGGGGGGGCACTTCATTCACCAGAATCACCGCGGAGCTAATTAACGGTGGGGGGGAGTGTTCGGAGCCTAACGACCTTCCCCCGCGCCTTAATTAACCCTTTAATTAGCGATTAATTAAGTCGCACCCCCCCGTTCCTGGGTTGAATGGAACGGTGCAGCGGCTGGGCGGGGCCAAGCTCCGCGGTGCCTCGCCATCTGATTGGCTGAGGCGCGGACAGACGCGCGCCGATTGGCCGAGGCGGGGGCGGTGGGCGGGGTTAAAGCGCGGCCTCTCCCCTCCCGGCAGTGGCCGCGTCCACCATGACTCGCTTGTCCCGGTCCCGAACCGCTTCGGTCGCCAGTTCCGGCTCGGCCGAAGGCGAACGGGGCCGGAGCCGAACCCTGTCCCGCGGCAGCGTCGGGGGAGGACCCGGGAGCCCTTGATCCGCCCCTTCCCCGGTAACGGAGGGACCGCCCGAACCGAACCCGGCGGCGCTTCGGCTCCTTCCGTCCCCCCCTCGGGTGTTTCCGTCCCCTCTCGGGTGTTTCCGTCACCTCTCGGATCCTTCCGCCCAACGTCCGACGGCCGGATCTAGACGGGAGGGGCACTGGGAGTTACTGGGAGGGGGGTTGGGGGTTACTGGGAGGGACTGGGAGCGACTGGGAGGGGGTTTGGGGTTACTGGGAGGGACTGGGAGCGACTGGGAGGGAGTTGGGGGTTACTGGGAGTCACTGATAGGGGGTTTGGGGGTTACTGGGAGGGACTGGGAGCGACTGGGAGGGTGTTTGGGGGTTACTGGGAGCGACTGGGAGGGGGTTTGAGGTTACTGGGAGGGACTGGGAGCGACTGGGAGGGGGTTTGGGGGTTACTGGGAGTCACTGGAGGGTATTTGGGGGTACTGGGAGAGACTGAGAGGGGGTTGGGGGTTACTAGGAGTTACTGGGAGTCACTGGAGGGTGGGGGGTTCCTGGGAGTTACTGGAAGTCACTGGGAGGGACTTGGAGGGGTTTGGGGGTTACTGGGAGTCACTGGAGGGTGTTTGGGGGTTACTGGGAGCTACTGAGAGGGGGTTTGGGGGTAACTGAGAGTTACTGGGAGCTACTGGGAATTAGTGGGAAGGGGTCTGGAGCTTACTGGGAGCTACTGGGAAGAGGTTTGAGGTTACTGGGATTTACTGGGAGGGGTTTGGGGTCACTGGGAGTTACTGGGAGGGGGTTTGGGGTAACTGGGAGCTACTGGGAGGGGCTTTGGGGGCTACTGGGAGTTACTGGGAGGGGGTTTGGGGTAACTGGGGGCTACTGGGAGGGAGTTTGGAGTAACTGGGAGCTACTGGGAGTTACTGGGAGGGGGTTTGGGGGTTACTGGGAGTTACTGGGAGGGGGTTTGGGGGTTACTGGGAGCTACTGGGAGGGGCTTTGGAGGATCCTTCTCCCCCAGAGCCGGATCTAGATGTGCCCCAATGGGATTCCTCCACCAACGAGGTTTGGCCCCTTTCCCCGCGGATCCTTCCGCCACTCAATAAAAGCCGCCGCTCCAGTATGTCAACTGGGTTGAACTGGGATGGACTGGGGAGACTCTTGCATCCAAACCCCACCAAACTGGAACTCTTACACACCAAGTTGCACCAAAACCTCACTTTTTCCTCTCGGAAATGCCTCAAAACCCCACTTTTCACCTCAAAACTCCACCCAAACCCCACTTTTCCCCTCAGAATTGCCCCAAAACCTCACTTTTCCCCTCAAAACCCCACATTTCCTCTCAGAATTGCCCCAAAACCTCATTTTATCCCTCAGAAAGAGCCCAAAACCTCACTTTAACTCCCAAAACTTCACCCAAATCACACTTTTCCCCTCAGAATTGTCCCAAACCCTCATTTTATCCCCTCAAATTGCCCCAAAACCTCATTTTATCCCTCAGAAATAGCCCAAAACCTCACTTTTCCACTCAAAACTTTACCCAAATCTAACTTTTCCCCTCAGAAATACCCCAAAACCCCACTTTTCCCCTCAAAACTCCACCAAAACCCCACTTTTCCCCTCAGAATTGCTCCAAAACCTCATTTTATGCCTCAGAAATACCCCAAAACCTCACTTTTGCCCTCAAAATGTCACTCAAATCACACTTTTCCCCTCAGAAATACCCCAAAACCCCACTTTTCCCCTCAGAAATACCCCAAATCCTCACTTTTCACCTCAAAACTCCACCAAAACCCCACTTTTCCCCTCAGAATTGCCACAAACCCTCATTTTATCCCTCAGAAATACCCCAAAACCTCATTTTATCCCCACAAATTGCCCCAAAACCTCACATTTCCCCTCAAAACTCCACTTTTCCCCTCAGAAACACCCCAAACCCCCACCTTTCCCCTCAAAACTCCTCCAAAACCCCACTTTTCCCCTCAGAATTGCTCCAAAACCTCACTTTTCACCTCAGAACTCCTCCAAAACCCCACTTTTCCCCTCAGAATTGCCACAAAAGCTCATTTTATCCCCCCAAATTGCCCCAAACCCCCACTTTTCCCCTCAGAATGGATGTGCGGCCTACCCAGACACTGACCTTTGGCACTGGGAGGCAACTGGGAGCGGCTCCTGCTCCTGAGCGCGGCCACGGGCGCTGATTGGACTTAGAGAGGAGGGCGCCGAGCGCTGATTGGTTGCTATGGGGGTGGAGTCTGCCCAGCAACGGGACTAAAGAGAGATGATTGGCTGAGAGGCGGAGCGGCGTCTGTGTGTTTGTGGAGGGGGGGGAATGGGAGGGAACTGGGATGAACTGGGGAGGGAACTGTGGAGGGACGGGGATGAGCTGGGAGGGTCTGGGAGGGAACTGAGATGAACTGGGAGGGCACTGAGAGGGAACTGGGAACAACTGGGATGAGCTGAGAGGGCACTGGGAGGGACTGGGAGCAACTGGGAGGGAACTGGGAGCAACTGGGATGAGCTGGGAGGGCACTGAGAGGGAACTGGGAGCAACTGGGAGGGAACTGGGAGCAACTGGGATGAGCTGGGAGGGCACTGAGAGGGAACTGGGAGCAACTGGGAGGGAACTGAGAGCAACTGGGATGAGCTGGGGGGACTGAGGGGGCTGGGAGCAACTGGGAAGGAACTGGGATGAACTGGGGAGGAACTGGGAGGGAACTGGGAGCAACTGGAATGAGCTGAGAGGGCACTGGGAGGGAACTGGGAGCAACTGGGAGGGGACTGGGATGAACTGGGAGGGAACTGAGGGGAACTGGAGGGAACTGGGAGCAACTGGGATAAACTGGGAGGGAACTGAGGGGAACTGGAGGGAACTGGGAGCAACTGGGATGAACTGGGAGGGAAGTGGGAGGGCACTGGGATGAACTGGGATCAATTGGGAGGGGACTGGGACAAATTGAAGGGAACTGGGAGGGACTGGGAAGGGGTTTTGGTTTTTTATCCCACTTTCAGCCAGTTTTGACCCATTTTTGACCCATTTATTCCATTATCCCCCAATTTTATCCCATTTTCAGCCAGTTTTGACCCATTTTGACCCATTTTTTACCCCATTTATTCCATTCTCCCCCAATTTTATCCCACTTTCAGCCATTTTTGACCCATTTTGACCCATTTTGACCCATTTTGACCCATTTATTGCATTATCCTCAAATTTTATCCCACTTTCAGCCATTTTTGACCTGTTTTTGACCCATTTCGACCCATTCCCCCCATTTTTGATGCATTTTTGACCCCATTTATTCCATTTTCCCCCATTTTTTACCCTTTTTGACCCATTTTTGACCCATTTATTCTATTATCCTCCAATTCTATACCACTTTCAGCCATTTTTTACCCATTTCCCCCCTTTTTTGACCCATTTTGAGCCATTTGACCTATTTTCGACCCATTTCCCCCCATTTTTGACCCATTTCCCTCCATTTTCAGCCATTTCTGACTCATTTCCGGCCCATTTCCCCCCATTTATCCCAGTATCTCCCAGTTTTATCCCATTTTTGATGCATTTTGACCCATTTTTGACCCATTTCGACCCATTTCCCCCCATTTTTGACCCATTTTTTACCCCATTTATTCCATTTTCCCCCATTTTTTTACCCTTTTTGACCCATTTTTGACCCATTTATTCCATTATCCTCCAATTTTATCCCACTTTCAGCCATTTTTGACCCATTTCCCCCCATTTTGCCCCATTTCTGCCCCATTTCCACCCCATTTCCCCCCATTTCTGCCCCATTTCCCCCCATTTCCCTCCATTTTGACCCATTTTTGCCCCATTCCCGCCCCATTTTTGCCCCTCAGCCTGCCCCCTCCAGCGCCAGGTAGATCCCCACGGGACAGTGGTCGCTGCCCTGGGCCCGCTGCTCGATCCTGCTGTTGCACAGATCCTTCCTGCCCCTCTGGGACCACAGGCAGTAATCCAGCCTCCAGCCCACGTTCCTGGCCCTGGCCCCGCTCAGGTAGGTCCAGAAGGTGAAGGCGTTGGGCAGCGAGGGGTTAAACACCCGGAAGCTGTCGAGGAAGCCGGCCCCCAGCAGCTCCCCGAACGCCTCCCGCTCCCCCTGCGTGAACCCGGGGCTCCTCTTGTTCCCCGACGGGTTCCTCAGGTCCAAGGGCTGGTGGGCGACGTTGAGGTCGCCGCAGATGGCGACCGGTTTGGACCGGTCCAGCTGGGACACAAAGGAGCGGAAGTGCTCGTCCCAGGCCTGCCGGAAGCTCAGGTGGCCCAGGCCTCGCCCGGAGTTGGGCACGTAGACGCAGACAACGCGCAGGGCAGGGAACTCGGCCGTCAGCACGCGGCCCTCGGCGTCCAGCTCGGGGTCACCTGGCAAGGGGACACACAGACAGGGATAAAAAGGGGCTTTAGGGGCCCAAAAAGGGGCTCTAGAGGCCCAAAAAGTCACTTTAGTCCTCAAAAATCAACTTTAATGGCCTAAAAAGGCACTTTAGTGGATCAAAAAGTCACTTTAGAGGCCTAAAAAGGGACTTTAGAGGCCGAAAAAGTCACTTTAGAGGTCAAGAAGGGGATTTATTGGCTCAAAAAGGGGCTTGAGTGGCCCAAAAAGGGACTTTAGAGGCCTAAAAAGTCACTTTTGTACCTAAAAAGGGACTTTAGTAGCTCAAAAAGGGGCTTTAGTGGCCCAAAATGTCATTTTAGAGGTCAAGAAGGGGATTTATTGGCTCAAAAAGGGGCTTGAGTGGCCCAAAAAGGGACTTTAGAGGCCTAAAAAGTCACTTTTGTACCTAAAAAGGGGCTTTAGTGGCCCAAAAAGTCACTTTAGTGGCCAAAAAGGGGCTTTAGAGGCCTAAAAAAGTCACTTTAGAGGCTCAAAAAGTCACTTTAGAGGTCAAAAATGGGGTCCAGTGGCCTAAAAATACACTTTAGTGGCTCAAAAAGTCACTTTAGTAGCCAAAAAGGTCCTTTAGTGGCCAAAAAGGTCACTTTAGGGGCCCAAAAAGGGGCTTTAGAGGTTAAAAAGGGGCTTTAGTAGCTCAAAAAGGGGGTTTAGAGGTCTAAAAAGTCACTTTCGTAGCCAAAAGGGACTTTAATGGCCTAAAAAGACATTTAGAGGCTTAAAAAGCGGCTTTAGAGGCCCAAAAAGTCACTTTAGAGGTCAAAAAGGGGCTTGAGAGGCCCAAAAAGTCACTTTAGAGGTCAAAAATTCACTTGAGTGGCACAAAAATGGACTTTAGTGGCCCAAAAAGACCCTTTAGTGGCCAAAAAGTCCCTTTAGAGGCCCAAAAAGTCACTTTAGAGGCCTAAAAAGTCACTTTAGAGGTCAAAAATTCACTTGAGTGGCACAAAAATGGACTTTAGAGGTCTAAAGAGTCACTTTAATGGCTCAAAAAGTCATTTTATTGCCCAAAAAGGGGCTTTAGAGGCCTAAAAAGTCACTTTAGAGGCCAAAAAGGGGCTCTAGAGGCCTAAAAAGTCACTTTTGTAGCCAAAAAGTCACTGTAGTGTCCCAAAAGTCACTTTAGAGGCCTAAAAAGACACTTTAGTAGCTAAAAAGAGAGTTTAGAGGTCTAAAGAGTCACTTTAATGGCTCAAAAAGTCATTTTATTGCCCAAAAAGGGGCTTTAGAGGCCTAAAAAGTCACTTTAGAGGTCAAAAAGGGGCTTTAGAGGCTCAAAAATGGACTTTAGATGCCTAAAAAGTCACTTTAGTGGCCAAAAAGTCAATTTAGAGGCCCAAAAAGTCACTTTTTGGCCCAAAAAGTCATTTTACTGGCCTAAAGAGTCACTTTAGAGGCCTAAAAAGAGGCTTTAGAGGCCTAAAATGTCACTTTCCTGGCTTTAATGGCTCCTGAGGGCCCCAAATGGCCACTTAAGGCCTCAAAATGGCCACTTAAGGCCTAAAACTGGCTCCTAAAGGGCCCCAAATGGCCACTTAAGGCCCCAAATGGCACTTAAGGCCTCAAAATGGCTCCTGAGAGCTTCTGGTGGCCATTAAGAGCCCCAAATGGCCACTTAAGGCTTCAAAATGGCTCCTGAGAGCCCCAAATGGCCACTTAAGGCCTGAAAGTGGCCACTGAAGGCCCCAAATGGCCACTTAAGGCCTCAAAATGCCTCCTGAAGGCCCCAAATGGCCACTGAAGGCCTCAAAATGTCTCCCGCGAGCCTGTGGCAGCCACCCAGGGCCTGGAAACGGCCAGCAGCGCCCCAGATTTGGCTACTCACCCATGCCATAGGTGACAGCCAGGGGTTTGGTCCTGCTGAGCAGCCCCACGCCGATGTAGCTGGGCCGGTCGCTGGGGCTGTGCTGGTGAGGGAAGGCCCCGAGGCTCCGCAGCTCCTCTGGCACCGACTCAGCCCCACATTTGGTCTCCTGGAGGCAAAGGACGTCGGGGGCATCGGCCTGGACCCACGGGGGGGGGGGGGGGGGGAAAGGGAGGTTTTGGGGCGGTTTGAGGCAGTTTCGGGGCCGTTTTGAGCCCGTTTCAGGCGCCATGTTGAGTCTCCTGGCGGGCGCCATTTCGTGGGGGGGTTTTGAGGCATCTTTGGGTCGTTCTGAGGAACTTTTGGATCATTTTCTGAGTCATTTCTTTGGATCTGTGTTTAAGAGGTTTTTTTGGGTCATTTTGGGTCTTTTTGAGTGATTTTGAGTCACTTTATGTGGTTTTTAGGGCCTTTTTCATCCATTTCTGGCGCCATTTTGTGTCTCTTTGTGGGGAGTTTCTGAGGCATTTTTGGGTCGTTCAGAGGCACTTTTGGGTCATTTTTTGAGTCATTTCTCTGGATCTGTGTTTAAGAGGTTTTTTTGGGTCATTTTGAGTGACTTTGAGTCACTTTTAAGTGGTTTTTAAAGCCCTTTTTGCATCCATTTCTGGCACCATTTTGTGTCTCTTTGTGGGGGGTCATTCTGAGGCATTTTTGGGTCGTTCTGAGGCACTTTTGGGTCATTTTTTGAGTAATTTCTTTGAATCTGTGTTTAAGAGGTTTTTTGGGTCATTTTGGGTCTTTTTGAGTGATTTTTAGTCACTTTTAAGTGTTTTTTTAAGGCTTTTTGCATCCATTTCAGGCACCATTTTTAGGCCTTTGTTGGAGCCATTTTGAGGCATTTTGGGTTATTTTGGGCCATTTTTGGCTCATTTTAAGTTCCATTCTTTAACCAATTTTTTAATCATTTTCAGTTTCATTTTCAGCTACATTTTGGGCTCATTTTCACCCATTTTTGCCTCATTTTGCCCAATTTTACCTCATTTCAGGCCGATTTTGGGCCCATTTTGAGCCTTTTTCACCCCATTTTTGGGTCAAAATCCCTCATTTTTGGCCCATTTTCATTCCCTTCCTTTGAAGCAACTTCTCAACCACTTCAAGACCCATTTTCAGCTCCATTTTGGGCTCATTTTGACCCATTTTGACCCATTTTGGCCTCATTTTGCCCAATTTTACCTCATTTCAGGCCCATTTCAGCCGCCATTTTGAGCCTTTTTTACCCCATTTTTGTGTCAAAATCCCTCATTTTTGGCCTATTTTCATTCCCTTCCTTTGAACCAACTTCTCAACCACTTCAAGACCCATTTTTAGCTTCATTTTGGGCTCATTTTGGCCCATTTTGGGCTCATTTTGGCCCATTTTGGCCTCATTTTGGCTCCATTTTGCCCCGTTTTCCCTCATTTCAGCTGCCATTTTGAACCTTTTTCACCCCATTTTTGGGTCAAAATCCCCCCTTTTTGGGTCCTTTCCAGCCCCATTTCTCTGGGGCGCCCCAGTCTGGCCCAGTTTCAGCCCAGTTTAACCCACCTCCAGGCCTCCTTTCTTCACCCAGGCCCTGAGACCGTCCATGTTCCACGACGTCACCTTGAAGTTGAACCTTCGCCCGTCTTCCGCCATGTCCCGGGGCGGGGGGGCGGACGTACAGGTCACTGGGAGAAACTGGGAGGTCACTGGAACTTACTGGGAGGGACTGGGAAGGGGGTTGGGGTGGTTTGGGGAGGGGTTGGGGTGGTTTGGGGTGGGTTTGGGGTGGTTTAAAGGGGATTTGCAGTGGTTTTGGGGCACTTGACAGTACTGGTTTGTACTGGGAGGGCACTGGGAGTTACTGGGAGGGACTGGGAAGGGGGGTTGGGGTGGGTTTGGGATGGTTTGGGGGGGATTTGGGGTGGTTTAAGGGGGATTTGGGGTGGTTTTGGGGCACTTGATGGTATGGTTTGTACTGGGAGGGCACTGGGAGTTACTGGGAGGGACTGGGAAGAGGGTTGGGGTGGTTTGGGGGAGGTTGGGGTCACTGGGAGTTACTGGGAGCTACTGGGAGTTACTGGGAGGGGGATTGGAATCACTGAGAGTCACTGGGAGTCACTGGGAGGGGGTTTGTGGGTCACTGGGAGTTACTGGGAGCAACTGGGAGGGACTGGGAGGGGGTTTGTGGGTCACTGGGAGCTACTGGGAGGGACTGGGAGGGGGTTTGGCGTCACTGGAAGCCACTGGAAGCTACTGGGAGGGACTGGGAGGGGGTTTGGGGGTCACTGGGAGTCACTGGGAGCAACTGGGAGTCACTAGGAGGAGGTTTGGGGTCACTGGGAGTTACTGGGAGCTACTGGGAGGGAGTTTGTGGGTCACTGGGTGTTACTGGGAGTCACTGGGAGCTACTGGGAAAAACTGGGAGTTACTGGGAGAGGGGTTTTGGGTCACTGGGTGTTACTGGGAGCTACTGGGAGTCACTGGGAGTTACTGGAAGGGGGTTTTGGGTTGACTGGGAGCTCCTTGGAGCTACTGGGAAGGGCTTTGGGGTTACTGGAAGCTACAGAGAGGGGGTTCTGGGTTACTGGGAGTGACTTGGAGCTACTGGAAGGGACTGGGAGGTGGTTTGGGGGTAACTGGGAGTTACTGGGAGCCCCACCAGGCCCGTACTGGTCCGTACTGGTTTATACTGGTGCCTCTCACCCTCTATAAGTCTATAACTTAACCGACAACATGTATTTTTTCAATGGGAGATGAGGAGAAAAAGAGTGTGGTATTGAAGATAGCTGCCACACGAAAGCAGCTGCAAATGTGACACCGTGCTGGCTGATAGACTGCATGGGGACCTACTTACTACTGTAGCTGGGGTCTGTCTTCCTGATTTCTTGTAGCTCCCATACGCAGTGGTATAACTTCATGGACAACATGTATTTTTTCAATGGGAGATGAGGAGAAAAAGTGTGGTATTGAAGATAGCTCCCACAGGAAAGCAGCTGCAAATGTGACACCGTGCTGGCTGATAGACTGCATGGGGACCTACTTACTACTGTAGCTGGGGTCTGTCTTCCTGATTTCTTGTAGCTCCCATACGCAGTGGTATAACTTCATGGACAACATGTATTTTTTCAATGGGAGATGAGGAGAAAAAGTGTGGTATTGAAGATAGCTCCCACAGGAAAGCAGCTGCAAATGTGACACCGTGCTGGCTGATAGACTGCATGGGGATCTACTTACTACTCTAGCTGGGGTCTGCCTTCCTGCTTTCTTGTAGCTCCCATACTCAGTGGTATAACTTAACCGACAACATGTATTTTTTCAATGGGAGTTGAGCAGTCGAAATGAGTGGGATTGGAGATAGCTCCCACAGGAAAGCAGCTGCAAATGTCACACATTGCTGGCTGATAGACTACATAGGGACCTACTTACCACTGTAGTGAGGGTCTGTGTACCTGCTTTCTTGTAGTTCCCATACGCAGTGGCGTAACTTCTTCTCAAATCATATATTTTCAAAGGGAGCTGACGAGGCCAAGAGTGTGGGATATTTGATAACTCCCACAGGAAAACATCTGCAAATGGGACACAGTATTGACTGATAGTGTACAATGGGACCTACTTATGACTGTAAGTGGGGTCTGCATTCCTGCTTTCTTTTAGCTCCAATACGCAGTGGTTTCACTTCTACCGACAGCCGGTATTTTTTCAATGGGAGCTGAGCAGGCCAATTGCGTGGGATTGGAGAGAACTCCCATAAAAACGCAGCTGCAAAGGTGGTGCAGTGCAAGCTTATAGATTACAATGGGATCTACGTACCACTGTATGTGGCTTCTGCCTTCCTGCTTTCTTGTAGCTCCCATACTCAGTGGTATAACTTAACCGACAACATGTATTTTTTCAATGGGAGTTGAACAATCCAAGTGTGTGGGATGGGAGATAGCTCTCACAGGAAAGCACCTGCAAAGGTGACACAGTGCTGGCTTATAGACTACGTAGGGACCTACTTACTACTTTAGTTTTTGTCTGTGTACCTGCTTTCTTGTAGTGCCCAGACGCAGCGGCGTAACTTCTACCGTCAGCCTGTATTTTTTCAATGGGAGTCAATCAGGCCAAGTGCAGTTGGAGATAACTCCCCTAGGAAAGCAATGTCAAAGGTGGTAAAGTGCTGACTGATAGGCTACATGGGTGTTGATGGATCTGCAACTTATCTACACAGGAATACAGATTAGCAGGCACTTCTTTTTTATGTAGTGCTGGGAAAACACGGGGGATAGCTCCTCCATAAATGCTTCCTTGTTTGTTATCATTTTCAGGGTTTTAAGACAGCTCAAACAAAAGAATCACATTTGCTAACACAAGCATGCATAAAATTTTCATTTTTCTAATTTAGCCCTTCACCGTGATTGGTTCCCAACAAACACAAAATTTCCCAAATCACAGTGATTGGTCAAAAAAATATCATTCCCTTTGTTTTAGTTACAACTAAGGTAACAGCCAAAGTAACCTGTGGAATACATTTATCAGGGTCTTGTAGTTAAGGTAACAGCTAAGGTAACTGTTGGGACCTGGGCTGTAATGAATGGTATGCAGTCTATCAGAAACAGAGAAAGTTAGCAGTTTGTCTTTGAATTGCCTTCTACAGCAAAAAAGCACAGAAAGGAATGCCTCTGTGATAGCAAGCTTGAGCAAGGGGAAAATCGAAACAGCAGATTGTAACAGACACAAGGTCAAAGCAAGAAGATAGGACAGATGGGAATTCCTGCATCAGTATTGGAAAAAACGGCTCTACAGAGCCTGCTCCAGTTAGCAAAAAAGACTGAAACTAAGCTACTGCAGGATGACCTTGCAGCCCTACTAGTGTGGTGTCGGCGCAAGGAGTTATTAAGTAAACCCGACCAGCTCTATGATCTGGGAATTTGGGATCAAATTGGTCACACACTTTGGAACTCTGTAACAAATGGGAACAAAGACAGTGTTAAACTTTCATCTACATGGAAAATTGTGAGACGCATGATAGAAGAAATGCAGGGGGAAGGTCAGATAAGTGCAGCTGTAGTACATGCTATCCAATCAGCAGGGGAAGAAAAGGAGGGAGTGACTTGAAAAATTGATCCCCAGCTTGCCAGAGCCCCCCTCTTCCTATCCAATCAGTAAAAGTCAAAGAGAATCCTGGGGAGGAGAGAAAATAGAGCCTGGACCCTCGGTACCCACTGATGTAAACGATGCTCCTGTAACAACTCCCGAGCAGAATGTAACAAAGGTGCCAGGAGTTAGGGTGTCGCCCACCGCTCCGTTGCCACCTTATTCTACCCCAGTGGGTCCTGCACCACTAGATCCTGCACAAGTACCACTCCCCATGGATGTGGACGAGGAGGTGCAACCCGGTCCATCACAACTTTATCCGTCCATAAATAATCTTGACGTACAAAAACAACTTCAAGATCAAGAAAAATCAATGACAGACCTATTGATACAAATGCAGGATCTCGATAAGTGATCCAATAAAAAATCAGTTAGAGAGGCGTTAGACGCTACGCCGAAGCCGAAAGAGACAGATAAGGGGACGGGCAAGCTCCTGCAGGAAGTATTAAAGAAACTGGAGTGACTAGAGACCATGGAGACACAGCCCGTCGCCGCTGACAGCCAGCCCGGTGCCGCCCATCGCTGAGCGGGGCGCGCTGCGAGGGGAAAAAAAAGAAGAAAAAATGAAAAAAAAAAGTACACAAGAGTTTTTACAAAGTCAAGGAGACGAAAAGGACCCGGCACAGCCCAGCAGACACAGAGCGAGCCCGACCCCTGCCGAGACCAGCAGCAGCCACGTTTGCCAGGCCCGGCACGAAGTGAACCAGACCCCTCCGCCCCTTCCATCCGCCGCCGCCGCCGCGCAGCCGCCCGTTAAGTTTCTCCGGAGCGCCCCCCCCACCCTGTGGATCGACACCATCGGTCCCAGCCCTCACGGACCACTGGACTCGTCCTTTCCATCCTCAGTCCGTTGCCTCAACCATTGTAAAAACTATTGGTCGTAATGTCATGCATTTTGCTGTAAATGTGATGATGAATAGTGGTTTTCTCATGTTGAAACTTTCTAAGGTGTTTTAGATGTCACAAATAGAACGTGGAAGAACAGAACATTTTGGCATTGAGCAGGCAGTGACATAAAAAAAAAAAGAGATTGTAAAAGGTTTCTAAAAACTGATTTGTGTTTTGGACTCATCGGTGCATTGGTAAGGGTAATGGCAAAGTTGACAACTGGGATTTGATCATTTCATGGTTAACAACAATGACAACAGAGCCACAGGAGTTAGAATTATTGGGATATATAAAGATAGATTTTTACAAAAAAACCCCATTTTAGACAGAATGGGGATCCCATCCTGTGTGTGTGAAAGTATCTGTTTCATTAGCTATGCAAATTAGGATGCTGGCTTAACAAACAAACTAATCAAACCCCAATAACATTAGAAGGCTTGATTAGTGATGTCAGTAGTATTAGACACGCTGCTATAGATTTTTTGCTTTTAGCTCATGGTCATGGTTGTGAGGATTTTGAAGGCATGTGTTGTATGAATTTGTCAGATCATTTGGACTTGATATATGCTAGTATCCAGCAGTTGAAAGATAGTGTTTTCAAACTTCAAGAAGACGATGGAGGTTTTTTGAGAAACGGTTGACAGATTTATTTGGAACAATCCCTAGATGGCACCAAGGATTGATTAAGGAAAGCCTACACATCTTAGTTGTGATTGTGGTGGTTTTGCCTGTTAGCTGGGTTTTGCTTCAGTGTATTAAGAGCAGCATATTAGCATTGTTTGAGGGGGAGATGTTGGGGCCTGGGCTATAATGAATTTATGCAGTCAGTCAGAAATGGAGAAAGTTAGCAGTTTGTCTTTGAATTGCCTTCTACAGCAAAAAAGGCCAGAAAGGAATGTCTGTGTGATAGCAAGCTTGAGCAAGGGGAAAACCGAAACAGCAGATTGTAACAGAAACAAGGTCAAAGCAAGAAGATAGGACAGGACATTAAACCAAGCGTTGTTAGAAGACTGAATAGAGCATTCAGTTTAGCATTGTATGATTGATTGTACTTGACTAATAAATTGTAACATATGTAACTAACAATAATATAAAGGTAACTAAATGTAAGGTAAGCATAACCATAGTGTGAGAGAAAACTAACTGAAGGCCGAACAGATGGGATGATATTTTAGACACAATAAGGCTGATGTTTTATGCACAATAAGGATGGTGTTTTTACACAATGAGGTTGCTGTTTAAGTTGTTACCAAAATGAAACTTTGAGGCCTTATGCATAGTGTGTGATGCTTAGTATTAACTATTTGCCATGAATTGTAGCATCTACACAGCATTTCGAAAAGGTATATAACTTATGATTATGTGACAATAAATTGGAGCTGATGCACATCATCTTGGTTTCTGGTCACTCCCGTTTTACGCAACAAAGAAGAAGAACCCCTGCACAAAGAAAAAGAAACCCTGCAGAACAGGCTGCCCAGAGGGCTTGTGGAGTGTCCTTCCTTGGAGAACTTTAGCACAAGCCTGGACATGTTCTTGTGTGACCTATTCTAGGTGAACTGAATTCTGAGGGAGGGGGTTGGTCTAGATGATCTCTCATGGTACCATCAAACCCCTACCATTGTAGGATTCTATGATGTCACACAGTCTGGATGCAGTACCCAGATGTGCTGTGATGTCACAGAGCACTGTTGCAGCATCCAGAGGTGATGTGATGTTATAGAGCACTGTTGCCATGCCCACGTCTGCTGTGATGCCACAGTCTCGTTTCAGTGCCCAGATACTATGTGAAATCTCAGAGCACTGTGTCCAGTGCTCAGATGTCCTGTGATATCACAGAGCAGTATTGCAGTACCCAGATATGCTGTCATGTCACACAGCTCTGCTGCAAAGCCCAGATGTGCTGTTGCGTTACACAGTCCTGTTGCACTGTGCACATGTGCTGTGATGTCACAGAGCACTGTTGCAGTCCCTAGTGATAGGACGTCACAGAACCCCATGGTGGTGTCAGGATGTGATGTGATGTCAAACACTCTTGTTGCAGTGCCCAGATCTTCTGTGATGTCCTACAGCCCCGTTCCAGTGCCTAGATATGCTATGATGTCACGGAGCAGTGTAGCACTGCCCAGATCTGCTGTGATGCGACACACATCGCACATCCACCAATGACCACATGTACTGCTATGTCACGCAGACCTGTTGTATATGTCTAGATGTTCTCTGATTTCACACGCTGCCTTGCAATGCCCTGATGTGTTGTAATGTCACAAAGCCAGATTTACAGCCCTTTTGCACTTCCCAGATGTGATGTCACTCAGAAGTGCTGTGGTGTCACAGAGTCTCTCTGCAATGCCCAAATGCCTTGGATGTCACACATTTCAGTGCCCATGGGTCCTGTGATTTTACAGGAAACTGTTGCAGTGCCTACATGTGCTTTGATGTCACAGAGCCCTGTTACAGTGCCCAGATGTGCTGTCATTTCAAACAGCTCTGCTGCAAAGCCCAGATGGGCTCTGGTGTTACACAGTCCTGTTGCACTGCACACGTGCTGTGATGTCACAGAGCACTGTAGCTGTGTGCAGTTTTGATACGATGTTATAGAGCACTGTTGCAGTGCCCAGATGTGCTGTCATGTCACACAGCCCTGCTGCAAAGCCCAGATGTGCTGTTGTGTTACACAGTCCTGTTGCACTGCACATGTGCCATGTCACAGAGCAATGCTGCAGCGTCCAGAGTTAATGTGATGTTATAGAGCACTGTTACTGTGCCCACGTCTGCTGTGATGTCACAGAGCACTGTAGCAGTGCCCAGATGAGCTGTGATGTCACACAGCCTCTCTGCAATTCCCACTTGTGCTGCAATGTCACTGAGCCCCGTTGCAGTTCCCACATGTGCTGTGATGGCACACAGCCCTGATTGACGGGTGCGCAGCAGCCAATCAGAGGCGGTGGCGTCGCAGGGAGGGCGGGTCCAGCCACGGCTGTGGCAGCCCCGCAGCCAATCAGAGACATCATCGCCTCAGGGAGGGCGGGCCCAGCCCAGGACAGAGTGACAGCTCCTCAGCCAATCAGAGAAAACGCTGCCTCAGGGAGGGCGGGCCCAGCCAGGGCAGGGACAGCCCCGCAGCCAATCAGAGGCGGTGGCGCCTCAGGGCACAGAGGGAAGGTGAGGCCGGGGAGCCCAACATGGCAACAGAGGAAGGAAGGAGAGGAAGGAGGAGAGGTCACTGGGGAGGGATCAAACTGAGGCCTCCTGCAGAGCCGGCCTCTGCAGCACCCTCCCTGCTGCTCTCCCCACTGTTCTGTTACAGCCAGTGTGTGTCTGTGGGAAATGATTTGTGCCCAGTGTGTGAACCTAAAAGGTTTGAAGCCCCTCTGGTGTGATGTGTGTGAGGGAATCAGTGTCCAGGGTGTTTGAAGCCCCTCTGGTGTGATGTGTGTGAGGGAATCAGTGTCCAGGGTGTCTGAAGCCCCTCTGGTGTGATGTGTGTGAGGGAATCAGTGTCCAGGGTGTTTGAAGCCCCCCTGGTGTGATATGTGTGAGGAAATCAGTGTCCAGGGTGTTTGAAGCCCCTCTGGTGTGATGTGTGTGAGGGAATCAGTGTCCAGGCTGTTTGAAGCCCGTCTGGTGTGATGTGTGTGAGGAAATCAGTGTCCAGGGTGTTTGAAGCCCCTCTGGTGTGATGTGTGTGAGTAAATCAGTGTCTAGGGTGTTTGAAGCCCCTCTGGTGTGATGTGTGTGAGGGAATCAGTGTTCAGGGTCAGGAAAAATGTGGGTAATGTGTGTCAATATTCTCCAATATTTGTTCAAGGTCAAAGCTTGAGGTGATGGTGACATGCCATTTAGGAGAGAAGAAGAGATTTGGCAGGAATGTGCCATAAACCCTATAGCCTGAACAAATCAGCCTGGCCTCAAGTTAGCTTGAATTGTGGTGATCCTAAAGAGACAGACAGAATTGGTCAAAGGATGGTTAGAAACTGATAGGAGATGGAAGTTGTCAAAGAGATAAGAGCCAATGGAACTAGAGTACAGAAATGTAGGCAGGGGCAGGAGGAACAGCCCAGCAGCTGCGGGGGAAGATTGCAACAGGCCTTGTGAATGCGTGGGGAACAAATCTCCAGGGTTTTCATCATGAACTGGCAGCAAGTGTGTGTGTGGGGGCCTCAGACTCTCTCATCTCCATTGAGTGAGGTTGTTGCAAATGTGCTGGGGCAGAAAAACTTCTCTACACCAAGTTAGATCAGCAGAGACATCCTTTATGTGACCATGCACCGGGGACACGGGATGGTTCCCAGAGAGGCTGGAAGCTCCTCGCTTCTGCTGCCATCGGTGCAGGGAGGGAAGGCCCGTGCAGGAAAAAGCCCCCGTGATCCCTTGTGCCCTGCAGCGCTGCTCCCGAGGACCACCCCCAGCAACTCCTGGAGGGCCGCCGGTGCGGCGCTGCTGCCGTACCGCAGCTGGGCAGGGTCCCGGCACAGCTCCATCCGTGGCCTCCGCTGTGGCTCTGAGCCACATTCAACGGGGGCCCTTTGTCCCTGAGGGCTTTAGTGCCGCACTTGGATGGTCGTCTCCATCCGGCAGATTTCCTCTTGTCCAGTCTAGGAGGGGGAGTTTGCGACTTGGTGGGCACCTGGCACCCAGCCAGGGCTAAAGCAGCACGTTTGATCACAGCCCCGTGCTGCAGAGCTGCTCCTCCTTCACTGCCTCCGCTGATGTTTCTTTTTGGCAGCCCTGAATATGAGAAACACATTGAACGTGATCCTGAAGGGCCCTGGAGCTACTTTGTTCCTTGGGGCTTCATCACAACTTGGAGGACTTGCTCTCCTCTTTCTCCTTGCTGAGCTGCAATAATCAGTGAACTCCACGAAACGGCTGCGGAGATCACGGCCCCGCGTCGCAGATCTGCTGCTCTCTCTCTGCATCTGCTGAGTTTCCTCCTTGGGTGTGGGAACCCCCATGGAGGGGACCTTGGAGGACCCTGGAGCTGTGTCATTGCTGGGAGCATGGCCAAGAATGTCAGGACTGCTCTTCCTCTTTCTCCACCTTCCTGCTGAGTGCTCATAGTCCCCGGGCTCAACGCTCCAGCTGTGATCACCGCTGCCCCACTGTGGGGATCTGCTGCGAGCCCTCTGCCTGGCGCTGCTGCTCTCATCGGGGGATGAAGGGCTGTGTGTGTGCTTCTGTCTGTTGCTGCCTGCTGTCTGCTGACCAGACAGCGCAGCACCAACGTGTTGGCCGGGGCCTGAGCAGTGGCATTTCTCGCTGCTGGGGGTCCGTGGCCAGGTGAGGTGCAGACGGCCTGCACGTGCCACTGGGGCAGCTGCCTGGCTTAGCTGGCTTCTGCTGGCTGTTGCAGGGGAGCTGCTGCCCTGTGCAGAGTGCACTGCCGTGTCCTGCAAAGAGAGCTGTGAAAAGGTCCTGTCCTTTGCTCCTGAAAGGACCACAACTGTGGGGACTCTCCAGAAGCTGTGCGAGGGGACAGCTCAGGCCCTCCCAAAGCCTCCCCTGGAGGGGGAAAGAAGGGTCAAAGGCCAACAAGCAGGATGCATCTAGGTGGGATGCCTTGAGAGAGAGAAGAGTTGTGGCTGTCAAGAAAGCTGCAGCGTGGGAGGGTGAAGAGTTGCAATGCAAGAGCCCAGAGAGAAACCCACTGTCCCTTTGGCGCCCTGAGCCGCCTCACCAGAGTTACCTTGGTGTGTGAAGGCAGACCCCGTGCTCCTACAGAACCTGCCTTCTGGGTGCTAGACTGCAACAGCCTGAAGAAGGAAGAGATATATAATGCCATGATGAAGGAAGAAGCTCTTTCTGCAGGTTTCAAATCAGAGCTCCTGGGGAGAAGAAAAGACAAAGGATCTTGCTTTAGGGCTGTTCTGGACTGTTGAGTCATTTCCTTGGAGCAGCTTCTGCGACAGAGTGAAGACTTAACCAAGTCTACAAATGGGAATTGTGATTGGGGTCTTGCCACCAGTTCTGCCCCTGTCACAGCACGTCCTCATCTTTCTGCCCCCCACAGCCTCCATTCCTTAGACACATAGAATTACAGAAGGGTTTGGGTTGGAAGGGACCTGAAAGATCATGGTCCAACTCTCCTGCCACATGCTCTGGGCCACTTTCCTCTAGAAGAGGTTGATCAAAGCCCACTCCAACCTGGCCTTGAGCACCTCCAGTGAGGAGGCACCCACAACTTCTCTGAGCAACCTGTGCCAGGGTGTCAGCACCCTCAGAGAAAGAATTTCTTCCTAATATCTGACATCAATCTTCCCTCTTTCCACTTAAAATCATTATTCCTCCTCCTATCACTACCTTCCCCAAGAAAGAGTCTCTCCCTGTCCTTCCTGTAGGCCCCCTTGAAGGGCTCTTCTCTACATTAGCCAGCTGCAGAGAGTAGACAAGTAGAGGCTGACAGCATGGCAACAGCCCAAAGTCCAGTAAGGAAAGACGAGGACTGCGGTGGGAGAGTTCAGATTGCTCAGCACTGAATGCTACAGGGAGTTAATTAGCTAATTGTCTCCTAGGACACTCGGGAGGGATAAGAAGAAACACAGCAAGGCTGGGGAAAGGAAACATATTCTGGACACATTCTTGTAAGACTTGCCATTACCTGACATAAAACAGTAAATAGGCTTGCTGCCTCTGAACTGTATTGATGTCACAAGGAGTCACAGACTCATCATCCATCTTGTACCACTGCCCATTGCCAGCCTGTGAAGAAAGACGTTGCTGTCTGCAGAGGAGCTGCAGGGTTTCTCCACAGAGACCCCAGCAGACAGCTGTAGGAGCAAGAGGAGGACCAAGCAAATCCAACCCAGCTCCTAAGGAGTCCTTCTCCCCCCAGACCTGGGCTGCCAGGAGCCCTGCCCTGCCAGCTGCTCTTCATGGCACACGTCTCTCCCCTGCTGGGAAGGCTGTTGCTTGGTACCTTTGTGTAGCAGAAATAGTGTCCCGAGTCACACGTGGAACCGGCGTGCACCAGGACAGCGTATAAGCTGTAGGCGAGCGGCTCTGCAGGCACCTCAGACATTTAGGGCCGAAGATCCAAGCGCTCAGGGTACCCCACAACCTACAGAGAGACCAAGAGGGATCAGAAATGATCCTGAACTACTAGATGCAATAGCCCCCAGAACGTCATGGTTTGGGTGTCAGCAAACTGCTCTGGGCCAAAGCCGTGCTCTCAGAGCAGAGGAGATGCTCATCTCCCCACGGCAACTCTGGTCTGCCCACGGCAACTCTCATGTCCCCAGCAGGCAACGGCAAGAACCGAACATCAGCAGCGTGTGCAAGAGCATCCTGCTTTGGGGAACCTGCTGCTCCAGGGAGAGAAGGTTGTTGCCCTCCAGTTGTGTACATGCCTTGCAGATCTTCCTGCCAGTGACAGCGTCAAAGCGTTTAAGGCACACTGTGAGAACCCTGGGTGCACGATGGACTGTGACCCTCTTGGAGACGGCAGCCAGCTTGTCACACCTTGGAAGCAAGCACAGAGACCAGTCCCTAAATGCACCCACTTCTCCCCCAGGAAGGCCAGGCAAGCACTCATGGCTTACACAGCCTTGTGTCACTGTCAGCCTTAGCCAGTAGCAGAAGGCCTGGTGACAAACAACCCGCCTCTCACTCCTGTGCAAGAAACCTACATGACAAGGCGACTTCTGCTGGAGGCCATGCAGCACCTTCATGGCAAACCTGCTGTTAAGATGGCATCAGGGATCATCTTACCTGCTACAGTGAAAGCAGTTTCCACCATCCAGCTGCTCTGGTTTCACAAAGTCCTTCAGAGCTGTGGTGACAGATAAGGCTGCCTGGAGGAATGAGAAAGGAGAGCCCTGGACTTGGAGCAACACCCTTGCCCAAACACTTACGAGAAGGTGACAAGGAGCCCCAGGCAGCTGACACAAAGGAGACCCCTTGGGAGCCCACAAGCAGTGTCCAGGGGAGGCAGAGAGAGGGTATTCTCCTCCCCAGAAGGACACAGCCGTTCTTCCCACGCACCACCAAGCTCTCTGGTGTTCACAGCACACGTTGTTGAGCCAACTGCATGGATTCCAGAAAGCAGCAGGGGCCTTGGGATACCCTGGAGTGCAATGATAAAGCCTCTTACCTTTATATCCACAGGGACATCCAGGAAGGCCTCGTAGGAATCAGAAACTGCATTGCAGCTCAGGCACGTGACTGGAAGGCAAGGGAAAAGGCTCAGCCATAGGGCAGGTCGAGCAAGGCTGCCAGTCCTTCCTACCCACTATGCCAGTCATACCAGCAGCTGTTCCTCACCAGCTGGCAGAAGGACACAGACAATCCCAAGGAGAGTAATAGTCATGGGAAAGTACCTCTGGATCTCATCTGTCCTCCAAAGATTTGATGGACGATGGTGGTCTCTTCAGAGGCGGCGTCCAAGCTGGAAAGAAACAGCAAGGGCAGAGAGTTACCAGCTGCGTGGGACTGGCTTTGTCTGAAAGCCCTGAGAGTAGGGTTTCCTTGACGAGAGCCCATCAAGGAGCCCAAAGGGGCTGGGAACGTGGGAAAGGCCGTTTGCTTGTGCTTACTCGCTGATTCCTCTCAGACAAACTTTCTGCATGGCATCGACAGCAGAGCGTAGGAACTCATGGGCATCTTCCTGCCTGCCCCGCTGGAATTGTTCTCCTATCACTAAGAAAGAAGTTAGTAGTTCTCTCCTCCAAGAAGGGAACAAAACCTCTAAAAGCAGCTTCTGCCGTGAAAGGACTTACGTGGAAGGACATTGATGAAAGCCAAAGGCTGGAGCACCTTGCCTGAGGAATGCAGGACCATGTTAGCGTGGGCTTCCATTCTGCACATCATGCAGAAACCTTGCTGAAGACCTGAAGAGGGAGAGAAGAGGGAGGGCAGGAAGATCCTCAAGTCAGCCAAATCTCCATAGCAATGGGAAATCCGTCTGAGACCTGGGAGCTGTAAGGAGTCTCCACTCCTCCCCAGGTGTCAACATCCCCAGGAGCCCTGGACAGTTTAATGACTAGAAAACTTTCTTGAGAGAGATGCCAAACTGACACAAGTGTCTGTGCAACCAGACAAGAGAGTGGAAGTGAGAGGAACAAGAGAGCCAGGGCTAGAAAGAGGTGCCTTTCTGAAGAGGAGCACACCTAGACGGGAAAAGAGGCTTCTAGGCTTGAGTGTTCCAAGCACAGCAAGTGGTGACTTTGACCCAGCAGGGCTGCTTTTCTCCTCAATCAAATGCCAGGCTCTGGGAGCCCTTGAGAAGTGCCCAGGGGACTGCCAAGGAGATGTTCCTGCAAGTACTCACAGGACTGGCTGTGCTCCCGAGACAGCAGGTAGTTGGCCAGAGGCGGGGTGTGCGTCAGGCACTGCAGCACGGAGTTGAGGAAGCACGTGTTGCCCATGTTGTAGAGTCCTGCTCCAATGCTCTGTCCTGGCTGCCAGTCCATGCAAAGCTTCTCCGGGGGAAAGAGGATCCGTTCTGGTGGAGCCATTCCCTCGGCAATGACTGCACAGAGATGGAATTTGTCAGAGGATGTGACCACACTCTGACATCTTCAAGGCACATTCAAGGCTTTTGACACTGTCTCCCACAACATCCTCATCAGAAAGCTCAGGCAGTGTGGCTGGGATGAGTGGACAGTGAGGTGGATGGAGAGGTGGCTGAGTGACAGAGCCCAGAGGGTGGTGATCAATGGCACAGAGTCGAATTGGAGGCCTGTGGCCAGGGGAGTTCCAAAGGGATAGATTCTGGGGCTAGTCTTATTTAACATCTTCATCAACCACCTGGATGAGGGGACAGAGGGACCCTCAGCAAGTTCCCTGCTGGCACCAAACTGGGAGCACTGGCTGATTCCCCAGAGGCTGTGCTGCCAGTCAGTGGGATCTCGACCGGCTGGAGAGTTGGGCAGAGGAACCTCCTGAGGTTCAACAAGGACAAGGGCAGAGTCCTGCAGCTGGGAAGGAACAACCCCCTGCACCAGGACAGGCTGGGGGTGACCTGCTGGAGAGCAGCTCTGCAGAGACAGACCTGGGAGTGCTGATTGATAATAAACTAAATATGAGCCAGCAATGTACCCTCGTGGGCAAGAAGCCAATGGCAGCCTGGGGACATCAAGAAGAGTGTGGCCAGCAGGACGAGGGAGGTTCTTCTCCCCCTCTACTCTGCCCTGGTGAGGCCTCATCTGGAGTCCTGTATCTAGCTCTGGGCTCCTCAGCTCAAGAGGGACCGAGAACTGCTGGAGAGAGGCCAGTTCAGGGCCACCAAGATGATCAGGGGACTGGAGCATCTTTCATAAGAGGAAAGGCTGATGGACCTGGGGCTGTTTAGTCTGGAGAAGAGGAGACTGAGGGGTGATCTTATTAACATTTATAAATATCTAAAGGGTGGGTGTCAGGAGGTTGAGACATCCCTCTTTTCTACAGTAGCTAGTAACAGGACAAGGGGTGATGGGATGAAGCTGGAACACAACAAGTTCCACTTAAACATAAGAGAACACTATTTCACCGTGAGGGTGAGGGTGAGGGAGCCCTTGCCCAGGCTGCCCAGAGGGGTTGTGGAGGCTCCTTCCTTGGAGGTCTTCAAGACCCGCCTGGACATGTTCCTATGTGACCTGATCTAGGTGACCCTGCTTCTGCTGGGGAGTTGGACTGGATGGTCTCTAAAGGTCCCTTCCAACCCCCACCATGCTGTCATTCTATGATTCTATGATCTTTGACAGGTCGAGTTCTGTGGAGTGGGACTTGGGACACCCAGCTCTAACCTCCAAGCCAGAAACCTTGGGGACACCTAACACTGCTGTGGGCATTTACTGGGGAAGAAAGCGTTCTGGAAGAGAGTCTGTTCCCCTGCTGACGTTGCTGACAGTCACACCTCCCTTTTCCATCTTGTCTGCAGCAGTGACTGACTGTCAGCCTCTCCTTGAACAGCTGCCTCTGCCCTGCCTCTGTCTCCCTTCCAACCACCTCAGTCAGGGTGGGCTTCCTGCACCTCTTGGCTGAGCCCAAAGCCTCAGATGGTGCCGCAGCCCCACTTTTGACCTGTTCTACTCTGTTGTAAAGAAAGAAGGTTTAGCAAATAGGAGCTCCACCCTGGTCAGCCCAGAGAAATCTCAGCCTCGACATCAGGAGGTATAGACCAGCCTCTGCTCTCACCCCCTGTCTACCTGCTCTACAGTCTGTCCTGAAAGGTAAATCATAGTTACCTTTGCAAGAGGATGGTAGTTGAGGAGAAGTGAGGAGGAAACGACAAACAGCATAAAAAAGCTGGAAGGCGAGTAGCCAAAGAAGGAGCTGAGTCCTCTCTAGGGCAGCTCAGCCCAACTGGCTCTGGCTGTCCCGCTGGGAGGCTTTATAGTCCCTGGCCAGCTGAGGTCACAAACGCTGGGTGGGGTCTGGAACAGCCCCTGTGTGACATCAGTAGCGCCCAACGTTCTCTGTCTCCCTTGGTGACGGCCACAGCGCTGCCCCTCCCCTGGGATGGCCTCTGGAATCACAGAAGGGCTGCAGGGAGGAGGCAGCTGGGGAGCAAGAAATCCGCTCCACAGTGGCTCCCTGGGACACCAGCACGGAGGCTGGGACAGAGCAGAGACTGCGTGGGCAGCCCTATGAGCTCTTGCAGAAGAAGGGAGCTGCAGTGTACTGTGGAACTCACAAGATGCATGTTTGTGATGCCAGGAAAGTGCCAACCAGGACTCAGCAGCCAATGTGACTGTCAAGCAGGTGTTTCTGGCAGCGCTGGGCACACAGGGGATGGCTCCACCAAGTGTGTGCCCTGCTTAGAGCAAAACTTTCTACATGTGACCAGACTAGATCTGCATGTTCATTGCACTTCTTCATGAGTTCCCCCCATTGTCCTGCCTCAGTCTGCCCAGGCCACAGCTCCCTCACGCCTCCTTCGCTGGGCCTGGGGCCATTGAGGATGAAGATCTGAGTCTTCCTCACAGTGTGTTTTTCACCTTTGGCTTCCTGGTGTTTGGCCAAACCACAGGACAGGCTCAGCAGTTATTTCTTCTCTCCTCTCACTCCCCCATTGGAGTTTGATCACTCACAAGTGACCTCTCCTCCTTCCTCTCCTCTTTTCCCCTGTTGCCATGTTGGGCTCCTTGGCCTCACCTTCCCTCTGTGCCTCTGACTGGCTGCTGCTCACACGTCAATCAGGGCTGTGCCCGCCTCCTGCACTGCCATTGACTGAGGCCACGCACGGGCTGCAGCATGAGGGACACTCTGTGTGACTGTGGGCACAGTCCCTACTGTGTCCAGCACTCCCGGGTGTGCTGAGCTTGGAGAGAAGCTCCACACTCAGCCCAGAGCTGGGGGAGGCCATTGGAAGTGTGCAGGGCTGTAGATTGGTGCTTTAACTGGGGCACGAAGCCCATTTCTAACGTCAGCACAGCCAGCTGCAGCTGCCTCCGTGTGTGAAGTCCTCATAAAACATCCACCCCGAACTCTGCTTTGATGGTGATGGGTGTGGCAAGAAACACCATTTCTGAAATGGACATTGTGAACAAGAAATTCCATCCCTGGGTGACATGACGTGGGTCAGGCCGGATGGATCTTGGACTGCCCAGCTACAGCTTAGCACAGGAGCCAGACAAGTCACTGGAGCGTTATTGACCCTCTGTCCTGCATGGGAAAGGAGTCCAGGCAAAGGCCAATATTGGGGGCGAATGAAAAGAGCTCCTGAAACAGACAAAGACCCTGATCCTTGCACAGGGCCTTGCACAGCAGCACAGCTTGGTCGGGGACTGCAGAGTCTCCTCTTCCCAGGACTAAGGGCTCTAGAAAACCGAGTCTTGAAAGCAAATGTGACTTGGCAAGAAAAAACTGTGTCAGGAGCCACTCAAAAGGGATTCCATAGTATTAATAAACAGGCCCAAGCTAAGAATAAAACGACACTGCAAAACAGGCCAGGCCTAGCTTTGCTCTTAGTGAAAGAACAAGGAATGTGTGGCTATCTTAAATGAGACCAAGACCACTGCTGCATCCAGCTCCCAAATGCAACCAGCACCTTGCAGGAACAGCTGAATGAGATGAGAAAAGCAGCAGCAGGCAGGAGAGCACCCAGAGATGAATGGAACAACATGCCCCAGGAATTGGGTGGATGGTCCTTGAAAGCCCGGCTGGCTGCCCTGATGGAAGGAATCATCTTTGTGGTCACAGTCACTGTTGTTGTTAGAGTTTGCATGGGGTGGATGAAAAGAGGCAGCGAGAAGAAGACAGGGAATTTGAGAGAAACGGCTTCCAAAGAGGGGAATTGACAAGATCAGTGGGTGTGCAGGGGCACAGCTGCCTCACCTGCCTCACCAGCTCACAGGGGAATCTCCTGCAGTGCCTGGGCAACTCCTCCCCCTCCTTCCCCACTGACCTCGGTGTCTGTGCAGATGTTGTTCTGACATTCTCACTCCCTTCTGCTGCAGCAGCTTCTTCCCCTTCTCCAGTCTGTTCATCACAGAGGCCTTACCTCCATCACTCACTGGCCAGGCCTTGGGCAGCAGCGAGTCCATCCCAGAGCCGACTGGCCTTGGCCCTGGCAGATACAGGGGAAGCTCCTGGCAGCAATTAGTTCAAAGCAGCCACCCCTGGAGCCCCAGTGCCAAACCTGCCCACACAAACCCACTGCATCCCGTTCCAACAGAGAGATGCTGTGAGCGAGCCAGCTCTGAGGAAGCCTCGCACTCGCTGCTCGATGGGCTGCAGCTGGGACAGAGCAGGTTCAGGCCTGAGCTGCAGGGAGAGGAACCCAAACATTTCCAGAGCAACATTGTAAGCACAGACACCACCAGCAACAGCAGGAATGATCCATATCCTGAGAAAGACAGTTTAACAGAGAAAAAAAGCAAAGGCTGTGTGTGGCAGCAAAGGGGAACAACAACAGTTCCTTCTCTCCTTCCCTTTGACTCCTGCTGCCCAGCCCCTTTGTGGGAAGAAGGGCCTCAGGATGCCCTGCAGCTGCTTTGGAAGACAAATGACTCAATGACTTCTCCTTCTTCCTCTGGCTTGTGTTGCTGAGCAGGGCACCCCAGGGCATGGAATCCCGCTGGGGTCAGCTTGGGGCAGCTCTTCTGGCTTTGTCCCCTGCCAAGCTCTGGCCCAGCCCCAGCCCACTGGCCTTTGCTCAGGGCACTTGGAAAGAGCTTTGCTGCTGTGCCAGCCCTGCTCAGCCAGAGCCAAAGGGCTGGTGTGTCAGCAACACCTTTCCAGCTACAAACACCAAGCAGAGCCCTGTGAGGGCTGCGCTGGGGAAATGAAACTCCATCCCCAGCAGACGCAGACAGGCAGCGAGAGCTGGTGGGGCTGTGGCTCTCGCCTGGCCACAGCAGCTCCTGCTGCAGCCCCAGCACCCCGCTGCCCTCCTCAGAGCCCCTCCAGCTCCTCTGCATCTCTCGTGCCCGGGGCTACAAGCAGGAGTGGGGCAGAAGCCCCGTGCCCTTGCCACAGAGGCAGCTGACGGGATTCTGGGCTGTGGCGGCACAGTGTGGGCAGCAGGGTGGAGGAGGTGACCCCTGGCCTGACCTGGCACCGCTGAGGCCCCTGGATGGCTGTGGCCAGTTCTGGGCTCCCCAGCAGCAGAGAGCATTTGGCTGCTGGCACAAACGATGGCTTGCCAGCTTGGCAGAGAGCGGGGGCCTTTGTGTGAGCTGAGCTGTCTCCGGAGGGACAGGGTGGGCTACAGCTTCTCTCCTGCTCCCCTCCAGCTTGCGTGCTCCAGCAGGGGAGCTGGGGCTCTGCTGTGAGGACAACCTGGGTCCGGCTGGGCCATCCTGCAGGCAGCAGCAGAGGCCAGGAGTGGCCCAGCTCAGCACACTCAGGGGCCATGGGAAGGACACCTGGAGACAGGGCTGATTGTTCCAGCTTTAATGTAAACCAACAGCTTCTCAGGTGGCTGCATTTCAGAAGAGAATCTCCCTTCTGCCAGGCTCAGCGGGGCCTGAGGCATCGCCACCACCGGCTCCACCCTGAGGGTGGCTTCTTGAGAGATGTCAGGACAGAGATGGTCTGAGTTGCCAGGGAGCTCACTGAGCGTTCAGCATCCCGTGTCAAGGGCTGGAGGGCTGCAAGAGAAGGGAGCAGAGCACAGACATGAACCCCCCTGCCTGCAGAGAGCCCCAGCAGTGCCCTCCAGACCGTGCCCACCCAGCCGCCTCTTGCCCTGGCCAGGAGGAGCGGGTGAGACAAAGGGACCTGCTGGAAGCTGCTGCCCAGGAATGCCCCCTGTGCCCCTGGCATCTCTCTGCCCCTCCAGTGTTCTCCTGGAGCAGGGCCGTGCTCTGTGCCCTGCCCCACCAGTCCCGGCCAGCACAGCACTGGCCCTACTCACCGGTGCAGATGTCCTGCAGCTTCTGGCGTCTCAGGGGCTTTGGGTGCTGTGCAGCAACACCTGGGGACAGAGCTGCTGTCAGAGCTGCCCCGGGCCCAGCCCCCTCCTCCCCCTCAGCAGGGACGGCCCCAGGGAAGGAAGGGGGAGCAGGGCAGTGGGACTGACAGGCAGCCTCCAAGCCAGGCGTGTGGGCAGGGGGAAGGCAGGAAGGCACAGGGCCAGGCTGCCAGGAGAGGGGCCCCAGGGGCTGTGGCTCACCCAGGAACCTGATGGCCGCCGCTCGCAGGGTTGGTTGAGTGTCCTCCAGGTACAGCGCGCTCCGACGCAGGCACTTCTCTGCCCTGCTGCTGTCCTGCCCCAGCTGGAGAGAGCACAAGGACAGGGGCTGGTACAGACCCTCCCCAGCCATCTGCACCAATCCCTCCTCCCAGCACCCTCCTGGCCCCTGGCGATTGCCGTCTCCCACCCAGGAGCCCTGTGGGGCTGACGTAAGAGACGCAGGCAGAGGGGGTCTGGGGGTACTGAGACCCCTCTGTCCCACTGCCAGGGCTCATTTGGGTCTCCTTCAGCACCCTGGGCTGGGGAGGGGAGAGAGAAGAGCCCTTGGTGGGCCTGTGCTGGAAGGAGGGTGCAGCTCTGGGCTGTGGGCTCCGGGCTGGAGCAGGGCAGGCGAGGCACAGCAGCACAGCCCTCACCACAGAACTGCCCGTGGGGCAGCCCCCTCCAGTCTGGCCGGGGCCTTGTGGGTTTCCCTTACCAAGCACTCTGCAGCCCAGTGCATCTGACTTGTTGCAAGCGAGTAGCTGAGCTTCCTCCAGCCCAGGAAGCTTGCACAGGCCAGGAGGGTGTCCTTGGAGGTCTGCAGAAAAGCAGAGGCTAGAGATGGCACCAGGGCCCAGGGAAGGGACGACTGGTCATCCTCCTCCTCCTCTGGGCCAGGCTGGGAGCCCTTGCCAGCCCCTTGTGAGGAGAGGCAGCGGTGGACAGAGGCTGAGCTGGGCGCAGGGTGCAGGGAAGGATACGGGGCAGCCACCACCTCCGGGATCTGCTGCTGCCGGCCGCAGAACAGGGATCCTGAAAGCTGCTGTGCTGCAGCTGGGGATGGGGCAGGCCCAAGGGCACAGGAGAGGAGAGCCCAGGGCTGCAGGCAACGAGGGCTGGATGCCAGAGAGCCTGAGCAGGACGCAGCAGGAGCAGCTCCCCATGGGCATCGCCGGCAGCGGCTGCCCCAGCTCCTCCCACCCAGGCTGCTGGCAGCAGAGCTTTGATCCTGGGAGTCCCCCCTGCCTCAGGACCCCAAGGTGACACACATTCCAGCGGGCTGACTGCCACCAGCCCCAGCCCCCGAGGCCCCAGCCCGCCCCGTGCTGCCAGCAGACCCTTCCCCACACCACTGGGACTCTGTGACATCCGTACCATGGCCACGGCCGTGTCCTCATCATTCATATGGAACAACAGCGGGATCAGGCTCTCGCTCACCATCTGCTTCAGCTGACTCCTGCTGTCCCCCTTCACCATGTGCATCACGTCTCCAAAGAGGCTGATGGAGACGTCTCGCACCTGGCTGGACTCCTGGGAGGGAGCAGGACAGGAGGACTTGAGCAACAGCCGCTCCCTTGCCCAGGCAAGCGGGGCATTGCTGTGGCCCATGGGGAGGGAGAAGCTTTGGGGTCAGCTCCTCGAGGCAGGAGCCGTGGGACCTATTTGCAACCCTGGCTGAACAGCCCCGGGCCCATGAAAGGCCACACAAGAGGAGTGAGGAGGGGAGCAGAGTCGTCCTCCCAGAGGGGCCATCAGTGGGGCTCAGGCTCCACAGCTCCTTACATCATCAAAGAGGTGCAGGAGCTTCTCAGAGAGCTGGAGAGCGATGGGGCTGGCCTCGTGCGCCTGCACAGCCACCAGCACATTCCTGAAGACAGCCAGAGCCTTCAGCTTGATGTCAGCGCTGCCATGCGACATGATCTCCATGATGTCTGGCAGCAGCATCTGCATGTTTCTGGCCTGTAGGAAACACACAGTTTTGTCTTTGTGAAGTGCTGAGAGACTCTCCCTGCCCTGGGGTCACTTGAACTATGTGCTGCTCACCAGCTCGGGGTCCTCTGACAAGGTGACGAGGCCTCTGAGCAGCAGTGAGAGCACCGGCGTGCGGGGACACCTCAGGAACCTCCAGGCTCTGTACAGCTTGGCCAAGTCCTCTGTGCCCCTGTCGATGTAGGCCAGCAGCTGCAGGAGAGATGGCAGTGAGGGAGCGGCAGAGCCGGCCGGGCTCCGTGCGGCTCCCGCTTCGCAGCGGCATCTCAGCGCCAGGGCAGCGGGGCAGACAGCCCGTCCTGGGGGCGGCTGGGCCCGTGAGACCTGGTGTCTGGTCCAGCTCCTCCTGCCCTCCCGAGAGCCGGCACAAAGGTGGCACCAACGCGGGTGCTGACGAGTGTCCGGGGTCCCAGCCTGTGCAGGGGCCGTGCAGAGCTGTGCCCCAGAGCCAGCCGCTGCTCTGCCTCTGGCTCCTGTCCCTTCCCAGCCCCAGCCCTGCCCCAGCCCCAGGGCTCCAGCCCGCAGAGGAGGCTGCAGGAACCGACTCCTCACTCACCGCAAAGGGACAGATGCCGGTGTCCTCCACACCAGAGTCCAACACCCTGTGTGGCTGCCGCACCTGCAGCGCATCCATCACCTCCATTGCCACCCTCAGGGTGCCGTGCAAAGGGCCAGGGGCCGAGAAGATCACCTCCAGCATGGCCAGGGCAGTGCTGCAGAGCCAGAGCCTCTGTCAGCAGGGCTGCCGCAGCCACCATGCCGTGCCCGCCCGGCCTCGGCACCGCCATGGCTCTGGCAGCCACCCAGCCCCTCTCCCCACGGGGAACGAGCCCTGATGGCTGTCGGGGTCGGTACCTGTCCCATGCTGGAGAGATGCTCAGCAGGCTCCTGCCCACCTCGCTGGGGTTCCTGTTGCTCAGCAGGAGCAGGAGCGACTTCAGTCTGTGCCACGATGTGTCTGTGTGCACACGCTCCATGGCTTTGTGGATGCACCTCATGATGCTTGGCACCTGCAAGGGACACAGGGGAGGATGGTGGTGCCACCGTCTGCCTCTGAAACCTCTGCCCTTCCCAGCTCTCTCTGCTGCCTTGAAACAGCCTCAGATACCCGAGAGAGCTGGGTCAGGGAGGGGAGGAGGACCAAGGCCTGGCAGGGCTCACGGGCAGGACAAGCCAGCCCCAGGGCACTTACATCCCACAGCCAGGAGTCTGGGTCACTCATGGCCACGTCCAGCATGTCGCTGCCCAGTTGCCTGTCATGGGCTTGTGCTGATGTTAAGGCCTCAATGGCTGCGAGGACACTGTCTCTCCTCAGAGCAGCCTGCAGGTTGGGAGGGAGGGAGGGAGGGAGGAAGGAAGGAAGGGAGTGAATGAAGAGACATCCTGCCCAGCACCCCCATGGTGCTGCTTGGCTGAGCAGCACGAGCAGCTCTGGCAAGAGGTGCCAGGCAGTGCTGGCTGCAGCGCCCAGGACAGCTGGAAGCAGGGGCTGCAGCCTCTGCAGGGTGGAGGATCCCAGCGACTCTGAGCCCCTCTGCTCACAGAAGCATCCTGAAGATGCCACACACAAGAGTCCCAGCAAGGCCAAAGCTCAGTACCTCAATCCCAGAGTTGATGCTGCTGCTGCTTGAAGAAACAGAGGGGATGCTCTCAGGATCCAATTGCAGCTCCTCACCCTCTGGATGCTGCTCTGGCAGTGTCTCATCTACGTGGAGGGGAAACAGCAGAGTCAGTGGGACGCATCAGCTTTGCCAACCACCTCCCCAAAGGGTGGGAAGAGCTTTGAAGCCAGCGTGGCTGAGCAGGGGGAGGCTGTGTGGGGGGATGAAACGCTGCCATGCCCCTGCCCACGGGACGGCTGCTGCCAGCGAGCCAAAGAAACGGGCTCCCGGCACCGAGCCGGCCGCGCTCGCTGGCCCCGGCCTGCCCAGCCCTGGGGCCCCTCACTCACCCATCTGCAGCAGCCGGCCCTGGATCACCTCGTAGGGCTCTGGCAGAGAGCTGCTCCCCTGAGGAGCCCTGTTTTTCTTCCTGGCCCTCCTGGGGTGTCTGGGGGGTGTCTCCACCATCCTTTGAGGAGCCCTGTTTTTCTTCCAGACCGTCCTGGGGTGTCTGGGGGGTGTCTCCATAATCCTTTGGGGAGTCCTGTCCTCCCAGGCCCTCGTGAGGTGGCTAGGAGGTCTCTCCACCATCCTTAGGGGAGCCTCATCCTCTTCACAAGCCATCCTGGGGCGGCTGGGGAGTCTCTGTGCCAGATGGAGGCACGTGTGGGTTAGAGGGGAGAGCAGCTGAAGGCGAACACCTCACAGCGTGGGCTGCCGGGCACAGCAGGCAAAGCCAGGGGCTGCTCTCAGGGTCTCCTGGGCAGCCCCCTGCTCCTGCCCTCTCCCGTCACTGTCTCCTCAGACACTGCAGCGCCACAGCTGCCCTGGCTCTGGGGGTGTCACACAGGGCCCATTGTGACACGGCGCCGGGCGGGAGGGGCCCCGTGTCCATGGCGATGGGGACCCAGGCGGGGACGAGTCCCTGTGCCAGGCCCTGCGCTGCTCTCTGGAACCTTCCCTGCGGCTCTGCTGCTGTCGGGCACTTCCCACATCTGTGTTGTGGTTTAGGCCCATCAGGGAACAAAAGACCACGACTGGTTTCAGGTACCAAAGACCTGAGGATTGCTAAAGGGCAGGGAGAGCTTAGTTGCTGCTTCAGGTCCAGGACAAAACCGAGCAGGCTGCTGGGCCTGGGGAAGGAAACAGAAAAGAATTGAATGCAACACCAACTAAAGCAAAACCATAAAACCCTAAAACATAACAAAGAGAACACAACACAGAGTGGTACAACGATGGAGAGTCCGACCAGCCCTTTAAGACCACCTTCTCCCCACTCCTGCCCTCTTCCCGGGCTCAGAGTCCCGATCCCAGTGTTTTTACTCCAGCTCCTCTCTGCCTCTCAGTGGGGCTGCTCTGGGCCCGCAGGCTCCAGCACGGCCTGGGCCATGGCCCCTCCTCACACAGTCTCTCGCCCGTCCAGGCTCACTCACATGGAGCTGCTGGTGGCTCTCAGTCCTGCCATTGCCCCCCATGGCTTACAGGGGCACAGCTGCGTTCTCACCACGGCTTGCAGAGGAGTCTCTGGTCTGCTCCTCCTTCCTTCCTCCTCCTCTGCCTGTGGGATCCACATGGTCGCCTCTATCTTATATCACTCTTAAACCTCCTGCCCAGCATTTCCAATCCCCGTCCCTAAATATTGTGGCAGAGGCGCTGGATTGGCCCAGCCGGGCCGGAGGTGGGTCTGAATCCAGGAGCCAGGGGAGAGTCCACAAACTCTTTACCGGGTCATCACTGCAACCCGCTCCCCCGGTACCAAGCAAAAGCAGCTCCTTGCCAAACCAGGACAGGTGCCAGCAGGGAACTTGCTGAGGGTCCCTCTGTCCCCTCACACAGGTGGCTGATGAAGATGTGGAACCAGACTGGCTCCAGAACCCATCCCTGTGGAGCTCCACTGGCCACAGGCCTCCAACTCCATTCCAGGCCATCGATCCCCACCCTCTGGGCTCTGTCATTCAGCAGCTCTCCATCCACCTCACCTCCACTCATCCCAGCCACGCTGCCTGAGCTTTCTGAGGAGAGTTCAGGGTCTCAGGGAGCTGCGGGGCCGTGGCTCTGTGGTGAGTGCAGGAACTGCAGCTGCTGCCTCGGGCTGAGCGTCGGGCTGCGGGCGCTGAGCAGTGACACCGGGCAGCGCTCGTTGCTGTGTCCCTTGGCCCTGGCTGTGGCTGCTCGCTCGGGCTGTGTTCTATTACACTGTCCTTATCTCAACCCACAGGCCTCCAGAGCTCTCTCTTGGTTCTCGTTGCCGTGCTGCTGAGCTGGGCAGCCGTTAACAAACCGTGTGGTTTGGTTATTGACAACCAGGGCTAAACCACCACCCCCCTCACCCCAGTTCCCCCCCAGGTGTTGAACGTCTCGGTGCGGGTCCAGACGTTTGCTGAGGCCCTGGAGCTGAACAATTGCACCGTGGCTGAAACCCCTTTGGAGGGGATGTTGGGTTTGGCATTTCCAGAGGCGGCTGCCAGCCCCGCGCTGCCGTCTCCAATAACATCATGTGCCAGTGCCTCTGGAACAGAAACATCTTCACCTTCCGCCTGTGCAGGGACAGGGGGACCCCAAATACCCGCTGGGAGCCCCAAGTACCGCCCTAAAAACCCCAAATGCTCCCTTAAGATCCCAAAACCTCCCTGGTAAATCCCAATTCACCCCCAGTAACTCCTTGTGCTTCCCAGTTCACGTCCAGTAGCCCCCAGTAGGTGCCAGTTAAAAAGTCTTCAACACCCCCAAGACTCAAGGTCTGAAAAGGACTCAAAAGGCCTCAAAAGGCCCCAAACTCCCAGCCAAAAGCAAACATTTGCTCCAGCACCGACATGTTCAACACCTGGAGAGGATTTTGGCTTCCCAGGGAGAGGGGCTTTGGGGTTCCTGGGGGGAGGTTTGAGAGGAAAAAGCATGTTTTGGTGGGAAAAAGTTGAGTTTTGAAGGGGTTTTGAGGGAAAAAGTGGGAGTTTTGTAGATATTTGAGGGGAAAAGCGGGTTTTTGGTGGAGTTGTGCAATTTTTAAGGAAAAGTGAGATTTTGGCAGAGTTTGGAGGGAAAAACTGGGGGTTTGGGGGGCATCAGAGTAAAAAAAGTGGGATTTCGATGGAGTTTTTAGGAAAAAAGGGGTTTCAGTAGAGTTTTGAGAAAAAAGTGGGGTTTTTGTGGCGTTTTGGGGGTGAATTGGGATTTACCGGGGAGTTATTTGGGGCTCCTTAGGGGTGAACTGGGGGGTACTGGGGGGCACTGGGAAGTTCTGGGAGTTACTGGACGTTACTGGGCAGCTCACTGAGGTTTCTGGGGGCTACTGGGAGCCCGCCCCGTGCTGAGTGTGTTGGTGCCAGAGCAAAAGCTGAGTTGCTTGACATGGCCCAGTGACCCGAGTACTTCATGGTGGCATTTCTGTGAGCCATGGTTACAGCATTGATCTCAGGCAGATGGGGTTTTATTTCCTGAGGACGGTTCCCTTTCTCTCTGTGTATGAGCAGGTGGATCAGCACAGATCAGCAGGTCACCACCAAGGCTGCCATTCCTGTAGCCTGCCGGGTGCCCTGGCATCTCTGTGTCACATTTCTGGGGAGGATCTTGCCATAAGCTAATGCAGCTGTTTCTTGCTGCCAAACTGGAGTCCTGTCTCTGGTGTAAGGATGTAATAGCAGGGGTGCACCGACTGGCTGAAGATGTCTTCCTCTGCTGATGACTGATGGTTCAAGGAAGGAGTGTAGTCCAGGCTTCATCTTTGTGGTACTTGTGCAGCAGAGACCAAACAGCTGAGGAGTTGCTCCTGCCCTGCTCTGTTCTCTCGCTGCATCTCTGAGAGGAAGCGGCGACAGAGCAGAAACGGGACGTTGAGGGGGGTTCAGTTGCACTGAGTGTAGCAGGAGAGAGCAGTGTCTGTGCAGGGATGGATTTGCACAGGAGCCCTCAGCGTTTCTGCTGCCCTCAGGGAGAACTGAGCAAGGGCTGCGAGGCCAGAGGATGGGCTGTGGGTGAGAGCAGAGCCAGGGCAGCCGGGCTGTGCCCCTGCCTGCTGCCCAGCGCCCTGTTCCTGCCCCTTTGTGCCCGTCCCCTGTGAGCCTGCACAGCCCCAGCCCCTGCTGAGAGCAGAGGGATCCCCCTCACACCACTCCGTGTCTCGCCCTTGCTCAAGCTCTCAGCCCCCCACGGCCAGCCAAGGGCACTGACGGCTCATTTCCCCGCCCAGCAGCACTGTCTGTGCCTCAGTGTGTCTGTGCTCTCTGTGGGGCACTGAGACAGCACAGAGATCCCAGCCAGAGCTGCTGTGGCCCTGCAGAGGAGAAGGCTGAGCTCAGGGGCCCTTCTCAGCGCTGAGGGCTCCCTGCAGGGCGGGGGGCGAGAGGCTGGGGCCGCTGTGTGCTGTGTGGTGGGCAGGGACGGGACACGGGGTGCCGGGCACACGCTGACACAGGGGCGGCCACCCAAGGCCCTCCCTGGGTACCCCCAGGCACTGCCCATGTGCAGCCTGGGGTGTGAGGGGATGCGGCACGCAGCGGCCGCACGGGCACAGAGACACACAAGGGCAGCATCTGCCCAGCTCCTGCTTGTGCCCTCCAAGGGGAGGCCTTGGCAGCTCAAAAGGAGGGGGTTTACCCAACAAGGTGTGTTAGAAAGCTAAAACGAGGCTTTGGATGCTGATAACTGAGGTTGAGACCCGAGAATGAGGGATTGAAAGCTGAAAAGGAACAGGTTAAAGCTAAAAAGAAGAACTTGGCTTGGGCCACAAAGTGAGACTTTGGAATCAAAAACTAGAGGACTGTGCTCCAAGCAATAAGGTTGAAAAAGGCAAAAAGGAGGCTTTGGAAGCTCAAAATGAGCATTTGGGCCTCAAAACGAGCCTTGTGAGGTTAAAATTGAGTGTTTGGAAGCTAAGAAATGTGGGTTTGTGCACAAAAATGAGACTTTGAAAAGAAAGGTGATGGTTTGGACCTAGAAGAGGATGATTTGAAATCTAATCCCAAGGTTTGGAAGGTGAAAACTGGGCTTTGGGAGAAAATTAGGGTTTGGGTCACCAAGTGAGGTTTGAAAGATTTACATGGTGGCCTAGGCCTCAAAATAAGGCATTGAAAGCTAAAAAAGAAGAGTTTGGTCCCCCAGAGGAGGGTTTGGAAGCAAAGCCTTTTGCTTTGGGTGGTGAAAATGAGGATTTGTTCCAAAAAGTACCACTTTGAAAGCTAAAAATGAGGTTTTGGATGCCAACCAGGAGGTCTTGGGCCCCAGACTGAGGACTGAGCCAGCCAAGTTCTACCTTCCCAGCCCTTTAGGTGTGGGAGCTGCCCTCAGTCGTGTGCAGTTCGTCTGCTCAGCCCAGATGAACAAATGCAGGGCGCAGGCCAGAGAGATGGGGTGGGCACTGAGGCACACAAGGAAGAACCCAGCCGCAGCTTTCCTACCTCTGTCATACAACCATGGAATTGTTATGGTTGGAAAAGGCCTCTCAGATGATCGAGTCCAAGCTCGTGAGGCTGCGAATAGTGCAGCAGGAGATGAGAGAAGCGACTGTGCAGGGAGATTTCTGAGCTTCCTCAGCCAGCCCTTGGCACAACCAGCTCTGTGCCAGAGGCATCCCTGTGGGGGCAGAGAGGTGCAGCCGTCAGCTGCTCCCAGGAGTCAGAGGCAGCCTGAGCTGGAACCTTCCCTGACTGATTCACGATGGTGTCTTCCCCAACAGCCCCCTTTCTTAAGCCATTTTTACACTCTCTTTCCCTTCGAGGTGGGGCTGGAGTGACTCTGGTCACACAGACCTTCATCTGGATTGCTGTGTAATGCTCTCACTTTGCTTTTAAAGGTGTGGGGTAAGGAGAATGCAGAGCACATGCTGAGTGAGGGCTGGTGGCACCTTGGAGCTGTGTGGGCTTTGGGATGGAGCTGTGTTTAGGTGTTATAATCAGAGTCTAATGAGCAAAGTTCACCCAAAACCCAGCGTTTTTTCAGACAATGGCAGGCTGTTGGCCCAGGTGTCAAATGAATGGCAGATGTTACAGAAGCCTCAGAGCACAGAAGCGTCATTCAGCCAGAAATCTGCAAGAACACATTTGTAAGTGTTTGGTATCTGAAATATTGGCGTTAGGAACTTGTTCCCTTGTGGCAGTACAAGCTTCAGGACATTGCTGATCTTGTAGAGCTGCAAGAAGCCGTCACTGCAGCACATCTCACTCCTGTTGTTATCTGGCAAGAGCAGAACTTATCCTGGACCAATCAGAGTGAGAGAAGTGAATCAGCAACTGCTCAAGCCTGTCCTGATGTATGGACAAACACCAGGAAGCCAAAGGTGAAGAATACACTGTGAGGAAGACTCAGACCTTCATCCTCAATGGCCCCTGAGGCCCAGCGAAGGAGGCGTGAGGGAGCTGTGGCCTGGGCAGGCTGAGGCAGGACAATGGGGAGAACTCATGAAGAAGTGCAATGAACATGCAGATCTAGTCTGGGACATGTGGAAAGTTTTGCTCTAAGCAGGGCACACACTTGGTGGAGCCACCCCTGTGTGCCCAGCGCTGCCAGAAACACCTGCTTGACAGTCACATTGGCTGCTGAGTCCTGGTTGGCACTTTCCTGGCATCACAAACATACAGCTTGTGAGTTCCACAGTACCCTGCAGCTCCCTTCTTCTGCAAGAGCTCACAGGGCTGCCCACACAGTCTCTGCTCTGTCCCAGCCTCCGTGCTGGTGTCCCAGGGAGCCACTGTGGAGCGGATTTCTTGCTCCCCAGCTGCCTCCTCCCTGCAGCCCTTCTGTGATTCCAGAGGCCATCCCAGGGGAGGGGCAGCGCTGTGGCCGTCACCAAGGGAGACAGAGAAAGTTGTGCGCTGCTGCTGTCACACAGGGGCTGTTCCAGACCCCACCCGGCGTTTGTGACCTCAGCTGGCCAGGGACTATAAAGCCTCCCAGCGGGACAGCCAGAGCCAGTTGGGCCTCCCAGCAGGACAGTTGAGCTGCCCTCGGGACAACTCAGCTCCTTCCCTCGCTACTCGCCTTCCAGCTTTTTTACACTGTTTGTTGTTTCCTCCTCACTTCTCCTCAACTACCATCCTCTTCCAAAGGTAACTATGATTTAACTTTCAGGACAGACTGTAGAGCAGGTAGACAGGGGGTGAGAGCAGAGGTTGGTCTATACCTCCTGATGTCGAGGCTGAGATTTCTCTGGGCTGACCAGGGTGGAGCTCCTATTTGCTAAACCTTCTTTCTTTACAACAGAGTAGAACAGGTCAAAAGTGGGACTGCGGCACCATCTGAGGCTTTGGGCTCAGCCAAGAGGTGCAGGAAGCCCACCCTGACTGAGGTGGTTGGAAGGGAGACAGAGGCAGGGCAGAGGCAGCTGTTCAAGGAGAGGCTGACAGTCAGTCACTGCTGCAGACAAGATGGAAAAGGGAGGTGTGACTGTCAGCAACGTCAGCAGGGGAACAGACTCTCTTCCAGAACGCTTTCTTCCCCAGTAAATGCCCACAGCAGTTTTAGGTGTCCCCAAGGTTTCTGGCTTGGAGGTTAGAGCTGGGCGCCCCAAGTCCCACTCCACAGAACTCGACTTGTCAAAGATCATAGAATCATAGAATCACAGCATGGTGGGGGTTGGAAGGGACCTTTAGAGACCATCCAGTCCAACTCCCCAGCAGAAGCAGGGTCACCTAGATCAGGTCACATAGGAAAATGTCCAGGCGGGTCTTGAAGACCTCCAAGGAAGGAGCCTCCACAACCCCTCTGGGCAGCCTGGGCAAGGGCTCCCTCACCCTCACCCTCACGGTGAAATAGTGTTATGTTTAAGTGGAACTTGTTGTGTTCCAGCTTCATCCCATCACCCCTTGTCCTGTTACTATCTACTGTAGAAAAGAGGGATGTCCCAACCTCCTGACACTCACCCTTTAGATATTTATTAATGTTAATAAGATTACCCCTCAGTCTCCTCCAGACTAAACAGTCCCAGCTCCCGCAGCCTTTCCTCATGAGGAAGATGCTCCAGTCCCCTGATCATCTTGGTGGCCCTGAACTGGCCTCTCTCCAGCAGTTCTCTGTCCCTCTTGAGCTGAGGAGCCCAGAGCTAGACACAGGACTCCAGATGAGGCCTCACCAGGGCAGAGTAGAGGGGGAGAAGAACCTCCCTCGTCCCGCTGGCCACACTCTTCTTGATGCTCCCAGGCTGCCATTGGCTTCTTGCCCACGAGGGTACATTGCTGGCTCATATTTATTTTATTATCAATCAGCACTCCCAGGTCTGTCTCTGCAGAGCTGCTCTCCAGCAGGTCACCCCCAGCCTGTCCTGGTGCAGGGGGTTGTTCCTTCCCAGCTGCAGGACTCTGCACTTGTGCTTGTTGAACCTCAGGAGGTTCCTCTGCCCAACTCTCCAGCCGGTCGAGATCCCACTGACTGGCAGCACAGCCTCTGGGGAATCAGCCAGTGCTCCCAGTTTGGTGCCAGCAGGGAACTTGCTGAGGGTCCCTCTGTCCCCTCATCCAGGTGGTTGATGAAGATGTTAAATAAGACTGGCCCCAGAATCTATCCCTTTGGAACTCCCCTGGCCACAGGCCTCCAACTCGACTCTGTGCCGTTGATCCCACCCTCTGGGCTCTGTCACTCAGCCACCTCTCCATCCACCTCACTGTCCACTCATCCCAGCCACACTGCCTGAGCTTTCTGATGAGGATGTTGTGGGAGACAGTGTCAAAAGCCTTGAATGTGCCTTGAAGATGTCAGAGTGTGGTCACATCCTCTGACAAATTCCATCTCTGTGCAGTCATTGCCGAGGGAATGGCTCCACCAGAACGGATCCTCTTTCCCCCGGAGAAGCTTTGCATGGACTGGCAGCCAGGACAGAGCATTGGAGCAGGACTCTACAACATGGGCAACACGTGCTTCCTCAACTCCGTGCTGCAGTGCCTGACGCACACCCCGCCTCTGGCCAACTACCTGCTGTCTCGGGAGCACAGCCAGTCCTGTGAGTACTTGCAGGAACATCTCCTTGGCAGTCCCCTGGGCACTTCTCAAGGGCTCCCAGAGCCTGGCATTTGATTGAGGAGAAAAGCAGCCCTGCTGGGTCAAAGTCACCACTTGCTGTGCTTGGAACACTCAAGCCTAGAAGCCTCTTTTCCCGTCTAGGTGTGCTCCTCTTCAGAAAGGCACCTCTTTCTAGCCCTGGCTCTCTTGTTCCTCTCACTTCCACTCTCTTGTCTGGTTGCACAGACACTTGTGTCAGTTTGGCATCTCTCTCAAGAAAGTTTTCTAGTCATTAAACTGTCCAGGGCTCCTGGGGATGTTGACACCTGGGGAGGAGTGGAGACTCCTTACAGCTCCCAGGTCTCAGATGGATTTCCCATTGCTATGGAGATTTGGCTGACTTGAGGATCTTCCTGCCCTCCCTCTTCTCTCCCTCTTCAGGTCTTCAGCAAGGTTTCTGCATGATGTGCAGAATGGAAGCCCATGCTAACATGGTCCTGCATTCCTCAGGCAAGGTGCTCCAGCCTTTGGCTTTCATCAATGTCCTTCCACGTAAGTCCTTTCACGGCAGAAGCTGCTTTTAGAGGTTTTGTTCCCTTCTTGGAGGAGAGAACTACTAACTTCTTTCTTAGTGATAGGAGAACAATTCCAGCGGGGCAGGCAGGAAGATGCCCACGAGTTCCTACGCTCTGCTGTCGATGCCATGCAGAAAGTTTGTCTGAGAGGAATCAGCGAGTAAGCACAAGCAAACGGCCTTTCCCACGTTCCCAGCCCCTTTGGGCTCCTTGATGGGCTCTCGTCAAGGAAACCCTACTCTCAGGGCTTTCAGACAAAGCCAGTCCCACGCAGCTGGTAACTCTCTGCCCTTGCTGTTTCTTTCCAGCTTGGACGCCGCCTCTGAAGAGACCACCATCGTCCATCAAATCTTTGGAGGACAGATGAGATCCAGAGGTACTTTCCCATGACTATTACTCTCCTTGGGATTGTCTGTGTCCTTCTGCCAGCTGGTGAGGAACAGCTGCTGGTGTGACTGGCGTAGTGGGTAGGAAGGACTGGCAGCCTTGCTCGACCTGCCCTATGGCTGAGCCTTTTCCCTTGCCTTCCAGTCACGTGCCTGAGCTGCAATGCAGTTTCTGATTCCTACGAGGCCTTCCTGGATGTCCCTGTGGATATAAAGGTAAGAGGCTTTATCATTGCACTCCAGGGTATCCCAAGGCCCCTGCTGCTTTCTGGAATCCATGCAGTTGGCTCAACAACGTGTGCTGTGAACACCAGAGAGCTTGGTGGCTCGTGGGAAGAAGAACGGCTGTGTCCTTCTGGGGAGAAGAATACCCTCTCTCTGCCTCCCCTGGACACTGCTTGTGGGCTCCCAAGGGGTCTCCTTTGTGTCAGCTGCCTGGGGCTCCTTGTCACCTTCTTGTAAGTGTTTGGGCAAGGGTGTTGCTCCAAGTCCAGGGCTCTCCTTTCTCATTCCTCCAGGCAGCCTCATCTGTCACCACAGCTCTGAAGGACTTTGTGAAACCAGAGCAGCTGGATGGTGGAAACTGCTTTCACTGTAGCAGGTAAGATGATCCCTGATGCCATCTTAACAGCAGGTTTGCCGTGAAGGTGCTGCATGGCCTCCAGCAGAAGTCGCCTTGTCATGTAGGTTTCTTACACAGGAGTGAGAGGCAGGTTGTTTGTCACGAGGCCTTCTGGTACTGACTAAGGCTGACAGTGACACAAGGCTGTGTAAGCCATGAGCGCTTGCCTGGCCTTCCTGGGGGAGAAGTGGGTGCATTTAGGGACTGGTCTCTGTGCTTGCTTCCAAGGTGCGACAAGCTGGCTGCCGCCTCCAAGAGGGTCACAGTGCATCGTGCACCCAGGGTTCTCACAGTGTGCCTGAAACGCTTTGACGCTGTCACTGGCAGGAAGATCTGCAAGGCATGTACACAACTGGAGGGCAACAACCTTCTCTCCCTGGAGCAGCAGGTTCCCCAAAGCAGGATGCTCTTGCACACGTTGCTGATGTTCGGTTCTTGCCGTTGCCTGCTGGGGACACGAGAGTTGCCGTGGGCAGACCAGAGTTCCCGTGGGGAGATGAGCATCTCCTCTGCTCTGAGAGCGCGGCTTTGGCCCAGAGCAGTTTGCTGACACCCAAACCATGACGTTCTGGGGGCTATTGCATCTAGTAGTTCAGGATCATTTCTGATCCCTCTTGGTCTCTCTGTAGGTTGTGGGGTACCCTGAGCGCTTGGATCTTCGGCCCTACATGTCTGAGGTGCCTGCAGAGCCACTCGTCTACAGCTTATACGCTGTCCTAGTGCACGCCGGTTCCACGTGTGACTCGGGACACTATTTCTGCTACACAAAGGTACCGAGCAACAGCCTTCCCAGCAGGGGAGAGACGTGTGCCATGAAGAGCAGCTGGCAGGGCAGGGCTCCTGGCAGCCCAGGTCTGGGGGGAGAAGGACTCCTTAGGAGCTGGGTTGGATTTGCTTGGTCCTCCTCTTGCTCCTACAGCTGTCTGCTGGTGTCTCTGTGGAGAAACCCTGCAGCTCCTCTGCAGACAGCAACGTCTTTCTTCACAGGACGGCAATGGGCAGTGGTACAAGATGGATGATGAGTCTGTGACTCCTTGTGACATCAATACAGTTCAGAGGCAGCAAGCCTATTTACTGTTTTATGTCAGGTAATGGCAAGTCTTACAAGAATGTGTCCAGAATATGTTTCCTTTCCCCGGCCTTGCTGTGTTTCTTCTTATCCCCTTGAGTGTTTCTCTTTCTGTCCTAGGAGACAATTAACTAATTAACTCCCTGTAGCATTCAGTGCTGAGCAATCTGAACTCTCCCACCGCAGTCCTTCTCATCCCTTCCTGGACTTTGGGCTGCTGCCATGCCGTCAGCCTCTACTTGTCTACTCTCTGCAGCTGGCTAATGTAGAGAAGAGCCCTTCAAGGGGGCCTACAGGAAGGACAGGGAGAGACTCTTTCTTGGGGAAGGTAGTGATAGGAGGAGGAATAATGATTTTAAGTGGAAAGAGGGAAGATTGATGTCAGATATTAGGAAGAAATTCTTTCTCTGAGGGTGCTGACACCCTGGCACAGGTTGCTCAGAGAAGTTGTGGGTGCCTCCTCACTGGAGGTGCTCAAGGCCAGGTTGGAGTGGGCTTTGATCAACCTCTTCTAGAGGAAAGTGGCCCAGAGCATGTGGCAGGAGAGTTGGACCATGATCTTTCAGGTCCCTTCCAACCCAAACCCTTCTGTAATTCTATGTGTCTAAGGAATGGAGGCTGTGGGGGGCAGAAAGATGAGGACGTGCTATGACAGGGGCAGAACTGGTGGCAAGACCCCAATCACAATTCCCATTTGTAGACTTGGTTAAGTCTTCACTCTGTCGCAGAAGCTGCTCCAAGGAAATGACTCAACAGTCCAGAACAGCCCTAAAGCAAGATCCTTTGTCTTTTCTTCTCCCCAGGAGCTCTGATTTGAAACCTGCAGAAAGAGCTTCTTCCTCCATCATGGCATTATATATCTCTTCCTTCTTCAGGCTGTTGCAGTCTAGCACCCAGCAGGCAGGTTCTGTAGGAGCACGGGGTCTGCCTTCACACACCAAGGTAACTCTGGTGAGGTGGCTCAGGGCGCCAAAGGGACAGTGGGTTTCTCTCTGGGCTCTTGCATTGCAACTCTTCACCCTCCCACGCTGCAGCTTTCTTGACAGCCACAACTCTTCTCCCTCTCAAAGCATCCCACCTAGATGCATCCTGCTTGTTGGCCTTTGACCCTTCTTTCCCCCTCCAGGGGAGGCTTTGGGAGGGCCTGAGCTGTCCCCTCGCACAGCTTCTGGAGAGTCCCCACAGTTGTGGTCCTTTCAGGAGCAAAGGACAGGACCTTTTCACAGCTCTCTTTGCAGGACACGGCAGTGCACTCTGCACAGGGCAGCAGCTCCCCTGCAACAGCCAGCAGAAGCCAGCTAAGCCAGGCAGCTGCCCCAGTGGCACGTGCAGGCCGTCTGCACCTCACCTGGCCACAGACACCCAGCAGCGGGAAATGCCACTGCTCAGGCCCCGGCCAACACGTTGGTGCTGCGCTGTCTGGTCAGCAGACAGCAGGCAGCAACAGACAGAAGCACACACACAGCCCTTCATCCCCCGATGAGAGCAGCAGCGCCAGGCAGAGGGCTCGCAGCAGATCCCCACAGTGGGGCAGCGGTGATCACAGCTGGAGCGTTGAGCCCGGGGACTATGAGCACTCAGCAGGAAGGTGGAGAAAGAGGAAGAGCAGTCCTGACATTCTTGGCCATGCTCCCAGCAATGACACAGCTCCAGGGTCCTCCAAGGTCCCCTCCATGGGGGTTCCCACACCCAAGGAGGAAACTCAGCAGATGCAGAGAGAGAGCAGCAGATCTGCGACGCGGGGCCGTGATCTCCGCAGCCGTTTCGTGGAGTTCACTGATTATTGCAGCTCAGCAAGGAGAAAGAGGAGAGCAAGTCCTCCATGTTATGACGAAGCCCCAAGGAACAAAGTAGCTCCAGGGCCCTTCAGGATCACGTTCAATGTGTTTCTCATATTCAGGGCTGCCAAAAAGAAACATCAGCGGAGGCAGTGAAGGAGGAGCAGCTCTGCAGCACGGGGCTGTGATCAAACGTGCTGCTTTAGCCCTGGCTGGGTGCCAGGTGCCCACCAAGTCGCAAACTCCCCCTCCTAGACTGGACAAGAGGAAATCTGCCGGATGGAGACGACCATCCAAGTGCTGCACTAAAGCCCTCAGGGACAAAGGGCCCCCGTTGAACGTGGCTCAGAGCCACGGCGGAGGCCACGGATGGAGCTGTGCCGGGACCCTGCCCAGCTGCGGTACGGCAGCAGCGCCGCGCCGGCGGCCCTCCAGGAGTCGCTGGGGGTGGCCCTCGGGAGCAGCGCTGCAGGGCACAAGGGATCACGGGGGCTTTTTCCTGCACGGGCCTTCCCTCCCTGCACCGATGGCAGCAGAAGCGAGGAGCTTCCAGCCTCTCTGGGAACCATCCGGTGTTCCCGGCGCATCGTCACATAAAGGATGTCTCTGCTGATCTGACTTGGTGTAGAGAAGTTTTTCTGCCCCAGCACATTTGCAACAACCTCACTCAATGGAGATGAGAGAGTCTGAGCCCCCCCCACACACACTTGCTGCCAGTTCATGATGAAAACCCTGGAGATTTGTTCCCCATGCATTCACAAGGCCTGTTGCAATCTTCCCCCGCAGCTGCTGGGCTGTTCCTCTTGCCCCTGCCTACATTTCTGTACTCTAGTTCCATTGGCTCTTATCTCTTTGACAACTTCCATCAGTTTCTAACCATCCTTTGACCAATTCTGTCTCTTTAGGATCACCCCAATTCAAGCTAACTTGAGGCCAGGCTGATTTTTTCAGGCTATAGGGTTTATGGCACATTCCTGCCAAATCTCTTCTTCTCTTCTCAATGGCATGTCACCATCAACCCAAGCTTTGACCTTGAACAAATATTGGAGAATACTGACACACATTACCCACATTTTTCCTGACCCTGGACACTGATTCCCTCACACACATCACACCAGAGGGGCTTCAAACACCCTGGACACTGATTTCCTCACACACATGACACCACAGGGGCTTCAAACACCCTGGACACTGATTCCCTCACACACATCACACCAGAGGGGCTTCAAACGCCCTGGACACTGATTTCCTCACACACATCACACCAGAGGGGCTTCAAACGCCCTGGACACTGATTCCCTCACACACATCACACCAGAGGGGCTTCAAACACCCTGGACACTGATTCCCTCACACACATCACACCAGAGGGGCTTCAAACCTTTTAGGTTCACACACTGGGCACAAATCATTTCCCACAGACACACACTGGCTGTAGCAGAACAGTGGGGAGAGCAGCGGGGAGGGTGCTGCAGAGGCCGGCTCTGCAGGAGGCCTCAGTTTGATCCCTCCCCAGTGACCTCTCCTCCTTCCTCTCCTTCCTTCCCCTGTTGCCATGTTGGGCTCCCTGGCCTCACCTTCCCTCTGTGCCCTGAGGCGCCGCCGCCTCTGATTGGCTGCGGGGCTGTCACTGCCCTGGCTGGGCCCGCCCTCCCTGAGGCAGCGTTTTCTCTGATTGGCTGAGGAGCTGTCACTCTGTCCTGGGCTGGGCCCGCCCTCCCTGAGGCGATGATGTCTCTGATTGGCTGCGGGGCTGCCGCAGCTGTGTCTGGGCCCGCCCTCCCTGAGGCGCCGCCTCCGATTGGCCGCCGCGCACACGTCAGTCAGGGCTGTGCCCGCTTCCTGCGCTGCCATTGGCTGTGCGGGGCTCTGGCTCCCCTGTGGGCAACCGCTGCCAGTTCACCAGCTCTGCCTCTGGGCTCGGCGCTGCCCGAGCCAGGCTGTAACAACGACGCGATGGACACGGAGGGACAGGAGAAAGCCCCCAGCCCTTCAGGAAGGTCTCAGAGCAGCCTGTCAGGCAGCAAGGGCTGGGAGGGTGGAACTTGGCTGGCTGACATGGATCCTAGGACCTCTCTACAAGGGTAGGACACCCGGGGCTGAGGGCTTCCTTCTGTCCCTCAGCGTCCTGGCGTTTGCAGGGTGGGCTGAGCAGACTCGCTGTGCACCATGAGGGACACCTCACACCGCAAAAGAGTGAAGTGAGGCAGAGCTTGGCTGGCTGAAAGGATCCCCCGGCATCGGTCTGGAGGGGAAGGAAAGCTGCGACTGCCGGCGTTCCTCTGCCGCTCGGGCTCTGCCGCTGATTTCTTGTCTCCGAGCCCCTCCTTCTGGCAGAGCAGCCGTCCTGCATGCGACTGACACCCCTCCCGCAGCCAAAGGGACGAGCAAAGTCCCTCACAGCCAGCCAGACTCCACATCTTGTCCCACAACACTCCAGCAAAAGACACCTTTCCCCTCAAAAACCCACCTGAACCCCACTTTTCCCCTCAAAACCTCACCCAAACGCCACTTTTCCCCTCAGAATCAGGAATTGTTTGGTGGTTAAAGCCCCTGAAGCTGCTGCAGTCCCAGCGCTCCCCTCACCCTGCCCAGCCCAGCACTGACCCACGGCCTCAGCACCTCAGCCCCACGGCTTTGGGGTCCCTCCAGGGCTGGGCACTCCCCCAGCTCCCTGGGCAGCCTGGCACAGGGGCTGACACCCCTCTCAGGGAAACGGCTCTGCCTCAGCTCCAGCCTCAACTCCCACCCAAACTGCACTTATTCCCCTCAAAACTCCTTAAAAACCCCACTTTTTCCCTCAAATCTCCACTAAACTCCCACTTTCTCCCTCAAAACTCCTTAAAAACCCCACTTTTCCCCTCAAATCTCCACTAAACTCCCACTTTCTCCCTCAAAACTCCACCAAAAACCCACTTTTTCCCCTCAAATCTCCACTAAACTCCCACTTTCTCCTCAAAACTCCTTCAAAACCCCACTTTTCCCCTCAAATCTCCACTAAACTCCCACTTTCTCCTCAAAAATCCTTCAAAACCCCCTTTTCCCCTCAGTTCTCCACTAAACTCCCACTTTCTCCTTAAAACTCCTTCAAGACCCCCTTTTCCCCTCAATTCTTCACTAAACTCCCACTTTCTCCCTCAAAACTCCTTCAAAACCCCGCTTTTCCCCTCAAATCTCCACTAAACTCCCACTTTCTCCTCAAAACTTCTTAAAAACCCCACTTTTTCCCCACAAAACCCCCAAAGCCCCACTTTTCCCCTCAAAACTCTAACAAACACTTTTTCCTCTAAATTCCAATCCTTTTTTTCCCCACAATACTCCACCAAAATCCTACTTTTTCCCTCAAAACTCCTTCAAGACATGACTTTTTCCCTCCAAAACACCACAAAACCCCCACTTTTTCCTCAAAACTCCACTGAAACCCCTTTTTTTCCTCAAAACTCCATCAAAATCCCACTTTTTTACTCTGAAAGCCCCCCGAACCCCCTTTTTCCCTCCAAACTCTGCCAAAATCTCACTTTTCCTTCAAAATTGCACCACAACTCCATCAAAAACCCCCCTTTCCCCTCAAATCTCTACTACCACTTTTTCCCTCAAAACCCCTTCAAAACCCAACTTTTTCCCACCAAAACACACCTTTTCCTCTCAAAGCTCCACTGAACTCCACCTTCTCCCCTCAAAACCCCCCTTTTATCCCTTAAGACCCCAAAACCTCCCCTCTTTCCTCTCAAAACCTTTTTTTTTCCCCTCAAACCCCCCCTTTTCCCCTCAAAAACCCCTCTTTTAACCCTTAAGACCCCAAAACCTCCCATTTTCCCCTCAAAACCTCAATTTTTCCCATCAAACTCCCCTTTTCCCCTCAAAACCCCTCTTTTATCCCTTAAGACCCCAAAAACTCCCCATTTTCTCCTCAAAACCTCCTTTTTGCCCTCGAAGGACCTCTTTCATCCCTTAAGATCCCCAAATCTCTCCTTTTTCTCCTCAAAACCTCCCTTTTTCCTCCTAAAACCCCCTTTTTCCTCTCAAAAACTCCTCTTTTAACCCTTAAGACCCCAAAACTTCCCCCTTTTCCCCTCTAAACCCCCCTTTTATTCCTTAAGACCCCCAAACCCCCCTTTATCCCCTCAAAATCTCCATTTTTCCCCTCAATGCCCCCTTTTTCCCTTCAAAACCTCTCTTTTATCCCTTAAGATCCCCAAACCTCCCTTTTTTCACCTCAAAACCACTTTTTATCCCTTAAGATCCTAAAACTCCCCCTTTTTTGCCCTCAAATCTTGCCTTTTATCCCCTAAGACCCCAAACCTTCCTTTTTCCCCTCAAAACCACCTTTTATCCCTTAAGATCCCCAATCTCCCCCCCTTTCCCCTCAAAACCCCCCTTTTATCCTTTAAGACTCCATAACTCTCCCTTTTTCCCCCAAAAGTCTCCTTTTATCCCTTAAGACCCCAAAATCTCCCCTTTTTCCCCTCAAAACCCTTTTTCCCCTCAAATCCTTCGTTTTTCCCCTCACCCCAGCCCTTTTTCCCTCAAACTCAACTTTTTCCCTCAAAACTCCACCAAAACGCCCCCTTTCCCCTCAAAACTCCTCTAAACTCCCACTTTTGCCTCAAAACTACACCAAACCTCACGTTTTGGCTCAAAACTCCCCCCAAACCCCCCTTTTTCCCCTCAATACCCCACTTTTGCCCCTCAAGACCCTCAAACACCCCATTTATCTCCTCAAAACTCCCCCCAAACCCCCCTTTTTCCCCCTCAAAACCTCTCTTATCCCTTAAGACCCCAAAACCTCCCCATTTTCTCCTCAAAACCCCCTTTATCCCCTCAACCCCCCCCTTTTTGACTCAAACCCCTCTTTTATCCCTTAAGACCCCAAAACCCCCTTTTTCCCCTCAAAACCCCCCTTTTAACCCTTAACACTCCAAAACTCTCCCTTTTTCCCCTCTAAGGTCTCCTTTTATCCCTTAAGACCCCAAAATCTCCCCTTTTTGCCCTCAAAACCCTTTTTCCCTTCAAAACCTACTTTTTCCCTCAAAACACCACCAAAACTCCCCTTTTCCCCTCAAAACTCCTCTAAACTCCCACTTTTGCCTCAAAAATTCACCAAAACCTCACTTTTTGTCTCAAAACTCCCCCCAAACCCCCCTTTTTCCCCTCAAAAGCCCCCTTTCATCCCTTAAGATCCCCAAATCTCTCCTTTTTCTACTCAAAACCTTCCTACTAAAACCCCCCTTTTCCTCTCAAAAACTCCTCTTTTAACCCTTAAGACCCCAAAATCTCCCCTTTTTCCCCTCAAAACCCCCCTTTTATTCCTTAAGATACCCAAACCTCCCTTTTTTCACCTCAAAACCCCTTTTTATCCCTTAAGATCCTAAAACTCCCCCTTTTTCCCTTCAAAACCCCTCTTTTATCCCTTAAGATCCCCAAATCTCCTGTTTTTCTCCTCAAAACCCCCTTTTTCCCCTCAAAACCCCTCTTTTATCCCTTTAGACCCCAAAACCCCCTTTATCCCCTCAAAACCCCCTTTTTCCCGCCTTTAGACCCAAAGCCGCCCCTTTTCCCCTCAGCGCCAGGCCCCGCCCCTCCCCTCGGCCCGTCCATTTCTCACGGGGGGGGGTGCGAAACAAACCCCCCTCATTTTATACAAAACCTTTATTCTGTAACAGTGTGTGTTGGGGTGGGGGGTCCCCCAAACCTCCCCCCGCGACCCCCCAACACTGAGAGGGGGGAGCATAGCGGGTGCCAAGGGGAGACATACACATAGGTGCCCCCCCCCGCCATCATCCCGAGGGCCACAATGCCGCCCCCCCCCCGCCTTAAATCTCTTGATCTACACAATAAATACGGCGGGGGGCGGCTCAGGCGCGGGGGAGGCAGCGGCGGGGCCAGGCCGGGGGGGCACAGGCAGCGGAACGAGCCCGCGGTGTTGAGGCAGCGGCCAGGCTGGCAGCGGGGGGGGCCCGAACACTCGTCCACGTCTGGGGAGGGCGGCGGCACAGAAGGGGTTAATGGGGTATTGGGGGGGGGATGGGATGGGGGTGGGGATGGGGATGGCTCAGGGTGCTGGGGAGGGGGTTTGGGTGCTGAGGAAGGAGTTTGGGAGGGGGGCTGGGTGCTGGGGATGGCTCAGGGTGCTGGGGAGGGGGTTTGGGTGCTGAGGAAGGAGTTTGGGAGGGGGGGCTGGGTGCTGGGGAGGGGGTTTGGGTGCTGGGGAGGGGGTTTGGGTGCTGAGGAAGGAGTTTGGGAGGGGGGGCTGGGTGCTGGGGAGGGGGTTTGGGTGCTGAGGAAGGAGTTTTGGAGGGGGGCTGGGTGCTGGGGTGGGCTGGGTGCTGGGGAGGGGGTTTGGGTGCTGGGGAAGGAGTTTTGGAGGGGGTTTGGGTGCTGAGGAGGGCCCTGGGACCTAGGGAGGGGGTTTGGGTGCTGGATAAGGAGCTAGGGAGGGGGTTGGGTGCTGAGGGAGGGGATCAGGGTGCTGGGGAGGGGGAGTTGGGTGCTGGGGAGGGAGTTTGGGAGGGGGTTTGGGTGCTGAGGGAGGGGGGTTGGGTGCTGAGGAGGGCCCTGGGAGCTAGGGAGGGGATCTGGGTGCTCGGGAGGGGATTTGGGTGCTGGGGAGGGGGATAGGGAGGGGGTTTGGATGCTGAGGGAGGGGGTTTGGGTGCTGGGGAAGGAGCTAGGGAGGGGGTTGGGTGCTGAGGGAGGGGATCAGGGTGCTGGGGAGGGGGAGTTGGGTGCTGGGGAGGGCTGGGTGCTGGGGAAGGAGTTTGGGAGGGGGTTTGGGTGCTGGGGGAGGGCTCAGGGTGCTGGGGAGGGGGATAGGGAGGGAATTTGGGTGCCGAGGAGGGAATTTGGGAGGGGGTTGGGTGCTGGGGCAGGGCTCTGGGTGCTGGGGCGGGCTCAGTCTTGAAAGGGGGCTCCTGGTGTTGGGGGGTGGTCAGGGTGCTGGGGGAGGGGTCAGTCTGGTTGGGGGGGTCAGACTGAAAGGGGGCTCAGGCTGATTTGGGGGAGTCAGGCTGGTTTGGGGACTCAGGCTGGTGTGGGGGTGTCTGTTTGGGGGGGCTCAATCTGGTGTGGGGGTGTCTGTGTTTTGGGGAGCTCAGGCTGGTTTGGGGGGGCTCAGACTGGTGTGGGGGTGTCTGTGTTTTGGGGGGCTCAGGCTGTTGTGGGGGTGTCTGTGTTTTGGGGGGCTCAGGCTGGTTTGGGGGACTCAGGCTGGTTTAGGGGCTCAGTGTGTTTTGGGGGGCTCAGTGTGTTTTGGGGGCTCAGTGTGTTTTGGGGGGCTCAGTCTGGTTTTGGGGGGCTCAGGCTAGTTTGGGGGCTCTGTGTTTTGGAGGACTCAGTCTGGTCTGGGGGGCTCAGTGTGGTTTGGGGGGCTCAGGCTGGTTTTGGGGTGTCTGTGTTTTGGAGGGCTCAGGCTAGTTTTGGGGGGCTCAGGCTGGTATGGAGGTGTCTGTGTTTTGGGGGGCTCAGGCTGGTTTTGGGGGGCTCAGGCTGGTGTGGGAGTGTCTGTGTTTTGGGGGGCTCAGGCTGGTTTGGAGGGCTCAGGCTGGTTTTGGGGGGCTCAGGCTGGTGTGGGAGTGTCTGTGTTTTGGGGGGTTCAGGCTGGTTTGAGGGGCTCAGGCTGGTGTGGGGGTGTCTGTTTTGGGGGGCTCAGGCTGGTGTGGGGGTGTCTGTGTTTTGGGGGGCTCAGGCTGGTGTGGGGTGTCTGTGTTTTGGGGGGCTCAGGCTGGTGTGGGGGTGTCTCACCGACACAGTCGAGCTGCGCCGGGTCCAGCCGGTAGCCGGGGTTGCAGCTGCGGGTGAAGCCGTCGGGGAGCCGGACGCAGCGCCCGTGGCGGCACCCACTGAGCACCCCACACTCCTCCCCTGGGGCTGGGGGGGTCAGGCTGGGGGTCAGCACCCCAAAATCCACCCCCTCCACCCCTCCTCCACCCCACCCCCTCCCCAAACTCACCCTCCTCCTCTTCCTTCTCCTCTTACTCCTCCACCAAGGCTCCGTGGGCTTGGTAGGACCAGGCGTGGGGTCGGGGTGGGGGTCAGGGTGGGGGTCGGGGGGTTCATAACGGGGTCCCCGAGGTCGGTGAGGGATGAAAGGTAAAGGGGGGCCTCAAAATCATCCCCCTCGTACCGGGGGGGGGCGTAAAGAGGATCGTGAGCGCCGATGCCGCCAAGCCCCGCCCCGAAAGAGGAAGGGTCGTATTCGGAACGGGGGGCGAGGTGGGGCCCCCCGAAATAGTCGGGGCTGTAAGGGGGGGGTGGGGGGGGCGTAAGGGGGGGGGTGCTCGAAGTGGGGGGCGGCGTAGCCCGGGGGGTGCAGAACGTTGCACAGGAACTCGAAGTCGTCTGGGGAGGGGGGAGGAGAGAGAGAGGAGAGAGGGGGGTTATGGGGAACCCCCACACACAGTAAACGGGAATGGGAGGGGGTTGGGGGGCTGGGGAGGGGGTTGGGGTGGGGGTTTAGGTGCTGGGGAGAGGGTTGGGGAGAGGGGCTGAGTGCTGGGGAGGGGGTTGTGGGGGGGGGGTTGGGTGCTGGGGAGGGAGTTTCGGTGCTGGAGGTGGGCTCAGGGTGCTGGGGAGGGGGTTTGGGTGCTGGGGGAGGACTCTAGGTGCTGTGGAGGGGATTGGGGAGGGAGTTTGGGTGCTGGGGAGGGGGTTTAGGTGTTGGAGGTAGGCTCAGGGTGCTGGGGAGGGGGTTGGGGAGGGGGTTTGGGTGCTGGGGAGGGGGTTTAGATGTTGGAGGTGGGCTCAGGGTGCTGGGGAGGGGGTTGAGAGGGCTCTGGGTGCTGGAGAGGGGGCTGGGGTGGGTGTTTGGGTGATGGGGAGGGGGTTGGGAGAGCTCAGGGTGCTGGGGAGGGGGTTGGGAGGGCTTGGGATGCCGGGGAAGGGGGTTATGTGTTGGGGGTTTGGGTGCTGGGGGTGGGCTCAGGGAGTCTGGGTGCTGGGAGGGGGTTGGGGGGGACAGGGTGCTGGGGAGGGGGTTTGGGTGCTGGGGGAGGGCTCTGGATGCTATGGAGGGGGTTGGGGAGGGGGTTTGGGTGCTGGGGGTGGGCTCAGGGTGCTATGGAGGGGGTTGGGGAGAGGGGTTTGGGTGCTGGGGAGGGGGTTTGAGTGCTGGGGGTGGGCTCTGGGTGCTGGGGAGGGGGTCTGGGCACTGGGGTGGGCTCTGGGTGCTGGGAGGGGAGTCAGGGTGCTTAGAGGGAGGGGGATTGGTGCTGGGGGGATAAAAACGCCCCCCAAAGGGGTCCTGAGATGGGGGGTGGGGGGCTACGCGCGACCTTCTTAGTGAGGCACTTGGGGTCCCATCATGGGGGTGCATGGAGGGGTCAGCTGGATCCCTCCCATCGCCACGGGGTGAGTGGGGGATGTTGAGGGGTCCCTGTTGCTGCCCGTTCCCAAAGGAAAACACAAAACAACCGAGGTCGTTTTATGCGGTGCTTTATTGAGGGCCCCAGGGACCTGAGGACTGGTGTCCAAAGTCAGAGCCCCCACTAACAGAAAATTTCACAGAGTTTATATACTTTCCACAAATGATCACTTCATCAGGTCCCCGTGATGTTTACCAGTTTTCTTAGACTTTAGGATTATGTCGTGCTCTTTCATGTAGTTACTTGAGACAACGCTTATCTGAATCCACAACCAGAAATTTCCATAGATAACAAACAGGTAAACAGGTAAAGAGATAACGATTTCTTTGAGAAAACAAGATTCAGGTTCAGCATTCTTCACTAATCTCTTTGCTTTGTTTAAGCAAGAATGCACAAGCTCAGCATGCCCCACTAGTTCCCTAGACTGCTAGGTTACATCAGCATCCCACACTGCTCACTAGGCCTCGATACAGACCTTAGCCTAACTACTTCTAACTTTCCATATACAGTAATGCTAACAAGAGGAAGCACCAGCCCCAAACCTTGTAAACCCAGGCCTGCTGCGGGCCCTGGGTCCTTTGCCCCTCTCTGCCGTCACCCCAACAACGGTTTCCTTGGGACGTAGGCCGCCCCAGACCAAACCCCGCAAACCCAGGCCTGCTACTGGCCTTGGGTCCGTTGCCCGTCTTTGTCGTCACCCCGACAACAGGTTCATTGTGACGCAGGCTGCCCCCGCCCAAATTTCACAAACCCAGGCCTGCTGCAGGCCCGGGGACCGTTGCCCCTCTCCGCCGTCACCCCGACAACGTCTTCATTGTTACGCAGGCCGATTCCGCCCAAACCTTGCAAACCCAGGCCTGCTGCAGGCCTTGGGTCTGTTGCCCCTCTCCGCTGTCACCCCGACAACGACTTCTTTGGGACGCAGGCCGCCCCCGCTTAAATTCCGCAAACCCAGGCCTGCTACAGGTCTGGGTATCCGTACCCCTCTCCACCGTCACCCCGACAACGGGTTCATTGTGACTCAAGCCGCCCCCGCCCAGAACTTGCAAAGTCACGCCTGCTGCGAGTCTTGGGTACGTTGCCCCTCTCTGCCGTCACCCTGACAACGGCTTCCTTGTGACGAAGGCCGCCCCCGCCCAAATTCTGCAAACCCAGGCCTGCTAAGGGCCCAGGGTCCGTTGCACCTCTGCGCCGTAACCCCAACAACAGGTTCATTGTGACGCAGGCCACCCCCACCCAAACCTTGCAAACCCAGGCCCGCTGGGGCCCGGGGTTTTTTGCCCCTCTCCGCGTCGCCCCGACAACGGGTTCATTGTGACGCAGGCTGCCCCGCACAAACCTTGCAAAGCCACACTTGCTACGGGCCCTGGGTCAGTTGTCCCTCTCCGCCATCACTTCCTTGTGACGTAGGTTGCCCCCGCCAAAATTCCTCAAACCCAGGCCTGCTACAGGCCCCGGGTCCGTTGCCCCTCTCCGCCGTCACCTCGACAACGACTTTTCTGTGACGCAGGCCGCCCCCGCCCAAATTCCGCAAACCCAGGCCTGCTGCGAGCATGGGGACCATTGTCCCTCTCCGCCGTTACCCCGACAACAGGTTCATTGTGATTCAGGCCGCCCCCGCCCAAACGTTGCAAACCCAGGCCTGCTGCGGGCCCTGGGTCCGTTGCCCCTCTCTGCCGTCAGCCCAACAGCGGCTTCCTTGTGACCGTGGTCGACCTCGCCCAAATTACGCAAACCCAGGCCTGCTACGGGCCCGTGGTCCATTGCCCCTCGCCTCCATCACCCCAACACCGACTTCCCGGTGACGCAGGCCGCCCCCGCCATAACCTTGCAAACACAGGCCTGCTGCTCGCCCTGGGTCCGTTGCCCCTCTCCGCTGTCAACCCAACAACGGGTTAATTGTGACGCAGGCCGCCCCTGCCCAAACCTTGCAAATCAGGCATGCTGCGGGCCCTGGGTCTGCTGCCCCTCTCCGTCGTCACCCCGACAATGGCTTCCTTGTGACGGAGGCCGCCCCCCCCCCCAAATTCCGCAAACCCAGGCCTGCTGCCGGCCCTGGGTCCGTTGCCCCTCTCCGTCGTCACCCCGACAACGGGTTCATTGTGATGCAGGCCGTCCCTGCCCAAATTCCACAAACCCAGGCCCGCTACAGGCTTGGGGACCTTTACCCTTCTCCACCATAACCCAGACAACAGGTTCATTGTGACGCAGGCCGCCAACAACCAAACCTTGCAAACCCAGGCCAGATAAGGGCCCGGGATCCGTTACCTCCCTCCGCCGTCACCCTGACAACGGCTTCCTTGTGACGCAGGCCGCCCCCGCCCAAATTCCGCTAACCCAGGCCTGCTACGGGCCCCGGGTCCGTTGCCCCTCTCTGCTGTCACCCCGACAACAGGTTCATTTTCGTGCAGGCCGCCCCCGGCCAAACCATTCAGACCCAGGCCTGCTGCGGGCCTTGGATTTTTTACCGCTCTCCGCGGTCACCCCAAAAACGGGTTCATTGTGACACACGCCAAACATTGCCAACCCACGCCTGCTGTGGGTCCTGGGTCCTTTGCCCCTCTCCTGCGTCACCCCGACAACGGGTTCATTGTGACGCAGGCCGTCTCCGCCAAAATTCCGCAAAGCCGGGCTTGTTGCGGGCCCGGGGTCCGTTGCCCCTCTCTGCCGTCACCCCGACAACGGGTTCATTGTGACGCAGGCCGCCCCCGCCCAAATCTTACAAACCCACGCCTGCTGCTTCAGGCCCTGGGTCTGTGACCCCTTTCCGCCGTCACTCCGACAACGGCTTCATGGTGATGCAGGCCGCCCCGTCCAAACCTTGCAAACCCAGACCTGTTGCGGACCCTGGGTCTGTTGTCACTTTGCGCCCTCACCCCGACAATGGGTTCACTGTGAGGCAGGCCGCCCCCGCCCATACCCCGCAAGCCCCGGCCTGCTGCGGGCCCGGAATTTTTTGCCCCTCCCCGCCGTCACTCCGATAATGGCTTTATTGTGACGCCGACAGCCCCCGCCCAAATTCCACAAACCCAGACCCGCTGCAAGTCCAGGGACCATTGCCCCTCTCCGCCGTGACCCCTACAACAGGTTCATTGTGAGGCAGGCCGCCCCTGTCCAAACCTTGCAAACCCAGGCCTGCTGCGGGCCCTGGGTTTTTTGCCCCTCTCCGCCGTGACCCCTACAACAGGTTCATTGTGAGGCAGGCAGCTCCTGCCCAAATTCCGCAAACCCAGGCGCTCTGCGAGCCTGGGGACCGTTGCCCCTCTCCGCTGTCACCCCGACAACAGGTCCATTGTGATGTAGGCCGACCCCGCCCAAATTCCACAAACGCAGGCCTGCTGCCGGCCCTGTGTCCGTTTCCCCTCTCCGTCGTCTCCCCGACAACGGGTTCATTGTGATGGAGGTCGCCCTTGCCCAAACCTTGTAAACCCACGCCTGCTGCGGGCCCTGGGTCCGTTGCCCCTCTCCGCCATCACCCCGACAACGACTTCCCTGTAACGAAGGCCGCCCCCGCCCAAATTCCTCAAACCCAGGCCCGCTGTGAGCCTGGGGACCATTGTCCCTCTCTGTCGTCACCCCGAAAACAGGTTCATTGTGACGCAGGTTGCCCCCGTCCAAACCCCGCAATCCCAGGCCCACTGCAGGGCCGGAATTTTTTGCCCCTCTGCGCCGCCACCCCGACAAGAGGTTCATTGTGACGCAGGCCACCCCAACCAAAACCTTGCAAACCCAGGCCTGCTGAGGGCCCTAGTTCCGTTGCCGTTCTCCGCCATCACCCCGACACCGACTTCCCTGTGACGTAGTCCGCCCCAGCCCAAATTCTGCAAACGCAGGCCCGCTGCGAGCCTGGGGACCGTTGCCCCTCTACACCGTCACCCCGACAATGACTTCCTTGTGACGCAGGCCGTCTCCGCCCAAATTCCGCAAACCAAGGCCCGCTATAGGCCTGGGGACCTTTACCCTTCTCGACCGTAACCCCGAAAACAGGTTCATTGTGACGCAGGCCGCTCCCGCCCAAACCTTGCAAACCTACCCCTGCTGTGGACCCTGTGTCCATTGCCCCTCTTCGCCATCACCCTGACAACAGGTTCATTGTGATGCAGGCCGCCAACAACGAAACCTTGCAAACCCAGGCCTGCTGCGGCCAGGGATCCGTTATATCCCTCCGTCGTCACCCTGACAACGGCTTCCTTGTGACGCAGGCCGCCGCCGCACAAATTCCACAAACCGAGGCCCGCTGTGAGCCTGGGGATTGTTGCCCCTCTCCGCTGTCACCCCGACAACAGCTTCATTGTGACGCAGGCCGCTCCCACCCAAACCTTGTAAATCCAGGCCTGCTACGGGTCCGGGGTCCGTTGCCCCTCTCTACCGTTACACCAACAACGGCTTCCTTGTGACGCAGGCCGCCCCCGCCCAAATTCCCAAAATGCAGGCCTGCTACGGGCCCGGGGTCCGTTCCCCTCTCCGTCGTCACCCCGAAAACGGCTTCCTAGTGACGCAGGCCACCGCCACCCAAATTCCGCAAACGCAGGCCCGCTGCGAGCCTGGGGATTGTTGCCCCTCTCCGCTGTCACCCCGACAACGGGTTCATTGTGACACAGGCCACCCCTAACCAAATCTTGAAAACCCAGGCCTGCTGCGGGCCCTGGGTTTTTTACCCCTGTCCGCCGTCACCCAGAAAACGGCTTCCATGTGACGCAGGCCGCCCCCGCCAAAATTCCGCAAACCCAGGCCTGCTACGGGTCCATGGTCCGTTGCCCGTCTCCGCTGTCACCCCGACAATGGGTTCATTGTGACGCAGACCACGCCCGCCCAAACCTTGCAAACCCAGGCCTGCTGCGGGCCCTGGGTCTGTTGTCCCTCTTCGCCGTCACCCCGACAACGACTTCCCTGAGATGCAGGCCACCCCCGCCCAAATTCCACAAACCCAGGCACGCTGCGAGCCTGGGGACCGTTACCCTTCTCTGCTGTCACCACGAAAACGGGTTCATTGTGACACAGGCCGTCACTGACCAAACTTTGAAAATCGAGGCCTGTTGCGGACCCGGTGTTTTTTGCCCCTTTACGCCGTCACCCCGATAACGTGTTCATTGTAACACAGGCCGTCCCCGCCCAAATTCTGCAAACCCAGGCCCACTGCGAGCCTGGGGACCGTTGCCCCTCTCTGTCGTCACCCCAACAACAGTTTATTGTGACGCAGGCTGCCCCTGCCCAAATTCCGCAAACCCAGGTGTGCTGCAGGCCCTGGGTCCGTTGCCCCTCTTCGCTGTCACCCCGACAGCGGGTTCATTGTGACGCAGGCTGCCCCGCCCAAACCTTGCAAATCCAGGCCTGCTGCGGGTCTTGGGTCTGTTGCCCCTCTCCGCTGTCACCCCGACAATGGCTTCCTTGTGACGCAGGCCGCCCCCGCCCTCATTCCGTAAACCCAGGCCGAATAGAGGCCTGGGGGCCGTTACGCCTCTCCGTCTTCACCCCGACAATGGGTTCATTGTGACACAGTCCACCCCCGCCCAAATTCCGCAAACCCAGGCCTGCTACCGGCTCGGGATCCGTTGCCCCTCTCCGCCGTCACCCCGACAACGGGTTGATTGTGACGCAGGCCGCCCCCACCTAAACCTTGCAAACTCACGCCTGCTGCGAGCCTGGGGTCCGTTGTTCCTCTCTGCTGTCACCCCGACAAGAGGTTCATTGTGATGCGGGCCGCCCCTGCCCAAATTTCGCAAACCCAGGCCTGCTGCGGACCCTGGGTCCCTTGCCCCTCTCCGCCGTCACTCTGACAACAGCTTCCTTGTGACGCAGGCCGCCCCCGCCCAAACCTTGCCAACCCAGGCCTGCTAAGGGCCCGGGGTCCGTTGCACCTCTCCACTGTCACCCCGACAACGACTTCCCTGTGACGCAGGCCGCCCCTGGTTAAATTCCGCAAACCCAGGCCTGCTACGGGTCTGGGGTTCGGTGCACCTCTCCACCGTAACCCCGACAACAGGTTCCTTGTGACGCAGGCCGCCCCCGCCCAAACCTTGCAAACCCAGGCCTGCTGCGGGCCCTGAGTCCGTTGCCGCTCTCCACCTTCACCCTGACAACGGCTTCCTTGTGACGCAGGCCCCCCCTGATTAAATTCCGCAAACCCAGGCCTGCTGCGGGCCCTGGGTCCATTGCTCCTCTCCGCCGTCACCCCGACAACGGGTTCATTGTGACGCAGGCTGCCCTCACCCAAATTCCGCAAACCCAGGCCTGCTACGGGCCCGGGGTCAGTTGCCCCTCTCCGCCGTCAACTCGACGACAGGTTCATTGTGACGTGGGCCGCCCCCGCCCAAACCTTGAAAACCCAGGCCTCCTTCAGACCCTGGGTCCCTTGCCCCTCTTCGCCATCACCCCGACAACGTCTTCATTGTGACGCAGGCCGCCCCCACCCAAACCTTGCAAACTCAGGCCTGCTGCAGGCCGGGGTTTTTTTTCCCCTCTCCGCCGTCACCCCTACAACGGCTTCCTTGTGACGCAGGCCACCCCCGCCCAAACCCTGCAAACCCAGGCCTACTGCGGGCCCTGGGTCCGTTGTATATCTACGCCGTCAATCCGAACACAGGTTCATTGTGATACGGGCCGCCCCCGCCAAAATCTTGAAAACCCAGGCCAACTGCGGGCCTGGTGCCGCGATTGAGAGACGGGGACGCAACTTGATGCAAGCAAAGTGTCCACCTTTATTGTACACGTTCGAGACATTTATACTTTTTACTATCAACGCGTAACAAAATGATTGGTTACTAAAATAATCTTCTCATACATATTGCAAAAACTGAGCTCCTTATAGGTTGATTTAATTAGCTGATTCTTAACAAAAAAATCATTAATCTATAAGACAAGACAAGCCTCAAGGTTTGTTTCTCAAGGTCATAACATCCTGTTATTGAGCAGGCCGTTCTTGTTCCGCCATCGCAGCTCCCTTGTTCTCTTGCCAAATCCCCGCTTCACTACACGTACTTCTTCATATCTATAATTTTCCACTGTCCTTCGGCATTCCTTCCTTATCTTATCCTGTAGGCCTAAAAAGACTCAAATCCTACTCAGTCATTAACACAGCACTACCCACATCTCCCCCTTTTTGTTTTAATCTTCAGCCATCTTCCAAGGTTTAAAATCAGCCTGCTTCTCCACATCAGGACCTTTCGTCGAATCTTGTCGTACAAAAAAAATCTTATTAACAGAGGCGGTTAATGATTTCTGCAAACATTGCAAGATACATGGAATCATGATTATTATTACACAAACAATTATAACGATTACAATTCCTTGCTTAAGCAAATCTTTCAACCATCCCGTAATTCCCCAGGAAGCTAGCCACCCATCAAATCCATCTATCCCTTCCTGTACATCATGAATTCTGTCCCTTAATTCAGCAATTTGCTTGTGGATACTCACAGAATGATCGGACAGATTCATACAACACATTCCTTCAAATTCCTGACACCCATGTCCATGAGCTAGCAAAAGAAAATCTATAGCGGCCCGATTTTGCAACACGGCGTGTCGCAGACTATCTACATCTTGAGCTAATCCTGACAAAATGTCAGAAGTCGTATTGAATTCCTTAACAGCCCAACATGCTAATTTTCTTATATTATTCCAATTTCCGGCAGCCTGAGCACCAGGCATAAAAAGAGATAGAGCCACAGTTGCTCCCAAAGTTCCAAGTTGGACACGGTCATCACAGTCTGGTTGTAAATATCGAAGCTCTCTTTTCGTTCTATCATGAGAACGGTTAATCAAATCTCTCATACGAGGTGCAAACAGGGTGAGTTTCCCAATATAACATGGTCCACCTACAGGTTGGGCAGGGATTCCCGGCCAGGCTCTATCTCCACAAATTAAAAAATACCCTTTTGGCAATTGCACCTGTCCGGGAATATTAGATACGTCTCTAAACCCTACATTCCTAGAGATGTTCCAATGGTCACATTTGCCTGTGATGTTCTGATAATATATTAATGAATCCAATGTTTTCTTATCGCCACTCTGGATTAAAAATCTTTTCCATCCATCACCAAAATAAACTACTCCAGTCCCATTTACAGGTAGAATTGTGGGGCGCATACCGGTACAGTTTGTACGATTTGAAATGTCTTCCCATTCTCCTTGAGGAGGGAAGGATCCCCAAAGTGCAAGTTCTTGAAATGGCAATGGATTAGAGACATTAAGCATCTGAATCAATCCTTGTTGAAACATAGCTCCCTGTATCACAGGCCAATAATTACTCTTTATACATTCTCCCTGATCATTGTTTCTTCGCCATTGCCGATAGGCGTTATTAAGGTTATTCGATAAATCAGAGTCGTTCACATAACCTAAAAAATCATCCAAGTTTACATAAGGGTAACCAATTAAACATGTTCTAAATGGATCACCAACCTGTGCTAAGGACAGGCAAAAGTCTGTGGTACCAGTGCGATTGGCCCATGTAAGCCACACATTGGTACGAGGGTCAATATGATGCAGATCAAATCCTGTCACAATGTTTACAGCCATACTCACAACAAGCCCAATTATTCTTCTATACATTTTAAACATGATATCAAAACAGAATGCTAGGCTTTATGCTTAATAACCTCCAAAACTGCCGTTACTCAGGGGTGATGTTCTCATCTTTGTTCATCAATTCTGAGGTTTCTTCTGACGATTGCTGCCACAATGTCTCTTTGAAGGGTCTCACACTTTTTGCTGGAATCCAACGAGGACCTCTTTCTGTGGAGACACAAGCATAACCTCTGCCCCATGTAATAAGGGGATAGGGTCCCATTATCTTACCTGATTCTGGATCTCGAACCAAAACTGGAGGTTTCACCCTGGGCTCAAAAAGATTGTTTGAGCTAAAATGTCGAACTACCGGGGGATTGTTATCTAACAAAGAACAATTCAAAAAATTAAAAACGTATAAGGCTTTTTGTAATCTCTCCTCTGGAGTGTCAGTTCCTACTCCCCCTTTTTGTTTTTGTAAAAGCCGTTTGAGGGTTTGATGGGAACGCTCTATCAGAGCTTGACCCGTGGGGGAGTGAGGAATGCCAGTGGTATGTGAAACTCCCCAGGATACAAAAAAGTCAGTCAAAGATTTAGAGATATATGCAGGACCATTGTCTGTTTTTATCTGGGAGGGTACTCCCAGGGTAGCAAAAGCACGCATTAGATGTTTGCGTACATCTCGTGTCTTTTCTCCAGCATGACAAGAAGCAAACAGCATTCCAGAAAATGTATCGATAGAACAGTGAATATACTTCAAACGCCCAAATTCGGCAAAATGGGTAACATCTGTTTGCCATAATTGAAGGCTTTGCAAACCCCTGGGATTAACCCCTCCTGCTATAGAGGGAAAAGAGTGTCTTTGACAGTCGGGACAAGTGGCAATGATACTATTAGCCTGCTGAGGCGTAAGGTTAAACTGTCGTTTTAGGCCTCCGGCATTTTGGTGAAAAAAAGAATGGCTAAGTCGAGCTTGTGCTAAACGGTCAGGTAACACCTGTACGGGTAACGTAAGCACATCAGCTTGTCGGTTTCCTTCTGCAATAAACCCAGGTAAGGAGGTATGGGACCTAACATGCATAATAAAATAAGGATGATGGCGAGAGTTCAAAAGAAAGATAAGTTCTTGTAACAAAGTGAATAAGGCGACATGAGAGACATCACGGAGTACCGAGGCCTCTGCTCGTTGAACAATTCCTGCAACATAAGCAGAGTCGGTAATTACATTGAGAGGAATAGACCATTTCCGAAAGACACGAACCACAGCCGACAATTCTGTTATTTGAGGAGAGCCCTGTACAGTTTCTACATCAGAGTCCCAACGTCCAGACTTATCATCCCACCAAAGAATGACAGACTTGTGGGTTTTTCCCGATCCATCTGTAAAAACAGTAAAGGCCTGCAGAGGCTGATCACTTCTTTTTGGCATCGGCAATAGGTGGAAATCAGCGTGTAACAGTTTATGAGAAGGTGGATGCGAGGTAAGTTGACCTGCATAGTTGACTAAAGCTGTCCCCAAAGCATCCGATTGTTGCAATAACCATTGCAAATAAACTGCTGTTACTGGTAAGCAAATAAGGGTAAAATCTGACCCTGCCAAAGTTAACAGTCTCTGTCGAGCCTTGATAACAAGGGATGCAAACATTTCATGCTGTGTCGAAATAGTTTTTGTAGCTTGGTTGGGTAGAAAAATCCACTCAATAATTAACAAAGGGTCCGGTTTCTGGTTGTCCCACTGAAAGATTAACGCATGAGGTTGCTGCACAGGGTTTAGAATGATGAGTTGAAAAGGCAACTCAGGTGCATACCGCTGCGCTTGTCTGCTGGTAATTGCTGTGGCAACCTTTTGTAACGCATCCATAGCTGCACTGTCAAGGCTTCGTGGAGCGCACAAGTTTGTGTCCCCTTTAAGCAGTTGGAACAATGGATTCAAATCTGCATTTGTAATACCAAGTAAAGGCCGCACCCAGTTAATTGTTCCCAACAGCTTCTGTATATCGTGTAAATTTTTTACATTAGCTCGTATCTGCAAAGGCTGGGGAACAACAGTCTGTGCCCTAATACGCCATCCTAAATATTTCCAAGGTGGTAACTTTTGTACCTTTTCTGGCGCGACACAGAGGTCCGCTGATTTTACAGCAGCCATGACAAGGTCTACGGCTTCCTCCATGATTTCCTGGCGCTGAGCGGCCACTAGAATGTCATCCATATAATGATACATTAATACTTCAGGCATTACAGTTCTAACGGGGCTAAGCACTCTTGCTACAAACCATTGACATATCGTGGGACTATTTTTCATTCCTTGTGGCAGCACAACCCAGTGGTATCTCTGTAAAGGAGCTTGCATATTGATGCTAGGGACTGAAAAGGCAAATTTAGGGGCATCGTCTGGATGCAGTGGGATATTAAAAAAACAATCTTTTAGATCAATGACAGTTAAATGCCAATCACGAGGAATCATGGTTGGTGATGGTAGCCCGGGTTGTAGGGCTCCCATGTCCTCCATAGCATCATTAATTTTTCTCAAGTCATGGAGCAAGCGCCACTTGCCAGTCTGTTTTCGGATAACAAAAATTGGCGAATTCCAAGGACTCGTAGAGGGAACAATATGTCCCTCAGAGAGCTGCTCTGCAACTAATTCTTGGAGGGCGTGAAGTTTTTCTATAGGCAGGGGCCATTGATCGACCCAAACAGGAGAATCAGTTTTCCAAGTTAATTTTAGGGTTTCACGCCCTGCAATGGCCCCACCTAAAAAGGCTTTTGGGTAGTTTGAATAAACATTCCCCATTGAGATAACACGTCGCGTCCCCATAAAACCATAGGGACAGGCAAAACAAATGGTTTAACAGAAGCTGTTTGACCATTCGAATCCTGAATCTGAATCAAATCAGAGCTTTGTCGGCTAGTTCCATAGCCCCCTATCCCAGCCAGCGCCTGAGAAACATTTGCTAGTGGCCATTGTGGAGGCCACTTAGCTTGGGAAATAACTGTAACATCTGCCCCTGTATCAATGATTCCACTTAACACCACTCGGTGATTTCCGCGAACTAAAGCACAGCGGCACACGGGGCGCTTCTGGGTGATAGATTGGACCCATAAAATCTCAGGCACTCCTGTAGAGCCAAAAGCTCCCTGTCTTTGTTTCGGCTGGCCATCAGACCGGGGGCTAGTTACTTTAGGGATTAAGATCAGTTGTGCTATTTTACTATCTTTTGGTATGGTACAAGGTGGAAACGGAGTCCAAGCCATGATTTTAATTTCCAATTCACTATCAGAATCAATTACTCCTGGCAATACAAAAAGACCCGACAGGGTAGCAGACGACCTTCCTATTAATAATGCTTGAGTCTGTGGTGGTAAAGGGCCAGTAACTTCAGTAGACAACAGGTGAACAGAGGAATCAAGTAAAGTTACTGTGTGGGAGGTTGCCAGGTCCAAGCCGGCGCTCCCTGGGGTTGCTGGGCAGAGGTCAGAAACCCTCCGGTCTCCTGCTCTCTCCCCTGCATATGAAGGGGCGCCGGAGCTGGTCGCGGAATTTGTGTCTGCACGCGCCGCGAGTTCGCGTTCAGCTGTCGGTTTCCCGATATGGGACGCCCATTCACATCAAACTTAGATTTACACTGATTAGCAAAATGCCTACCCTTTTGACACTTAGGGCAAACATTAGGCACTGAGGGTTTCTTTCCACTGCCGTTATTACGACAATCCCTTTTGATATGCCCTGGTTGTCCACAACCAAAACAGTTTCGTTTTTCACCTCCCCCAGGTCCCTGCATAGCTGCAAAAGCGGCGGCCATAGCCTCATATTTATGGTCCACCGTGCCAATCCTGTTACAAGCCTCTATCATTTCAATTATCGTGGGGTTCTGATTTGGGAGCGATTTTAAAAGTTTTTTGCAATCAGCGTTAGCGTTTTCTACCGCTAATTTCAGCAATAGGATCTCCCGAGCTTCGGCATTATCTATTTGCCGATCTAGAGCCTGTTTCAACCTATCAATAAATTGCATGTATGGCTCTCGGGATTCTTGAGTAATGTTAGTAAAGACCTTTTGAGGTTTCTCAGAGTCAGGGATTTTCATTAAGGCCCTTTTCGCTCTCTCTCGAATTGCTTCTAAGGCATCTCAGGGAATATCTCTTGCCTGAGCGGCCGGGTCTGCGTGTTGCCCTGTCCCAGTAAGGTGTTCCATAGTCAAAGCGGCTAAAGCAGCATTAGCATTTCCCACATATTCCCCTAATAGGGTTTGTAATGCCGTTCTCCATTGAGATTCCCACATAGTATATTGTGTTGGAGTTAACAGCAACCGTACAAGAGATTTCAAGTCATGCGGGGTCATAACATACGTATCAAACACAGAGGACAGCAAGCTTACAAAATAAGGAGAAGAGAGCCCATGCTCCGTAATCGTACGGCGCAGTTCCTTTATGACCGAGAAAGATAAGGGTTCCCATTGAGCTGCTCCCCCTCTTCCCTGATAGACTACAGGAGCCACTATAGTCTGAGCTATTTCTAATTCCCCCTCTTTCAGTGCTTGGCGCTTGATTTCTCCCCAAACGTCATGAGGATCGGGGGGAAAAAGATCAGGCTCCTTTTCAGGGTCTATGGGTCCGGGGTCAAAAGGGTCATCCTCAGGTGGGCAACCCACAGCACAGGCAACTGGTGGTGAGGAGACTTGCGGAATCGGCACAGCTACAGACTGCGAAGCTGGTGGTGCAGAGGGCGTGGGGGGCTTTTCCTTTTCTTGACTCTGTGCTTTTATCGTTTCATAAATTAGCCTCCATCGTGGGAGCATCCGCTGAGCCTCCTCGTTTCCAGAGGTGGCTGCATCCCAAAGTTTCACTCCCACGTCATCCCAAGCGTCTTGGGTAAAGATCGAGGAGGCCGTAATAGTAGGAATTTTTACCTGGACCCACTTTAGAATTAGCTTAAGGTCCTGGCCTGAAATAGTCTTTTTGCCATGCTTTTCAAGCAGGGCTTTCATCAAGTCATATACGTCTCTTTCTGGGGGGCTCATCTGATTCCCCATTTCCCAGTTTCCCGCAGCTCACCTCTCGTTCCAGACGGGGGTGATTGGCCGGCCTCTCCCGCTTCGTTTCAGCAGCTCCTCCAGTTCTGCAGGACTCGCAGCCGGCACCGTAAAGGCGTTGATCTGTCTCCGACAGCGTCTTCACATGAATCACGTCGGGGTCACCATTTGCCGCGATTGAGAGACGGGGACGCAACTTGATGCAAGCAAAGTGTCCACCTTTATTGTACACGTTCGAGACATTTATACTTTTTACTATCAACGCGTAAGAAAATGATTGGTTACTAAAATAATCTTCTCATACATATTGCAAAAACTGAGCTCCTTATAGGTTGATTTAATTAGCTGATTCTTAACAAAAAGATCATTAATCTATAAGACAAGACAAGCCTCAAGGTTTGTTTCTCAAGGTCATAACATCCTGTTATTGAGCAGGCTGTTCTTGTTCCGCCATCGCAGCTCCCTTGTTCTCTTGCCAAATCCCCGCTTCACTACACGTACTTCTTCATATCTATAATTTTCCACTGTCCTTCGGCATTCCTTCCTTATCTTATCCTGTAGGCCTAAAAAGACTCAAATCCCACTCAGTCATTAACACAGCACTATCCACAGCCTGGGGTTTTTTGCTCTTCTCCGTGTCCTGGTTTTGGCTAGGATAGAGTTAACTTTGATGAGGAAGTAGGAAGGGGCACAGCATGGGCAGCTGACCTGGGCTGGCCAAGGGGTATTCGATACCATACTGACATCATGCCCAGTACCTAGAGGCAGGGAGCTAGTCGGGGGCGGGGCTTCGGGAGCACAGGCGGGGCTACCGGTCGGAGGGGGAGTCGCGTCGGGTCCCGGGTGGTGAGCAGCCACGGCACGCGCCATTCCTTTTGTATATTCCCCTCGTTTACTGTTAAAACTGTTCCTTTTTTCCCCCTGAACCTGTTCATTCTTATTGTTGTTCTATTAAACCGCTCTTATTTCAACCTACGCGGGTTTTTCCCCTTTTTCTCTGATTCCCCTTCCCACTCCACCGGGAGAGGAGGAGTGAGCGAGCACCCTCGTGGCTCTTTGTTCCCGGCTGGGCAAAACCACGACATCCGTCGTCACCCAACAACGACTTCCCTGTAACGCAGGTCGGCCCGCCGAAACCTTGGAAACCCAGGCCTGCTGAAGTCCCTGGGTCTGTTGCCCCTCCAGACTGTAACCCCGACAACGACTTCCTTGTGATGCAGGCAGCCCCCGCCCTCATTCCGCAAACCCAGGCCCGATACAGGCCTGGGGACCGTTACCCCTCTCCGCCGTCACCCCGACAACGGATTCATTGTGACACAGGCCGCCCCTGACCAAACCTTGCAAACCCAGGCCCCCTGTGGGCCCGTGGATTGTTGCCCCCCTTCGCTGTCACAACGACAACACCTTCATTGTGACGCAGGCCAACCCCACCCAAACCTTGCAAACCCATGCCTGCTGCAAGCCCTGGGTCTGTTGCCCCTCTCCGCCGTCACCTCGAAAACAGATTAATTGTGAGGCAGGTCGCCCCAGCCAAAACCTTGCAAACCCAGGCCTGCTGCAGGCACAGGGTTTTTTGCCCCTCTCCGCCGTCACCCCGACAACTTCCCTGTAACGCAGGCCGCCCCTGCCCAAATTCCGCAAAAGCATGCCTGCTACGGGCCCGGGGTCCGTTGCCCCTCTCCTGCGTCACCCCGACAACGGGTTTATTGTGACACAGGACGCCCCTGACCAAATCTTGAAAACTCAGGCCTACTGAGGGCCCTGAGTTTTTTGCCCATCTCCGTCGTCACCCCGACAACGGGTTCATTGTGGCGCAGGCCGCCCCCACCCAAACCTTGGAAACCCAGGCCTGCTGCAAGCCCTGGGTCCGTTGCCCCTCTCCGCCATCACCCCGACAACGGCTTCCTTGTGACGCAGGCCGTTCCCCACCAACCCTGCACCCCGAGGGCCGCTCAGGGCCCGGCTGCTGCTATCCCGTCATGCCGACAATGTGTTCATTGTGACGCAGGCCGCCCCTGACCAAACCTTGAAAACCCAGGCCTGCTGCAGGCCCGGGGTTTTTTGCCCCTCTCTGCCGTCACCCCAAAAACAGCTTCCTTGTGACGCAGGCTGCCCCCATCAAAATTCTGCAAACCCAGGCCTGCTACGGGTCCAGGGTCCGTTGTCCCTCTCCGCCGTCACCCCGAAAACACGATCATTGTGACGCAGGCTGCCCCCGCCCAAACCTTGCAAAGCCAGACATGCTGCCGGCCCTGGGTCTGTTGCCCCTTTTCGTCGTGACCTCGACATCGGCTTCTTTGTGATGCAGGCCGCCCCCTGCAAAATTTCGCAAACCCAGGCCTGCTACGGGCCCGGGGACCGTTGCCCCTCTCCTCTGTAACCCCAACAACGGCTTCCTTGTGACGCAGGCCGCCCTCGCAAAAACCCCGCAAACCCTGGCCTGCTGCGAGCCCTCGATCCATTTCCCCTCTCTGCCGTCACCCCGACAACGGGTTCATTGTGACGCAGGCCGCCCCCTCCCAAATTCCACAAACCCACGCCTGCTACGGGCCCTGGGTCCGTTGTCCCTCTTCTCTGTCACCCCGACAATGGGTTCATTGTGACGCAGGAAGCCCCCGCCCAAATTCGGCAAACCCAGGCCTCCTGCGGGCCCTGGGTCCCTTGCTCCTCTCCGACGTCACCCCGACAAAGGCTTGATTGTGACGCCGACCGCCCCCGCCCAAATTCCGCAAACCCAGGCCCGCTGCGAGCCTGGGGACCGTTGCCCCTCTACGCCGTCACCCCGACAACGGGTTCATTGTGACTCAGGCCGCCCCTGACCAAACCTTGAAAGCCCACGCCTACTGCGGGCCCTGAGTTTTTTGCCCATCTCCGTCGTCACCCCGGCAACGGGTTCATTGTGGCGCAGGCCGCCCCCGCACAAACCTTGCCAATCCACAACTGCTGCGGACCCTGGGTCCATTGCTCCTCTCCGCCGTCACCCCGACAACAGCTTCCCTGTGACGCAGGCCGCCCCCGACCAAACCTTGCAAACCCAGGCCTGCTGCGGACCCTGGGTCTCTTGCCCCTCTCTGTCGTCACCCCGTCAACGACTTGCCTGTGATGCAGGCCGCCCCAGCCCAAATTCCGCAAATCCACGCCCGCTGCGAGCCTTGGGACCGTTGCCCCTCTCCGCCGTCACCCCGACAACGGCTTCATTGTGACTCAGGCCGCCCCCGCCCAAACACCGCAAGTCCAGGCCCGCTGAGAGCCCGGGGTCCTTTGCCCCTCTCCGCCATCACCCCAACAACGGGTTCATTGTGATGCAGGCCGCCTCGGCCAAAACCTTGCAAACCCAAGCCTGCTGCAGGCCCTGGGTCTGTTGCCCCGCTCCGCCGTCAAACCAAAAACGAGTTCATTGTGACGCACGCCGCCACTGCCCAAACCTTGCAAACCCACACGTGCTGCGGGCCCGGGGTCCCTTGCAGCTCTCCGCTGTAATTCCGACAACTGGTTCATTGTGACACAGGCCGTCCCAGCCCAAACCTTGCAAACCCACGCCTGCTGCGGGCCCGGGGTCCATTGCCCCTCTTCTCTGTCACCCCAACAATGGGTTCATTGTGACGCAGGCCGCCCCTGACCAAACCTTGAAAGCCCACGCCTACTGCGGGCCCTGAGTTTTTTGCCCATCTCCATCGTCACCCCAACAACGGGTTCATTGTGGCGCAGGCCGCCCCCGCACAAACCTTGCCAATCCACACATGCTGCGGACCCTGGGTCCGTTGCCCCTTTCTGTCGTCACCCCGACAACGGCTTCCCTGTGACGCAGGCCGGCCCCGACAAAATTCCGCAAACCCACGCCCACTGCGGGCCTTGGGTCTGTTGCCTCTCTCCGCTGTAACCCTGACAACGGCTTCCTTGTGACGCAGGTCGCCTCCATCCAAATTCCGCAAACCCAGGGCTGCTACGGGCCCTGGATCCATTGTCCCTCTACGCCGTCCCCCTGACAACAGGTTCATTGTGACGCAAGCCGCCCCCACCCAAACCTTGCAAAACCAGGCCTGCTGCGGGCCCTGGGACCGTTGTTCCTCTCCTCCGTCACCCCGACAATGGCTTCCTTGTGACGCAGGCCGCCCCCGCCCAAACCTTGCAAACCCAGTCTTGCTGCGGACCCTGGGTCCGTTGCCCCTCTCCGCCGTCACCCCGACAATGGCTTCATTGTGACGCACGCCAACCCCGCCAAAACCTTGCAAACCCAGGCCTCCTGCTGGCCCTGGGTCTGTTGAACCTCTCCGCTGTCATCCTGACAACGACTTCCTTGTGACGCAAGCAGCCCCCGCTCTCATTCCGCAAACCCAGGCCCGATACAGGCCTGGGGACTGTTACCCCTCTCTGCCGTCACACTGACAATGGCTTCCTTGTTTCACAGGCCGCCCCCGCCCAAACCCAGCAAACCCAGGCCTGCTGGGGGCCCTGGGTCTGCTGCCCCTCTCCGCTATCACCCCGACAACGGCTTCCTTGTGACGCAGGCTGCCTCCGCCCAAATTCCACAAAACCAGGCCGGTTGCTGGCCCCGGGTCCGTTGCCCCTCTCCACCGTCACCCCGAAAACGGTTTCATTGTGACGCTGGCAGCCCCAGCCCAAACCTTTAAAACCCAGGCCTACTGCGGGCCCTGGGTCTTTTGCCCCTCTCCGCTGTCACCCCGACAATGACTTCCTTGTGACGCAGGTCGTCCCCGCCCATATTACACAAACCTAGGCCTACTACAGGCCCAGGGTCCGTTGCCCCTCTCCGCCGTCACCCCGACAACGGCTTCCTTGTGACGCCGGCCGCCCTTGCTCAAATTTCACAAACCCAGGCCTGCTACGGGCCCGGGGTCTGTTGCCCCTCTCCGCCGTCAGCCCGACAACAGCTTCCTTGTGACGCAGGCCGTCCCTGCCCAAACCTTGCAAAACCAGGCCTGATTTGGGCCCGGGGTCCGTTGCCCCACTCCGTCATCACACCGACAACGGCTTCCATGTGTAGCAGGCTTCCCCCGGCCAAATTCCGCAATCCCAGGCCTGCTACAGGCCCCGGGTCCGTTGCCCCTCTCCTCCGCCACCCTGACAACGGGTTCATTGTGACGCAGGCCGCCCCCGCCGAAATTTCGCAAACCCAGGCCTGCTACGGGCCTTGGGTCCGTTGCCCCTCTCCTCCGCCACCCTGACAACGGGTTCATTGTGACGCAGGCCGCCCCCGCCGAAATTTCGCAAACCCAGGCCTGCTACGGGCCTTGGGTCCGTTGCCCCTCTCCTCCGTCACCCCGACAACAGATTCATTGTAACGCAGGCCGCCCCCGCCCAAACCTTGAAAACCCACGCCTGCTGCGGGCCCTGGTTCCGTTCCCCCTCTCCGCCGTCACCCCGACAACGCCTTCTTTGTGACGCAGGTCGCCCCCGTCCAAATTCCGCAAACCCAGGCCTCCTCCGGGCCCGTGGTACTTTGCCCCTCTCCACCGTCACCCCAACAACGGCTTCCTTGTGACTCAGGCCCTACCCCACCCCCATTCCGCAAACCCAGGCCCACTGCGAGCCCCTTGTCAGTTTCCCCTCTCGGCCGTCACCCCGACAATGGTTTCCTTGTGACGCAGGCCACCCCCGCCCAAATTCAGAAAACCCAGGCCTGCTACGGGTCCGGTGTCCGTTGCCACTCTCCTCCGTCACCCCGACAACGGGCTCATTGTGATGCAGGCCGACCCCGCCCAAATTCGGCAAACGCAAGCCTGCTGCCGGCCCTGGGTCCGTTGCCCCTCTCCGCCATCACCCCGACAACGGCTTCCTTGTGACGCAGGCCGTTCCCCACCAACCCTGCACCCCGAGGGCCGCTCAGGGCCCGGCTGCTGCTATCCCGTCATGCCGACAATGTGTTCATTGTGACGCAGGCCGCCCCTGACCAAACCTTGAAAACCCAGGCCTGCTGCAGGCCCGGGGTTTTTTGCCCCTCTCTGCCGTCACCCCAAAAACAGCTTCCTTGTGACGCAGGCTGCCCCCATCAAAATTCTGCAAACCCAGGCCTGCTACGGGTCCAGGGTCCGTTGTCCCTCTCCGCCGTCACCCCGAAAACACGATCATTGTGACGCAGGCTGCCCCCGCCCAAACCTTGCAAAGCCAGACATGCTGCCGGCCCTGGGTCTGTTGCCCCTTTTCGTCGTGACCTCGACATCGGCTTCTTTGTGATGCAGGCCGCCCCCTGCAAAATTTCACAAACCCAGGCCTGCTACGGGCCCGGGGACCGTTGCCCCTCTCCTCTGTCACCCCAACAACGGCTTCCTTGTGACGCAGGCCGCCCTCGCAAAAACCCCGCAAACCCTGGCCTGCTGCGAGCCCTCGATCCATTTCCCCTCTCTGCCGTCACCCCGACAACGGGTTCATTGTGACGCAGGCCGCCCCCTCCCAAATTCCACAAACCCACGCCTGCTACGGGCCCTGGGTCCGTTGTCCCTCTTCTCTGTCACCCCGACAATGGGTTCATTGTGACGCAGGAAGCCCCCGCCCAAATCTTGCAAACCCAGGCCTCCTGCGGGCCCTGGGTCCCTTGCTCCTCTCCGACGTCACCCCGACAAAGGCTTGATTGTGACGCCGACCGCCCCCGCCCAAATTCCGCAAACCCAGGCCCGCTGCGAGCCTGGGGACCGTTGCCCCTCTACGCCGTCACCCCGACAACGGGTTCATTGTGACGCAGGCCGCCCCTGACCAAACCTTGAAAGCCCACGCCTACTGCGGGCCCTGAGTTTTTTGCCCATCTCCGTCGTCACCCCGGCAACGGGTTCATTGTGGCGCAGGCCGCCCCCGCACAAACCTTGCCAATCCACAACTGCTGCGGACCCTGGGTCCATTGCTCCTCTCCGCCGTCACCCCGACAACGGCTTCCCTGTGACGCAGGCCGCCCCCGACCAAACCTTGCAAACCCAGGCCTGCTGCGGACCCTGGGTCTCTTGCCCCTCTCTGTCGTCACCCCGTCAACGACTTGCCTGTGATGCAGGCCGCCCCAGCCCAAATTCCGCAAATCCACGCCCGCTGCGAGCCTTGGGACCGTTGCCCCTCTCTGCCGTCACCCCGACAACGGCTTCATTGTGACTCAGGCCGCCCCCGCCCAAACACCGCAAGTCCAGGCCCGCTGAGAGCCCGGGGTCCTTTGCCCCTCTCCGCCATCACCCCAACAACGGGTTCATTGTGATGCAGGCCGCCTCGGCCAAAACCTTGCAAACCCAAGCCTGCTGCAGGCCCTGGGTCTGTTGCCCCGCTCCGCCGTCAAACCAAAAACGAGTTCATTGTGACGCACGCCGCCACTGCCCAAACCTTGCAAACCCACACGTGCTGCGGGCCCGGGGTCCCTTGCAGCTCTCCGCTGTAATTCCGACAACTGGTTCATTGTGACACAGGCCGTCCCAGCCCAAACCTTGCAAACCCAGGCCTGCTGCGGGCCCTGGGTCTATTGCCCCTCTCCGCCGTCACCCCGACAACGGCTTCCTTGTGACACAGGCCACCCGCGCCCAAATTCCGCAAACCCACGCCTGCTACGGGCCCAGGGTCCATTGCCCCTCTTCTCCGTCACCCCGACAATGGGTTCATTGTGACGCAGGCCGCCCCTGACCAAACCTTGAAAGCCCACGCCTACTGCGGGCCCTGAGTTTTTTGCCCATCTCCATCGTCACCCCAACAACGGGTTCATTGTGGCGCAGGCCGCCCCCGCACAAACCTTGCCAATCCACACATGCTGCGGACCCTGGGTCCGTTGCCCCTTTCTGTCGTCACCCCGACAACGGCTTCCCTGTGACGCAGGCCGGCCCCGACAAAATTCCGCAAACCCACGCCCACTGCGGGCCTTGGGTCTGTTGCCTCTCTCCGCTGTAACCCTGACAACGGCTTCCTTGTGACGCAGGTCGCCTCCATCCAAATTCCGCAAACCCAGGCCTGCTACGGGCCCTGGATCCATTGTCCCTCTACGCCGTCCCCCTGACAACAGGTTCATTGTGACGCAAGCCGCCCCCACCCAAACCTTGCAAAACCAGGCCTGCTGCGGGCCCTGGGACCGTTGTTCCTCTCCTCCGTCACCCCGACAATGGCTTCCTTGTGACGCAGGCCGCCCCCGCCCAAACCTTGCAAACCCAGTCTTGCTGCGGACCCTGGGTCCGTTGCCCCTCTCCGCCGTCACCCCGACAATGGCTTCATTGTGACGCACGCCAACCCCGCCAAAACCTTGCAAACCCAGGCCTCCTGCTGGCCCTGGGTCTGTTGAACCTCTCCGCTGTCATCCTGACAACGACTTCCTTGTGACGCAAGCAGCCCCCGCTCTCATTCCGCAAACCCAGGCCCGATACAGGCCTGGGGACTGTTACCCCTCTCTGCCGTCACACTGACAATGGCTTCCTTGTTTCACAGGCCGCCCCCGCCCAAACCCAGCAAACCCAGGCCTGCTGGGGGCCCTGGGTCTGCTGCCCCTCTCCGCTTTCACCCCGACAACGGCTTCCTTGTGACGCAGGCCACCTCCGCCCAAATTCCACAAAACCAGGCCGGTTGCTGGCCCCGGGTCCGTTGCCCCTCTCCACCGTCACCCCGAAAACGGTTTCATTGTGACGCTGGCAGCCCCAGCCCAAACCTTTAAAACCCAGGCCTACTGCGGGCCCTGGGTCTTTTGCCCCTCTCCGCTGTCACCCCGACAATGACTTCCTTGTGACGCAGGTCGTCCCCGCCCATATTACACAAACCTAGGCCTACTACAGGCCCAGGGTCCGTTGCCCCTCTCCGCCGTCACCCCGACAACGACTTCCTTGTGATGCCGGCCGCCCTTGCTCAAATTTCGCAAACCCAGGCCTGCTACGGGCCCGGGGTCTGTTGCCCCTCTCCGCTGTCAGCCCGACAACAGCTTCCTTGTGACGCAGGCCGTCCCTGCCCAAACCTTGCAAAACCAGGCCTGATTCGGGCCCGGGGTCCGTTGCCCCACTCCGTCATCACACCGACAACGGCTTCCATGTGTAGCAGGCTTCCCCCGGCCAAATTCCGCAATCCCAGGCCTGCTACAGGCCCCGGGTCCGTTGCCCCTCTCCTCCGCCACCCTGACAACGGGTTCATTGTGACGCAGGCCGCCCCCGCCGAAATTTCGCAAACCCAGGCCTGCTACGGGCCTTGGGTCCGTTGCCCCTCTCCTCCGTCACCCCGACAACGGCTTCCTTGTGACGCAGGCCGCCTCCGCCCAAATTCCACAAAACCAGGCCGGTTGCTGGCCCCGGGTCCGTTGCCCCTCTCCACCGTCACCCCGAAAACGGTTTCATTGTGACGCTGGCAGCCCCAGCCCAAACCTTTAAAACCCAGGCCTACTGCGGGCCCTGGGTCTTTTGCCCCTCTCCGCTGTCACCCCGACAATGACTTCCTTGTGACGCAGGTCGTCCCCGCCCATATTACACAAACCTAGGCCTACTACAGGCCCAGGGTCCGTTGCCCCTCTCCGCCGTCACCCCGACAACGGCTTCCTTGTGACGCCGGCTGCCCTTGCTCAAATTTCACAAACCCAGGCCTGCTACGGGCCCGGGGTCTGTTGCCCCTCTCCGCCGTCAGCCCGACAACAGCTTCCTTGTGACGCAGGCCGTCCCTGCCCAAACCTTGCAAAACCAGGCCTGATTTGGGCCCGGGGTCCGTTGCCCCACTCCGTCATCACACCGACAACGGCTTCCATGTGTAGCAGGCTTCCCCCGGCCAAATTCCGCAATCCCAGGCCTGCTACAGGCCCCGGGTCCGTTGCCCCTCTCCTCCGCCACCCTGACAACGGGTTCATTGTGACGCAGGCCGCCCCCGCCGAAATTTCGCAAACCCAGGCCTGCTACGGGCCTTGGGTCCGTTGCCCCTCTCCTCCGTCACCCCGACAACGAGTTCATTGTAACGCAGGCCGCCCCCGCCCAAACCTTGAAAACCCACGCCTGCTGCGGGCCCTGGTTCCGTTCCCCCTCTCCGCCGTCACCCCGACAACGCCTTCTTTGTGACGCAGGTCGCCCCCGTCCAAATTCCGCAAACCCAGGCCTCCTCCGGGCCCGTGGTACTTTGCCCCTCTCCACCGTCACCCCAACAACGGCTTCCTTGTGACTCAGGCCCTACCCCACCCCCATTCCGCAAACCCAGGCCCACTGCGAGCCCCTTGTCAGTTTCCCCTCTCGGCCGTCACCCCGACAATGGTTTCCTTGTGACGCAGGCCACCCCCGCCCAAATTCAGAAAACCCAGGCCTGCTACGGGTCCGGTGTCCGTTGCCACTCTCCTCCGTCACCCCGACAACGGGCTCATTGTGATGCAGGCCGACCCCGCCCAAATTCGGCAAACGCAAGCCTGCTGCCGGCCCTGGGTCCGTTGCCCCTATCCGTCGTCACCCTGACAACGGGTTCATTGTGACACAGGCCGCCCTCGCCCGAACCTTACAAACCCAGGCCTGCTGTGGACCCGAGATTTTTTTCCCCTCTCCATCATCACCCCAACAACGGGTTCATTGTTATGCAGGTTGCCCTCGCCCAAACCTTGCAAACTCAGGCCTGCTGTGGGCCTGGAGTCCGTTGCCCCTCTCCGCTGTCACCCTTACAACAACTTCATTGTGACGCAGGCTGCCCCCACCCAAATTCCGCAAACCCAGGCCTGCTACGGGCCCAGGGTCCGTTGCCCCTCTCCGCCATCACCCTGATAACGGCTTCATTGTGACGTAAGCCGCCCCCGCCCAAGCCTTGCAAACCCAGGCCTGCTGCGGGCCCTGGGTCCGTTGACCCTCTCTGCTGTCACCGCGACCACGGGTTCATTGTGACACAGGCTGCCCCCGCCCAAAGCTTGCAAACCCAGGCCTGCTGCGGGCCCTGGGTTCATTGTTCCACTCTGCTGTCACCACGACAATGGCTTCATTGTGACGCAGGCCGCACCCGCCTAAATTCCACAAACCCAGGCCTGCTATGGGCCCAAGTTCCATTGTCCCTCTCCTCTGTCACCCCGACAACGGCTTCATTGTGACGCAGGCCACCCCTGCCCAAACTTCGAAAACCCAGGTCTGCTGCGGGCCCTGGGACCTTTACACCTCTCCACCGTAACCGCGACAACAGGTTCATTGTGACGCAGACCCCCCCCGCCCAAACCTTTCAAACTCACGCCTGCTGCGGGCCCTGGATCTGTTGCACCTCTCCGCCGTCACCCCGACAACGGCTTCCTTGTGACGCAGGCTGCCCCAGCCCAAATTCCACTAACCCAGGCCTGCTACAGGCCCAGGGTTTGTTGCCCCTCTCCTCCGTCACCCGACAACGGGTTCATTTTATCACAGGCCGTCCCCATCATAACCTTGCAAGCTCAGGCCTGTTGCAGGCCCGGGGTTTTTTTCCCCTCTCCGCCGTGACCCCGACAGCAGGTTCATTGTGACTCAGGCAGTCCCCGCCCAAACCTTACAAACCCAGGCTTGCTACGGGCTTTGGGTCAATTACCCCTCTCCGCCGTCACCCCGACAACGGGTTCATTGTGATGCAGGTCGCTCCCGCCCATACCTTGCAAACCCAGGCCTGCTGCGGGCCCTGGGTTTTTTTCCCCTCGCTGTCATCATGACAACAATGGGTTCATTATAACGCACGCCGCCCATAACCCAACCTTGCAAACCCACGCCTTCTGCGGGCCCTAGGTCCGTTGCCCCTCTCCGCCGTCACCCCGACAAAGGCTTCCTTGTGACGCAGGCTGCCCCCACCCAAATTCCTCAAACCCTGGCCTGCTGCGGGCCCGGGGTCCGTTGCCCCTCTCCGTCGTGACCCTGACAACAGGTTCATTGTGACACAGGATGTCCCCTCCTAAACCTTGCAAACCCAGGCCTGCTGCTGGCTGTTGGTCCGTTGCCCCTCTCCGCCGTCACCCCGACAACAGGTTAATTGTGATGCAGGCAGCCTCCGCCCAAACCTTGCAAACCCAAAACTGCTGCGGGCCCGGTGTTTTTTGCCCCTCTCCGCCGTCACCTCGACAACGACTTCCCTGTGACGCAGGCCGCCTCTGCCCAAATTCAAACAACCCAGGCCCGCTGTGAGCCTGGGGACCGTTGCCCCTCTCCTCCGTCACCCCAACAACAGGTTCATTGTGATGCAGGCCGACCCCGCCATAACCTTGCAAACCCAGGCCTGCTACGGGCCTGGGGTCCGTTGCACCTCTGCACCGTAACCCCGACAACGGGTTCATTGTGACGCACGCCGCCCCCGCCCAAAGTTTGCAAACCCAGGCCTGCTAAGGGCCCTGGGTCCGTTGCCCCTCTCCGCCGTCACCCCGACAACGGCTTCCTGGTGATGGAGGCCGTCCCCGCCCAAATTCCGCAATGCCAGGCCTGCTGCGGGCCCTGGGTCCGTTGTCCCTTTTCGCCGTCACCCCGACAACGGGTTCATTGTGACGCAGGCCGCCCCGCCCAAATCTTTAAAACCCAGGCCTTCTGCGGGCCCTGTGTCAGTAGCCCCTCTCCGCCGTGACCCCGACTACCGGTTCATTGTGACGAAGACTGCCCCTGCCCAAACCTTGTAAACCTACGCCTGCTGCATGACCTGGTTCCGTTGCCACTCTACGCCGTCACTCCGAAAACGGCTTCCTTGTGATGCAGGCCGCCCCCAGCCAACATTTTGCAAACCCAGGCCTGCTACGGGCCTGGGATCCGTTCCCCCTCTCCGTCGTCACCCCGACAACAGGTTCATTGTGACGCAGGCCGCTCCCGCCCAAGCCATGCAAACCCAGGCCTGCTACAGGCCCTGGGTCTGTTACCACTCTCCCCTGTCACCCCGACAACGGCTTCCTTGTGACGCAGCCCGCCCCCGCCCAAATTCCGCAAAACCAGGCCCGCTGCGAGCCTGGCGACCGTTGCCCCTCTACGCCGTCACCCCGACAACAGCTTCCTTGTGACGCAGGCCGCCCCCGCCCATACCTTGCAAACCCACGCCTGATGTGGGCCCTGGATCCGTTGCCCCTCTCCGCCGTTCACCCCGACAACGGCTTCCTTGTGACGCAGGCCGCCCTCCGCCAAATTCCACTAAACCAGGCCTGCTACGGGCCTTGGGTCCGTTGCACCTCTGCGCCGTAACCCTGACAACAGGTTCATTGTGACGCAGGCAGCCCCCGCCCTAACCTTGCAAACCCAGGCCCACTGTGGGTCCGGGGTTTTTTGCCCCAGTCCGCGGTCACCCCGACAACGACTTCCTTGTGACGCAAGCAGCCCCCACCCAAATTCCACAAATTCGGGCCTGCTACGGGCCCCGGGTCCATTGCCCCTCTCCTCCGTCACCCATACAACGGGTTCATTGTGACGCAGGCCGCCCCCGCCTAAACCTTGCAATCCCACGGCTGCTGCAGGCCGTGGGTTCATTGCCCCTCTCCCCCGTCACCCCAACAACGGCTTCCTTGTAACGCAGGCCGCCCCCGCCTAAATTCCACAAATCCAGACCTGCTACGGACCGGGGGTCCGTTGCCCCTCACCGCCGTCACTACGACAACGGGTTCATTGTGACGCAGGCCGCCCCCGCCCAAACCTTGCAAAGCCAGGCCTGCTGCAGACCCGGGGTTTTTTCCCTCTCCGTCATCACCACAACAACGGGTTCATTGTGATGCACGCCGCCCTGCCCAAACCTTGCAAACCCAGGCCTGCTGTGGGCCCGGGGTCCGTTGCCCCTCTCCTGCGTCACCCCGACAACAACTTCCCTGTGATGCAGGCCGCCCCCGCCCAAACCTTGCAAACCCATGTCTGCTGCGGGCCCTGGGTACATGACCCCTCTCCACCGTCACTCCAACAACGGCTTCCTTGTGACGCAGGCCGTCCCAACCCAAATTCCGCAAACCAACGCCTGCTACGGGCCCGGGGTCTGTTGCCCCTCTCTTCCGTCACCCCGACAACGTGTTCATTGTGACGCAGGCCGCCCCCGCCCAAACCTTGCCATTCCACGGCTGCTGTGGGCCCTATGTCCGTTGCCCCTCTCTGACGTCACCCCGACAACGGGTTCATTGTGACTCGGGCCGTCCTTGCCCAAACCTTGAAAACCGAGGCCTACTGCGGGCCCGGGGTTTTTTGCTCCTCTCTGCTGTCACCCCGACAACAGGTTCTTTGGGACTCAGGCCCCCCCTGCCCAAACCTTGCAAACCCAGGCCTGCTGCGGGCCCTGGGTTTTTTGCCTGTCTCCGCCCTCACCCCAACAACGGGTTGTGACGCAGGCCGCCCCCGCCCATACCTTGCAAAGCCACGCCTGCTGCGGGCCCTGGATCCGTTGCCCCTCTCCGCCGTTCACCCCGACAACGGCTTCCTTGTGACGCAGGCCGTTCCCCGCCAACCCTACACCCCGAGGACCGCTCAGGGCCCGGCTGCTGCGATCCCGTCTCCGCCATCATGCCGACAACGTGTTCATTGTGACGAAGGTCGTCCCTCCGCTCACGCTGCATTTCGTGGCCTACTGCGATCCTAGTTCCCGTTACCCCGTCTCCACCCTCATGCCCTCAACAGGTACATTGTGATGCAGGTTGCCTCCGCCCAAAGCCCGCACCCCGTGGTCAGCAGCGAGCCTGGCCGCCGTTACCCCATTTGCACTGTCACACTGGCAACAGCTCCATTGTGACACAGGTTACCCCTATGAGCACAGCCGCCGTTCTTTGTCTCCGCACCTCCCCCCATCCCCCTGTCAACCCCACATACTATTCACTGTGATACAGGCTGTTCCCCGCCCCAACCCTGCACCCTGTGATTTGCTGCAAGCCCGACCACCATTAATCCCTCTCCACCGTCACCCCGACAACAGCTTCATTGTGACGCAGGCCGCCCCTGACCAAACCTTGAAAACCCAGGCCTGCTGCGGGCCCGGGATTTTTTGCCCCTCTCCGCCGTCATCTCAAAAACGGCTTCCTTGTGACGCAGGCCGCCCCCGTCACAATTCCGCAAACCCAGGCCTACTACGGGCCCGGAGTCTGTTGTCCCTCTCCGCCGTCACCCCGAAAAGACGATCATTGTGACGCAGGCCGCCCCCGCCCAAACCTTGCAAAGCCAGGCCTGCTGCAAGCCCTGGGTCTGTTGCCCCTCTTCGTCGTCACCCCGACAACGGCTTCCTTGTGACGCATGCCGCCCCCGCCCAAATTCCGCAAACCCAGGCCTGCTACGGGCCCGGGGTGTGTTGCAGCTCTCTGCCGTAACCCCGACAACAGGTTCATTGTGACGGAGGCCGCCCCGCCTAAAGCTTGCAAACCCAGGCCTGCTACGGGCCCGGGGTCCATTGCAGCTCTCCTCCGTCACCCCTACAACGACTTCCTTGTGACACAGGCCGCCCCCGCCCAAATTCCACAAACCCACGCCTGCTACGGGCCCGGGGTCCGTTGCCCCTCTTCTCCGTCACCCTGACAACGGCTTCCTTGTGACGCAGGAAGCCCCCGCCTAAATCTTGAAAATCCAGAACTCCTGCGGGCCCTGGGTCTGTTGCCCCTCTCCGCCATCACCCCGACAATGGGTTCATTGTGATGTAGGCCGCCCCCGCACAAACCTTGCAAACCCAGGCCTACTGCGGGCCCGGTGTTTTTTAACTCCTCTATGCCATCACCCCGACAACGGAGTCCTTGAGACGCAGGTCGCCCCCGCCCAAATTCCGCAAACACAGGCCCGCTACGGGCCCGGGCTCCGTTGCCCCTCTCTGTCGTAACCCCGACAACGGCTTCCTAGTGACGCAGGCCGCCCCCGCCCAAATTCCGCAAACCCAGGCCCGTTGCGAGCCTGAGGACCGCTGCCCCTCTACGCCGTCACCCTGACAGCGGGTTCATTGTGGCGCAGGCTGCCTCACCCAAACCTTGCAATCCCAGGCCTGCTGCGGGCCCTGGATCCGTAACCCCTCTCTGCCGTCACCCCGTCAACGGCTTCCTTGTGACGCAGGCCGCCCAGCGCCCAAATTCTGATAAAACCCAGGCCTGCTATGGGCCCGGGGTCCGTTGTCCCTCTCTGCCGTCACCCCTTACAACAGGTTCATTGTGACGCAGGCTGCCCCTGTCCAAACCTTGCAAACCGAGGCCTGATATGGGTCTGGGGTTTCCCCTCTCCGTCATCACTCCAACAACAAGTTCATTGTAACGCACGCCGCCCCTGCCCAAACCTTGCAAACCCAGGCCTGCTGCAGGCCCTGGGTTTGTTGCCCCTCTCTGCCGTCACCCAGACAACGGCTTCTTTGTGACGCAGGCCGCTCCCAACCCAATTCCGCATACCCAGGCCTGCTACGGGCCCCGGGTCCGTTGACCCTCTCCGCTGTCACCCCGACAACGGGTTCATTGTGACATAGGCCGCCTCCGCCCCAACCTTGCAAATCCAGGCCTGCTGCGGGCCGTGGGTCCGTTGCCCCTCTCCGCTGTCACCCTGACAACAGGTTCATTGTGACGCAGGCCGCCAACAACCAAACCTTGCAAAACCAGGCCTGCTGCGGGCCCGGAGTCCGTTGCCTCCCTCCGTCGTCACCCCAACAACGGCTTCCTTGTGACGCAGGCCGCCCCCGCCCAAATTCCGCAAGCCCAGGCCCGCTAAAGGCCTGGTGACCTTTACCCCTCTCCGCCGTCACCCCGATAACGGCTTCATTGTGACGCAGGCCTCCCCGGCGCAAACGTTGCAAACCCACGCCTGCTGCGGGCCCTGGGTCCGTTCCCCCTCTCCGCCGTGACCCCGACAACGGGTTCATTGTGACTCAGGCCCCCCCCGCCGAAACCTTGCAAACCCAGGCCTGCTGCGGGCCCGGTGTTTTTTGCACCTCTCCGCTGTCACCCCGACAACGACTTCCCTGTGACGCAGGCCGCCCCCGCCCAAATTCCGCAAACCCAGACCCGCTGTGAGACTGGGGACCGTTGCCCCTTTCCGCCGTCACCCCGAGAACGGGTTCATTGTGACGCAGGCCGCCCCCGCCCAAACCTTCAAAATGCATGCCTGCTGCCGGCCCTGGGTCCGATGCCTCTCTCACCCGCAACACCGACAACGGCTTCCTTGTGACGCAGTCTGCCTCCGCCCAAATTCCGCAAACCCAGGCCTGCTACGGGCCCGTGGTCTGTTGCCCCTCTCCGCCGTCACCCCGACAACAGGTTCATTGTGACGCAGGCCGCCCCTACCCAAATTCCGCAAACCCAGGCCCGCTGCGAGCCTGGGGACCGTTGCCCCTCTCCGTCGTAACCTCGACAACGGCTTCCTTGTGACGCAGGCCGCCCCCGCCCAAATTCCGCAAATCCAGGCCTGCTAAGGGCCCGAGGTCCGTTCCCCCTCTCCGCCGTGACCCCGACAACGGGTTCATTGTGACGCAGGCCGCCCCCTCCCAAACCTTGCAAACCCACGCCTGCTGCGGACCCGGGATTTTTTGCCCCTCTCCGCCGTTCCCCCAAAAACAGGTTCATTGTGACTCACGCCGTCCCCGCCCAAACCTTGCAAGCCCAAGCCTGCTACAGACCCCGGGTCCGTTGCCCCTCTCTGCCGTCACCCCGAGAACGACTTCCTTGTTACGCAGGCCGCCCCCGTCCAAAACCGCAAACCCAGACCTGCTACGGGCCCGGGGTCTGTTGCCTCCGTCACACCGACAACGGCTTCCTTGTGACGCAGGAAGTCCCAGCCCAAACCTTGCAAATCCACGCCTGCTGCGGGCCTAGCGTCCATTGCCCCTCTCTGCCGTCACCCCGACAACGGCTTCGTTGTGACGTAGACCCCCCCTGCCCAAACCTTATAAATCCAGGCCTGCTGTGGGCCCGGGGTTTTTTGCCCCTCTCCATGGTCACCCCAAAAACGGGTTCATTGTGACGCACGCCGTCCCCGCCCAAACCTTGCAAACCCACGCCTGCTGCAGGCCCTGGGTCCGTTGCCCCTCTATGCCGTCACTCCGATGACTTCCCTGTGACGCAGGCTGCCCCCGCCCAAACCTTGCAAACTCAGGCCTGCTGCGGCACTGGGTCTGTTGCCCCTCTCCGCTGTCACCCCGACAGTGACTTCGTTGTGACACAGGCCGCCCCCCCCAAAATTCTACAAACCTAGGCCTGCTAAGGGCCCGGGGTCTGTTGCCCCTCTCCTCCGTCACCCTGACAACAGCTTCTTTGTGACGCCGGATGCCCCCGTCCAAATTCAGCAAACCCAGGCCTCCTGCGGGCCCTGGGTCTGTTGCCCCTCTCCTCCATCACCCCTACAACGACTTCCCTGTGACGCAGGCCGCCCCCACCCAAACCTTGCAAACTCAGGCCCGATGAAGCCCCGGGGTTTTTTGCCCCTCTCCGCCGTCACTCCGACAACGGCTTCCTTGTGACGCAGGTCACCTCGACCCAAATTCCGCAAACCAAGGCCCGCTGCGAGACTGGGGACCATTGCCCCTCTCCGCTGTCAACCCGACAACGGGTTCATTGTGACACAGGCCGCCCCTGACCAAAATTGAAAACCCAGGCCTGCTGCAGGCCCGGTGTTTTTTGTCGCTCTCCGCCGTCACCCCGACAAGGGCTTCCTTGTGACGCAGGCCGCCGCCACCAAAATTCCACAAACCCAGGCCCGCTGCGAGCCTGGGGAACATTGCCCTTCTCCGCCATCACCCCGACAACGGCTTCCTTGTGACGCAGGCCGCCCCCGCCCAAATTCCGCAAACCCAGACCCGCTTTGGGCGCGGAGTTTTTTGCCTCTCTCCGCCGTCACTCCGACAACGGCTTCATTGTGACGCCGAACGCCACCACCCAAATTCCGCAAACTCTGGCCCGTTGCAGGCCCAGGGACCGTTGTCACTCTCCATCGTCAACCCGATAACGGTTTCATTGTCACACAGGCCGCCCCCACCCAAACCTTGCAAACCCAGTCCTGCTGCGGGCTCTAGGTCTGTTTCCCTTCTCCGCCGTCACCCCGACAACGGGTTCATTGTGACGCAGGCCACCCCCGCCCAAACCTTGCAAACACAATGCCTACCCTATGCCCTGGGTCTGTTGCCCCTCTCCGCCATCACCCCTACAATGACTTCCCTGTGACGCAGGGCGCCCCCGCCCAAATTCCGAAAACCCAGGCCTGCTGCAAGCCTGGGGACCGTTGCCCCTCTCCGTCGTCACCCTGATAACGGGTTCATTGTGAGGCAGGCCGCCCACACCCAAACCTTGCAAACCCAGGCCTGCTGCGGGCCCGGTGTTTTTTGCCCCTCTCTGCCGTCACCCCGACAACAACTTCCGTGTGACGCAGGCCGCCCCCGCCAAATTCTGCAAACCCAGGCCTGCTGCAAGCCTGGGGACCGTTGCTCCTCTTCGCCGTTACCCCGAAAACGGGTTCATTGTGACACAGGCCGCCTCCGCCCAAATCTTGAAAACCCAGGACTGCTGCGGGCCCCGGGGTTTTTTCCCCTCTCCGTCATCACCCCAACAACGGGTTCATTGTGACACACTCCGCCCCCGCCCAAACCTTACAAACCCACGCCTGCTGCGGTCCCTGGGTCCGTTGCCCCTCTCCGCTGTCACCCCGACAACGGCTTCCTTGTCACGCAGGGCGCCCCCGCCCAAATTCCGCAAACCCAGACCCGCTGCAAGCCTGGGGATCGCTGTCCCTCTTAGCTGTCACCCCGACAACGGGTTCATTGTGACACAGGCCGCCCCCGCCCAAATTCCGCAAACCCAAGCCTCCTGCGGGCCCTGGGTCCGTTGCCCCTCTCCGCCGTCCCCCCGACAACAGCTTCCTTGTGACGCAGGCCGCCCCCAGCAAAACCCAGCAAATCCAGGACCGCTGTGGGCCCGGAGTTTTTTGCCTCTCTCCGCCGTCACTCCGACAATGGCTTCATTGTGACGCCAACCGCCCCCGCCAAAATTCTGCAAACCCTGGCCCGCTGCGGGCCCGGGGACCGTTGTCCCTCTCCGTCGTCAACCCGACAACGGGTTCATTATGACACAGGCCGCCCTCGCCCAAACCTTGCAAACCCAGGCCCGCTAAAGGCCTGAGGACCGTTACCCCTCTCCGCCGTCACCCCGACAACGGGTTCATTGTTAAACAGACCGCCCCTGACCAAACCTTGAAAACCCAGGCCTCCTGCGGGCCCTGGATCCGTTGCCCCTCTCTTCCGTCACCCCGGCAACAGCTTCCTTGTGACGCAGACCGCCCCCTCCCAAACCTTGAAAACCCAGGCCTGCTGGGGGCTCTGATTCCGTTGCTCCTCTCCGCTGCCACCCCGACAATGGCTTCCTTGTGATGTAGGCCGCCCCCAACCAAACCCTGCAAACCCAGGCCCGCTGCAGGCCCAGGGTCCGTTATCCCTCTCCGCCGTCACCCCGACAACGCCTTCCTTGTGACGCAGGACGCCCTCGCTCAAATTCCGAAAACCCAGGTCTGCTACGGGCCCGGGTTCCGTTAACCCTCTCCGCCGTCACCCCGACAACGAGTTCATTGTGACGCAGGCCGGCCCCCTCCAAATCTTCCAAACCCAGGCCTGCTGCAGGCCCTTGGTCTGTTGCCCCTCTCCACTGTCACCCCGACAACGGCTTCCTTGTGACACAGACCGCCTGTGACAAAACCTTGAAAACCCAGGCCTGCTGCAGGCCTGGGGTCTGTTGCCCCTCTCCGCCATCAGCCCGACAACAGCTTCATTGTGATGCAGACCACCCCCGCCCAAACCTTGCAAAACCAGGTCTGCTGTGGGCCCTGGGTCCATTGCCCCTCTCCGCCGTCACACCGACAACGGCTTCCTTGTGACACAGGTCTCCCCCCCCCAAATTCCGCAAACCCAGGCCTGAGCCGCCCCCCGCCGTATTTATTGTGTAGATAAAGAGATTTAAGGCGGGGGGGGGGGGGGCGCATTGTGGCCCTCAGGATGATGGCGGGGGGGGGGGCACCTATGTGTTAGCATTACGGTATATGGAAAGTTAGAAGTAGTTAGGCTAAGGTCTGTATCGAGGCCTAGTGAGCAGTGTGGGATGCTGATGTAACCTGCAAGGTTTGGGCAGGGGCAGCCTGCGTCACAATTAACCCGTTGTCGGGTTGACAGCGGAGAGGGGCAACGGACCCAGGGCGAGCAGCAGGCCTGTGTTTGCAAGGTTACGGCGGGGGCGGCCTGCGTCACCGGGAAGTCGGTGTTGGGGTGATGGAGGCGAGGGGCAATGGACCACGGGCCCGTAGCAGGCCTGGGTTTGCGCAATTTGGGCGAGGTCGACCACGGTCACAAGGAAGCCGCTGTTGGGCTGACGGCAGAGAGGGGCAACGGACCCAGGGCCCGCAGCAGGCCTGGGTTTGCAACGTTTGGGCGGGGGCGGCCTGAATCACAATGAACCTGTTGTCGGGGTAACGGCGGAGAGGGGCAATGGTCCCCATGCTCGCAGCAGGCCTGGGTTTGCGGAATTTGGGCGGGGGCGGCCTGCGTCACAGAAAAGTCGTTGTCGAGGTGACGGCGGAGAGGGGCAACGGACCCGGGGCCTGTAGCAGGCCTGGGTTTGAGGAATTTTGGCGGGGGCAACCTACGTCACAAGGAAGTGATGGCGGAGAGGGACAACTGACCCAGGGCCCATAGCAAGTTTGGCTTTGCAAGGTTTGTGCGGGGCAGCCTGCGTCACAATGAACCTGTTGTCGGGGCGACGCGGAGAGGGGCAAAAAACCCCGGGCCCCAGCGGGCCTGGGTTTGCAAGGTTTGGGTGGGGGTGGCCTGCGTCACAATGAACCTGTTGTTGGGGTTACGGCGCAGAGGTGCAACGGACCCTGGGCCCTTAGCAGGCCTGGGTTTGCAGAATTTGGGCGGGGGCGGCCTTCGTCACAAGGAAGCCGTTGTCGGGGTGACGGCAGAGAGGGGCAACGTACCCAAGACTCGCAGCAGGCGTGACTTTGCAAGTTCTGGGCGGGGGCGGCTTGAGTCACAATGAACCCGTTGTCGGGGTGACGGTGGAGAGGGGTACGGGTACCCAGACCTGTAGCAGGCCTGGGTTTGCGGAATTTAAGTGGGGGCGGCCTGCGTCCCAAGGAAGTCGTTGTCGGGGTGACAGCGGAGAGGGGCAACAGACCCAAGGCCTGCAGCAGGCCTGGGTTTGCAAGGTTTGGCCGGGATCGGCCTGCGTCACAATGAAGACGTTGTCGGGGTGACGGCGGAGAGGGGCAACGGTCCCCGGGCCCGCAGCAGGCCTGGGTTTGTGAAATTTGGGCGGGGGCAGCCTGCGTCACAATGAACCTGTTGTCGGGGTGACGACAAAGACGGGCAACAGACCCAAGGCCAGTAGCAGGCCTGGGTTTGCGGGGTTTGGTCTGGGGCGGCCTACGTCCCAAGGAAACCGTTGTTGGGGTGACGGCAGAGAGGGGCAAAGGACCCAGGGCCCGCAGCAGGCCTGGGTTTACAAGGTTTGGGGCTGGTGTTTCCTCTTGTTAGCATTACTGTATATGGAAAGTTAGAAGTAGTTAGGCTAAGGTCTGTATCAAGGCCTAGTGAGCAGTGTGGGATGCTGATGTAACCTAGCAGTCTAGGGAACTAGTGGGGCATGCTGAGCTTGTGCATTCTTGCTTAAACAAAGCAAAGAGATTAGTGAAGAATGCTGAACGCTGAATCTTGTTTTTCTCAAAGAAATCGTTATCTGGAATGTTTACCTGTTTGTTATCTATGGAAATTTCTGGCTGTGGATTCAGATAAGCGTTGTCTCAAGTAACTACATGAAAGAGCACGACATAATCCTAAAGTCTAAGAAAACTGGTAAACATCACGGGCACCTGATGAAGTAATCATTTGTGGAAAGTATATAAACTCTGTGAAATTTTCTGTTAGTGGGGGCTCTGACTTTGGACACTAGTCCTCAGGTCCCCAGGGCCCTCAATAAAGCACTGCATGAAACGACCTCGGTTGTTTTGTGTTTTCCTTTGGGAACGGGCAGCAGTTTTCTGGCAACCGCGGCAGGACTCCGAGGGTGTCTGGGGCGGTTCGCGTGCTGATTTACTCCACGCCGGCACCGAGAGATTCTCGGGGAGTCATCGGTTCGTGCCCGACCCCCGCACCTGGCGGACGACTGCTATAAGGTAAGCCCATAGGTGCTTTATTTTCTGGTACTGGTGCCTGCTCATAAGACGAGGCGGCGATCCTCGCTGAGTTGGGCTAAGACGTCTTGGTGGATGCCCAGGCGCCGGCTGTAAGACGCGGCGAAAGCTGCGCAGGTCCGGCACTTGCCCCTCGCGGCGTCGAGAAGTGGCAAGTTGGTTTGGTACTGGGTATTGGTTTTGTGGGTTTTGTTTGTATTGTTACAGTGTTTGTGTTTGCTGTTATTTTGTCTGCTGTTATTTGTTTCGTGAATACTTGAAATGATGCCGCTTAAAACTTTTAAGCCGTTAGTTCAATCTAATAGTAAAATCCCAGGAAACACCCCATTAGGATGTTTGCTGGGAAGATGGAGGAGTGCTGGATTTCATCAGGATTTGAATAAGGGTAAAACGATAAACTATTGTAATCATTGGTGGCCTTTATATGAGTCGGAAGGGGGACCTGCGTGGCCCCTAAACGGTACTGTCGATCCGGGTATTGTATCGCCTTTGATGCAGTATTTACGGGACAATGAGAAATGGGATGAGATCCCGTATTTGGATTTGTTTTATTATTTGGGGCGAAAACTGGATTGGCAGAAGGAATGTGGTATTTTAGTTTTGGAAACAAAGGAATTAGGGTGTAGTGAATGTAAGAAGAAATCTATGTGTGTTAAGTGTTTAGCTGCCTCCTCTGGTCCAGAGGAAGATTTATCGTTATTAGTTGCTCATAGTGGACAGGGTCCCTCTGCTCCACCCTATGTTCCACCTCAGATGGAACAGGATAGTGAGGACGATGATAATGAGGAGGAAGAAGAGGATGAAGATGAGGACACCAGGAACTTGGATAAAATGTTAGAAGTTGCGTGGAAGGTTTATAATAGTAGGGGAAAAAGAATCAGCTAAGCGGCAACAAGCAGGTATACTGGCTGTAATTTAGCAATCAGGAGGACACAGGGGGCCGAGGTCGTGGTAGGGGAGGCCCTGCCCAAGGAAGAGGTGGTTATGGTCAGGGAAGAGGGGGATTTCGAATGGGAAACCTTAACCAAGGAAAGCTAGGTTCTAATCAGTGTGCTTTTTGTCAATAGATAGGACATTGGAAAAATGAATGTCCTGTGAAAAATGGAATGGGGGGTGGCGCCGGGACAATGGGTAGTTATCCTATGCCTGAGGCAGATGTCGCCCAAGCCCTGGTTTTGGGGAATTACCAAAATCAGAGCTGACTAGAGCAAGGGTTAAAGGTAAGGTTAGAAATAAATGGTAAAGAACAGGAATTCACAGTTGATACTTATTCAGTTCTCAACAAAAGACTGGGACCAATAAGTGATACCACCGTACAGGTGGTAGGGGCTATGGGTCAGCTGGAAGAAAGACCATTTTTGCAGCCTCTAAATTTGAAATTTGGGGGAAAGGAATTGGATCATCAATTTTTTTTATATGCCCAATTGTCCCAAGCCCCTGTTTGGAAGGGATTTATTGTCTTTGTTAAACATGAAAATAATATTTCAAAATGGGAGAGTAAAATTGGAGATTCCAAATGAAGACATTGGGAAAATTTTTGTAAGAAAGGAAATAGAACCTACTCCCATTCCAGAAGAAATAGATCAGGCAGTTGTACCCTGGGTATGGGAAACAGGGACCCCAGGAAAGTCAAAAGCTGCCCAGCCTGTTGTTGTAGAACTAAAGGAAGGAGCCCAGCCGGTTAGGGTTAGACAATATCCAATGAAGTTGGAGGCTAGGAAAGGAGTGGCTCCACTGATAACTCAATTTGTGATTCAAGGAATTTTACAGGAATGTGAATCTAACACTCCTATTTTTCCTGTAAGTAAGCCTAATGGTAAATATAGGCTAGTGCAAGATTTAAGGGCCAAAAATGAAATTGTAAAGGACATTCACCCAGTGGTTGCTAACCCTTATACTCTGTTAACATCTGTGTCGGAAAGGTTTAAATGGTTTACAGTAATTGATTTGAAAGATGCCTTCTTCTGCATCCCGCTGGCATTACCAAGTAGGAAGTATTTTGCATTTGAATGGGAAGATCCAAATTTAGGAAGGAAGAAACAACTGACATGGACACGGCTTCCGCAGGGTTTCAAAAACAGCCCCACTATTTTCGGAAATCAATTAGCCAAAGAGTTGGAGGAATGGAAGACCGAACAGGTAAGAGAATCTCCATTCTCTTATGTGATTTTGCAGTATGTGGATGATATTCTGTTGGCAACTGAGGAAAAGGAAGTTTGCCTGAAGCTTACAATTGCCTTACTGAATATGCTGGGACAAGCAGGATATCGAGTATCTAAGGAAAAGGCCCAGCTCCTCAAAGAGAATGTTCTTTATTTGGGATGTGAATTGATGCAAGGTCAGAGACGATTGGGTACAAACAGAATTGAGGCAATATGTGCCATACCCCTTCCAAGGAATCATCAGGAACTGAGATCATTTTTAGGAATGGTTGGTTGGTGTAGACTGTGGATTCTAAATTTCGGATTGTTAGCCAAACCCTTGTATGAGGCTTTGAAGGAGCCCCAATTGGAATGGAGTCCACAAAGGAAAAGAGCCTTTCAGGAGCTAAAAGAAGCTCTGAAAGAAGCACCTGCCTTAGGGTTGCCGGACTTAAATAAGGATTTTCAGCTTTATGTAAATGAAAGGCAGAATCTGGCTCTGGGAGTGTTGACCCAGAAAATAGGGTCATGGAAACGCCCAGTGGGATATTTTTCAAAACAACTGGACAATGTTAGTGCTGGTTGGCCGTCATGTTTGAGGATAGTTACGGCCACAGTGATCCTCATACAGGAAGCCCGAAAACTGACTTTGGGAAGGAAAATGGAGGTCTTTGTGCCCCATATGGTCTTGGCTGTCCTGGAACAAAAGGGGGGTCACTGGTTATCATCCAGCAGAATGTTACAATATCAAGCTATATTAAGAGAACAAGATGATGTGGAACTTAAGATAACTAACCATGTCAACCCAGCAGAATTTCTTCGCAGCAAACAGGAAGAAGGGGAGCTGGTTCATGATTGTGTAGAAACAATTGAACAGGTGTATGCGAGCCGAGCAGACCTAAAGGACACACCGTTAGAAGATTCAGATTGGGATCTCTTTACCGATGGATCCAGCTTTGTGGAAAATGGAACCAGGTATGCGGGATATGCGGTGGTCACAGCTGTACAAGTGATTGAAGCAAAGGCTTTAGCCCCTGGGACATCTGCTCAAAAGGCAGAGATAATTGGACTTACCGGGGCATTAATTTTGAGTACTGGAAAAAAGGTAAATGTATGGACTGACTTGAAATATGCCTTTGGAATTGTACATGTTCACGGTGCCTTGTGGAAGGAACGGGGACTGTTAAACTCACAAGGGACTATGATAAAACATAGATCGGAAGTTCTCGCCCTGTTGGATGCGGTACATAAACCAGAAAAGGCAGCAGTAATGCACATCAGGGGACATCGTAAAGAAGAAGGAAAGATATATTGAGGGAATGAACTAGCAGACATCACCGCTAAAGATGCTGCTCGACAGGTTTGGACTCAGATGGCTTTAATACCAACCAAGGTGAGCCCTGTTTCTCGTTGTATGATTCGGGGACCGAGCTATTCTGCCAATGATGAGAAATTGGCGACATATCTAAAGGCCCAGAAGAATACAATTGGATGGTATGTAACAACAATGGGACAAGTGGTGGTGCCCAAAAATGTTATGAAGTCCATATTAGAGACTGGACACAATAAATGCCATTGGGGAGCAGAGGTGTTGGTAAAACTTTTGAAAAAGGAATTAATTTCCAACCAAATGTTAACGCTGGCAAAAAGAGTGAATGCCATGTGCCCAGTTTGTTTAAAGAATAATCCTATTGTAAGGAAACAGGTGCAGTTGGGAAAATTACAAATAGGACCAGAGCCTGGAGATTATTGGCAGGTTGACTTTTCAGAACTTCCAAGGGCTCAGGGACTCAAATACCTGTTGGTGTATGTGTGCACCTTTCCGGGGTGGCCAGAAGCCTTCCCTTGTAGAACAAACCAAGCAAAGGAAGTGGTGAAAACATTGTTGAAAGAAATAATACCTAGATTTGGAGTACCACTGGGATTATTATCAGATAGAGGCCCACATTTTGTGGCAGGGATAGTTCAGGAGGTGGCTAGGACGTTAGACATTACCTGGAATTTACACACTCCATGGAGACCCCAGTCTAGTGGTCAAGTAGAAAGGATGAACCAAACATTGAAAAATCAGATCAAAAAGATATGTCAGGAGGCCAAACTTCAGTGGCCCCAAGCTTTGCCGTTAGCGTTACTTAGGATTAGGATAAAACCTAGGGAAAGGATAGGAGTAAGTCCGTACGAGATACTGTACGGCAAGCCTTATCATGCCACCGTGTTAAAAGGAGACCCGCATGTATTGGAAGACCAGGTGATTTTAACTATGTTATGTCGCTCAATAGAGTTCTCAACGCCTTACGGGTGCCCTTCAATGGAATCGGCCGCTCCCGCTGGAAAATCCAGTGCATGATATTCAACCGGGAGATCAGGTCTATGTGAAGAATTGGTTCACAGACCCACTGAGAGAGACATGGGACGGTCCCCATCAAGTGATCTTGACAACTTTCACAGCCATAAAGGTAGCGGGAATCGACGCTTGGATCCACTACACTCGAGTCAAGAAGGTTCCAACCGAATGGGAAACCCAAGTGGTATCCCCCACTCGAATGATATTTCGAGCCAAACAGCATTCTTAACTGTTGTACTGTTGATATTATTGAAAATGGTATTGGTCAATGGATTTGTATTTGTCACTGTTACAGAGCCTGTGGTTACTGTTATGGAAGGGATGGATGTCAATTTAACCTGTGACATTACTGATGACCAGGGAGCTGGAGCCAAGGAAATAATTGCGATTTGGAAACTAGGACAAACCAGATTGACTGCAAGTATTGTTACTGTTTGGAATAAGGATACCCAAAAAGGAAGTGTTGCCTTGCAATTGACTAATTTAACGTTAGGAGAAGCAGGAGTATACATGTGTTTGGTGTTAATTCGGGAAAATTTTGATTATAAGCAAATAGATTTGAGAGTAGTACCTTGGTCCCCGATTCAGGCGGGAGTAGAAGTAATACCAAAAATAGCTTCAATGGATATGTGGGATGGCCCACCCTTGAGGATAAAACTGCACTTTTACTTCACAAAGAGAATGTGAAGCCCCGGTTCAAGTTAAATGGTGGAAAATGGGACCTCAAGGATTGTGGGACAGGATCGAGGAAGGAATCAGTTGGTGGAATGTGGGGAACAGAGGGATAGGATGGCTGAATTATACTCAACCTCTGTTGGGTAAGGTGGATGGACAATATCTATGTGTAGCTGTATGTGGACCCTACTCTAATTATGGAAAAAGAAATGTGCAGGGCCGATCTCATTTGAATCAAAGAATTAGGGCCACACAAGGGGTGTGTCAGGCCAACAAAGGGAAAATAGTTATTTTAACATGTAAAGTGAATCCCAGAATGAGTTTTTCAGATTTTGGGTGGTGGTTTGGAGATAGCAGTATACAGCCTGGAAGGAAATATCGGATAGAGAAGAGGTTAGGCGGCACCATAGTATTAATAATAAATGATGTACAGTCAGATGATGAAGGGATGTATTGGTGTTGGATGGCCAGAGGTGCGTGGTGGGCCCACTCTAGGATGTTAGTATCATTAATTAGAGGCAAATATAGCCGAAGGAGAATACGGGATCTAGGAAATGGGACAATAAACTTCCATCGAGATGAAGGACGGGAAAACTTAGTGTTTGGGTTGATTAGAGATTTTGGAATGATTCAGAATGTATCTAAGATTACAGCATGTTTGCCACTACCTCAGGCTGCAGGTGAACCTATACCCTGGGGAATTATTCCAATAACAACCATGCCAGAAACCTCTGTTAATTTTACTTGGAACTGCAGGCAAGTATCAATAAAGTATGAAGAGTGGATAAATGGGTGTTTAATACAGGGGGATTTAACGGAAAAAGAGTGTAGATCATTGCTGGGGTATTATAGATGGGTTAGAACAGGTCCTTATGGGAGAGGTGGCAATATTAAAGGTCGCTGTACAGTAGATGGTACTATTCCAATAATTGGATATTGGTGTAGTAGCACAAAAATAAAAGTCGAAAAGATTAGGAATGAAGAGATCTACCAGAATGTTACACAACAACAAACTTTGGAGGATGAATGGGACACAGTATGGGGACCTGATTTATTGGAATCATATAGTTACCTAGGTCCAGTACAATGGTGTATACAATGGACAGGGGAGAAAGATCAGACTCACGATAGTGTGATGGCTACATACACTTCCGTGAGACCATCCAGAGATCAGAAAGAAATATGGAACTGTACGAAAGTTTTTACTTCTGACTCCCCAGAGAGTCAGATAGGTTTAGTCCCTGTTAGAGTTCTGCTGAAATGGGGGTGTGAATGTCGGGGATACAATCATACGATTAAAGACAAAATAAAGGGAGATGTACATGAGAAAGGGATGTATGGAAAAAGGGTCATTAATTGCAAATCCACCACAATCAGAAGTCCAGGTAACTTAGTTTGGGTTATGGGTCATGGGCAATGGACCACCCATTTACCAATTGATGGTCCAGTAACTCAAATAACATTGGGAGTTCCCACATTGTGCCCATTTTGGAGACAATCTAAATTAGAAACAAGGATAGCTCGGAAGACAAGGGAAATAGGTGATGATATCAAAGTAGAAGATGAGTGGCATGAACCAAGTGATGGAGTAAAATTTGGCTAGGCTTTAGAGTCTTTGTTTGCCCAGGGTGCATCTTACCGTAATAGGGAAATGTTGTATAAGCTACTGGGCCAGACTAAAAGATTAGCAGCAGCCACCAAGAAAGGGTTTAAGGATATGAATTTCAGCTACAGGCAACTAGCAGAATGACTTTGCAGAATAGAATGGCCTTAGACATGTTGCTGCTGCGGGAACATGGGGTCTGTGGTTACCTGAGCAAAAGAATTGATCACTGCTGTATCCATATTCCAAACATGACAATCGAAGTAGAAAAAGATATTTTACAATTGTAGGCGGTTGAAACCGAAGCCAAAGAAATTGAAAAAGAAGCTCAACATAATTGGATAGGAGCAATATTTGATTCATTGGGGCTCCAGGTCTCTGGGTGGATTTCCTCAGTCATCCAATATGTAATTATGTTTGTTATACTATCGATGATAATTTATATAGTTTACAAGTGTATTTTAGGAACCATTACCAGAGAAAAGCTCAACACCTGCAGATTAATGAATGCGCTGACCAGAAATGGAACTGGAAATGGGTCTCCTCCTCCATCATATAAGGAAACCACGACTTGAGACACGGACAATAAAGACAGATGATGTTGAGCATCCTTGCAAGATAGAAGAATGCTCGAAAGGGGGGACTTGTTAGCATTACTGTATATGGAAAGTTAGAAGTAGTTAGGCTAAGGTCTGTATCAAGGCCTAGTGAGCAGTGTGGGATGCTGATGTAACCTAGCAGTCTAGGGAACTAGTGGGGCATGCTGAGCTTGTGCATTCTTGCTTAAACAAAGCAAAGAGATTAGTGAAGAATGCTGAACGCTGAATCTTGTTTTTCTCAAAGAAATCGCTATCTCGAATGTTTACCTGTTTATTATCTATGGAAATTTCTGGCTGTGGATTCAGATAAGCATAGTCTCAAGTAACTACATGAAAGAGCACAACATAATCCTAAAGTCTAAGAAAACTGGTAAACATCACGGGGACCTGATGAAGTAATCATTTGTGGAAAGTATATAAACTCTGTGAAATTTTCTGTTAGTGGGGGCTCTGACTTTGGACACTAGTCCTCAGGTCCCTAGGGCCCTCAATAAAGCACCGCATAAAACGACCTCGGTTGTTTTGTGTTTTCCTTCGGGAACGGGCAGCACTCTGTCAAAATGAAACCGTTTTCGGGGTGACGGAGGAGAGGGGCAACGGACCCCGGGCTTGCAGCGGGCCTGGGTTTTTCGGAATTTTGTCAGGGGCAGCCTGCGTCACAAGGAAGCCGTTGTCGGGGTGACGGCGGAGAGCAGGAACGGACCCAGGGCCCGCAGCAGGCGTGGGTTTGCAAGGTTTGGGCGCGGGCGGCCTGTGTCACAATGAACCCGTTGTCGAGGTGACGGCGGAGAGGTCAACGGTCCCCAGGATCGCAGCGGGCCTGGGTTTGCGGAATTTGGGTGAGGGCGGCCTGCAACACAGGAAAGTCATTGTCAGGGTGACGGCCGAGAGGGGCAGCAGACCCAGAGCCCACAGCAGGCCTGGGTTTGCAAGGTTTGGGCGGGGGCGGCCTGCATCACAAGGAAGCCGTTGTCGGGTTGACGGCGGAGAGGGGCAAGAGACCCTGGGCCCGTAGCAGGCCTGGGTTTGCGAAATTTGGGCGGGGGCGGCCTGCGTCACAATGAAGCCGTTCTCGGGGTGACGGCGAAGAGGGGCAAGAGACCCTGGGCCCGTAGCAGGCCTGGGTTTGCGGAATTTGCGCGGGGGCGGCGTGCGTCACAAGGAAGCCGTTGTCGGGGTGACAGCGGACAGGGGCAACCGACTCACGGCCCGCAGCAGGCCTGGGTTGCAAAGTTTGGGCGGGGGCGGCCTGTATCACAGTGAACCCATTGTCGGGGTGACGGCGGAGAAGGGCAACAGACCCAAGGCCCGCAGCAGGCCTGGGTTTGCAGAATTTGTGCGGGGGAGGCCTGCGTCACAATGAAGCCGTTCTCGGAGTGACGGTGGAGAGGGGAAAAAAACCCCCGACCCCCAGCGGGCCTGGGTTTGGAAGGTTTGGGCGGGGGCGGTCTGCGTCACAATGAAACTGTTGTCGGGGTTACGGTGCAGAGGTGCAAAGGACCCAAGGCCCGTAGCATGCCTGGGTTTGCGGAATTTGGACGGGGGCAGCCTTCGTCACAAGGAAGCCGTTTTCGGGGTGACGGCGGAGAGGCGCAACGGACCCCGGGCCCGTAGCAGACCTAGGTTTGCAGAATTTGTGCGGGAGCAGCTCATCTCCCATTGGAAAAAATACAAGAAAGCAGGAAAGCAGATCCCAGCTATCTTCAATACCACACTCTTTTTCTCCTCATTTCCCATTGAAAAAATACATGTTGTCGGTTAAGTTATACCACTGCGTATGGAAGCTACAAGAAAGCAGGAAGGCAGACGCCAGCTACAGTAGTCAGTAGGTCCCCATGCAGTCTATCAGCCAGCACGGTGTCACATTTGCAGCTGCTTTCGTGTGGAAGCTATCTTCAATACCACACTCTTTTTCTCCTTAGCTCCCATTGAAAAAAATACATGTTGTCGGTTAAGTTATACCACTGTGTATGGGAGCTAAAAGAAAGCAGGAAGGCAGACCCCAGCTACAGCAGTAAGTAGGTCCCCATGCAGTCTATCAGCCAGCACGGTGTCACATTTGCAGCTGCTTTCCTGTGGGAGCTATCTTCAATACCACACTTTTTCTGTTCAGCTCCCATTGAAAAAATACATTTTGTCTGTTAAGTTATGCCACTGAGTATGGGAGTTACAAGAAAGCAGGAAGGCAGACCCCAGCTACAGTAGTAAGTAGGATCCCATGCAGTCTAGCAGCCAGCACGGTGTCACATTGGCAGCTGCTTTCCTGTGGGAGCTATCTTCATACCCACTCACTTGGACTGCTCAGCTCCCTTTCAAATAACACATGCCCCCTCTTAACTTATACCACAGCGTATGGGAGCTGTGGAGAGGCCAGGTGTGTTTAACCCCTTCCCAGCCGCGGGGATCTGAGGCTGCAGCGCAGTGGCGCCAGAAGCCTGCAGTGAGTCACCCCTGACCTCTGACTCCTCCTGTGACCCCCTTGTGACCCCCGGTGGCCCCAGGAACCCCCTTGACCCCTTCATGACCCATGACCCTTCATGACCCCCCTTACTCTCTGTGACCCCCATGACTCATCCAGGATCCCTTAGTGACCCCGATGACCCCTCCATGACCCCCTGACCTTTCTGTGACCCCTCATGACCCCCCCCACGCCTCCTGTGACCCCACACATCCCCTATGACCCCCCCTTGCCCCTGTGACCCCTCTTTGCCCTATGACCCTATGTGACCCCATGACCTCTCCCTGACCCTGTGACCCCTCCGTGACCCCACCGTGACCCCATGGCCCTTCAATCACCGCACATGATCCCTCTGTGACCCCTCCTTATTGTGTGATGCCCTCATAACCCCCCATTGCCCCATGACTCTACATGACCCCACGACCTCCCCTTGATCCCGTGACCCTGCATTGACCCCGTGACCTCCCGGTGACCCCTCCATGACCCCTCTGTGAGCCCTCATGACCTCCTTTTGCCCCTTTCACCCCTCCTTGCCCCATGGCCTTACGTGACCCCACGACATCCCCTTGACCCTGTGACCTCCCTGTGACCCCACCGTGACCCCGTGACCTCCCGTTTACCCCGTGACCCCGTGGTGACCCCCTGACCCCTCTAGCTGCCCCGTGCTTTTGGTGGTCGGTCAGAACTCCCCCGACGAAGACGCCGTGGTGAGTTTTGGGTGGGGTTGGGGGGTGGGGTCGTGGCCACGTGCTGTGACCCCTCCATTACCCCGTTAAGCCCCGCCCTCTCCCCTTTGCCCCTCCCCCCCCCAGGTGGAGTGTATTGTCAAGCTCGACCCGACCCAAACTCCCTTCCTCAAGGTGACCTTTGACCTCTGACCCCAGGCACTCCCAGTGCCTTCCAGTGACCCCCAAACCCGTCCCAGTGACTCCCAGTAACCCCCAAACCCCCTCCCAGTAACTCCCAGTTACCCAAAATCCATTCCCAATGACTCCCAGTAACTCCCAGTGACCCCCAAACCCCCTCCCAGTATCTCTCAGTGACTCCCAGTAACTCCCAGTTACCCCCAACCCCCTCCAGTGTCTCCCAGTGACTCCCAGTAACTCCCAGTAGCTCCCAGTCACCCCCAGCTCCCCTCCCAGCTCCTCCCAGTGACCCCCAAAACCTCTCCCACCTCTTCCCAGTCCCTCCCAGTGACCCCGAACCCTCTCCCAGTCCCTCCCAGCCCGTCCCAGTATATCCCAAACCCCCTCCCAGCTCCTCCCAGTCCTTCCCAGTAACTCCAAACCCCCTCCCAGCTCCTCCCAGTCCTTCCCAGTAACCCCCAAACCCCCTCCCAGCTCCTCCCAGTCACCCCCAATCCCCCTTTCCCAGTCCCTCCCAGTAACTCCCAGTGCCCCCTTTGCCCCCCCCAGATGGCAGACGGGGGCGGCCAACCCCAACTCACCCAGGTAAAGGGGGGGGGAATGTGGGGGGGTGGCTTACGGTGTGGGCGTGGCCTGACAGAGAAGGGGGAGTGGCCACACCCAAGCCGCGCCCCTCTGTGATGTCACGTGCCCTCCCCCCCCCCCCCCCCCCCCCCCCCCCCGCAGCCATCCAAGCTGACGGAGGCCTTCAAGTACTTTGTGCAGGGGATGGGCAACAGTGACTGGCTAATGAGCTAATTAGCGGCCTTAATTAGCGCGATTAACGAAGGGCTCATTAAGGAGGGGGTGTGGGCAATTAGGGAGGAGCTTAATTAGTTGGTTTGGGGTTAATTGCAGGGTTAATGTTTGATTAGATGGCCTTAGAACCACTTTGGGGGGGGTAATTAACCTCATTAATGCACTGTAGGGTGCTAATTAACATCGTTAATGATGGGGGTGGGGGTCTAATTAATGAAGAGGCAGACTCAGCTAATCAATAAGGGTCTAATTAATTAGGTAGGAGCTTAATTAATTGCTCCTAAGTGGTTCAATAGGTGTTAAATGGATTTAGGGCTGCTTTGGGTTGCTAATTAACATCGTTAATGATGGGGGTGGGGGTCTAATTAATCAAGAGACAGGCTCAGCTAATTAATAAGGGTCTAATTAATTGGGTAGGAGCTTAACTAATTGCTCCTGGTGCTAACTAAATGGTTCATTAGGTGTTAAGTGGACTTAGGGCTGCTTTGGCTTGCTAATTAACATCGTTAATGACATTGGTTGGGGAGTAATTAATTAATAGAAACACTTGGCTAATTAATAAGGGTCTGGTTAATTAGGGAAGGAGCTTAATTAGTAGCTTCAGGGGTTAATTAAAGCCTTAGTTAATGAGTAAGGCCGCTGTGGTGTGCTAATTAACGTCACTAATGATGTGAGGGGGTCTAATTAACTAAGTGAGGGGCTTGGCTAATTAATAAGGGTCTAATTAATTAGGAGAGGAGCTTAATTAGTTGTTTCAGGGGCTAATTAATACGTTAATTAGTGATTAAAGGGGAATTAACACGCCAGCGGTGTTAATGGGGAGGACTTGTGGTTAATTGTGTTGGGGGTGGTTCTAATTAATTAACCACTTCGCGGCTTAATAAAGCTCTTAATTAACCCATTAACCCTCGGAGCCTCACTGGGACTAATTAAGGGCGGGGGGCACTTCATTCACCAGAATCACCGCGGAGCTAATTAACGGTGGGGGGGAGTGTTCGGAGCCTAACGACCTTCCCCCGCGCCTTAATTAACCCTTTAATTAGCGATTAATTAAGTCCCCCCCCCCCCCTTCCTGGGTTGAATGGAACGGTGCAGCGGCTGGGCGGGGCCAAGCTCCGCGGCGCCTCGCCATCTGATTGGCTGAGGCGCGGACAGACGCGCGCCGATTGGCCGAGGCGGGGCGGTGGGCGGGGTTAAAGCGCGGTGTCTCCCCTCCCGGCAGTGCCCGCGTCCACCGTGACTCGCTTGTCCCGGTCCCGAACCGCTTCGGTCGCCAGTTCCGGCTCGGCCGAAGGCGAACGGGGCCGGAGCCGAACCCTGTCCCGCGGCAGCGTCGGGGGAGCACCCGGGAGCCCTTGATCCGCCCCTTCCCCGGTAACGGAGGGACCGCCCGAACCGAACCCGGCGGCGCTTCGGCTCCTTCCGTCCCCCCCTCGGGTGTTTCCGTCACCTCTCGGGTGTTTCCGTCACCTCTCGGATCCTTCCGCCCAACGTCCTACGGCCGGATCTAGACGGGAGGGGCACTGGGAGTTACTGGGAGGGGGGTTGGGGGTTACTGGGAGGGACTGGGAGGGACTGGGAGGGGGTTTGGGGTTACTGGGAGGGACTGGGAGCGACTGGGAGGGAGTTGGGGGTTACTGGGAGTCACTGATAGGGGGTTTGGGGGTTACTGGGAGGGACTGGGAGCGACTGCGAGGGTGTTTGGGGGTTACTGGGAGCGACTGGGAGGGGGTTTGAGGTTACTGGGAGCGACTGGGAGGGGGTTTGGGGTTACTGGGAGGGACTGGGAGCGACTGGGAGGGGGTTTGGGGGTTACTGGGAGTCACTGGAGGGTATTTGGGGGTACTGGGAGAGACTGAGAGGGGGTTGGGGGTTACTAGGAGTTACTGGGAGTCACTGGAGGGTGGGGGGTTCCTGGGAGTTACTGGAAGTCACTGGGAGGGACTTGGAGGGGTTTGGGGGTTACTGGGAGTCACTGGAGGGTGTTTGGGGGTTACTGGGAGCTACTGAGAGGGGGTTTGGGGGTAACTGAGAGTTACTGGGAGCTACTGGGAATTAGTGGGAAGGGGTCTGGAGCTTACTGGGAGCTACTGGGAAGAGGTTTGAGGTTACTGGGATTTACTGGGAGGGGTTTGGGGTCACTGGGAGTTACTGGGAGGGGGTTTGGGGTAACTGGGAGCTACTGGGAGGGGCTTTGGGGGCTACTGGGAGTTACTGGGAGGGGGTTTGGGGTAACTGGGGGCTACTGGGAGGGAGTTTGGAGTAACTGGGAGCTACTGGGAGTTACTGGGAGGGGGTTTGGGGGTTACTGGTAGTTACTGGGAGGGGGTTTGGGGGTTACTGGGAGCTACTGGGAGGGGCTTTGGAGGATCCTTCTCCCCCAGAGCCGGATCTAGATGTGCCCCAATGGGATTCCTCCACCAACGAGGTTTGGCCCCTTTCCCCGCGGATCCTTCCGCCACTCAATAAAAGCCGCCGCTCCAGTATGTCAACTGGGTTGAACTGGGATGGACTGGGGAGACTCTTGCATCCAAACCCCACCAAACTGGAACTCTTACACACCAAGTTGCACCAAAACCTCACTTTTTCCTCTCGGAAATGCCTCAAAACCCCACTTTTTACCTCAAAACTCCACCCAAACCCCACTTTTCCCCTCAGAATTGCCCCAAAACCTCACTTTTCCCCTCAAAACCCCACATTTCCTCTCAGAATTGCCCCAAAACCTCATCCCTCAGAAATAGCCCAAAACCTCACTTTAACTCCCAAAACTTCACCCAAATCACACTTTTCCCCTCAGAATTGTCCCAAACCCTCATTTTATCCCCTCAAATTGCCCCAAAACCTCATTTTATCCCTCAGAAATAGCCCAAAACCTCACTTTTCCACTCAAAACTTTACCCAAATCTAACTTTTCCCCTCAGAAATACCCCAAACCCCCACTTTTCCCCTCAAAACTCCACCAAAACCCCACTTTTCCCCTCAGAATTGCTCCAAAACCTCATTTTATGCCTCGAAATACCCCAAAACCTCACTTTTGCCCTCAAAATGTCACTCAAATCACACTTTTCCCCTCAGAAATACCCCAAAACCCCACTTTTCCCCTCAGAAATACCCCAAATCCTCACTTTTCACCTCAAAACTCCACCAAAACCCCACTTTTCCCCTCAGAATTGCCACAAACCCTCATTTTATCCCTCAGAAATACCCCAAAACCTCATTTTATCCCCACAAATTGCCCCAAAACCTCACATTTCCCCTCAAAACTCCACTTTTCCCCTCAGAAACACCCCAAACCCCCACCTTTCCCCTCAAAACTCCTCCAAAACCCCACTTTTCCCCTCAGAATTGCTCCAAAACCTCACTTTTCACCTCAGAACTCCTCCAAAACCCCACTTTTCCCCTCAGAATTGCCACAAAAGCTCATTTTATCCCCCCAAATTGCCCCAAACCCCCACTTTTCCCCTCAGAATGGATGTGCGGCCTACCCAGACTCTGACCTTTGGCACTGGGAGGCAACTGGGAGCGGCTCCTGCTCCTGAGCGCGGCCACGGGCGCTGATTGGACTTAGAGAGGAGGGCGCCGAGCGCTGATTGGTTGCTATGGGGGTGGAGTCTGCCCAGCAACGGGACTAAAGAGAGATGATTGGCTGAGAGGCGGAGCGGCGGCTGTGTGTTTGTGGAGGGGGGGGAATGGGAGGGAACTGGGATGAACTGGGGAGGGAACTGTGGAGGGACGGGGATGAGCTGGGAGGGAACTGAGATGAACTGGGAGGGCACTGAGAGGGAACTGGGAGCGACTGGGATGAGCTGAGAGGGCACTGGGAGGGACTGGGAGCAACTGGGAGGGAACTGGGAGCAACTGGGATGAGCTGGGAGGGCACTGAGAGGGAACTGGGAGCAACTGGGAGGGAACTGGGAGCAACTGGGATGAGCTGGGAGGGCACTGAGAGGGAACTGGGAGCAACTGGGAGGGAACTGGGAGCAACTGGGATGAGCTGGGGGGGACTGAGGGGGCTGGGAGCAACTGGGAAGGAACTGGGATGAACTGGGGAGGAACTGGGAGGGAACTGGGAGCAACTGGAATGAGCTGAGAGGGCACTGGGAGGGAACTGGGAGCAACTGGGAGGGGACTGGGATGAACTGGGAGGGAACTGAGGGGAACTGGAGGGAACTGGGAGCAACTGGGATAAACTGGGAGGGAACTGAGGGGAACTGGAGGGAACTGGGAGCAACTGGGATGAACTGGGAGGGAACTGGGAGGGGACTGGGATGAACTGGGATCAATTGGGAGCGGACTGGGACAAATTGAAGGGAACTGGGAGGGACTGGGAAGGGGTTTTGGTTTTTTATCCCACTTTCAGCCAGTTTTGACCCATTTTTGACCCATTTATTCCATTATCCCCCAATTTTATCCCATTTTCAGCCAGTTTTGACCCATTTTGACCCATTTTTGACCGATTTTGACCCATTTTTGACCCATTTATTGCATTATCCTCAAATTTTATCCCACTTTCAGCCATTTTTGACCTGTTTTTGACCCATTTCGACCCATTCCCCCCATTTTTGATGCATTTTTGACCCCATTTATTCCATTTTCCCCCATTTTTTACCCTTTTTGACCCATTTTTGACCCATTTATTCTATTATCCTCCAATTCTATACCACTTTCAGCCATTTTTTACCCATTTCCCCCCTTTTTTGACCCATTTTGAGCCATTTGACCTATTTTCGACCCATTTCCCCCCATTTTTGACCCATTTCCCTCCATTTTCAGCCATTTCTGACTCATTTCCGGCCCATTTCCCCCCATTTATCCCAGTATCTCCCAGTTTTATCCCATTTTTGATGCATTTTGACCCATTTTTGACCCATTTCGACCCATTTCCCCCCATTTTTGACCCATTTTTTACCCCATTTATTCCATTTTCCCCCATTTTTTTACCCTTTTTGACCCATTTTTGACCCATTTATTCCATTATCCTCCAATTTTATCCCACTTTCAGCCATTTTTGAGCCATTTCCCCCCATTTTGCCCCATTTCTGCCCCATTTCCACCCCATTTCCCCCCATTTCTGCCCCATTTCCCCCCATTTCCCTCCATTTTGACCCATTTTTGCCCCATTCCCGCCCCATTTTTGCCCCTCAGCCTGCCCCCTCCAGTGCCAGGTAGATCCCCACGGGACAGTGGTCGCTGCCCTGGGCCCGCTGCTCGATCCTGCTGTCGCACAGATCCTTCCTGCCCCTCTGGGACCACAGGCAGTAATCCAGCCTCCAGCCCACGTTCCTGGCCCTGGCCCCGCTCAGGTAGGTCCAGAAGGTGAAGGCGTTGGGCAGCGAGGGGTTAAACACCCGGAAGCTGTCAAGGAAGCCCTCCCCCAGCAGCTCCCCGAACGCCTCCCGCGTGAACCCGGGGCTCCTCTTGTTCCCCGACGGGTTCCTCAGGTCCAAGGGCTGGTGGGCGACGTTGAGGTCGCCGCAGATGGCGACCGGTTTGGACCGGTCCAGCTGGGACACGAAGGAGCGGAAGCGCTCGTCCCAGGCCTGCCGGAAGCTCAGGCGGCCCAGGCCTCGCCCGGAGTTGGGCACGTAGACGCAGACGACGCGCAGGGCAGGGAACTCGGCCGTCAGCACGCGGCCCTCGGCGTCCAGCTCGGGGTCACCTGGCAAGGGGACACACAGACGGGGATAAAAAGGGGCTTTAGGGGCCCAAAAAGGGGCTCTAGAGGCCCAAAAAGTCACTTTAGTCCTCAAAAATCAACTTTAATGGCCTAAAAAGGCACTTTAGTGGCTCAAAAAGTCACTTTAGAGGCCTAAAAAGGGACTTTAGAGGCCGAAAAAGTCACTTTAGAGGTCAAGAAGGGGATTTATTGGCTCAAAAAGGGGCTTGAGTGGCCCAAAAAGGGACTTTAGAGGCCTAAAAAGTCACTTTTGTACCTAAAAAGGGACTTTAGTAGCTCAAAAAGGGGCTTTAGTGGCCCAAAATGTCATTTTAGAGGTCAAGAAGGGGATTTATTGGCTCAAAAAGGGGCTTGAGTGGCCCAAAAAGGGACTTTAGAGGCCTAAAAAGTCACTTCTGTACCTAAAAAGGGGCTTTGGTGGCCCAAAAAGTCACTTTAGTGGCCAAAAAGGGGCTTTAGAGGCCTAAAAAGTCACTTTAGAGGCTCAAAAAGTCACTTTAGAGGTCAAAAATGGGGTCCAGTGGCCTAAAAATACACTTTAGTGGCTCAAAAAGTCACTTTAGTAGCCAAAAAGGTCCTTTAGTGGCCAAAAAAGTCACTTTAGGGGCCCAAAAAGGGGCTTTAGAGGTTAAAAAGGGGCTTTAGTAGCTCAAAAAGGGGGTTTAGAGGTCTAAAAAGTCACTTTCGTAGCCAAAAGGGACTTTAATGGCCTAAAAAGACATTTAGAGGCTTAAAAAGCGGCTTTAGAGGCCCAAAAAGTCACTTTAGAGGTCAAAAAGGGGCTTGAGAGGCCCGAAAAGTCACTTTAGAGGTCAAAAATTCACTTGAGTGGCACAAAAATGGACTTTAGTGGCCCAAAAAGTCCCTTTAGTGGCCCAAAAAGTCACTTTAGAGGCCTAAAAAGTCACTTTAGAGGTCAAAAATTCACTTGAGTGGCACAAAAATGGACTTTAGAGGTCTAAAGAGTCACTTTAATGGCTCAAAAAGTCATTTTATTGCCCAAAAAGGGGCTTTAGAGGCCTAAAAAGTCACTTTAGAGGCCAAAAAGGGGCTCTAGAGGCCTAAAAAGTCACTTTTGTAGCCAAAAAGTCACTGTAGTGTCCCAAAAGTCACTTTAGAGGCCTAAAAAGACACTTTAGTAGCTAAAAAGAGAGTTTAGAGGTCTAAAGAGTCACTTTAATGGCTCAAAAAGTCATTTTATTGCCCAAAAAGGGGCTTTAGAGGCCTAAAAAGTCACTTTAGAGGTCAAAAAGGGGCTTTAGAGGCTCAAAAATGGACTTTAGATGCCTAAAAAGTCACTTTAGTGGCCAAAAAGTCAATTTAGAGGCCCAAAAAGTCACTTTTTGGCCTAAAAAGTCATTTTACTGGCCTAAAGAGTCACTTTAGAGGCCTAAAAAGAGGCTTTAGAGGCCTAAAATGTCACTTTCCTGGCTTTAATGGCTCCTGAGGGCCCCAAATGACCACTTAAGGCCTCAAAATGGCCACTTAAGGCCTAAAAATGGCTCCTAAAGGGCCCCAAATGGCCACTGAAGGGCCCCAAATGGCCACTTAAGGCCCAAAATGGCCACTGATGGGCCCCAAATGGCACTTTAGGCCTCAAAATGGCTCCTGAGAGCTTCTGGTGGCCATTAAGAGCCCCAAATGGCCACTTAAGGCTTCAAAATGGCTCCTGAGAGCCCCAAATGGCCACTTAAGGCCTGAAAGTGGCCACTGAAGGCCCCAAATGGCCACTTAAGGCCTCAAAATGCCTCCTGAAGGCCCCAAATGGCCACTGAAGGCCTCAAAATGTCTCTCGCGAGCCTGTGGCGGCCACCCAGGGCCTGGAAACGGTCAGCAGCGCCCCAGCTTTGGCTACTCACCCATGCCATAGGTGACAGCCAGGGGTTTGGTCCTGCTGAGTAGCCCCACGCCGATGTAGCTGGGCCGGTCCCTGGGGCTGTGCTGGTGAGGAAAGGCCCCGAGGCTCCGCAGCTCCTCTGGCACTGACTCGGCCCCACATTTGGTCTCCTGGAGGCAAAGGACGTCGGGGGCATCGGCCTGGACCCACTGGGGGGGGGGGGGGAAAGGGAGGTTTTGGGGCGGTTTGAGGCAGTTTTGGGGCCGTTTTGAGCCCGTTTCAGGCGCCATGTTGAGTCTCCTGGCGGGCGCCATTTCGTGGGGGGGTTTTGAGGCATCTTTGGGTCGTTCTGAGGAACTTTTGGATCATTTTCTGAGTCATTTCTTTGGATCTGTGTTTAAGAGGTTTTTTTGGGGTCATTTTGGGTCTTTTTGAGTGATTTTGAGTCACTTTATGTGGTTTTTAGGGCCTTTTTCATCCATTTCTGGCGCCATTTTGTGTCTCTTTGTGGGGAGTTTCTGAGGCATTTTTGGGTCGTTCAGAGGCACTTTTGGGTCATTTTTTGAGTCATTTCTCTGGATCTGTGTTTAAGAGGTTTTTTTGGGTCATTTTGAGTGACTTTGAGTCACTTTTAAGTGGTTTTTAAAGCCCTTTTTGCATCCATTTCTGGCATCATTTTGTGTCTCTTTGTGGGGGGTCATTCTGAGGCATTTTTGGGTCGTTCTGAGGCACTTTTGGGTCATTTTTTGAGTAATTTCTTTGAATCTGTGTTTAAGAGGTTTTTTGGGTCATTTTGGGTCTTTTTGAGTGATTTTTAGTCACTTTTAAGTGTTTTTTTAAGGCTTTTTGCATCCATTTCAGGCACCATTTTTAGGCCTTTGTTGGAGCCATTTTGAGGCATTTTGGGGTTATTTTGGGCCATTTTTGGCTCATTTTAAGTTCCATTCTTTAACCAATTTTTTAATCATTTTCAGTTTCATTTTCAGCTACATTTTGGGCTCATTTTGACCCATTTTAGCCTCATTTTGCCCAATTTTACCTCATTTCAGGCCGATTTTGGGCCCATTTTGAGCCTTTTTCACCCCATTTTTGGGTCAAAATCCCTCATTTTTGGCCCATTTTCATTCCCTTCCTTTGAAGCAACTTCTCAACCACTTCAAGACCCATTTTTAGCTTCATTTTGGGCTCATTTTTACCCATTTTGGGCTCATTTTGGCCCATTTTGGCCTCATCTTGGCTCCATTTTGCCCCGTTTTCCCTCATTTCAGCCGCCATTTTGAACCTTTTTCACCCCATTTTTGGGTCAAAATCCCCCCTTTTTGGGTCCTTTCCAGCCCCATTTCTCTGGGGCGCCCCAGTCTGGCCCAGTTTCAGCCCAGTTTAACCCACCTCCAGGCCTCCTTTCTTCACCCAGGCCCTGAGACCGTCCACGTTCCACGACGTCACCTTGAAGTTGAACCTTCGCCCGTCTTCCGCCGTGTCCCGGGGCGGGGGGGAGGGACGTACAGGTCACTGGGAGAAACTGGGAGGCCACTGGAACTTACTGGGAGGGACTGGGAAGGGGGTTGGGGTGGTTTGGGGAGGGGTTGGGGTGGTTTGGGGTGGGTTTGGGGTGGTTTAAAGGGGATTTGCAGTGGTTTTGGGGCACTTAACAGTACTGGTTTGTACTGGGAGGGCACTGGGAGTTACTGGGAGGGACTGGGAAGGGGGGTTGGGGTGGGTTTGGGATGGTTTGGGGGGGATTTGGGGTGGTTTAAGGGGGATTTGGGGTGGTTTTGGGGCACTTGATGGTATGGTTTGTACTGGGAGGGCACTGGGAGTTACTGGGAGGGACTGGGAAGAGGGTTGGGGTGGTTTGGGGGGGGTTGGGGTCACTGGGAGTTACTGGGAGCTACTGGGAGTTACTGGGAGGGGGATTGGAATCACTGAGAGTCACTGGGAGTCACTGGGAGGGGGTTTGTGGGTCACTGGGAGTTACTGGGAGCAACTGGGAGGGACTGGGAGTGGGTTTGTGGGTCACTGGGAGCTACTGGGAGGGACTGGGAGGGGGTTTGGCGTCACTGGAAGCCACTGGAAGCTACTGGGAGGGACTGGGAGGGGGTTTGGGGGTCACTGGGAGTCACTGGGAGCAACTGGGAGTCACTGGGAGGAGGTTTGGGGTCACTGGGAGTTACTGGGAGCTACTGGGAGGGAGTTTGTGGGTCACTGGGTGTTACTGGGAGTCACTGGGAGCTACTGGGAAAAACTGGGAGTTACTGGGAGAGGGTTTTTGGGTCACTGGGTGTTACTGGGAGCTACTGGGAGTCACTGGGAGTTACTGGAAGGGGGTTTTGGGTTGACTGGGAGCTCCTTGGAGCTACTGGGAAGGGCTTTGGGGTTACTGGAAGCTACAGAGAGGGGGTTCTGGGTTACTGGGAGTGACTTGGAGCTACTGGAAGGGACTGGGAGGTGGTTTGGGGGTAACTGGGAGTTACTGGGAGCCCCACCAGGCCCGTACTGGTCCGTACTGGTTTATACTGGCGCCTCTCACCCTCTATAAGTCTATAACTTAACCGACAACATGTATTTTTTCAATGGGAGCTAAGGAGAAAAAGAGTGTGGTATTGAAGATAGCTCCCAGACTAAAGCAGCTGCAAATGTGACACCGTGCTGGCTGATAGACTGCATGGGGACCTACTTACTACTGTAGCTGGGGTCTGCCTTCCTGCTTTCTTGTAGCTCCCATACTCAGTGGTATAACTTAACCGACAACATGTATTTTTTCAATGGGAGTTGAGCAGTCGAAATGAGTGGTATTGAAGATAGCTCCCACAGGAAAGCAGCTGCAAATGTCACACATTGCTGGCTGATAGACTACATGGGGACCTACATTCCACTGTAGGTGGAGTATTCCTTCCTGCTTTCTTGTAGCTCCCATGCACAGTGGTCTAACTTCTACCGACAGCATATATTTTTTAATATGAGCTGAGCAGTCAAGGGGAGTTAGATTGGAGATACCTGCTACAGGAAAGCAGCTGCAAATGTGACACAGTGCTGGCTGATAGACTACATAGGGACCTACTTACCACTGTAGTGAGGGTCTGTGTACCTGCTTTCTTGTAGTTCCCATACGCAGTGGCGTAACTTCTTCTCAAATCATATATTTTCAAAGGGAGCTGACGAGGCCAAGAGTGTGGGATATTTGATAACTCCCACAGGAAAACATCTGCAAATGGGACACAGTATTGGCTGATAGTGTACAATGGGACCTACTTATGACTGTAAGTGGGGTCTGCCTTCCTGCTTTCTTTTAGCTCCAATACGCAGTGGTTTCACTTCTACCGACAGCCGGTATTTTTTCAATGGGAGCTGAGCAGGCCAATTGCGTGGGATTGGAGAGAACTCCCATAAAAACGCAGCTGCAAAGGTGGTGCAGTGCAAGCTTATAGATTACAATGGGATCTACGTACCACTGTATGTGGCTTCTGCCTTCCTGCTTTCTTGTAGCTCCCATACTCAGTGGTATAACTTAACCGACAACATGTATTTTTTCAATGGGAGTTGAACAATCCAAGTGCGTGGGATGGGAGATAGCTCTCACAGGAAAGCACCTGCAAAGGTGACACAGTGCTGGCTTATAGACTACGTAGGGACCTACTTACTACTTTAGTTTTTGTCTGTGTACCTGCTTTCTTGTAGTGCCCAGACGCAGCGGCGTAACTTCTACCGTCAGCCTGTATTTTTTCAATGGGAGTCAATCAGGCCAAGTGCAGTTGGAGATAACTCCCCTAGGAAAGCAATGTCAAAGGTGGTAAAGTGCTGACTGATAGGCTACATGGGTGTTGATGGATCTGCAACTTATCTACACAGGAATACAGATTAGCAGGCACTTCTTTTTTATGTAGTGCTGGGAAAACACGGGGGATAGCTCCTCCATAAATGCTTCCTTGTTTGTTATCATTTTCAGGGTTTTAAGACAGCTCAAACAAAAGAATCACATTTGCTAACACAAGCATGCATAAAATTTTCATTTTTCTAATTTAGCCCTTCACCGTGATTGGTTCCCAACAAACACAAAATTTCCCAAATCACAGTGATTGGTCAAAAAAATATCATTCCCTTTGTTTTAGTTACAACTAAGGTAACAGCCAAAGTAACCTGTGGAATACATTTATCAGGGTCTTGTAGTTAAGGTAACAGCTAAGGTAACTGTTGGGACCTGGGCTGTAATGAATGGTATGCAGTCTATCAGAAACAGAGAAAGTTAGCAGTTTGTCTTTGAATTGCCTTCTACAGCAAAAAAGCACAGAAAGGAATGCCTCTGTGATAGCAAGCTTGAGCAAGGGGAAAACCGAAACAGCAGATTGTAACAGACACAAGGTCAAAGCAAGAAGATAGGACAGATGGGAATTCCTGCATCAGTATTGGAAAAAACGGCTCTACAGAGCCTGCTCCAGTTAGCAAAAAAGACTGAAACTAAGCTACTGCAGGATGACCTTGCAGCCCTACTAGTGTGGTGTCGGCGCAAGGAGTTATTAAGTAAACCCGACCAGCTCTATGATCTGGGAATTTGGGATCAAATTGGTCACACACTTTGGAACTCTGTAACAAATGGGAACAAAGACAGTGTTAAACTTTCATCTACATGGAAAACTGTGAGACGCATGATAGAAGAAATGCAGGGGGAAGGTCAGATAAGTGCAGCTGTAGTACATGCTATCCAATCAGCAGGGGAAGAAAAGGAGGGAGTGACTTGAAAAATTGATCCCCAGCTTGCCAGAGCCCCCCTCTTCCTATCCAATCAGTAAAAGTCAAAGAGAATCCTGGGGAGGAGAGAAAATAGAGCCTGGACCCTCGGTACCCACTGATGTAAACGATGCTCCTGTAACAACTCCCGAGCAGAATGTAACAAAGGTGCCAGGAGTTAGGGTGTCGCCCACCGCTCCGTTGCCACCTTATTCTACCCCAGTGGGTCCTGCACCACTAGATCCTGCACAAGTACCACTCCCCATGGATGTGGACGAGGAGGTGCAACCCGGTCCATCACAACTTTATCCGTCCATAAATAATCTTGACGTACTAAAACAACTTCAAGATCAAGAAAAATCAATGACAGACCTATTGATACAAATGCAGGATCTCGATAAGTGATCCAATAAAAAATCAGTTAGAGAGGCGTTAGACGCTACGCCGAAGCCGAAAGAGACAGATAAGGGGACGGGCAAGCTCCTGCAGGAAGTATTAAAGAAACTGGAGTGACTAGAGACCATGGAGACACAGCCCGTCGCCGCTGACAGCCAGCCCGGTGCCGCCCATCGCTGAGCGGGGCGCGCTGCGAGGGGAAAAAAAAGAAGAAAAAATGAAAAAAAAAAGTACACAAGAGTTTTTACAAAGTCAAGGAGACGAAAAGGACCCGGCACAGCCCAGCAGACACAGAGCGAGCCCGACCCCTGCCGAGACCAGCAGCAGCCACGTTTGCCAGGCCCGGCACGAAGTGAACCAGACCCCTCCGCCCCTTCCATCCGCCGCCGCCGCCGCGCAGCCGCCCGTTAAGTTTCTCCGGAGCGCCCCCCCCACCCTGTGGATCGACACCATCGGTCCCAGCCCTCACGGACCACTGGACTCGTCCTTTCCATCCTCAGTCCGTTGCCTCAACCACTGTAAAAACTGTTGGTCGTAATGTCATGCATTTTGCTGTAAATGTGATGATGAATAGTGGTTTTCTCATGTTGAAACTTTCTAAGGTGTTTTAGATGTCACAAATAGAACGTGGAAGAACAGAACATTTTGGCACTGAGCAGGCAGTGACATAAAAAAAAAAAGAGATTGTAAAAGGTTTCTAAAAACTGATTTGTGTTTTGGACTCATCGGTGCATTGGTAAGGGTAATGGCAAAGTTGACAACTGGGATTTGATCATTTCATGGTTAACAACAATGACAACAGAGCCACAGGAGTTAGAATTATTGGGATATATAAAGATAGATTTTTACAAAAAAACCCCATTTTAGACAGAATGGGGATCCCATCCTGTGTGTGTGAAAGTATCTGCTTCATTAGCTATGCAAATTAGGATGCTGGCTTAACAAACAAACTAATCAAACCCCAATAACATTAGAAGGCTTGATTAGTGATGTCAGTAGTATTAGACACGCAACTTTGCCAAATAGAGCTGCTATAGATTTTTTGCTTTTAGCTCATGGTCATGGTTGTGAGGATTTTGAAGGCATGTGTTGTATGAATTTGTCAGATCATTTGGACTTGATATATGCTAGTATCCAGCAGTTGAAAGATAGTGTTTTCAAACTTCAAGAAGACGATGGAGGTTTTTTGAGAAACGGTTGACAGATTTATTTGGAACAATCCCTAGATGGCACCAAGGACTGATTAAGGAAAGCCTACACATCTTAGTTGTGATTGTGGTGGTTTTGCCTGTTAGCTGGGTTTTGCTTCAGTGTATTAAGAGCAGCATATTAGCATTGTTTGAGGGGGAGATGTTGGGGCCTGGGCTATAATGAATTTATGCAGTCAGTCAGAAATGGAGAAAGTTAGCAGTTTGTCTTTGAATTGCCTTCTACAGCAAAAAAGGCCAGAAAGGAATGTCTGTGTGATAGCAAGCTTGAGCAAGGGGAAAACCGAAACAGCAGATTGTAACAGAAACAAGGTCAAAGCAAGAAGATAGGACAGGACATTAAACCAAGCGTTGTTAGAAGACTGAATAGAGCATTCAGTTTAGCATTGTATGATTGACTGTACTTGACTAATAAATTGTAACATATGTAACTAACAATAATATAAAGGTAACTAAATGTAAGGTAAGCATAACCATAGTGTGAGAGAAAACTAACTGAAGGCCGAACAGATGGGATGATATTTTAGACACAATAAGGCTGATGTTTTATGCACAATAAGGATGGTGTTTTTACACAATGAGGTTGGTGTTTAAGTTGTTACCAAAATGAAACTTTGAGGCCTTATGCATAGTGTGTGATGCTTAGTATTAACTATTTGCCATGAATTGTAGCATCTACACAGCATTTCGAAAATGTATATAACTTATGATTATGTGACAATAAATTGGAGCTGATGCACATCATCTTGGTGTCTGGTCACTCCCGTTTTACGCAACAAAGAAGAAGAACCCCTGCACAAAGAAAAAGAAACCCTGCAGAACAGGCTGCCCAGAGGGCTTGTGGAGTGTCCTTCCTTGGAGAACTTTAGCACAAGCCTGGACATGTTCTTGTGTGACCTATTCTAGGTGAACTGAATTCTGAGGGAGGGGGTTGGTCTAGATGATCTCTCATGGTACCATCAAACCCCTACCATTGTAGGATTCTATGATGTCACACAGTCTGGATGCAGTACCCAGATGTGCTGTGATGTCACAGAGCACTGTTGCAGCATCCAGAGGTGATGTGATGTTATAGAGCACTGTTGCCATGCCCACGTCTGCTGTGATGCCACAGTCTCGTTTCAGTGCCCAGATACTATGTGAAATCTCAGAGCACTGTGTCCAGTGCTCAGATGTCCTGTGATATCACAGAGCAGTATTGCAGTACCCAGATATGCTGTCATGTCACACAGCTCTGCTGCAAAGCCCAGATGTGCTGTTGCGTTACACAGTCCTGTTGCACTGTGCACATGTGCTGTGATGTCACAGAGCACTGTTGCAGTCCCTAGTGATAGGACGTCACAGAACCCCATGGTGGTGTCAGGATGTGATGTGATGTCAAACACTCTTGTTGCAGTGCCCAGATCTTCTGTGATGTCCTACAGCCCTGTTCCAGTGCCTAGATATGCTATGATGTCACGGAGCAGTGTAGCACTGCCCAGATCTGCTGTGATGCGACACACATCGCACATCCACCAATGACCACATGTACTGCTATGTCACGCAGACCTGTTGTATATGTCTAGATGTTCTCTGATTTCACACGCTGCCTTGCAATGCCCTGATGTGTTGTAATGTCACAAAGCCAGATTTACAGCCCTTTTGCACTTCCCAGATGTGATGTCACTCAGAAGTGCTGTGGTGTCACAGAGTCTCTCTGCAATGCCCAAATGCCTTGGATGTCACACATTTCAGTGCCCATGGGTCCTGTGATTTTACAGGAAACTGTTGCAGTGCCTACATGTGCTTTGATGTCACAGAGCCCTGTTACAGTGCCCAGATGTGCTGTCATTTCAAACAGCTCTGCTGCAAAGCCCAGATGGGCTCTGGTGTTACACAGTCCTGTTGCACTGCACACGTGCTGTGATGTCACAGAGCACTGTAGCTGTGTGCAGTTTTGATACGATGTTATAGAGCACTGTTGCAGTGCCCAGATGTGCTGTCATGTCACACAGCCCTGCTGCAAAGCCCAGATGTGCTGTTGTGTTACACAGTCCTGTTGCACTGCACATGTGCCATGTCACAGAGCAATGCTGCAGCGTCCAGAGTTAATGTGATGTTATAGAGCACTGTTACTGTGCCCACGTCTGCCGTGATGTCACAGAGCACTGTAGCAGTGCCCAGATGAGCTGTGATGTCACACAGCCTCTCTGCAATTCCCACTTGTGCTGCAATGTCACTGAGCCCCGTTGCAGTTCCCACATGTGCTGTGATGGCACACAGCCCTGATTGACGGGTGCGCAGCAGCCAATCAGAGGCGGTGGCGTCGCAGGGAGGGCGGGTCCAGCCACGGCTGTGGCAGCCCCGCAGCCAATCAGAGACATCATCGCCTCAGGGAGGGCGGGCCCAGCCCAGGACAGAGTGACAGCTCCTCAGCCAATCAGAGAAAACGCTGCCTCAGGGAGGGCGGGCCCAGCCAGGGCAGTGACAGCCCCGCAGCCAATCAGAGGCGGCCTCGCCTCAGGGCACAGAGGGAAGGTGAGGCCAGGGAGCCCAACATGGCAACAGGGGAAGGAAGGAGAGGAAGGAGGAGAGGTCACTGGTGAGGGATCAAACTGAGGCCTCCTGCAGAGCCGGCCTCTGCAGCACCCTCCCCGCTGCTCTCCCAACTGTTCTGTTACAGCCAGTGTGTGTCTGTGGGAAATGATTTGTGCCCAGTGTGTGAACCTAAAAGGTTTGAAGCCCCTCTGGTGTGATGTGTGTGAGGGAATCAGTGTCCAGGGTGTCTGAAGCCCCTCTGGTGTGATGTGTGTGAGGGAGTCAGTGTCCAGGGTGTCTGAAGCCCCTCTGGTGTGATGTGTGTGAGGGAATCAGTGTCCAGGGTATTTGAAGCCCCTCTGGTGTGATGTGTGTGAGGGAATCAGTGTCCAGGCTGTTTGAAGCCCCTCTGGTGTGATGTGTGTGAGGGAGTCAGTGTCCAGGGTGTCTGAAGCCCCTCTGGTGTGATGTGTGTGAGGGAATCAGTGTCCAGGGTATTTGAAGCCCCTCTGGTGTGATGTGTGTGAGGGAATCAGTGTCCAGGCTGTTTGAAGCCCCTCTGGTGTGATGTGTGTGAGGGAATCAGTGTCCAGGGTGTTTGAAGCCCCTGTGGTGTGATGTGTGTGAGGGAATCAGTGTCCAGGGTGTCTGAAGCCCCTCTGGTGTGATGTGTGTGAGGGAATCAGTGTCCAGGGTGTTTGAAGCCCCCCTGGTGTGATGTGTGTGAGGAAATCAGTGTCCAGGGTGTTTGAAGCCCCTCTGGTGTGATGTGTGTGAGGGAATCAGTGTTCAGGGTCAGGAAAAATGTGGGTAATGTGTGTCAATATTCTCCAATATTTGTTCAAGGTCAAAGCTTGAGGTGATGGTGACATGCCATTTAGGAGAGAAGAAGAGATTTGGCAGGAATGTGCCATAAACCCTATAGCCTGAACAAATCAGCCTGGCCTCAAGTTAGCTTGAATTGTGGTGATCCTAAAGAGACAGACAGAATTGGTCAAAGGATGGTTAGAAACTGATAGGAGATGGAAGTTGTCAAAGAGATAAGAGCCAATGGAACTAGAGTACAGAAATGTAGGCAGGGGCAGGAGGAACAGCCCAGCAGCTGCGGGGGAAGATTGCAACAGGCCTTGTGAATGCGTGGGGAACAAATCTCCAGGGTTTTCATCATGAACTGGCAGCAAGTGTGTGTGTGGGGGCCTCAGACTCTCTCATCTCCATTGAGTGAGGTTGTTGCAAATGTGCTGGGGCAGAAAAACTTCTCTACACCAAGTTAGATCAGCAGAGACATCCTTTATGTGACGATGCGCCGGGGACACGGGATGGTTCCCAGAGAGGCTGGAAGCTCCTCGCTTCTGCTGCCATCGGTGCAGGGAGGGAAGGCCCGTGCAGGAAAAAGCCCCCGTGATCCCTTGTGCCCTGCAGCGCTGCTCCCGAGGGCCACCCCCAGCGACTCCTGGAGGGCCGCCGGTGCGGCGCTGCTGCCGTACCGCAGCTGGGCAGGGTCCCGGCACAGCTCCATCCGTGGCCTCCGCCGTGGCTCTGAGCCACGTTCAACGGGGGCCCTTTGTCCCTGAGGGCTTTAGTGCCGCACTTGGATGGTCGTCTCCATCCGGCAGATTTCCTCTTGTCCAGTCTAGGAGGGGGAGTTTGCGACTTGGTGGGCACCTGGCACCCAGCCAGGGCTAAAGCAGCACGTTTGATCACAGCCCCGTGCTGCAGAGCTGCTCCTCCTTCACTGCCTCCGCTGATGTTTCTTTTTGGCAGCCCTGAATATGAGAAACACATTGAACGTGATCCTGAAGGGCCCTGGAGCTACTTTGTTCCTTGGGGCTTCATCACAACTTGGAGGACTTGCTCTCCTCTTTCTCCTTGCTGAGCTGCAATAATCAGTGAACTCCACGAAACGGCTGCGGAGATCACGGCCCCGCGTCGCAGATCTGCTGCTCTCTCTCTGCATCTGCTGAGTTTCCTCCTTGGGTGTGGGAACCCCCATGGAGGGGACCTTGGAGGACCCTGGAGCTGTGTCATTGCTGGGAGCATGGCCAAGAATGTCAGGACTGCTCTTCCTCTTTCTCCACCTTCCTGCTGAGTGCTCATAGTCCCCGGGCTCAACGCTCCAGCTGTGATCACCGCTGCCCCACTGTGGGGATCTGCTGCGAGCCCTCTGCCTGGCGCTGCTGCTCTCATCGGGGGATGAAGGGCTGTGTGTGTGCTTCTGTCTGTTGCTGCCTGCTGTCTGCTGACCAGACAGCGCAGCACCAATGTGTTGGCCAGGGCCTGAGCAGTGGCATTTCCCGCTGCTGGGTGTCCGTGGCCAGGTGAGGTGCAGACGGCCTGCACGTGCCACTGGGGCAGCTGCCTGGCTTAGCTGGCTTCTGCTGGCTGTTGCAGGGGAGCTGCTGCCCTGTGCAGAGTGCACTGCCGTGTCCTGCAAAGAGAGCTGTGAAAAGGTCCTGTCCTTTGCTCCTGAAAGGACCACAACTGTGGGGACTCTCCAGAAGCTGTGCGAGGGGACAGCTCAGGCCCTCCCAAAGCCTCCCCTGGAGGGGGAAAGAAGGGTCAAAGGCCAACAAGCAGGATGCATCTAGGTGGGATGCCTTGAGAGAGAGAAGAGTTGTGGCTGTCAAGAAAGCTGCAGCGTGGGAGGGTGAAGAGTTGCAATGCAAGAGCCCAGAGAGAAACCCACTGTCCCTTTGGCGCCCTGAGCCACCTCACCAGAGTTACCTTGGTGTGTGAAGGCAGACCCCGTGCTCCTACAGAACCTGCCTTCTGGGTGCTAGACTGCAACAGCCTGAAGAAGGAAGAGATATATAATGCCATGATGAAGGAAGAAGCTCTTTCTGCAGGTTTCAAATCAGAGCTCCTGGGGAGAAGAAAAGACAAAGGATCTTGCTTTAGGGCTGTTCTGGACTGTTGAGTCATTTCCTTGGAGCAGCTTCTGCGACAGAGTGAAGACTTAACCAAGTCTACAAATGGGAATTGTGATTGGGGTCTTGCCACCAGTTCTGCCCCTGTCACAGCACGTCCTCATCTTTCTGCCCCCCACAGCCTCCATTCCTTAGACACATAGAATTACAGAAGGGTTTGGGTTGGAAGGGACCTGAAAGATCATGGTCCAACTCTCCTGCCACATGCTCTGGGCCACTTTCCTCTAGAAGAGGTTGATCAAAGCCCACTCCAACCTGGCCTTCAGCACCTCCAGTGAGGAGGCACCCACAACTTCTCTGAGCAACCTGTGCCAGGGTGTCAGCACCCTCAGAGAAAGAATTTCTTCCTAATATCTGACATCAATCTTCCCTCTTTCCACTTAAAATCATTATTCCTCCTCCTATCACTACCTTCCCCAAGAAAGAGTCTCTCCCTGTCCTTCCTGTAGGCCCCCTTGAAGGGCTCTTCTCTACATTAGCCAGCTGCAGAGAGTAGACAAGTAGAGGCTGACAGCATGGCAACAGCCCAAAGTCCAGTAAGGAAAGACGAGGACTGCGGTGGGAGAGTTCAGATTGCTCAGCACTGAATGCTACAGGGAGTTAATTAGCTAATTGTCTCCTAGGACACTCGGGAGGGATAAGAAGAAACACAGCAAGGCTGGGGAAAGGAAACATATTCTGGACACATTCTTGTAAGACTTGCCATTACCTGACATAAAACAGTAAATAGGCTTGCTGCCTCTGAACTGTATTGATGTCACAAGGAGTCACAGACTCATCATCCATCTTGTACCACTGCCCATTGCCAGCCTGTGAAGAAAGACGTTGCTGTCTGCAGAGGAGCTGCAGGGTTTCTCCACAGAGACCCCAGCAGACAGCTGTAGGAGCAAGAGGAGGACCAAGCAAATCCAACCCAGCTCCTAAGGAGTCCTTCTCCCCCCAGACCTGGGCTGCCAGGAGCCCTGCCCTGCCAGCTGCTCGTCATGGCACACGTCTCTCCCCTGCTGGGAAGGCTGTTGCTTGGTACCTTTGTGTAGCAGAAATAGTGTCCCGAGTCACACGTGGAACCGGCGTGCACCAGGACAGCGTATAAGCTGTAGACGAGCGGCTCTGCAGGCACCTCAGACATGTAGGGCCGAAGATCCAAGCGCTCAGGGTACCCCACAACCTACAGAGAGACCAAGAGGGATCAGAAATGATCCTGAACTACTAGATGCAATAGCCCCCAGAACGTCATGGTTTGGGTGTCAGCAAACTGCTCTGGGCCAAAGCCGTGCTCTCAGAGCAGAGGAGATGCTCATCTCCCCACGGCAACTCTGGTCTGCCCATGGCAACTCTCGTGTCCCCAGCAGGCAACGGCAAGAACCGAACATCAGCAGCGTGTGCAAGAGCATCCTGCTTTGGGGAACCTGCTGCTCCAGGGAGAGAAGGTTGTTGCCCTCCAGTTGTGTACATGCCTTGCAGATCTTCCTGCCAGTGACAGCGTCAAAGCGTTTCAGGCACACTGTGAGAACCCTGGGTGCACGATGGACTGTGACCCTCTTGGAGACGGCAGCCAGCTTGTCACACCTTGGAAGCAAGCACAGAGACCAGTCCCTAAATGCACCCACTTCTCCCCCAGGAAGGCCAGGCAAGCACTCATGGCTTACACAGCCTTGTGTCACTGTCAGCCTTAGCCAGTAGCAGAAGGCCTGGTGACAAACAACCCGCCTCTCACTCCTGTGCAAGAAACCTACATGACAAGGCGACTTCTGCTGGAGGCCATGCAGCACCTTCACGGCAAACCTGCTGTTAAGATGGCATCAGGGATCATCTTACCTGCTACAGTGAAAGCAGTTTCCACCATCCAGCTGCTCTGGTTTCACAAAGTCCTTCAGAGCTGTGGTGACAGATAAGGCTGCCTGGAGGAATGAGAAAGGAGAGCCCTGGACTTGGAGCAACACCCTTGCCCAAACACTTACGAGAAGGTGACAAGGAGCCCCAGGCAGCTGACACAAAGGAGACCCCTTGGGAGCCCACAAGCAGTGTCCAGGGGAGGCAGAGAGAGGGTATTCTCCTCCCCAGAAGGACACAGCCGTTCTTCCCACGCACCACCAAGCTCTCTGGTGTTCACAGCACACGTTGTTGAGCCAACTGCATGGATTCCAGAAAGCAGCAGGGGCCTTGGGATACCCTGGAGTGCAATGATAAAGCCTCTTACCTTTATATCCACAGGGACATCCAGGAAGGCCTCGTAGGAATCAGAAACTGCATTGCAGCTCAGGCACGTGACTGGAAGGCAAGGGAAAAGGCTCAGCCATAGGGCAGGTCGAGCAAGGCTGCCAGTCCTTCCTACCCACTATGCCAGTCATACCAGCAGCTGTTCTCACCAGCTGGCAGAAGGACACAGACAATCCCAAGGAGAGTAATAGTCATGGGAAAGTACCTCTGGATCTCATCTGTCCTCCAAAGATTTGATGGACGATGGTGGTCTCTTCAGAGGCGGCGTCCAAGCTGGAAAGAAACAGCAAGGGCAGAGAGTTACCAGCTGCGTGGGACTGGCTTTGTCTGAAAGCCCTGAGAGTAGGGTTTCCTTGACGAGAGCCCATCAAGGAGCCCAAAGGGGCTGGGAACGTGGGAAAGGCCGTTTGCTTGTGCTTACTCGCTGATTCCTCTCAGACAAACTTTCTGCATGGCATCGACAGCAGAGCGTAGGAACTCGTGGGCATCTTCCTGCCTGCCCCGCTGGAATTGTTCTCCTATCACTAAGAAAGAAGTTAGTAGTTCTCTCCTCCAAGAAGGGAACAAAACCTCTAAAAGCAGCTTCTGCTGTGAAAGGACTTACGTGGAAGGACATTGATGAAAGCCAAAGGCTGGAGCACCTTGCCTGAGGAATGCAGGACCATGTTAGCGTGGGCTTCCATTCTGCACATCATGCAGAAACCTTGCTGAAGACCTGAAGAGGGAGAGAAGAGGGAGGGCAGGAAGATCCTCAAGTCAGCCAAATCTCCATAGCAATGGGAAATCCGTCTGAGACCTGGGAGCTGTAAGGAGTCTCCACTCCTCCCCAGGTGTCAACATCCCCAGGAGCCCTGGACAGTTTAATGACTAGAAAACTTTCTTGAGAGAGATGCCAAACTGACACAAGTGTCTGTGCAACCAGACAAGAGAGTGGAAGTGAGAGGAACAAGAGAGCCAGGGCTAGAAAGAGGTGCCTTTCTGAAGAGGAGCACACCTAGACGGGAAAAGAGGCTTCTAGGCTTGAGTGTTCCAAGCACAGCAAGTGGTGACTTTGACCCAGCAGGGCTGCTTTTCTCCTCAATCAAATGCCAGGCTCTGGGAGCCCTTGAGAAGTGCCCAGGGGACTGCCAAGGAGATGTTCCTGCAAGTACTCACAGGACTGGCTGTGCTCCCGAGACAGCAGGTAGTTGGCCAGAGGCGGGGTGTGCGTCAGGCACTGCAGCACGGAGTTGAGGAAGCACGTGTTGCCCATGTTGTAGAGTCCTGCTCCAATGCTCTGTCCTGGCTGCCAGTCCATGCAAAGCTTCTCCGGGGGAAAGAGGATCCGTTCTGGTGGAGCCATTCCCTCGGCAATGACTGCACAGAGATGGAATTTGTCAGAGGATGTGACCACACTCTGACATCTTCAAGGCACATTCAAGGCTTTTGACACTGTCTCCCACAACATCCTCATCAGAAAGCTCAGGCAGTGTGGCTGGGATGAGTGGACAGTGAGGTGGATGGAGAGGTGGCTGAGTGACAGAGCCCAGAGGGTGGGATCAACGGCACAGAGTCGAGTTGGAGGCCTGTGGCCAGGGGAGTTCCAAAGGGATAGATTCTGGGGCCAGTCTTATTTAACATCTTCATCAACCACCTGGATGAGGGGACAGAGGGACCCTCAGCAAGTTCCCTGCTGGCACCAAACTGGGAGCACTGGCTGATTCCCCAGAGGCTGTGCTGCCAGTCAGTGGGATCTCGTCCAGCTGGAGAGTTGGGCAGAGGAACCTCCTGAGGTTCAACAAGCACAAGTGCAGAGTCCTGCAGCTGGGAAAGAACAACCCCCTGCACCAGGACAGGCTGGGAGTCGAACTGCTGGAGAGCAGCTCTGCAGAGACAGACCTGGGAGTGCTGATTGATAATAAACTAAATATGAGCCAGCAATGTACCCTCGTGGGCAAGAAGCCAATGGCAGCCTGGGGGCATGAGGAAGAGTGTGGCCAGCGGGACGAGGGAGGTTCTTCTCCCCCTCTACTCTGCCCTGGTGAGGCCTCATCTGGAGTCCTGTGTCTAGCTCTGGGCTCCTCAGCTCAAGAGGGACAAGGAACTGCTGGAGAGAGTCCAGTTCAGGGCCACCAAGATGATCAGGGGACTGGAGCATCTTTCATATGAGGAAAGGCTGCGGGAGCTGGGGCTGTTTAGTCTGGAGAAGACTGAGGGGTGATCTTATTAACATTAATAAATATCTAAAGGGTGGGTGTCAGGAGGTTGGGGCAGCACTTTTTTCTACAGTAGCTAGTAACAGGACAAGGGGTGATGGGATGAAGCTGGAACACAACAAGTTCCACTTAAACATAAGAGAACACTATTTCACCGTGAGGGTGAGGGTGAGGGAGCCCTTGCCCAGGCTGCCCAGAGGGGTTGTGGAGGCTCCTTCCTTGGAGGTCTTCAAGACCCGCCTGGACATGTTCCTATGTGACCTGATCTAGGTGACCCTGCTTCTGCTGGGGAGTTGGACTGGATGGTCTCTAAAGGTCCCTTCCAACCCCCACCATTCTGTGATTCTATGATTCTATGATCTTTGACAAGTCGAGTTCTGTGGAGTGGGACTTGGGACACCCAGCTCTAACCTCCAAGCCAGAAACCTTGGGGACACCTAACACTGCTGAGGGCATTTACTGGGGAAGAAAGCGTTCTGGAAGAGAGTCTGTTCCCCTGCTGACGTTGCTGACAGTCACACCTCCCTTTTCCATCTTGTCTGCAGCAGTGACTGACTGTCAGCCTCTCCTTGAACAGCTGCCTCTGCCCTGCCTCTGTCTCCCTTCCAACCACCTCAGTCAGGGTGGGCTTCCTGCACCTCTTGGCTGAGCCCAAAGCCTCAGATGGTGCCGCAGCCCCACTTTTGACCTGTTCTACTCTGTTGTAAAGAAAGAAGGTTTAGCAAATAGGAGCTCCACCCTGGTCAGCCCAGAGAAATCTCAGCCTCGACATCAGGAGGTATAGACCAGCCTCTGCTCTCACCCCCTGTCTACCTGCTCTACAGTCTGTCCTGAAAGGTAAATCATAGTTACCTTTGGAAGAGGATGGTAGTTGAGGAGAAGTGAGGAGGAAACGACAAACAGCGTAAAAAAGCTGGAAGGCGAGTAGCGAGGGAAGGAGCTGAGTTGTCCCGAGGGCAGCACAACTGTCCTGCTGGGAGGCCCAACTGGCTCTGGCTGTCCCGCTGGGAGGCTTTATAGTCCCTGGCCAGCTGAGGTCACAAACGCCGGGTGGGGTCTGGAACAGCCCCTGTGTGACAGCAGCAGCGCACAACTTTCTCTGTCTCCCTTGGTGACGGCCACAGCGCTGCCCCTCCCCTGGGATGGCCTCTGGAATCACAGAAGGGCTGCAGGGAGGAGGCAGCTGGGGACCAAGAAATCCGCTCCACAGTGGCTCCCTGGGACACCAGCACAGAGGCTGGGACAGAGCAGAGACTGCGTGGGCAAGTCCTGTGAGCTCTTGCAGAAGAAGGGAGCTGCAGGGTGCTGTGGAACTCACAAGCTGTATGTTTGTGATGTCAGGAAAGTGCCAACCAGGACTCAATAGCCAATGTGACTGTCAAGCAGGTGTTTCTGGCAGCGCTGGGCACACAGGGGATGGCTCCACCAAGTGTGTGCCCTGCTTAGAGCAAAACTTTCCACATGTCCCAGACTAGATCTGCATATTCATTGCACTTCTGCATGAGTCCTGCCTCAGTCTGCCCAGGCCACAGCTCCCTAACGCCTCCTTCACTGGGCCTCAGGGGCCATTGAGGATGAAGATCTGAGTCTTCCTCACAGTGTGTTTTTCACCTTTGGCTTCCTGGTGTTTGGCCAAACCACAGGACAGGCTTCAGCAGTTGCTTCTTCACTCCTCTCACTCTGATTTGCCCAAGATAAGTTCTGCTCTTGCCAGATTACAACAGGAGTGAGATGTGCTGCAGTGACAGCTTCTTGTGGCTCTATAAGATCAGCAATGTCCTGAAGCTTGTACTGCCACAAGGGAACAAGCTCCTAACGCCAATATTTCAGATACCAAACACTTATAAATGTGTTCCTGCAGATTTCTGGCTGAATGACGCTTCTGTGCTCTGAGGCTTCTGTAACATCTGCAATTCATTTGACACCTGGGCCAACAGCCTGTCATTGTCTGAAAAAACGCTGGGTTTTGGGTGAACTTTGCTCATTAGACTCTGATTATAACACCTAAACACAGCTCCATCCCAAAGCCCACACAGCTCCAAGGTACCATCAGCCCTCACTCAGCATGTGCTCTGCATTCTCCTTACCTCACACCTTTAAAAGCAAAGTGAGAGCATTACACAGCAATCCAGATGAAGGTCTGTGTGACCAGAGTCACTCCAGCCCCACTTTGAAGGGAAAGAGACTGTGAAAATGGCTTAAGAAAGGGGGCTGTTGGGGAAGACACCATCGTGAATCAGTCAGGGAAGGTTCCATCTCAGGCTGCCTCTGACTCCTGGGAGCAGCCGACGGCTGCACCTCTCTGCCGCCACAGGGACGCCGCTGGCTCAGAGCTGGTTGTGCCAAGGGCTGGCTGGGGAAGCTCAGAAATCCCTCTGCACAGTCGCTTCTCTCATCTCCTGCTGCACTATTCGCAGCCTCAACATCTGCACGAGCTTTGGCAGACGCTGTGTCCATCCCCAGCAGCCCACCAGCACCTGGGGAACCTGTTGCTGCCAGCAACTGCACCGTGGCTTCAGCTGGGTGTCAGAGTCACAGCGAAGCTGGGGAAGGGTCATGAGAACAGGTCTGATGAGGAGAGGCTCAGGGAGCTGGGGATGTTGAGCCCAGAGGAGGCTGAGAGGACACAGGATCGATCACTACAGCTGCCTGAAGGGGGTTGTAGTGACCTGGGGGTCGAGCTCTTCTCATTTTTAGCTTGCAAAGTGGTACTTTTTGGAAGAAATCCTCATTTTCACCATCCAAAGTGAGAGTTTTCTCTTCCAAACCCTCATTTGGGGGCCCATACCCTCCTTTTTAGCTTCCATTGCCTTCTTTGGAGGCCTAAGCCTCCATCTTAAGCTTTCAAACCTCACTTGGTGACCCAAACCCTAATTTTTGCTCCCAAAGCCCGATTTTCAGCTTCCAGACCTTGGGTTTAGATTTCAAATCGTCCTTTTCTACATCCAAACCATCATTTTTACTTTCCAAAGTCTCTTTTTTGTGTTCAAACCCCCATTTTATGCTTCCTAACCCTCATGTCTTAGCTTCCAAACACTCAATTTTAGCTTCCAAATGCTTGTTTTGTGGCCCAGATGCTCATTTTTAGCTTCCAAAGCCTCTTTTTTGCCTTTTTCAACCTTATTGCTTGGATCCCAGCCCTCAAGGTTTTGATTCCAAAGTCTCACTTTGTGGCCCAACAGTGAATGGAAGGAGCAGCCGGAAACCTGCTCCTGGCAATAGCTCAAGCTATTCCTGTTCCCTTGCCTGGGACTACAGCTTGGCTGCAGCTTGAGGTTTTGGTGTGGTGGTTCAAACTTGGCTGGGTCACAGGAGCCCACCAAGTCGCTCTATCCCTCCCCCTTCTCAGCTGGACAGCAGAGAGAGAAATAAAACAAGAGGTTTGTAAGGACAGGGAGATCTCTCAGCAATTAATGTCTAGGGCAAACCACACTCAATGTGGGGAGAAAAGGTTTGATTTATTAATGAACCCTTCAAACTGAGCAGGGAGAGGAGACCTTCTCCTCTGGAGGTCTTCAAAAGCCACCTGGACATGTTCATAGAATCATAGAATCACAGAATGGTGGGGGCTGGAAGAGACCTTTAGAGATCATCCAGTGCAACCCCACTGCTTTGACAGCCAGTGTGTGTCTGTGGGAAATGTTCCACAACCAGTGTGTGAGTGTGTGTGCAAAGGTTTGATCCTTTTTAGCCCTGCTCAGTGTCAGACTTTTCCTGACAGTGTGAACAATGCTGTGCCTCTAGCAGAAGTTCTAAATTATGGCCAGTAGTGATTCCAGAGGCCATCCCAGGGAAGGGGCAGCGCTGTGGCCGTCACCAAGGGAGAGGGAGACCTTTGGGCAGTGCTGATGTCACACAGGGGCTGTTCCAGACCCCACCCGGCGTTGTGACCTCACCTGGCCAGGGGCTGTGGAGCCTCCCAGCGGGACAGCCAGAGCCAGTTGGGCTGAGCTGCCCTCGGGAGGACTCAGCTCCATCTGTAGCTACTTGCCTTTGTGCTTTCTTCAACGACTGCTTGTTTGCTGCCCACTTCTCCTCAACTTCCATCCACTTCCAAAGGTAAGGATGAACCAAATCTGCACCTCCAGTTCGATCTCTGGGCTGAGCTCTTGCCCCTGCCTAGGCTGGCCACGGCTGTGGGAAGTGTTGCTGTGTTCTAGTTTAGATTGTGGTCCAAAAAGGAGGCTACAGAGGAGGGTTTGTGCCCAAACAGGAGGGTTTGGAAGCTCGAGATGGTAGAGCAGAGCTGTGAGTTTCAGGAGCAGCTGGAAAACTGCTCCTGGAAATACCTCAAGGCATTTGTGCCACTTTTGCCTTCCTGTTTCTTTCCCTGTGTCTATTTGAACGTGCTGTCTGTGTCTCCTGCTAGATCCTGCTGAGGCTGTGTGCAATGTCTCTGCGCTTCTGCAGCGTGATCCCATACGTCGTGCCCGGAGCGCTGGCACTGCTGGGCTGCTGGTGGCTCTATTCCTCCCGCAAAGCGCAGGCCAGAGACCGTGAGGAACCGACCACAGCTGCTGAGGAAGCGCTGGAGGAAGGAGGCACAGAGAAGGAATCGTGGCCCCAGAGAGAAGCCTGTGTCCCTCAGGGACTCTCTTCCTCATTGGAAGAGGAATGCCCAGAGACTGAGCTTCCAGAAGTGTCAACACCACCAGTTGTGCCGAGCACCCAGGAGGATGACAAAGACAGAGAAGAGCCAGCAGGATGTGCAGGGGAAAGCAGCGTCCCTGCTGCTGTTTCTGTCCCCGTGCAGAGCACAGAGTGTCCCGGCAGCGCTGCAGCCAGCCCCGCACAGGGCTCAGGCTCAGGTGCCGACGCAGAGCAGCGGCCGTCAGCAGCGCCGGCAGCGCCAGGAGCCGGGCAGAAGCCGAGCTATGCCCAGATAGCTGCTGCGCTGCCGCCATCCCCGCAGGCAGAGCCCCGGGCTGAGGAAGCGCTGCCGGGTGCCGCGCGGGATGTGCCCGCTGGGCTCTGCCCGGCTGCAGCCGCCCCAGCTGATGCCCCTCCGCAGGCGGCCGGCGCTGCTGCCCCTGAGCGGGGGCTGGCGGAGGCGGTGGCAGCGGCTGAGCACACGGCTGCCAGCAGGGATGCTGCGGGGCTGCTGGCGGCGGGCAGCGACGCGCGTGGCGCGGCAGGTAAGGGCTGTGCCGGGCTGCTGGGCACCTGGCTGGGCTGGGGCACCGACACAAACGGCTGCTGCTCCACTTGGGGCAGCGTTTGCTCAGCACTTCTTGGACTGTCTTGCCTCTGCTGCTGGGGAAAGGGTCACTGGGTTTGAGGGGCTGCTGCTGAACTCGGGCCTCCTCCTGTTGCATTCCCAGAGGTGGGCTGGTTACTCTCCAGGCATCAAGGGTGTGTGATGGGACTTCACCCTTCGTGACATCCTGGGGAACCTGATGGAGGAGCATCCCCATGGAATGCGTAGCAAGTGCTCAGTGTCACCTCTCTAGGAAAGGATCTCATTGCCTGGCCTGCTGTGTGGCAGCTGCACTGTGTGGGCTGTCTGAATGCTGACCTGTGTGCCTGTCTTGCAGGTGTAAATGGCTCTGACAAGCACTCGGAGGACACAGACGGTCCCGAGTGGCAGATTCTGACCCGAAAGAAGCGCGGCCAAAGAGGAAAATCCAAGGTGGTTGTCTGGGCAATAGAGGTGCCAAAGGTAAGCAGCCACTGTCCTGCTCGTGCCTCCTGCCCTGCTCTACAGAGACACTTTCAGCTGTCATGGGGACCCAACAGGAATGAAGAAGAGGTGCAGAGATGGAAAGAAGAGGCATGTTAGAGCTACACCCAGGGCTGGTGGTTGGAGTCCTTCTCCAGCACCTTCCACCCTGATCTGTCAGGGTGATGCTCTGAAAGCCTTCAGAAGGCTTTGAGGGTTCACAGCTCCTAAGAGCAGGGGATGAATTGTGGTGCTTTCCACTGTGCAGGAGGGTCACGCTCCCGCTGCCTGTCCAAACCCACCCTGCAAATGAGCTGCAGGAACCAGGAAGATGGGCAAAAGAAGCCCCAGCGCTCAGTGGGGTTTGATGTACATTTCTCTCCTTGACTCTTGCTTTCTTGTCCTTCATCAAGGATACAGTCAGATACTTGATTGGCAAGCAAGGACAATTTATTAACAGCTTGAGGAGAGAGTCTGGGGCCACAATTTCTCTCTCAGCGCTCCCTGATGTCGAAGACTACGAAGTCTGTCACATCAAAGGTAAGAGGAATGCCTCTTTGTTCAGAGTCTAGAGCGTAGCTTGGGGGCTTTAATTAGACTAGAAATGGCTTCAGTGGCTTGGCAAGGCCACGGCTTTTACCCAAGTGTTCTGCTCAGGGCTGTTCCAGCAGAGGGATGTGGCAAGTGGCCTGGGCCTGGGCATGTGCAGCCTCTGTTGTAGGGCTGGGAATGCATTTGAGCAGCTTTGGCTGCTGGAGCTGAAGCAGCCCCTTTTGCAGGATCCCTTTGGGCTTGAAGCGGCAGATAGGGGATGCTTCTCAGCGTCTTGTCTGGGAACGATGTTGGAGCAATTGGGGCTGAAAAGTGTCTGTCAGTGAGTTGGGTCTATACTGGAGGCCAGAGACGTTCCAAGTGGGGCCTGGGGCTCTGAGTTGTTCATGTTGGTTGGATATCAGGCTCTGTGTCCAATCTGTTCCAACTGAACTTGTCAGTGCAGCTCAGGAGGCTTCTGGCAGCTGGGTTGCTTCCCATGGCAGGGCTGGAGGTGTCCTCAGCCTACCTGTGCTGCTGACCTTGGGTGGGATTCTTGTCTTCCAGGCCTCTCCCATGAAGTTGAAGGAGCGCTGAGCCTGATTGGCAGGAGGTTCAAACACCTGTGTCTTGACAACATCTACCATCTGCATCCCCCTGCACCGGTGACACGTCCTTCTGTCCCTAGGACTGCAAAGTCCCAGATACCACAAGTGCTTGCAACACAGAAAAAGAAGAGGGAATAGTAGTAAATTGTAGTAAATAGTAGTAATTGTAGTAAATACACTACAAAATAAAGTCTAATGTTGCCAAAGAAAAACACAGGAAACAAAGGAAACTTGACAGAAAGTGAAGTACAGAAACTTGAGGGAAAGCCAGAGCCCCAGGCAGCTGCTGCCACCTGGACACAGGCTCTGCTGCCCAGGACGGCCCCTAGTGCAGGGCTTTGCAGATGGCCAGGGAGCGGCCGTGGCACATGATGGGGAGAAGATACCGCTGTCCTGAAATGAAAAGGAGAGTCCTCAATGTGTGGGCAGCACATCCCAAGTAGGAGATGTCCCAATTGTCCCAGTGGGAATTGGCCATAGCTTTGGGGACAGTGGTGAAGGTGACGTCCAGGTCCGAGAGGGAGAGGCTGAGGAGGAAGTCCATGGGAGTGGGGAGGGGGTGGTCACAGGCTACGGCGCTGATGACGAGGCCGTTGGCCAGGAGGGCAGCCAGGGAGATGCCCAGGCACAGCCCAAAGGGCTACAGCTGCAGCTGCCCCGTGTCTGCCAAGGGCAGGAGCAGGAACTGGCTGCTGCAGCTGCTGTTGGGCATTTGCTGTTCCTTTGAAGGAGAGCCTTTTAAAAACAGCAATGTGCAAGGAAAATAGAAGACAGACTCCTCTGAGCAAAGCCACTCCATTCTTCAGGTAATCACCCTCCCAATGAAATGCATTTCTCTGCTGTGGTGTGTGTTGGCTGTGAGGGGCAGGAGCTCTGCTCCTGTGCTGCTGAGGAGTCAACTTTTCTGTGTCAGGGGTGCTCTTTTTTGGGATAGAACTCACTTTTATCACTGAAAACTGGAGGAATCTTGGCACAGGACGTGGAAAGGTTCCTCTCTCTGTGCCTTAGTGCAGTCAGGAGAGCTGCAGTGCCCATTAGTCTTTTTCCTCTCTGCCCTGTGTTTTCCCTCATGCTGCCTTGAAGATGACTTCACACACAAGTAACTCCTCTAAAAGCATCTGGGCTGTAAGTCAAGCAGGACAGTCCTGTTGCAAAGGGCACTTCTGCAGACTCTGCTCTGTCCTACCTGGCGATGGAGCTGTTCTGGAGAAACAGGACACAACTCCTGCTCCAGAGAAGCAAAGGGAACAGGATCACAACAATCAGAATATCAGACCAATCCTAATGAGGCTGAGGAAGTGACCCTGACTCTGTCTGCAAGCCAAAGTGTGCTGAGTCCTGACACTCCCTGCTTTATCCTCCTCTCAGTGGCACAAATGAGGGATTTGTATGCTCTTCAAATGAGAGGAGTTTCTATGTCCCATTGCCCAGCCAGACAACCCAGAGGTGAAGACTGTTAGAACAGGATCCTTCCCTTTCAGATAGCCCCTGCTTGAATATGTGCACTGGGAAATGTCCTGGGGCTGGTCTGGAGCTCTGAATGGCTTTCAGTGCTTTCTTCAAAAAGACAGAATTGCCAGGTGTAGGAGGGGAATTGCTGTGTTTCCTGAGAAATCATTGAAAAGATGAATGAAAAACAGTTCCAACACGTCTGTGTGAAAGATTCACCGAGGAGGGCAAGGGGAGAGCTCCCCAGCATGGCCGTGGCAACTCAGGATGGCTGCTGCTGCCTCGCAGATCTTGCCATGGGATGTTTAGGAAGGGACCAAACCAAGGCAAAGGGTGAGATCAGGTGGCTTCTGGAGGACAGAGGTTGGAAAACAGAGAGAAAAGGGGTTGAAAGGAGCAGGTCACACATAAACAGGGGTCTGATCAGTCCACTTCTGTGGCCTTGCCTTGCAGCTGATCACCACAGCCTGTCCTGCTTTCCCAATACCTGCACATCCGAGTGCTTTCTAGGGCAAGGGAGCTCTCTGCTCTAGGTACAGATGGAGGTCCGAATGCCAGCCCTTCTGAGTGGGAACTACAAGTCGTCAGGTCTAGTGTTCTCTGTTGGGGGCAACTGGTGAGAGCAGTGGGGGGGTGTGTGTGTGTGTGGTGGTTTGGCCCAACCAGCCCAGCAGCAGCACGACAGTCTCTCGCTCGGTGCCCACATCCACCCCCACCCTCGTTAGGATGGCAGAGGCCCCAGCGAAATGGCAGTAAAAAGATCACCAAGGTCGTTGTGGATGGAGACAAGGGCAGGGAGGGCTCGCTGCCAGTGACGGTCCTGAGCAAAACAGACTCCAGTGCTTGACCGAGAGAGGAGAGTAGGAAAGCTTATTCTACAAGAAATACGAAGGTGGGAGCTCTCCTCATTCGTGTGCAGTCAGTCTGCTGAGCCCAGACTCAAATAAAGGCTGCCCTGGGACCCCTCTACAGCAGTAGGATGGACACCTTGTGACTGGGTTTGTGGTGCCAGCTTTGATGTGAACAAGCCATTCTTCAAAGCTGGCCATGGTCAGGGAATCACGGAATCACAGAGTGGTGGGGTTGGAAGGGAGCTTTAGAGATCATCTAGTCCAACCCCCCCTGCTAAAGCAGGTCCATCTCTGTCAGGTCACACAGGAACGTGTCCATATAGGTTCCGAGAGCTCCAAGGAAGGAGCCTCCACACCCTCCCTGGGCAGCCTGGGCCAGGGCTCCCTCACCTCACAGGGAAACATTGTTTTCCTTACATTTCAATGGAACTTTTGTTGTTCCAGCTTCTTTCCATGACCTCTTGTCCTGTCACTGCCTACAACAGGAAAAAAAGGGAAACCCCAGCTTCCTGACACCCACCATGTAGACGTTTGTAACTGTCAGTGAGATCCCCCCTCAGTCTCCTCCAGACTAAACAGCCCCAGATCAGAAGAAAGCCCCCAGCCACAGCTCTCCTACTCCTCTAGAGAGGTCCCAGGGGAGCCTGTCAGCCAGCAAAGTGCTCCCTTGCCAGCTCCTGTGATGTGGGAGCTATGACAGAATCACAGAGTGGTAGGAGCTGGAAGGGACCTCTAGAGATCATCTAGGCAAGCCCTCTGCTAAAGCTCCCAACTAGATCAGGTCACACGGGAAGGTGTCCAGGCCGGGCCTGAGAACCTGCAGAGCAGGAGCCTCCAGAGCCTCCTGGGGCAGCCTGTGCCAGGGCTCCCTCAGCCTTCCTCTAAAGAGGCTTTTCCTTCGGTGAGACTACTTGTGTTGCAGCTCTTGTCCATCAGCCCTGGTGCTCTCCCTGGGCACTCCCATCCCGCCCCATCCCCTTGCCATGCAACTGTCAAAGTGCCAAAGTGCCGAGCTGCCGGCTTCAGTCTTCTTCCCTAGGGCGTGTCCCCCCCTGGCCCAGCCCCAGCGCCAAGGACACCCAGCCCAGGGCTGCGTCATGGGCTCGTCTTTATTGCAGGAGCCGTGGCGGCGCTGCTGCGGCGGCACAGCAGCGGTGCTGGCGGCGGCCGGGAGGCTCAGGCCCAGCGGCCGCGCGGCGGATCAGAGCCGGCCGGGCTCAGCCACGGCGGCGGCCGCGCGTCCCGCGGCGGCGGCTGCGCGTCCCGCGGCGGCGGCGGCTCCTCACGGGCCGCGGGCGCCTGGGCTGCCCGGCCCTGCGGGCTCTCTTGGCTCGGCGTGGGCCCCGGGAGCGGCGGCTCCTGCTGCGGCTCCTGCTGCGGCTCCTGCTGCGCGCTCTGCGGCTCCGGGCCCGGGCCATGCTGCCGCTGCCCGAGCGTGCTGCTCAGCCGCTGCCCGCGCTGCCGGCTCCCTGCCCCCGGCCCGCTTTTATAGGGCTGCTGGGGCCGGGCCCTTTGTGACAGCGGCACCTTCTCTGGCCCATCCACGCTCTCGGGCACCTTCTCTCAGCACTGACGTCACCAGGGCTGCACCCGCCGGGCTGCGCGTGGGCTCCAGCGCAACGATGGTGCTGACCACAGGGCATCCTACAGGGACCGCAGGGAAAAGACACCACGGCAGAGCCTGTTTGCTGTCAGGACTTGTGACCCTGTGATGGATCCAGGCTGGAGCAGTCTGTCCCTGAAGGACTGCTCTCCTGCTGCGTGACCCTCGCTGGGGCAGGGTGTGAGGAGCTGCCCCTGTGGCAGGCCCCAGGCTGGAGCAGTTGGTGAGGAGCTGCAGCCCAAGGGAAGGAGCCACGCTGGAGCAGTTGGGGAGGGACTGTCTCCCGTGGGAGGGAGCCCACAGTGCAGCAGTGGGAAGTGTCAGGAGGCCTCCCCCTGAGAAGCAGCAGCATCAAAATGCATCTGTAATGAACTGACCCCAACTCCCACTCCCCATCCCCTGCGCTGCTGGGGGGGGAAGGAAGGAGAGTCCTGGGAAGAGGAGGGGTGGGAGGAGGTTTTTTTAAGATGATTTCATTTCTCACCTCCCTGCTCTTATTGTTCCTTTAATAAATCACACCTTTTTCTCCCCAAGTTGTTTCTGTTCTGCCTGTGATGCTCATTGCTGAGTGATCTCTCCATCCTTATCTGAACTCACAAGCCATTTGTTATCTCTCTCTCTCTCTCCTGTCCAGTTTGGACTTGGTGGGCACTGGGCTAAACCACCACCCAATGCCTCTTAGTAATGAGTCACCCATAATGAGCACCCGTCGCTTCTTGCTACGGTGCCCATTACCTGTTGCTGGTGAAGCAGCTGATGGTGAATTGTTTGCTGGGGTTTCCCTTGGATCCAGCTTGCTCATCCAAGTCCCTTGCCACCAGTGCCTCACACTTATTTGTAGTTACACGGAATCTTAAGGGTTGGAAGGGACCTCGAAAGCTCATCCAGTCCAACTCCCCTGCCAGAGCAGGGCTAACTAGAGTAGGTTACACAGGAACTTGTTCAGGTGGGTTTGGAATGTCTCCAGAGAAGGAGCCTCCACAGCCCATCTGGGCAGCCCCTTCCAGTGCTCCCTCACCTCAACAGGGAAGAAGTTTTTCCTTGTGTTTCTTTGGAACCTCTTCTCTTCCAGTTTGTAGCATTGCCCCTTGTCCTGTCATTGGTCATCAGTGAGCACAGCCTGGCTCCATCCTCCTGACACCCATGCTTGATGGATTTGTAAACAGTCCTGTGGTCACCTCTCAGTCTCCTCCAAGCTGAAGACACCCAGCTCCCTCAGCCTTTCGTCACAAGGGAGATGCTCTACTCCCTTCATCATCTTTGTGGCCCTGTGCTGAACTCTCCCCAGCAGCTCCCTGTCCTTCTGGAACTGAGGGGCCCAGACCAGATACAATATTCCAGATGTGGTCTCACAGGGCAGAGGAGAAGGGGAGCAGAACCTCTCTCCAACTACTGCCCACAGCCCTTCTAATCCACCCCAACATGCCATTGGAATTCTTGGCCACGAGGGCCCATTGCTGGCTCATGCTCATCCTGATGCCCACTGGCACCCTCAGCACCCTTTCCCCTACACTTCTCTCCGAGTTCATTCCCCAACCTGTACTGGTACATGGGGTTGTTCTTGCCCAGATGCGAGACTCTACACTTGCCCTTGTTGAAGTTCATTAGATTTTTCTCTGCCCAACCCTCCAGCCTGTCCAGGTCTGGTTGAATGGCAGCACAGCCTCTGGGCTGGCAGCTACTGCCCCTAGTTTAGTATCATCAGCAAACTTGCTGACAGTGCCTTGAACAGTACTGGTCCCAGCACCGACCCCTGCGGGAGTCACAGGCCTCCAACTAGACCCTGATCTGTTGATCACCACTCTCTGCCTTCTTCCCTTCAACCAGTTCACAACCCACCCCACCACCTGATCATCCCACCCACACTGTCTCAGTTTTGTGGCCAGGATGCTGTGGGAGACGGTGTCAGACGCTGGACTGAAATCGTTGCCTGCCCGTCCTCCCTGCTCGCCCTGCCTGTGCCACCTGCCGCACAAGCTGCTGTGCCAGGCCCTGGCTGATGCCCAGGCTCTGTTTGCCCATCCTGGTCACTGAGCTCCCTGGGGAATGTTTAAAGCCCTGTGGTTGCAGCGACTCCAACACTCACCAGGAGCATCCCCTCGTGACACCTGCTGGCTCCTGGCGGGGCTCCTCGCTTCTCCTCCGTTCCCTGCGCTCCGGGAACCCCCAGATACCCTCAACCGGCCACTCAGCCGGAAAGAAACGAACCAGGCACTGCCGTGTGTCCCTCTGATACAATGCCATCTCTGCCAGAGAAGAGTCATTGCTACATTCTTCCTCAATTCTTCCCAGTCATCATTGCACAGGGAGTGGTGGAACAACTTGGTAGGCACCAGGCAGCCAGTCAGGGCAAAACCATCACATGAGCCCAAAAGCCAAGAAAGTTGCAGCTGAGAAAGATGTGCTTGGTAGTGAGAGACACAAGAAAGGTCCCAGCCTCAGGTTTTCATCTCCTTAAGAGAGGTCCCAGGGTTGCCTGTCAGCCAGCAAACTTCGACCTTCCCAGCCCTACTGCTGTGGGAGCTCTCCTCAATGGTATGCAGGGAGTCTGCTTAACCCAGCCTGAAAAAGCCAGGCTGCAGCTGAGAAAGAGATAGGACAGATCCTGAGGGACAGCAAAAAGGCCCCAGCCTCAGGTATCCCACTCCTGTAGAGGGGTCCCAGGGCAGCCGTTTTTCAGTCTGGGCTGAGCAGACTGAATGCACACGAATGAGGAGAGCTCCTACACCAAGAGTAGGATGAAGGCAGAACTTTGCGGGCAGACAGGCTGCCATGGAACCTCTAAAAAGTGTGAGAAACCTGGGGCTGGGGGCTTTCGGGTGTCCCTCAGTGTCCACCCTGTCCCCTGAATCTCTCTTGGCTGCATCTGGGCTTTTTCAGTCTCACCTGAGCAGCTTAGAAAGAAAACACGGGTGCCCTGCACAATCCTTTCTGTTCCTGTGTCGTGGTGTTTTTTCCCTGCGGTCCCTGTAGGATGCCCTGTGGTCAGCACCATCGTTGCGCTGGAGCCCACGCGCAGCCCGGCGGGTGCAGCCCTGGTGACGTCAGTGCTGAGAGAAGGTGCCCGAGAGCGTGGATGGGCCAGAGAAGGTGCCGCTGTCACAAAGGGCCCGGCCCCAGCAGCCCTATAAAAGCGGGCCGGGGGCAGGGAGCCGGCAGCGCGGGCAGCGGCTGAGCAGCACGCTCGGGCAGCGGCAGCATGGCCCGGGCCCGGAGCCGCAGAGCGCGCAGCAGGAGCCGCAGCAGGAGCCGCAGCAGGAGCCGCCGCTCCCGGGGCCCACGCCGAGCCAAGAGAGCCCGCAGGGCCGGGCAGCCCAGGCGCCCGCGGCCCCTGAGGAGCCGCCGCCGCCGCGGGACGCGCAGCCGCCGCCGCGGGACGCGTGGCCGCCGCCGTGGCTGAGCCCGGCCGGCTCTGATCCGCCGCGCGGCCGCTGGGCCTGAGCCTCCCGGCCGCCGCCAGCACCGCTGCTGTGCCGCCGCAGCAGCGCCGCCACGGCTCCTGCAATAAAGACGAGCCCATGACGCAGCCCTGGGCTGGGTGTCCTTGGCGCTGGGGCTGGGCCAGGGGGGGACACGGCCTAGGGAAGAAGACTGAAGCCGGCAGCTCGGCACTTTGGCACTTTGACAGTTGCATGGCAAGGGGATGGGGCGGGATGGGAGTGCCCAGGGAGAGCACCAGGGCTGATGGACAAGAGCTGCAACACAAGTAGTCTCACCGAAGGAAAAGCCTCTTTAGAGGAAGGCTGAGGGAGCCCTGGCACAGGCTGCCCCAGGAGGCTGTGGAGGCTCCTGCTCTGCAGGTTCTCAGGCCCGGCCTGGACACCTTCCCGTGTGACCTGATCTAGTTGGGAGCTTTAGCAGAGGGCTTGCCTAGATGATCTCTAGAGGTCCCTTCCAGCTCCTACCACTCTGTGATTCTGTCATAGCTCCCACATCACAGGAGCTGGCAAGGGAGCACTTTGCTGGCTGACAGGCTCCCCTGGGACCTCTCTAGAGGAGTAGGAGAGCTGTGGCTGGGGGCTTTCTTCTGATCTGGGGCTGTTTAGTCTGGAGGAGACTGAGGGGGGATCTCATTGACAGTTACAAACGTCTACATGGTGGGTGTCAGGAGGCTGGAGTTTCCCTTTTCTTCCTCTTGTAGGCAGTGGCAGGACAAGAGGTCATGGAAAGAAGCTGGAACAACAAAAGTTCTATTGAAATGTAAGGAAAACAATGTTTCCCTGTGAGGTGAGGGAGCCCTGGCCCAGGCTGCCCAGGGAGGGTGTGGAGGCTCCTTCCTTGGAGCTCTCGGAACCTATATGGACACGTTCCTGTGTGACCTGACAGAGATGGACCTGCTTTAGCGGGGGGGTTGGACTAGATGATCTCTAAAGCTCCCTTCCAACCCCACCACTCTGTGATTCCGTGATTCCCTGACCATGGCCAGCTTTGAAGAATGGCTTGTTCACGTCAAAGCTGGCACCACAAACCCAGTCACAAGGTGTCCATCCTACTGCTGTAGAGGGGTCCCAGGGCAGCCTTTATTTGAGTCTGGGCTCAGCAGACTGACTGCACACGAATGAGGAGAGCTCCCACCTTCCTATTTCTTGTAGAATAAGCTTTCCTACTCTCCTCTCTCGGTCAAGCACTGGAGTCTGTTTTGCTCAGGACCGTCACTGGCAGCGAGCCCTCCCTGCCCTTGTCTTCATCCACAACAACCTTGGTGATCTTTTTACTGCCATTTCGCTGGGGCCTCTGCCATCCTAACGAGGGTGGGGGTGGATGTGGGCACCGAGCGAGAGACTGTCGTGTTGCTGCTGGGCTGGTTGGGCCAAACCACCACACACACACACACCCCCACTGCTCTCACCAGTTGCCCCCAACAGAGAACACTAGACCTGACGACTTGTAGTTCCCACTCAGAAGGGCTGGCATTCGGACCTCCATCTGTACCTAGAGCAGAGAGCTCCCTTGCCCTAGAAAGCACTTGGATGTGCAGGTATTGGGAAAGCAGGACAGGCTGTGGTGATCAGCTGCAAGGCAAGGCCACAGAAGTGGACTGATCAGACCCCTGTTTATGTGTGACCTGCTCCTTTCAACCCCTTTTCTCTCTGTTTTCCAACCTCTGTCCTCCAGAAGCCACCTGATCTCACCCTTTGCCTTGGTTTGGTCCCTTCCTAAACATCCCATGGCAAGATCTGCGAGGCAGCAGCAGCCATCCTGAGTTGCCACGGCCATGCTGGGGAGCTCTCCCCTTGCCCTCCTCGGTGAATCTTTCACACAGACGTGTTGGAATTGTTTTTCACTCCTCTTTTCAATGATTTCTCAGGAAACACAGCAATTCCCCTCCTACACCTGGCAATTCTGTCTTTGTTAAGAAAGCACTGAAAGCCATTCAGAGCTCCAGACCAGCCCCGGGACATTTCCCAGTGCACATATTCAAGCAGGGGCTATGTGAAAGGGAAGGATCCTGTTCTAACAGTCTTCACCTCTGGGTTGTCTGGCTGGGCAATGGGACATAGAAACTCCTCTCATTTGAAGAGCATACAAATCCCTCATTTGTGCCACTGAGAGGAGGATAAAGCAGGGAGTGTCAGGACTCAGCACACTTTGGCTTGCAAACAGAGTCAGGGTCACTTCCTCAGCCTCATTAGGATTGGTCTGATATTCTGATTGTTGTGATCCTGTTCCCTTTGCTTCTCTGGAGCATGAGTTGTGTCCTGCTTTGTCCAGGACAGCTCCATCGCCAGGGTGGGACAGAGAAGAGTCTGCAGAAATGCCCTTTGCAACAGGACTGTCCTGCTTGACTTACAGCCCAGATGCTTTTTGAGGAGTTACTTGTGTGTGAAGTCATCTTCAAGGCAGCACAAGGGCAAACACAGGGCAGAGAGGAAAAAGACTAATGGGCACTGCAGCTCTTCTGACTGCACTAAGGCACAGAGAGAGGAACCTTTCCATGTCCTGTGCCAAGATTCCTCCAATTTTCAGTGATAAAAGTGAGTTCTATCCCAAAAAAGAGCACCCCTTGACACAGAAAAGTTGACTCCTCAGCAGCACAGGAGCAGAGCTCCTGCCCCTCACAGCCAACACACAGCACAGCAGAGAAATGCATTTCATTGGGAGGGTGATTACCTGAAAAATGAACTGGCTTTGCTCAGAGGAGTCTGTCTTCTATTTTCCCTGCACATTGCTGTTTTTAAAAGGCTCTCCTTCAAAGGAACAGCAAATGCCCAACAGCAGCTGCAGCAGCCAGTTCCTGCTCCTGCCCTTGGCAGACACGGGGCAGCTGCAGCTGCTGCCCTTTGGGCTCTGCCTGGGCATCTCCCTGGCTGCCCTCCTGGCTAACGGCCTCGTCATCAGCGCCGTAGCCTGTGACCACCCCCTCCCCACTCCCATGGACTCCCTCCTCAGCCTCTCCCTCTCGGACCTGGGCGTCACCTTCACCACTGTCCCCAAAGCTATGGCCAATTCCCACTGGCACAATTGGGACAACTCCTACTTGGGATGTGCTGCCCACACATTGAGGACTCTCCTTTTCATTTCAGGACAGCGGTATCTTCTCCCCATCATGTGCTACGGCCGCTCCCTGGCCATCTGCAAAGCCCTGCACTAGGGGCCGTCCTGGGCAGCAGAGCCTGTGTCCAGGTGGCAGCAGCTGCCTGGGGCTCTGGCTTTCCCTCAAGTTTCTGTACTTCACTTTCTGTCAAGTTTCCTTTGTTTCCTGTGTTTTTCTTTGGCAACATTAGACTTTATTTTGTAGTGTTTTTACTACAATTACTACTATTTACTACAATTTCCTGCTATTCCCTCTTCTTTTTCTGTGTTGCAAGCACTTGTGGTATCTGGGACTTTGCAGTCCTAGGGACAGAAGGACGTGTCACCGGTGCAGGGGGATGCAGATGGTAGATGTTGTCAAGACACAGGTGTTTGAACCTCCTGCCAATCAGGCTCAGCGCTCCTTCAACTTCATGGGAGAGGCCTGGAAGACAAGAATCCCACCCAAGGTCAGCAGCACAGGTAGGCTGAGGACACCTCCAGCCCTGCCATGGGAAGCAACCCAGCTGCCAGAAGCCTCCTGAGCTGCACTGACAAGTTCAGTTGGAACAGATTGGACACAGACCATGAGATCCAAACAACGTGAGCAGCTCAGAGCCCCAGGCCCCACTTGGAATGGCTTTGGCCTCCAGTATAGACCCAACTCACTCACAGACACTTTTCAGCCCGAATTGCTCCAACATCGTTCCCAGTCAGGATGCTGAGAAGCATCCCCTATCTGCTGCTTCAAGCCCAAAGGGATCCTGCAAAAGGGGCTGCTTCAGCTCCAGCAGCCAAAGCTGCTCAAATGCATTCCCAGCCCTACAACAGAGGCTGCACGTGCCCAGGCCCAGGCCACTTGCCACATCCCTCTGCTGGAACAGCCCTGAGCAGAACACTTGGGTAAAAGCCGTGGCCTTGCCAAGCCACTGAAGCCATTTCTAGTCTAATTAAAGCCCCCAAGCTACGCTCTAGACTCTGAACAAAGAGGCATTCCTCTTACCTTTGATGTGACAGACTTCGTAGTCTTCGACATCAGGGAGCGCTGAGAGAGAAATTGTGGCCCCAGACTCCCTCCTCAAGCTGTTAATAAATTGTCCTTGCTTGCCAATCAAGTATCTGACTGTATCCTTGATGAAGGACAAGAAAGCAAGAGTCAAGGAGAGAAATGTACATCAAACCCCACTGAGCGCTGGGGCTTCTTTTGCCCATCTTCCTGGTTCCTGCAGCTCATTTTCAGGGTGGCTTTGGACAGGCAGCGGGAGCGTGACCCTCCTGCACAGTGGAAAGCACCACAATTCATCCCCTGCTCTTAGGAGCTGTGAACCCTCAAAGCCTTCTGAAGGCTTTCAGAGCATCACCCTGACAGATCAGGGTGGAAGGTGCTGGAGAAGGACTCCAACCACCAGCCCTGGGTGTAGCCCTAACATGCCTCTTCTTTCCATCTCTGCACCTCTTCTTCATTCCTGTTGGGTCCCCATGACAGCTGAAAGTGTCTCTGTAGAGCAGGGCAGGAGGCACGAGCAGGACAGTGGCTGCTTACCTTTGGCACCTCTATTGCCCAGACAACCACCTTGGATTTTCCTCTTTGGCCGCGCTTCTTTCGGGTCACTGTCTGCCACTCGGGACTGTCTGTGTCCTCCGAGTGCTTGTCAGAGCCATTTACACCTGCAAGACAGGCACACAGGTCAGCATTCAGACAGCCCACACAGTGCAGCTGCCACACAGCAGGCCAGGCAATGAGATCCTTTCCTAGAGAGGTGACACTGAGCACTTGCTACGCATTCCATGGGGATGCTCCTCCATCAGGTTCCCCAGGATGTCGCAATGAGTCAAGTCCCATCACACACCCTTGATGCCTGGAGAGTAACCAGCCCACCTCTGGGAATGCAACAGGAGGAGGCCCGAGTTCAGCAGCAGCCCCTCAAACCCAGTGACCTTTTCCCCAGCAGCAGAGGCAAGACAGTCCAGGAAGTGCTGAGCAAACGCTGCCCCAAGTGGAGCAGCAGCCGTTTGTGTCAGTGCCCCAGCCCAGCCAGGTGCCCAGCAGCCCGGCACAGCCCTTACCTGCCGCGCCACGCGCGTCGCTGCCCGCCGCCAGCAGCCCCGCAGCATCCCTGCTGGCAGCCGTGTGCTCAGCCGCTGCCGCCGCCTCCGCCAGCCCCCGCTCAGGGGCAGCAGCGCCGGCCGCCTGCGGAGGGGCATCAGCTGGGGCGGCTGCAGCCGGGCAGAGCCCAGCGGGCACATCCCGCGCGGCACCCGGCAGCGCTGCCTCAGCCCGGGGCTCTGCCTGCGGGGATGGCGGCAGCGCAGCAGCTATCTGGGCATAGCTCGGCTTCTGCCCGGCTCCTGGCGCTGCCGGCGCTGCTGACGGCCGCTGCTCTGCGTCGGCGCCTGAGCCTGAGCCCTGTGCGGGGCTGGCTGCAGCGCTGCCGGGACACTCTGTGCTCTGCACGGGGACAGAAACAGCAGCAGGGACGCTGCTTTCCCCTGCACATCCTGCTGGCTCTTCTCTGTCTTTGTCATCCTCCTGGGTGCTCGGCACAACTGGTGGTGTTGACACTTCTGGAAGCTCAGTCTCTGGGCATTCCTCTTCCAATGAGGAAGAGAGTCCCTGAGGGACACAGGCTTCTCTCTGGGGCCACGATTCCTTCTCTGTGCCTCCTTCCTCCAGCGCTTCCTCAGCAGCTGTGGTCGGTTCCTCACGGTCTCTGGCCTGCGCTTTTCGGGAGGAATAGAGCCACCAGCAGCCCAGCAGTGCCAGCGCTCCGGGCACGACGTATGGGATCACGCTGCAGAAGCGCAGAGACATTGCACACAGCCTCAGCAGGATCTAGCAGGAGACACAGACAGCACGTTCAAATAGACACAGGGAAAGAAACAGGAAGGCAAAAGTGGCACAAATGCCTTGAGGTATTTCCAGGAGCAGTTTTCCAGCTGCTCCTGAAACTCACAGCTCTGCTCTACCATCTCGAGCTTCCAAACCCTCCTGTTTGGGCACAAACCCTCCTCTGTAGCCTCCTTTTTGGACCACAATCTAAACTAGAACACAGCAACACTTCCCACAGCCGTGGCCAGCCTAGGCAGGGGCAAGAGCTCAGCCCAGAGATCGAACTGGAGGTGCAGATTTGGTTCATCCTTACCTTTGGAAGTGGATGGAAGTTGAGGAGAAGTGGGCAGCAAACAAGCAGTCGTTGAAGAAAGCACAAAGGCAAGTAGCTACAGATGGAGCTGAGTCCTCCCGAGGGCAGCTCAGCCCAACTGGCTCTGGCTGTCCCGCTGGGAGGCTCCACAGCCCCTGGCCAGGTGAGGTCACAACGCCGGGTGGGGTCTGGAACAGCCCCTGTGTGACATCAGCACTGCCCAAAGGTCTCCCTCTCCCTTGGTGACAGCCCCAGCGCTGCCCCTCCCCTGGGATGGCCTCTGGAATCACTACTGGCCATAATTTAGAACTTCTGCTAGAGGCACAGCATTGTTCACACTGTCAGGAAAAGTCTGACACTGAGCAGGGCTAAAAAGGATCAAACCTTTGCTCACACACTGGTTGTGGAACATTTCCCACAGACACACACTAGCTGTCAAAGCAGTGGGGTTGCACTGGATGATCTCTAAAGGTCCCTTCCAGCCCCCACCAGTCTGTGATTCTATGATTCTATGAACATGTCCAGGTGGCTTTTGAAGACCTCCAGAGGAGGAGATCTCCTCTCCCTGCTCAGCTTGAATGGTTCATTAATAAATCAAACCTTTTCTCCCCACGCTGAGTCTGGTTTGCCCCAGACATTAATTGCTGAGGGATCCCCCTGTCCTTACCTTGCCTCACAAACCTCTTGTTTTATTTCTCTCTCTGCTGTCCAGCTGAGGAGGGGGAGGGATAGAGCGACTTGCTGGGCACCTGGCACCCAGCCAGGGCTGAACCACCACACCAAAACCTCAAGCTGCAGCCAAGCTGTCGTCCCAGGCAAGGGAACAGGAATTGCTTGAGCTATTGCTAGGAGCAGGTTTCCGGCTGCTCCTTCCATTCACAGCTCTGCTCTACCAGCACTGTGCTCTAAACCCTCATGTTTGGGCCCAAAGCATTGCTTTTAGCTTCCAAAGCCTCATCTTGTGGTCAACAGAAGAATCACCAGACAGCAACACTACCCACAGCCTTGGCCAGGCTCTGGAGGTGGAAGAGCTCAGCCTGGAAATGGACTGGGAGGTGCAGAGCAACCTCTCCTGTCATCCCTGTCTACATCCTCTTCCCTGTCCTGAGAGTTTGGGTCATCCTTACCTTTGGAAGAGGATGGAAGTTGAGGAGAAGTGAGCAGTAACGGAGAAATGTCTGGAAGAAATCACGAAGGCGAGTAACAAGGGAAGGAGCCAAGTTGTCCCAAGGGCAGCTCAACTGTCCTGCTGGGAGGCTCTGGCTCTGGCTGTCCCGCTGGGAGGCTTTATAGTCCCTGGCCAGGCGAGGTCACAAACGCCGGGTGGGGTCTGGAACAGCCCCTGACATCAGCAGTGCCCAATGTTCTCTGTCTCCCTTGGCGACAGCGCTGCCCCTGCCCTGGGATGGCCTCTGGAATCACAGAAGGGCTGCAGGGAGGAGGCAGCTGGGGAGCAAGAAATCCGCTCCACAGTGGCTCCCTGGGACACCAGCACGGAGGCTGGGACAGAGCAGAGACTGCGTGGGCAAGTCCTGTGAGCTCTTGCAGAAGAAGGGAGCTGCAGGGTACTGTGGAACTCACAAGCTGCATGTTTGTGATGCCAGGAAAGTGCCAACCAGGACTCAGCAGCCAATGTGACTGTCAAGCGGGTGTTTCTGGCAGCGCTGGGCACACAGGGGATGGCTCCACCAAGTGTGTGCCCTGCTTAGAGCAAAACTTTCCACATGTCCCAGACTAGATCTGCATGTTCATTGCACTTCTTCATGAGTTCCCCCCATTGTCCTGCCTCAGTCTGCCCAGGCCACAGCTCCCTCACGCCTCCTTCGCTGGGCCTCTGGGGCCATTGAGGATGAAGGTCTGAGTCTTCCTCACAGTGTATTCTTCACCTTTGGCTTCCTGGTGTTTGTCCATACATCAGGACAGGCTTGAGGAGTTGCTGATTCACTTCTCTCACTCTGATTGGTCCAAGATAAGTTCTGCTCTTGTCAGATAACAACAGGAGTGAGATGTGCTGCAGTGATGGCTTCTTGTGACTCTCCAAGATCAGCAATGTCCTGAAGCTTGTACTGCCACAAGGGAACAAGTTCCTAACGCCAGTATTTCAGATACCAAACACTTATAAATGTGTTCCTGCAGATTTCTGAATGACGCTTCTGTGCTCTGAGGCTTCTGTAACATCTGCAATTCATTTGACACCTGGGCCAACAGCCTGTCATTGTCTGAAAAAACGCTGGGTTTTGGGTGATCTTTGCTCATTAGACTCTGATTATAACACCTAAACACAGCTCCATCCCAAAGCCCACACAGCTCCAAGGTGCCACCAGCCCTCACTCAGCATGTGCTCTGCATTCTCCTTACCCCACACCTTTAAAAGCAAAGTGAGAGCATTACACAGCAATCCAGATGAAGGTCTGTGTGTCCAGAGTCACTCCAGCCCCACCTCAAAGGGAAAGAGACTGTAAAAATGGCTTAAGAAAGGGGGCTGTTGGGGAAGACACCATCATGAATCAGTCAGGGAAGGTTCCATCTCAGGCTGCCTCTGATTCCTGAGAGCAGCTGATCGCTGCACCTCTCTCCCCCCAGAGGGATGCCTCTGGCTCAGAGCTGGTTGTGTCAAGGGCTGGTGGGGAAGCTCAGAAATCCCCCTGCACAGTCGCTTCTCTGATCTCCTGCTGCACTATTCGCAGCCTCAACATCTGCACGAGCTTGGACTCGATCATCTGAGAGGCCTTTTCCAACCATAACAATTCCATGGTTCTATGACAGAGGTAGGAAAGCTGCGGCTGGGTTCTTCCTTGTGTGCCTCAGTGCCCACCCCATCTCTCTGGCCTGCACCCTGCATTTGTTCATCTGGGCTGAGCAGACGAAGTGCACACGACTGAGGGCAGCTCCCACACCTAAAGGGCTGGGAAGGTAGAACTTGGCTGGCGCAGTCCTCAATCCTCAAGACCTCCTGGTTGGCATCGAAAACCTCATTTTTAGCTTCCAAAGTGGTACTTTTTGGAACAAATCCTCATTTTCACCATTCGAAGCGAGAGTTTTTGCTTCCAAACCCTCCTCTGGGAGCCCAAACTCTCCTTTTTAGCTTCCAATGCCTTATTTTGAGGCCTAGGCCACCATGTAAATCTTTCAAACCTCATTTGGTGACCCAAACTCTAATTCTCAAAGCCTGATTGTCAGATTCCAAACCTTGGGATTAGATTTCAAATCATCCTCTTCCAGGTCCAAACCATCACCTTTATTTTCAGTCTCATTTTTGTGCTCAAACCCTCATTTCTTAGCTTCCAAATACTCAATTTTAACCTCAAAAGGCTCGTTTTGTGGCCCAGATGCTCATTTTTAGCTTCCAAAGCCTCCTTTTTGCCGTTTCTAACCTTATTGCTTGGAGCACAGTCCTCCAGTTTTTGATTCCAAAGTCTCACTTTGTGGCCCAAGTTCTTCTTTTTAGCTTTAACCTGTTCCTTTTCAGCTTTCAGTCCCTCATTCTCAGGTCTCAACCTCAGTTATCAGCATCCAAAGCCTTGTTTTAGCTTTCTAACACACCTTGTTGGGTAAACCCCCTTGTTTTCAGGTTCCAAGGCCTCCCCTGGGAGGGCACAAGCAGGAGCTGGGCAGATGCTGCCCTTGTGTGTCTCTGTGCCGCCTCTGATTGGCTGCAGGGCTGTCACTCCCCTGCCTGGTCCCTGGGGAGCGAGAGCAGTGTGATGCGGTGCCTGGTGCTCAGAGCCCTCAGCGCCCTCTGCCACGAACCCACGATGGTGAGCAGGGGGCAGCCGCTGGAGCCGTGCTGGGGGCCTGGGGCTGGGTGAGGGGAGCTGGGGGACACACAGCTGGGGCTTGGCTGTGCTTTGGGAGCTCTGGCAGCTGCTGCCAGCCCTCCTGCCTCCCCAGTGGCCTCCCCAAGCCCTTCGGGGCAGGTCTTTGGCTTCTGGGTCCCGAGGCTGCAGCGTGGGGTTGAACTGCTGGAGCGGTTTGGGCAGTGCAGCTTTTGAGGCTTCAGCTGTTGCACACAGCCCAGAAGGACGTGGATCATGCAGAGAGCTGCTGGCACATGCAGGTGGGGAGGTGGTTGAGTTGAGCCTCTACTTGCTCAGAAAGATGCTCCAGGCCTGTTGTAACGGTGCAAGCAATATTCATCCAAAGATGTAGAGAAGCCAGGTAATGCACGTGCAGAGACACACAGGCAATGTAATGCCACCAACAGTGTTGACTCAAACCCTTCCCTTGCCAGCTACTTCCTCAGATGCTTCTTGCACCCCTGTGATCACCCAGGGCCAATTGATTACCTTGCAGCAGCTGTTTCTGATTATTGGAAGTAGCTTGCCAGCTGCATTAACTTGTCCCTACCATCTTTATTCAAGCTGGCTGGTCCATGTCACATTTGTGCCTACAAACCTGCTGCTGAGCTGCAGACGGGCAGGTTCACACACCCAGGTAGGGACCCTGGCTGTGGTGCCCTGAGGTGCAGCTGCTGAGCTGCTGTTCCCACCACGTTAAAGAAAGAGAAGATGATTTCTATTTGCTGGTGAAAGCAACACAGGGGATGGTTTTGTCTGTGTTGGGTTCCCTTGCTCAAATCCCTTCCTTCGGATGCCTTCGTTTCCCTCAGTCACGTCTGTGACTGATCCCAGCAGCCCAGTGACTCTCCTGTGTGGTGTGTGGAATCCAGCTGTGCATTTGGGGAAGGGAGATGGGGGACACATGGTAAACACGACCATAAGAGGCATCAGGAGTTTATTTTCATCAGTGATCTTTACCACTTTCCTGTTGTTCCTTGTTGCATCTTTTCCTCATGATCACTGTTCGTGTCTTTTCGACATGACATTTGCAGTGCTGCTTCTCCTCCTAACCTTGGGGAATTTCAGTCAGCTCTGTTGGGAGTGTTTTGTTTCTGTTCCATTGAGCTTCTGCAGGAAATCTCAGGTGGGTTTTTTTCTGCTCCCATGAACAGCCATGAATGGAAAGCATTTGCTACAAGGTGCCATTGAGTCAGCATCACTCAGCTTTCTTGCCACGATTTTGAGAGCAACCTGGACTTTGCTTTACTTGTACCCACCAGTCTGTTTGGTGACACAATGAAGAAGACAACTTCTACAGCTAATTAATAACTTTTACTCACTGTAGCAGCCATTCTGGCTCTTCTTTATGGCTCAGGAAAGGAGAGGGGAGTTACCACAATTTAAACAAGGAGGTAAGATTCAGCCAAGTCAGAAGTGCCTGATGTATTCATAGGATGGACTTCTTGGGATGCTTGCACAGCCTGTTTGAGTTTGTCTCTGACTGGGACATGTAGTCTTGGAGAAAGGAGCACAGCTCAGAAATGTGCTTCCACCTGAACTCACTTGGCTCATGGGTGCTGCAGGGCCCAGGTTGTGGTTTTGGGGTCAGTTCAGTTCCTGTGTGTGTGAGCTGTTCAGTTTACACCATGACATTTTCTTCTGGTTTTCAACAACTGGAGACAAGGATTAGCAAGGATTCCAGTGTCTTTCTGGTGTGTTTTATTAGTGTCAGCTTCACTGCTGCCAGCAGCACAACATAACTCAGTAGATTGGAAAAGGAGCAAGAGAAGAGTTACCCCTTTTTTCTTTGGTGAGAAACTGCACTTCAGCGTGATTTCTCACTACGTGCCACCATCCACGACTCACCGGTGGGACTAACCAGAACCTGAATTCCCAGACACCAGCTGACTGGGCCCCCATCACAGTGGCTACTTTGCAGATCACCACCAGTCTTTGCACTGGGGCAAAAATGTTGTTTCTTGCTACACCCCATCACCATCAAAGCAGAACTCGGGATGGATGTTGGACCAGGATTTCACACCCTGGGGCAGCTGCAGCTGGCTCTGCTGGCGTTAGAAATGGGCTTGGTGCCCCAGTTAAAGCACCAACCTACACCCCCTGCACACTTCCAATGGCCTCCCCCAGCTCTGGGTTGAGTGTGGAGCCACGGGCAGCACCCATCCCCTCCTGCCCCTGCACACAGCCTGCGCCTGAGGCCCAGCAGCCCCATGCTGAGGGTGCCACCCGCCTGCTGTGGCCACAGGAGCCCTCAGGCCCTGAGCCCCGGGGCAGCCCCGAGCCCAGAGGCAGGGCTGATTGCCTGGATCCCGTGGAGACATCTGGGTGCCGAGATCTTCCTGCTGTAGCCCCAGCACCGCTCAGGACTGTGGCTGGGAAGGGATGAGCGCTCCCTCCTGTTCCTGATGTGGGCAGGGAGGAAGGGCCCCTGCCTGGGCTGAGAGAGCCCACGGTGTCCGCTTGTCCAGCAGACCCAGGGCTCACCTGGGACAGTCTCTCAGCTTCCTTTGGTTTGATGCAACGCTCAAGGGCATCACTAATCCCAGCCAGGGCACGGGCTGCGGCGACTAGAGCACAGTGGCCTCAGCGGTGTCCCAGCTGCCTGCTGGCAGTAGTGACATTCGCTCCAGCCCGCCCCAAGATGGAGTAGCTGAACTGTAGGGAATGTTCAGCCTTACATTCTCCATGACTCAGACCAGAACGGCCTCATGCTGATGTTTCCCTGTGTTTCACATCACCAGTTACGACCCTACCACGGGGCTGCCCCTGATTCAGCTGTGGAGCTTGACGGGAGATGAGGTACGTGTGTGACATACCCACTGCCGCAGCTCCGTCAGCGTCCAGGATTAGGGGCTTTCTCTTGTTCATGAGGAACTTGCTGACGTTTCCTGCTGGTGTTCTGATGTGCTTTTTTCTCACCTCCCTGCAGGTGGTCTCAGTAAACAGAGTGCTGGTGGAAAGAGGATTTGCTCAGTGGCTGGACTACCAGCCGTGTCCCGGATGGCTCGGCAAGTCTCTACAGAGGGAGACAAGAGCAAAAAGTCCTGCCAAGCCCAACTGCAGTTGATGTTCTTCTGTATCTAGCAACCCTGTAAATATCCTCCAGAATAAAGGCAGGTATTGTCCAAAAACACCCCTGGAAGCCAAGGGAATGTTAGAGAAGCTTTTCCACCCCAAAGTGTCCGTGTGAAGTTGTGGCTGCCGTTGCGTCAGTTGCAGATACAGCAGAGGAGAAGTCTGCCCCCCACTATGATGTATTGATGGCCTCTTTAAAACACACTGTTGAGAATGCTGATCAGCGGGAATTAAGGCTACTGATGCACCAGCCTAACTGGCCTTGCTGTTGGTAAAGCAGATGGAGCTGTGGAGGTCGTGGTCACAGGCCACACTGCTGATGATGAGGCCGCTGGCCAGGAGGGCAGCCAGGGTGATGCCCAAGGAGATGCCCAGGGAGATGCTCAGCAAGAGCCCAAAGTGCAGAGCTGCAGCTGCCGCCTGTCTGCAAAGGGCAGGAGGAGGAAGCGGGTGATGGAGATGCTGTTGCACATCTGCTGCCTCTGGGCATGGGGCACTTCTGGGGTTCTGGGCTTTGTCCAGCTCCTTCCCATCACCACAACAGGGAGTGTTCATGGATGTCAGAAGCCCTCAGCATTTCTGCTGCCCTCAGGGAGCACAGAGCGAGGGCTTCGAGGCCAGAGGATGGGCTGTGGGTGAGAGTAGAGCCAGGGCAGCCGGGCTGTGCCTCTGCCTGCTGCCCAGTGCCCTGTTCCTGCCCCTTTCTGCCCGTCCCCTGTGAGCCTGCACAGCCCCAGCCCCTGCTGAGAGCAGAGGGATCCCCCTCACATCACTCCGTGTCTCGCCCTTGCTCAAGCTCTCAGCCCCCCACGGCCAGCCAAGGGCACTGACGGCTCATTTCCCCCACCCAGCAGCACTGTCTGTGCCTCAGTGTGTCTGTGCTCTCTGTGGGGCACTGAGACAACACACAGCTCCCAGGCAGAGAACAGACAGGACATGGACAGAGCTGCTTGTGCCTGACCCAGAGGCTCCCTCAGGCCGCAGCCCCCTGTGAGGCCAAACCCCACAGGCCCAGCTGGTTGCCAGGCTCCGCCTGCCTCACATTTTTTGAGGGGAAAAAACTGTTTTGGGGTAAGAATCACTTCTTTGAGGCAAACTAAGTTGATCTGAGAGGGATAAAATCCCTCTGAGGCGGGAAAAGCGCCTTTCTGAGAGGGAAAACCGCTTTTTGGGTGAAAATCGCTGCTTTGAGGAAAACTGAGTTGACCCGAGGCTTTGTGTGAGGGAAAAAGCCACTTTGTGTGGGGGACAGTCACGTTTTCAGAGGGAAAAGTGCTTTTCTGGGGGAAAAATCACTGCTTTGAGGTAAATTAAGTTCATTTGACGGGGGGAGAAATCCCTTTGAGGCAGGAAAAGCACCTTTCCGAGGGGAAAAATGTCTTTTTGGGGTGAAAATCACTGCTTTGAGGCAAATTAAGTCGATCTGAGGGGAGAAAAGTTCCTTTAAGGTGGGAAAAGCGCCTGAGGGGAAAAACTGCTTTTTTGGGGTGAAAATCGCTGCTTTGTGGCAAATGAAGTTGATCCCAGGCTTTCTATGAAGGAAAAAGACACTTTACGTAAGGGAAAGTCACATTTTGAGGGGAAAAAGCTCTGTTTAAGGGTAAAAATCATTGCTTTGAGGCAAATTAAGTTCATCTGAAGGGTGAAAAGTCCCTTTGAGACGGGAAAAGTGCAATTCTGAAGGGATAAACTGCTTTTCTGGGGTGAAAATCGCTGCTTTGAGGCAAATTAGGCTCATCTGAGGAGGAAAAGTTCCTTTTTGAGGGGGAAAAATGATTTTTGGGGTGAAAATTGCTGCTTTGAGGCAGATTAGACTCACTTGAGGAGGGAAAAATCCCTTTGAAGTGGGAAAAGTACCTGAGGAAAAAATCAGCTTTTTGGGGTGAAAATAGCTGCTTTGAGGCAAATGAAGTTGATCCCAGTCTTTGTGTGAGGAAAAAATCCAGTTTGTGTGGCGGAAAGTCACATGTTGAGGGGAAAAAAACTCTGGTTTAGGGTAAAAATCTCTGCTTTGAGGCAAATTAAGTTCATCTGACGGGGGAGAAATCCTTTTGAGGCGGGAAAATTGCCTTTTTGAGGGTAAAAACTGCTTTTTTGGGGGGAGGGGAATCGCTGCTTTGAGGCAAAATTAGCTCATCTGAGGGGAAAAGTACCTTTTAAGGTTAAAATCAGCTTTTTTAGGGGGGAAAGCACTGCTTTGAGGCAAAGTGAGTTCATCTGAGGGGAGAAAAGTCCCTTTAAGGAGGGAAAATTGCCTTTCTGAGGGGAAAAACTGCTTTTTGGGGTGAAAATAGCTGCTTTGAGGCAAATGAAGTTGATCCCAGGCTTTGTGTAAGGGAAAAATCCACTTTATGTGGGGGAAAGTCACATTTTGAGGGGAAAAAAACCTATGCTTTAGGGTAAAAATCACTGCTTTGAGGCAAATTAAGTTCGTCTGAGGGGGGAGAAATCATTCTTAGGCGGGAAAAGCGTCTCTTTGAGGGGAAAAACTGCTTTTCTGGGTGAAAATCGCTGCTTTGAGGAAAACTGAGTTCATCTGAGGGGGAAAAAATCCCTTTGAGGCAGGAAAATCGCTGTTCTGTGGGGAAAAACAGCTTTTTTTTGGGAAAATAGATGCTTTGAGGCAAATTAAGTTAATCTGATAGGGGAAAAATCCCTTTGAGGCGGGAAAAACGCCTTTCTGAGGCAAAAACTACTGGTTTAGGGCAAAACCGCCGCTTTGAGGGCGAAAATGGGAATCATTTGAGGTATAAAACGAAGGTGTGAGGGGAAATTTAATCTCTGAGGACAAAACGGTCCCTCTAAGGTCAACAACCCGCCGCTTTTTGGGGTAAAACGGAGCAATTTAAACCACTCTCTCCCGGCTCCTGCCAGCCCCGCGGCTCCCAACACGTTTCTCCGGCTCCCTCTCGCGTCCCTCCTCCTCCCCGTGCCCCTCCCCGCTGTTCCTCGCCCTCGCTTTTGGCGTCAAAAGCCGCTTTTTCTCCGCTTCCTCCCTCCCCTCAGCCGGGCGGAAGCCGGAAAACGCGCGCTCGGCACAAAATGGCGGCCGCCTCTGTCCTCACCCAACATGGCGGCGCCCTCACAGCACCCGCCCCCTTCACCGTAACGGCATCCGTACAACATGGCGGCGCCCTCACAGCACCCGCCCCCTTCACCGTAACGGCGTCCGTACAACATGGCGGCGCCCTCACAGCACCCGCCCCCTTCACCGTAACGGCGTCCGTACAACATGGCGGCGTCCGCGGGGGGGGTCTGAGCTCATGGGGATACCCCTCCCCCCCGCGGGTGCCCCGCGGCACCCCCCCCCGCCCCAATTCCCCTCCCAGCTTACCCCGAGGGACATTTTGGGGGTGGGAGGGGGAGTTATTGCACCATCAGGGGGGTGGAGCCCCCCTAAACCCCACCTACCCCCCCAAAAAGTGGGTGGGCTTCGGCTCGACCACCCACCACGCTCTTTTCCCCTCCCCCACCCTCCCTACGTCTTTGGGGGGTGTAAGGGACAGCCCCCCATCATCCGGGGCAGGGTCTGAGGTGCCACAGGGAAGCAGAAACTCATCGAGAGAGGGGGAGGTGAGTTGGGGCGGTCTTGGGGGCTTTTGGGGGGTAATCTGGGGTTATTTGGGGTGGTCTGGGGTCGTTTGAGGGGGTCTGTGGGACTTTGGGGGGTTTTAGGGTCGATTGAGGGGATATGGGGTCACTTGGGGGGGGGGGTTGGAGTCCTTTGGGGGGAATTGAGGTTATTTAGGGGACATTGGGATTATTTGGAGGGGTTTTGGGGTGATTTGGGAGGGCTTGGGGTCGTTTGGGGAGATATGGGGTCACTTGTGGGACCTGGGGGGATTTGGGGTCGTTTGGGGGGGTTGGGGATTATTTGGGGGAGGTTAGGGGGGAGTGTGGGTCGTTTGTGGGGATTTGGAGGCGTTTGAGGGGGATTGGGGTTATTATGTGGGGTTTTGGGCTCATTTGGGTTGATTTGGGGGAGTTTGGGTCCATGTGGGGGCTCTGGGGTCATTTGGGGCCTTTTGGGCTTATTTGCGGGAGTTTTGGGTCATTTTGAGGGGTTTTGGGATCATTTGGGGGGTTTTGGGGCTCATTTGGAGGGAGTTAGGGTCATTTGGGGAGGTTTTGGGCTCATGTGGGGGACTTTTGGGACCATTTTGGAGGGGATGGGTCATTTGAGGAGGTTTCAAATTCATTTGGGGGGCTTTGGGCCTCATTTGGGGGGATTTGGGGGGTCTTGGTCTCATTGGAGGGAGTTTTGGGTCTTTTGGAGGGACTTGGGGCCATTTTGAGGGGTTTTGGGATCATTTGGGGAGTTTTGTGACTCATTTGGAGGGAGTTGGGGTCATTTGGGGAGGTTTTGGGCTCGTGGGGCTTTTGGGACCATTTTGGGGGGTTTTGGTCATTTGAGGAGGTTTTAGGTTCATTTGGGGGGTTGGGGGCTCATTTGGGGGGTCTTTTGGGCTCATTTGGGGGAGTTTTGAGTCATTTGAAGGGAGTTGGGGCCATTTTGAGGGGCTTTGGGATCATTTGGGGTGTTTTGGGGCTCATTTTGAGGGAGTTGGGGTCATTTGGGGAGGTTTTGGGTTCATGTGGGGGGCTTTTGGGGCCATTTGGGGGGTCTTGGGCTCATTTGGGGGAGTTTTGGGTCATTTGGGGGGGTGTGGGGCCATTTGGGGTAGTTTTGGGTCATTTGGGGGTTTTTGGGTCATTTGGGGAGGTTTTGGGCTCATGTGGGGGGCTTTTGGGACCATTTTGGGGGGTTTTGGTTCCTTTGAGGAGGTTTCAGGTTCATTTAGGGGCGGTTTGGGATCATTTGGGGGGATTTTAGGCTCATTTGGAGGGGTTGGGGTTCATTTGGAGGCATCTTGGGTCGTTTGGGGGGATTTGTGCCCTTTGCCTCGTGGCTTGGGGGGGGATTGTTTTTTGGGGGGGAGGGGACATCCCCTTCCCATGGTGCCCCGGGTGTAAGAAATATTGATGTTGCTTTTGCAGAATTAGAACTTGAGACAAGGAGTTTCGACTGCTGTCTGTGTCTGTGTGGTGTAAATCAGTGCACTGACAGTTGCAGGGTCATTTGTTGATATGCTGAAAAGCATTAGATACTGTTGAAATAACTTGTAGCACTGATCAGTGATACCTTACTGTTTGATTTGAGTTTAGAGGGATTTCTCTACACAGAGGTAACTTGAATGTTTTCTGTGAGTTGTCTTGTTTAAAACAGACTTGAATCACTATAAATATCCTCTGTCTTTGTTCACTCGGTTCATATCTTTATGTAAATACAACTGTCTTTTGGTTGTTCTTTTTGCCATTAGAAAATGAGACAAGCAGAGAAAGAAGTCAGTTGCAACCAACTGTAAAAAGACTGGCCTTTCATAGATTCAGATAATCACAAACGTGTTTCTGCATCTTTTAAAATTGTCTTTCTAGATCTTGCTGTATCTGGTTCTGTTCTTGAAAAGACATGACAAAGCTCCAACACAGATGACAGTGAAACTACCACATCTGTAAGTGTTAGATTTTCTATTCAAATGTCAGAATGAATTAAGTGCAGCATCTGTAAGGCAGATTAGGAATACTGTAGTCAGCTATCACGTCCTTTTCTATAACAAATCTGGGACTAACTCTTGATCTAGTTAAAAGAGAACGTTGTCCTTCAAGTTTGTGGTTCTGGTGGTTTTGGTTTTTTAGATCGCAACGATGGACTTTGAACAGGTTGTGTCTCCTTTTGTGCTCACTTGCTCTAGTGCTGTGAAGATGTGTAGTGGTTTTGTGTGGCCAGCTTTTGGTAGTTGTTGGGGGAATACAGGGGCGGATTCTTCAAAGAAAGAGCTGCCAGAAGCTATAGCTTGAGCAGTGAACATGAACTGATTCTCCTGTGTGGTTGATGTTCTTGTTGCATGCTTGATTCTTAATGAAGAAAATTCGGTTAGGTAAGAAAACCACCTTGAGCTCAGTAATCTTTTTTTTTCTAAAATGTTGCTCTTAAACAGTATTTTACTGCCAGAAAAGGGTTTGTCTTTTCTTGATAGATTGTCAAAACAATCCCAGGATTGCCTTTCAAGGAAAATCCAGCAGTTCACACAGACAGGTATGGTACAGTATGTTACATATTTGAACCAATTGTGTAGTCAGATAATTAGGAGCTGTAGTATGTTTCCAGTTACTCTTCTTAGACAGCTAAAAGGGCAGAGGGTAAGCCAAGATGTGTGCACATGGTATTGGGGAAGGAGGCCATTAGAAGCTGCTGATACTTATCCAGACCACAGTAAAAATAGCAATTCTTTCTAAACAGTAGCTTGAAAACAAGGCTGTGATGAGGCAGTACGTTTCTGCACACTCAGCATATTCAGTTGCCTTCTTTTATTCTTAGTGTGATTGATAAAGTTTTCAAGCTGAATGAAATCTGACTGAGTTGACTTGTGCAAGGCTTTTATTATGCTGCAAATCACTTGCTGCATATGTAAACAACCTGAGGGGTGTTTTTAATTCAAGTTTTAACTGTTGCAAAGATACATTGTTTCATGTTTTTGCAACTTTAAGACACCTTTTTCCTGCAGTCCCATCTGATTTTCTTCTGAAGTTGAGGAACCCACCAATTGTCTTGGTTAAAAAACCTTTGGGTTATTTTCAGATACCTAAAACCTAATAGTAAATTTTACATCCAAAATGGTACTTTTTGATTTCTTCTGTCATATTTGAGGGTTTTTGTTGGCACAGGTAATACATCAGAGATATTTTGTAGGGGAACTGTTTCATGCCATTTAGAAATATTGGTGATATTTATCGATTACACTTTCCTTTTGCATTTACATTGAATTTAATATTTGTATATTTCTCAGGCTTCAGCAGTGCTTAAATTCCGATCCTTTGAACACACATAGAACTGAAAATGAGCAACAGGTAATTCCAGGATATAACTTCCATTTAACCTCTGCAAACGTGTGTCATATATGTGGAGGTGTGGGTAGTGTTGAGGCTACAAGAGTGGTCTTTGTGGAGGGACACCAGGGACTGAATCCAGCCACATCAGCAACAAGACCAGACCAAAGGTCAGCAAGCCAGCAAAGTTGATGGTGCCTCTGTGAAAACAGGAGGGGCAAAAAAAAAAATGCAGGGGAAGAGACAAAAAGAAAAAAAGCAAGAAACAGAGGCCATGGCCAAGTCAGGGGACAGTAGGAGTCTCAGCACTGTTCTGTGTGACGTGTGTGTGAGTTGTACTTCATTTGTGTTTAGCATTTCTTTGGCTAATTCTTCTCAAAAAAACAGTTTTTAAGTTGGATGTAAGCTCAAACCCGTCTACTAAGTATTGCCTTTGTCATCTATTTCATATGGTTCATAGCTTTCATAAGTATCATACCTTAATTTTCAGATACTAAATACTATAGTAGCTAATTTTGATTGAGGAATGTGTAGGAGGTTGTTCATACGGTTGAGTAAATTATGCTTCAGAGAGACTGTAGAATTGTACAGTTTCATCTGATCCACTGCTACCACTGCTACAAATGATGGCATTTGAATGAGATGTAAGAATTTAACTCCTCATCCCAGAAGAACTCTTATCATATTGTGTGTTAAGGAAATGTATTATGCAGTGGGTCAAAGGCTTTTAAATTGCTCATTGCTTTGTGTTGCCTTGTTGGTGTTTCAAGCACACGATTTTCAGGTAGAACTCTTTATTTCTCTTTCTGTAGGAACTTGCTTGGAAAAAAGTTTTAGGCCCTAACTCCACTGAATCTTACTGTTGGCCACCAATAGCTCAAGGATGTGATGCAGTTGCCATCTCATATCAGGGAAATAATCCTTTCTTGTATATTCCACCAGTTCTTACACTTTTGCAGTCGAGCAGTTGCTACAAACCTTGAGAAACAGGAGTGGAGGATGTATATATTAGAGTACTGCAGGTTTTGTGTTCTAAGGTGCAAATGTCAATGAATGATCCAAAAGGTAGTGCATGTTGAGAATGGGTGCATCTGATGGAATCTTAGAGTATCTTCATGATGCTTCCCAGGTTATTTAGGCCATCTGCTTAAACATTGACAGAGATGGACTGCATGAGTGTGGGAGTCTGTAACTTATTTATCAAGTAATATCTAACAAGTGGTTAATGTCATATCACTCTGATACTCGATGAAGCTTGATTTTTAAGGGGCTGTTACATAGTGAAATGGAAATGTCTGGTTTGATTTTTAAAACATTGTCATTCATTTTCTAATGCATTAGATCACAGAAACATAGACTCACTGAGGCTGTAAGGGACCACTGAAAATGGCTCACACAGCTCCAAGTAAGACAAGATGTTTCTGCTTCTATGAAACTTTTGGACCTTTCACCGTGTGTTGCTGCACATCCATTTGTCTCCAGCTTGGTGCACGGTTCCTCGGGCCTGTACCATCTGCATTTAAGAGGTGATATGATGTTAAAAGCTTCTGTTTGAAGCATTGAAAGGCCTGTTTTGCAGATTTTAGTTTTGCCCTAAATTCTGAAATAGTACAATGACTAAGATTCTAAACAGTTGTCTCATGCTCTACTGTAACTGTTTTGTGCATCCACACCTAGCCACTAGCACTTATCTTGTGTCCTGGGTGGAAGAAGGCACGACTTGGTTTTGAGCTACTGAAAACATACCGGAGATGCTCCAGACAGCTTCATCCAATGTTGTTAATGCTTGGGCAGAACAAAGAAGCAGCTAAAAGTGTGAAAATCCAAAGATGTAAGAATACTTCTGTCGTCTTAATGACACTTGAATGCAATGTAGGCTGTCTTAATTGCATAAAACTGTAAGAAATGAAGATACAATATTGGCATTATTTTGTTGTTAAAACCAAACTACTAAAGGCTATGCTTGAATGTGTTTAGATATTTACCTTCTGTCGATCTGGTTCTACCATGGTCTTGTTGGGAAATGAAATGACATCCTGCTCTGTAAAGCTGTTAACAAAGACTTTTCAGTGTTTCAAAAACACAGTTTTGCGTACTCAGATCTTAAAGACACACAGGGGTAAAGAAATAGAAGCGAACTAAAATGACTGCTGACTAGAAGTCAGAACATGGAGTTATATGGTCCCTATTTAAAAAAAAACAAAACAAAAACCCCAACCAAAAATCCAAACACACACAAATATCCAAACAAAAATACCTTACCACCAAAACCAACCAAAAAAACCTTCCCATAACTTCAAGATGATGCATCTGAAATGCAGTTGAGACCTTTTTGATAAAACTAGTGTGTCATGTGGAATGTAAATTAATGTTAACAGTTGTCCTTTACCGACTTGTAGGTGAGGTAATAGTGCCTGCACCATATTGCCTCCTGAGACTGTCTGAACGTCACACGCTGTTTCGTAATCTTTGCCATCTTGTTCTTGATGAGGTTGAGGTGCTGTTCTCTGATGCTCCTGAACAGGTAAATAGCTTACATGTTCAGATGGTAAAATACTATTCAATTGTGCAAGTGTCTTGAAAGCAAGTGTCACCCACTGAAAACAAACACCTTCCTGAACCCCAGTGGGAGAGTTGAAAAGAAAATGAAGTTTGAAAACCCCACATTTGTATACTTCTGGCAGAATGAAGTATTGGAGAAGTGGAGTTGTAATCAGTCAAAGCAGACTTTGCCTTGTTTTTTTCTTTAATCAGTGAGCCCTGTCTTGCCCTGGTCTAAGCTACTGCTCCATTATGCTGTTGTCTTTTGCTGTGGATGGTTTCCAAAGCAGATGACTTTTGTTTTTGTTTCATTTGGTAGCGGTGGTTTCAGTGTAGGGGTCTTTAATGTGCTTTAAGGTCTTGTCTGTAAGAAACTTCATTTTTCCTCTTAGCAGCACTGTTTAAACAGTAGAATGAAAGGCAGAAGTGAATGATCAAATAGTCTTGGAAGCATTTTCTTGGATTCTTGGGTCCTAATGACAGTGCAGATAGAAGAAGGAGCTGATCACAGTCTTCTAAGAGGAACAGCATCAAGTTCCATGTTGACAAGGATGTATCAGTATCAGATTTTTTTTAAATCATTAACCTTCTAATATTATCTGTTAAAAAATTGGTGATAAGACTAAAGGGCTGTGCTTCTAGCTGTGATAAGCTAGAGAAATTCCTTAGTGGAAACAGGTTTCCCAATTTGCTGTATGTGAAGCTGTTAAATGTGCCTTTGTAGCAGCAAATATCAAGTTATAAATTAGATGGTATGTCTTCTTTATCCAGTGGGCTATTGCTGTTTTCTCTTCAGACTGTTCTTTCTGTTCTGGTATTGGACTTCCTGAGATGGAGTGTGGCTATAACATTACAATTGTGGGAGAGGTAGTTCTCAGTTTCTCAAAAACATCTGTCTTGAATAGGAAAAACAAAGATGCTCTTTTAGCGGGAAATGGTCATTTGAAAATGTTTGAGCTATTTGATAAAAATCTGATTGTAGCTCTTCTAAAGTATTGTTACAGAAAGGGTATGTTATTGCAGCTTGTCCTGGTTTAGGCCCATCAGGGAACAAAGACCACGATTAGGGGGAGTGGGTTGCAGTGAAGACCCGAGAAAGAGTTTGCGGACTCTCCCCCCGGCTCCTGGGTTCACACCCACCTCCGCCCGGCTGGGCCAATCTGGCGCCTCCGCGATCATTATTTAGGGGACGGGAATTTGGAATGCGAGGCAGGAGGTGTAAGAGTGACATGAGATGGAGGCGACCACGCGGACCCTTCAGCCAGAGAAGGAGGAAGGAAGGAGAAGCAACAGACCAGAGACCCCTCTGCAAGCCGTGGCGAGAATGCAGCTGTGCCCCTGCAGCCTCTGGAGATCCATGGCAGGAGCGAGAGTTCCCAGCAGCTCCGTGTGAGTGAGCCCGGACGGGAGAGGGACTGTGTGGGGAGGGGCCATGGCCCAGGCCGTGCTGGAGAGCCTGCACGCCGCAGAGCAGCCCCACACGAGAGGCAGAGACGAGCTGCAGCCTTTGGAGTCAGTGGGCATCGGAGCAGCCCGTGCAGGGCTGCCATGCGTGTGAGTTACCCCACGGACTCGCAGGGAGGACTGGTGTGGAGTTCACCGGTCCTGAGGAGGGGCAAACGGCAGAAGCTATCAGGAACAGACTAACTGAGATCTGTTCCGTTCCGAACCGTTCAGGGGGGGACAAGGTAAAAACCCCGGGATCAGGGCTCTGAGCCCGGGAAGAGGGGAGGGGTGGCAAGAAGGTGTTCTTCAAAAGGCTGGTTGGACTCTTCATTGATGTATTGCTCCGTGTTGTTTAATTTTGGTTATGTTTTGGGTTTTTGGGGGTATGTTTTAGTTGACGTTGCATTAAATTGGTTTTTTTTTCTCTGTTTTCTTCCCCAAACCCAGTGGCCTGGTCTGCTTTGTCCTGAATCTTAAGCGGCAATTAAGCTCTCCCTACCCTTGAGCAATTCTCAGCCACTTGGGTACTCGGGGCTAATCGTGGTCTTTGTTCCCTGATGGGCCTAAACCAGGACAATTTCTGAGAAGAAAAGTGAGGTTTTGTTGGAGTTTTAGGAGAAAAAGTGGGTTTTGGTGCAGTTTTGCAGGGAAAAGTGTAGTTTGGAAGAGTTTTGAGAGGCAAAGTGGGGATGGAGTAGATTTCTGAGGGCCAAAAGCCGTGGAGTTGTGGGATAAAATGAGGTTTTGGTGCAATTCTGAGGGGAAAAGGTGGGATTTGGGTGGAGTTTTGAGGGAAAAAGTGGGGTTTTGGTAAATTTTTAAAGGGAAAAAGTGGGATTTGTGTGGATTTTTGAAAAAACCAAATGTTTTGGTGGGGTTTTGAGGGGAAAAGTGGGGTTTTGTGGAAATTCTGAGGGTAAAAGTGGAGTTTGGTAGAGTCTTGAGGGGAAAGGTGCAGTTTTGGGGAACTTCTGGGGGAAGAAGCGGGGTTTTGGTGCAGTTTTGAGGGAAACAGTGGTGTTTTGGTGGAGTTCTGAGTGAAGAAGTGAGGTTTTGGAGGTGTTTTCCGAGGAAAAGTTGGTTTTGGGGGCTATTCTGACGGAAAATTGGGATTTTTGGGAACTGCTGGGTAAAAAAGTGCCATCTTGAGGGGAAAAAGTGGAGTTTTGGAAGCGTTTTGAGGGGAAAAAGTGGGGTTTGGGGGAGTTGTGAGGGATAAAATGAGGTTTTGGTGCAATTCTGAGAGAAAAACAAGGATTTTGGAGGAGTTTTAATGCAAATTGCCTTTGCATCAGGCCAGTGCAGAGAGCCTCAGGTTCCATCAGAAATCATCTGCTGGTTGTTTCAAGTGCAGAGCACAGAGTCTGGCTAAATGTCCAGCAAGAACTGTAAAGGGAGAATCCCAGGCAAGAAATGTGCAAAGGGGGGTGGAAAAGGGAGGGAGAATTCTCCAGTCCAGGTGGCCAAAATGTCAAACCAAACGCAAAGTAAAGTCCCCAGGAGATCAACAGAAACTTGTCACCACTGCAGTGAGAGGGAGACTTTTAAAACACCCGTTGTTTGCTCTTCCAGGTGCTGGGTTAGTGAGGAAACACTGGGCTGGAGAAGAGCAGGAAAGAACAGGCAGCTGCGTCATTGAAACACCATCACTCAGTTTTGCTACTACCCAGACAACAGCCAAAGTATGTGCTGTAGAAGATACCACATCTGATGTTTTCCTTTATGTGACAATAAAAGGTGAAAAGGTAAGATATTTTTCTCTCTACAAACCTCTTTGTGCACTCTGCTATAGAAGTTATAACTTTGTGACAAATTTAAGACCGAAAAGTGTTATTTGCAAGTGAATTTTGTAATTTGCCATATACAGTAGAAGTGCAATCATTAACTTATTAGAAGATTTATTTTCTAAATCTGTTGTTTGTGAACTTTGGAATGAATTCTGTGAGGTGGAAACTTGTGAAGCACTTTGGAAGGTATTGACAAGCAAATGAAGTCCCCCAAGTACTTCAGATGAACAACTGTGTGAATTTACTGTACTCTTGTCCTTCTTTGTGATACACTTAAAGATATTTCAAGAAGGCAGTTGCATGGTGTTATGAAAATAAATACAAGTTCATATGTGCATAAGGCTGAATTCCCAAACAGTTGGGAGAAAGGAGGTGTGGTAGTTTGAGCCTGGCTGGATGCCAGGTGCCCACCACACCGCTTTATCCCCCACCTCCTCAGCAAGCCAGGGAAGGGGAGAAAATAAGATGGGAGTCTCATGGGTTGAGATAAAAGCAGTTTAATAAATAAGCAGCAAAGCCGCGCGCGGGAAGCAAAGCAGAAGCAGATAAAGCTGTTCCTCTCCACTTCCCATCAGCAGCGATGTCCGGCCACCTCCCGAGAAGCAGGGCTGCAGTACGCGTAGCGGTTGCTTTGGGAAGGCCAGAAATGCATCTCGCCTCCCCTTCCTGCTCCTCTCCCCCAGTTTATAATACTGAGCTGACATCATATGGTATGGAATATCTCCTTGGTCAGCCTGGGTCAGCTGTCCTGGCCATAGTCCCTCCCAAGATCATGCCCACTCACAGCTATTGGTGAAGGTGGGGGAAGGAATGCTGGAGGGACAGCCCTGATGCTGTGCAAGCGGTAGTCATAATATTGATATCAACAGTAAGCACAGCACTGTAGGAGCTGCTGTGGAAAATCACTACCGTCCCAGACCCACTACAGTCTCCACCCCTTATTCCATACCATTTATGTCATGCTCAGACAAACCATCTTAACAATCCATATACATTCTTATATACTCTCAGTAACCAGTACCCCCACTCTTCAACAGACAAACATCATTCTTGTATTCCCTCTTGCATCTTGCATCCAACAAACAAACAACATTCTTATATCTTTCATCCTCTGTAGATGTTCACTGGAGCAGGCCATAACTTCTGTCTCATCCATCAAGATGGATATCCAGGCCAGGGGAAACAGTATGTTCAGTGTTGGGCACCAGCACCGGCTTGGTTTGTCCACTTGTCCGGTTTTTCTTGCAAAGTTCATCTACAACAGATAACTCACATAACAGGTTATTTTTCCCCCAAGGTTAAGTCTCCTTGAGGTACACATCGAGTTTCCCCATCCTTTCTCATCACCCACCAAGTACAGCCAGGCCCTTGAGCAAAGACAATCCCACGAATGGGTTTGCCTTTTCCCATGGGAGTTGCAACCCATACTGCCTTCCCCAGCCATTTCCCTGGGTGCACTACGGGGACCTTGTCTCCTCCCACAGTATGTAGTGGTTTTGTTTGGGCAGGACCAGGACGGTTAGTTGAACCTCTGCTATTGACCAGCCAAGTGGCTTCTGCTGAATTTTTATCCCACTGCTTCCATGCCCCATTGCCCAGTGCTCTCAACATGGTCTTAAGAGCTTCCATCTTTGTCAGCTTCACTGCTGGACACCACTGCTAGGGTCCGGTCCAGAGATGGCGGGCGTTCTTCACCGGCAGGGGACTGCTCTGCGATCGCGCCCAAAACGTCTGAGACATCAGGACTCTGCTCAGGAGGATCTTCTCCAGCCCCAGCGTGAGCAGCGGCCAGATCTCCGCGTCGGCGCAGAGCGGCCACCGGCGGCGCTGAGAGCCGAAACGACGATCTGACGGAGGCGCGACCGCGGCGGCCGCAGCGGTGTGTGTATCCGAGGGCAACGCTGAGGCGGTCGTCGGCTGAGGTTGCGGAGCGAGGTCGGCGTCGGAGCCGCAGCTGTCCAGTGGCAGCACTAGGAGTGTCATAAAGTGCGGTGGCGGTGGCGAGCGGGCTGCGGCTGCGGGCGCCCGCGACGGGTTGCGCCGACGTGCAGCAAGCCGCCCCTTCGGCGCCCCCGTGCCAGCCCGCCCGTCCGCCCGCTTCCTCCGGCACTGCCGGCTCCTCGTCTGGCAGCCGCTCCGAGGTGGTCGCCGCTGTTCCATCCCCGGCCGTGGCTTCCTCCTGCTTCGCGGAGTGGGTGGCCGCCGCCTTGACCCGCCGCGCCTCGGCGGGCGCCGTCGGGGTGTCTGCCGCGATCCGCATCAGGCGCACTATCAGCGGCTTCGGCGGGAGCTAGCTCCGGTACTGCTGGCCAGCCAGCAAGCCCTAGAGAAACCGGCCGGCCGACCAGCCAACTCGCTCGCCCTCCCTCCCGGCCCCGGCCTCCGCCCTACCCCGACAGAAGCCTCCAGTTGATGAATCAACTCACGGATGGGAGTCAGGGAATCTCGGTTCGTGCGATATTGCCTCCGGTGCACTGTCCTGGTAGCAATTGGTACCTGTTGCTCTTGAACTTGCAGCAATCCCACAACAAAAGGGTCTTCTGAGAGGCCAGGTAAATTAGAGAGTTGTTTGATTTTCTCTGTATCTACAGTGGCTATACCAAAAGCCCATCGATACCCCTTGGGGTCTTTGAAGTACCCTCTCCTGAGGTAATCTATGCCAAGAATACAAGGGGCCTCTGGACCAGTCACAATGGGGTGTTTTTTCCATTTGTCCCCTGTTAAGCTCACTTCAGCCTCTAATACAGATAATTCTTCACATCCCCCTGTCACTCCAGAGATCCAGACAGAATCTGTGCCTCTATACCTTGATGGCATCAATGTACACTGTGCCCCTGTGTCTACTAAGGCTTTATACCTTTGTGGGTTTGATGTGCCAGGCCATGGAACCCACACAGTCCAGTAGATTCGGTCATCCCTTTCCTCCTCCTGGCTGGAGGCAGGGACCCTCTATTTCTGTTCTTCATCAGAGTATTCGCTATCTGATCCTTGCAATTGCAGACCTGAAGTCTCCTCATTGGCATCGAAGGAAGTAGTTGCAGTTCTTCTATGTCTGGGAGATTGTTGATGGTCCTCTTTTGTTTTGGCAGCCACTCTGCTGACAGCCCTCTTGGGAGGTCCTTTTCTAACAGCTGTCTTCCCCCTTAGTTCACGTACACGCGCTTCCAGCTTAAAAGTGGGTTCACCATCCCACTTCCTCATATCCTCTCCTTGGCCACGCAAAAAGAGCCAGAGTTCATTTCGCGGTGTACTCCTGCGTCTGGGACTTCCCTTTCCCCTGGTCGGGACAGTGGATGACTGAATTCTTGAGGCAGATCTGACAGTCAGGCCATCATCCCACACTGATGAGGAGGTGCAGAGGCTCTCTTCATAGTTCTGTAAATGTCCATGTTTTGGGGCTTTTGTTTAAGACTATCTGAGGTAGTGCACTGTGCTTATGGAGTGTGAAACTTCTTCAGTGGTACTTCAATGAGAAACTTCAACACTGACAAATCATCAAAAATCACATGTATAAGAAAATATTGATGTGAGATTTTGATTGTGATGGGTTTTAATTTTGCTTCTGGAAGCTGTCAGAAATTCACACCCTGTGTGAGAATTGTATATTGTGCATTGTAAGTTCAACAGGAGATTTACGATGTACCGATGTTCTTTGGCATGTAACAATGCTTCGTGCTTCTTAAAAGAAGAAACACACAGTAAAGCATGTCTAGATTACATGAATTACCAGCCCTCTGGTTTGTATCCACCTTTAGGTTGTACAGCCTTGTATGGACAGTGAAAGAACCGCTGTGTTACTCAAAATACTGGCTTTTACCCGCAGTACTCTTCAGAAGGTGCTGACATTCACTAATTCAGGAGATGAGGCAGAAATGGTTCATCGGGTGAGCATCATTTTACACAGGTAAGTGGGGTTTTTAATTATTAAGATATAACAAACTAAAATATCTTGACTTCTAAGAATAAAGGAGGTTTGTGAATTTGTAATTTAACTACTTCTGCTAAAAATAGCCCAAACCCTGCCCTTCTGCCAGCTAGAAGAAAGGCTGACAGGAATGTCTGACATAGAATGCATTCATGATGACATTTTTATCTATGTTCTGTCTCATTTTGATAAATCCCAATATGGTTCCTCCCCACAGTTACAGCTGTGGATATTGGGTCCCTCCTTCGGGACACGGCTTGCTCTGGCCATAGTGATAAAGAAGGAAATCACTGCCCCTGGCTCGGGGCCATTAATGAAGTGAATCGCTGCCCCTGGACTGGGGCCAGCTTTAGCAAAATGAGTCTCTACCGCTGCTGCAGGGTCTTTAAAGAAATGCAAACAAACCTCAGCTTCCCCAGTTCTCTCCATAGAATGCAGGGGGGTCTCTGCTCCAGCACACCTCCTCCTCTCTTTCATCGCTGACCTTGGAGTCCGCGTGGTTGTTTCTCTCACTGTTCCTACTCCTTGCACCACCACCAGCCAGAAGAAGAAAGAGCAGAAGAAAGAAGAATGGAGGAAGAAACCTCCTCTTCAGGCTTCTCTTAAAAAGTGATGATGGAGGCTCATTGGCTCAGCCCCAGCAGTGGGTCTGGCTCAGAGCTGGGGAGAGCTGTGAGCAGCTTCTTCCAGGAAACATCTTTACAGCCCCTTCCCCCTCACCAGAGAAGGCTGTCATGGCAAACCATGACAAAGTGGTTTGGGAAGGACCTTTTTTCTTAATGCTTAAATCAGTGGATGGAGAGAAGGAAACAGCCACTGTTAAAGTGATGTCACACTTCACATGCTTCGAGTAGTACACTTACAAGTGTGTATAAACCGGGTGCTTAGCTTTAACAGATGAATGCATGCAGTCTTTGGAAGCTACAGATGCCACTTGTGTGACACATTTCAGTTTTCCTCTCCAAGAATCTTTGCTCATCGTGTACACAGCATGCCTGACAACTTCTGTAATGCGATAAAGGTTTGACAAACCGTTACCAGGTTAATAGTGCATTTGATCACAAAGTAGTGGATACACAGAAGCTGTTAAAAATACGTGTGTATTTGTTTTAGGATTCTTCTGTAGACCAAGAGGTCACAAAGGCACAGTCAGTCGTTCTGTTAAGAGAAAACAACGAGTGTGATGCACTTGGGATCCTCCGCTATTTGCAGCAGGCAGAAGCTGAAGTTCCCCCAGAACTGCCTGGTTTGACTGCCAAGGTGCTAAAAGATGAAGAATACCAGAAATTGTCAAGGCCACCGTGTACCCATCTTAAAACATTTGGGGCTTGCAGGTAAGGAATTGCCAAGCTTTCTTACCACCCATACTGGTGTAGGAAGGTGGTATATGCCTCAATCATGGCTGCTTCTGTTTTCTTGCTCAATTTTGCTGTTGGATACTTTCATGAAACCATTTTTTGCTCATGACTCTTTTTCTTGTGGTTACTTTTGCATCAGTTTCACTCTTCTTAGATACTGCTACGAAAATCAAAATACCAACATTTTCTGGAGACCAATCTCATGTAGCCTGACAGGATATCATAATTCATTGTCATTCCTGCCCAAGTGTTCTTGAGGGAACTTCAGGCTCTTTTTTGATTAGTATTCTAGCCCATAATTGCCCAAGGCTTATGCTTTGCTCTCTCCTCTGTTGTCTTCTGTCCCTCCAGATTAGGTAAGTAGATGACTTCTCTGAGCTGTGTCTAACTGGATTCTAAGAGGGCCTTGGATGAAGCCCTCAGATATTCCTTCTCGTGTGGATGACCCTTGTTGCAAGTAACACAAAATTCAGTGTTAGTATTTGTTTTATTCTGAAACTAGTTTCCTGGTGGATTTTGGTTTTGTTGTATAAACTTGTCCAACAAGAGCTTTTTGACCACTTCTGTCTAATCTCCAGTCATTGGTGCTACTTGAAGCAGAAATTGAATACTGAGGGCTGATGAAATGTTAGTGTTAAAAGATGTTGTAAGCCACATCAAAAACAGCTTACAAGTAAAAGGGCTTTGTTCTTAAACCAGTTTTTAAATATGTAGAAACAGAACAGTGTGTCTGGATCGTCATCAAGTTAATTTACAAACAGACGTGCCCCAGCATATCCCAGATACAGTGACACAAACACCTGGATATCTGATGGTAAGTTACAGTTATTGCTTTTTCCCTTGGTTTGGTGTACCAGGAACACATCTTAAATACTTCCTTAGCATATTACCTTCATGTTAATGTAGTACATATCCCACATCTCTTGGGTATTTGGGAGATTTTTAGCTTTTTTAGTTTCTCTGTTGCTTAAGTGTGTGTCAGATTTTCCCTTAATCCTAAAATTGTTTTGTAGTGGTTCTGAGTTTACCTTAGGTTTTCTCCTGCATTGGAGCCTCATGTTCTATGGGAAGAGGGCATTTGTTCTGTTTATTCCTTTCCTCTATCAATTTAGAACATAAACCAAAATAGGCAAAGATTAAAGGTCCTGTAAATGTCATTATTTTTGTAGTAGAGCAAACACAATCCTCTGGAGTGAAGAAACATTGCAGTGGAAGATCATGCCTGTTTAACAAGAGTTGAAGGGAGGATTTTTCCTTCTCTGCCACGTTGATGCAGACTTCCTGAAAAATGAGTATATTCTGGCCTTGTCAATTGAACCAAATATTTTCTCTATTTGCACTGTCCATAGACATGGGATATAAATTCTCTCTTCTAGATGGAGCAGTTGCTTCCTACTAAGGTGTCATTGTGGTGTTGAAAACAGTTTTGATAGAATCCTGTTACATTCAGACTGCCATTTTTAGTAGTTAAATAGTCATGAAACCTTCCTGGTTACTGGTTTGACTTTGCTATAGTGGCTCTTCACATCTCAGTAACAATTTGTATGTCAAAACTCCCTTCACTTGGCTTTTCAGTCCCTACTTTACTAGATAGTCTTCCTGTACAGCAGTACTGTAGAGTCTGTCTCATCTCCACCTTGGATAATGATTGCTGAGGACAGGGTTGTAGACACTGGTGCTTCCTTTCAAGGTTAGTGCTTGGATCTGAGAACTGCTGGGTGCTTTCCTTTTTGGATGAGCTGCTTACACTTTCTTCCTGTCCTGTCTTTTGCTAGAATTCAGGTGTGCTCAAGTCATGCAATCAATGGGTGTTCCCCATTCCCAAAAATCATAGGTTGTGAGAATAGACAATAAAAACTGGGTGGATTCCTTGGTGTCACTCCATTTCTGCCTAATAAATAAGCTTTTGTTGGCAGCTGGTAGTTGAAACTCGTTGATAACCTATAGATACAGTTTGAGTGCTTGAAACCTGGACAGATTTCATAATACTCCTGTTATAAACTTGTACTTCCCTTTTGTGCACTCAAGACAGCAGTTGTGGCCTCTTTCCTCATCTAGTTCTGCTTCTGCTGACTGCAGAGCCTGGATATATGTCTTACAAATCAGTTGTCAATTGGATAAGTGTTCACTGTCTCTTTTGTTTAGAACTCGGTATCATGTTGCTTTCCTTTAAGAATCTCTAGTTGCACTGTGAGAGTTTTAGGGTTTTAGTAAGTGGAAATTCTGGTCTTCTTTTCTGTCTGGCCTCATACACTCAGCTGTATCTCAGTACTTGTGCCTAGCATGAGCCTTTGGATGAAATGCACCCAGCATTTTGTGAATTGGTGTTCTTGATAGCTTATGTCAAGCATTTTCCGTGCAAAAAGAGGGAAGGCGTCACGCTTCCCCAGTCAGTTCTTGTAAATCTCATTGTAAGGTTGGAGAACACTTAAAATTAAGCTTGGATGATGTGAAATGCCTTAGTGGTTAGTAGCTTGACAGGTAATACTGTAGTTCACTAGTGTTCATTTAAGTGGAATACCACCAAGACCTAATGGATCTTGCTCTATAAACCTCTGTCCAGTCTGGACTGGGCTATGGACAGTTACCATTCATAAGGATTCATTCATTCAGGATTATTCCTAATCTTTGGAGTAATAAGAGGTCATCATCTTCTGAAATGCATGTGTACAGCAGTATTTGTCATCTCTTTAGGCTGGAAAGAGGTAGGTCACCTTCAACATGAAAACGTCTCATTAACTTAAGAAACCATCAGTTGTCTTTATAACGTATTTTATGCTTTCAGATTCTGCCTCTCCACGTTGTAAATGCAACAAACTACTTTCGTCGAAGAGTAGATCAGCAGAAGAACCAATATACAATTCTTGCTGAAGGAATTATTGGGTATTTTAAGGAACCTGGTAATAAGATTGCTGTTAAAAATGTGGAGAAGCTGGCATTTCATGGTTTATGTCAGAAAACAGTTGTTCACAGGTAAAAATGTGGATTTGTTTTGGTTTAAATTATTCATGTGCTCTTTTTAATACAAAGTAATTGAGAACTTTTACTGCTAAGTTAAAGTTAACCCACCATCAAAAGTAGCAAAAAAATCTCTGCTGTACAAATTGTTCTTTAAAAAGCTCTCCCATGCTGCCTGTGCTGAAGGGAAGCCAGAATGGCTCCACATACACACCACTGAACATTGTGCTGTGAAAGTTTAATCTTTTTTAGACACAAGTAGGTGAAGAAACTTTACAACTATAATAATTCTTTGTTTCCTCTCCAACTCTGAAGGGCTCAGGTGCTAGATATTTCCCCAAAAGAGAAGGAAAATATGTTCTGTAGTGTCAAAATTAACTATATAGATGAAGGCAGAACATGTCAAGTCCAAAGTTACCAGCTGCTTCACTCACCTGCCAGGTTTCAGTGTCTGCCACCTCAGGCTGGGGACTTTGTAGAGTGACACCCATTGGTAATGAACTGGAGTGGAACCCAAAGGTAATATTTATCAGATTTTCAATGGTATGTTCTTTTATTGCTCTTTGTGTGTTATTTTCTGTAAGAAAGCAGTAATGGACTGCAAACTTAGTTTTCAAATTTAACTCCTCATTAGTATTGACAAGAAATATCTACTATTGGCCAGATTCTGAGAAGTCAGCTTTCTTGGTTTGTTTTCCTGCAAAGTCAAGTGAGATTTATGCGATTTTTTTTTCTTCAATTCTTCTGAATTCAGTATCTTCTTCCAGAAAACGTTATTGCTGCTTTTGCATCTGTGGGGATTCAACGGGGGAAGGGTAGCCTCTGTAAATGAAACTGTGTTTGAGTACTGTCCCATTCAGGAAGCTCCTTCCTTAATGAGTAACAAAATCTGGTTTTATTTGTTTAATACTCGTGTCATGTTTAAGCTTGGAAGATTTGTTTCATTACAGTTATTGTAAAGTTATGTTGGAATTCACCTCAAGTGCAGTGACTTTTTTTCCTTAGGTAACTAATTCTATTCATCAAACAGTTAAAGGAGAACTACACAAAGTAAAAGTAGTACTGACCTTGGGAAACACAACTGGGATTGACCCAATGGGAGGTATAGAATTGCAGCATTACAAAATATTTGTATCTAAACTCCTTTACCAAGAGCACCTGTTCTTTTCTTTGCTTCTGTCCGTTCCAAGTTCAATTTGATTCCACACGGTATTCAGGTAATACTGTTGGATAATTTACTGTGGTGGTGTCTGACCACTGGAACAGGTTTCTCAGAGACTGTAGAGTCTCTGTCCTTGGAAATAAGCAGAAGCAACCAGGATGTGGTCCTGGGCACATGATTCTAGGTGTCCCTGCTTGAGCAGGGAGTTTGGATGAAATTATCTCCAGAGGGCCATTCCAGCCACAGCCATTCTGTGGTAAACTGAGATAACTTCTCATGGCAATAATCTCAGGCATGGGATGAAATTGTTTTAATTATTGGTTTTCTCAGAGTCAACTCTTCAGGTTTTCCTGAAAAGAAAATATTAGTCAGTGCCATGTTTGTATTGTTCTGTCAGTTCCCTGGCCTGTAATAAAGGCACTGGCAAATATTCTTCTGGGTAAGACTGACTAGAAGGTAACAGCCCTCCATGCAGTGAGTGTTTCCTCTCAGCATTCTCCTATTCTCCCAAAACCTTGTTGGTAGGAGATTGACTTAGAGATGAGTTTTGCTTAAAGAGTTGGTTATTTTTTAATTGTCTGGACAAGTTCATCAGAAAGGCCACCCCTCCATCTCAGGATCGTGACGTGCCTCTTGTGGCTGCTTGGTCCTGTCCAAGAGTACAGTTAGTTAGTGTTTTATAATGTGTGATGCTGTTTTCCATCTGACCATTCAGTCAATTTCAGATGAAAAATAAAATGGAAACGGGGAATTACTGGAAGTAATTCTCTTTAGCAGCTTCCTTTCCTATATGGCACATCTCAGCCTTTTTCTGATTGCTATGCTATTGTTTAGAGTTTTTCTAACTGTGTCCCCCCAGCAGTTTTCTTCTTCTATTTTGGTCTAGGAAGTTATTCTGTGTGGTGTGTATTTCAGCTGTAACTTGTGTAATCAGGGCTTGGGTTGTTTACTTGGTTGCTCTCTTGGTTGTGTTCCATGGAGTTAACTACGAGTTCCTTACGACACTATTATGATGAAAAAGATGGCAATATCTGGAGAAGAATTAAACATGGGAACGTGCCTGTTGGGACACTGGGAGAAAACCAATTACTTCCAGGTATCAATAAATGGGTACATGTTTACAGTTTCACTTAGAGCAGCTTAGAGTTAGAGAGAGACTACTGATGAGTTGTGGTTTCAACTTGATGTGTTTTGTTATCCAAGGTCCGGGTTACCAGGCTTCCAGACTTGAAGATGTCAGTTAACGAATACGACGTTCAATCTGAGGTTTTGCCTACAGGTCTGGGAACTGACAATGCAGAACATAGAACACAACTTCAGAAGCTGTGCAGCCACATGAACATATTGGACATGCAGAAAACTTGGAGCCCTTGTAAGAGTTTACAAGGTCTTTTGAGCATACACTTTATGAAAAAAGAATGCTACAATTAAGGAGATGTTTTCATGATTGATATTACTGACTGTGTGTTTCGTTTGAACACAGAAACAATAGTGTTTGTAATATGTCTGCATTCCTGTGACTGTCTGTAGTGGGTCTGGGACGGTAGTGATTTTCCACAGCAGCTCCTGCAGTGCTGTGCTTACTGTTGATATCAATATTATGACTACCGCTCGCACAGCATCAGGGCTGTCCCTCCAGCATTCCTTCCCCCACCTTCACCAATAGCTATGAGTGGGCATGATCTTGGGAGGGACTATGGCCAGGACAGCTGACCCAGGCTGACCAAGGAGATATTCCATACCATATGACGTCAGCTCAGTAATATAAACTGGGGGAAAGGAGCAGGAAGGGGAGGCGAGATGCATTTCTGGCCTTCCCAAAGCAACCGCTACGCGTACCGCAGCCCTGCTTCTCGGGAGGTGGCCGGACATCGCTGCTGATGGGAAGTGGAGAGGAACAGCTTTATCTGCTTCTGCTTTGCTTCCCGTGCGCGGCTTTGCTGCTTATTTATTAAACTGCTTTTATCTCAACCCACGAGACTCCCATCTTATTTTCTCCCCTTCCCTGGCTTGCTGAGGAGGTGGGGGATAAAGCGGTGTGGTGGGCACCTGGCATCCAGCCAGGCTCAAACTACCACACCTACTTACCACTGTAGTTGTGGTCTGTGTACCTGCTTTCTTGTAGTGCCCAGACGCAGTTGCGTAACTTGTACCGGCAGCCTGTATTTTTCCAATGGGAGCTAAGCAGGCCAAGTGCATGGGATTGGAGAGAACTGCCACAGGAAAGCAGCTCGAAATGTGACACAGTGCTGGCTGATAGACTACATGGGGACCTACTTACCACTGTAGTTGGGGTCTGTGTACCTGCTTTCTTGTAGTGTCCACACGCAGTGGCGTAACTTCTACTGGCAGCCTGTGTGTTTTCAATGGGAGCTGAGCAGGCCAAGTGCATGGGATTGGAGATAAGTCCCACAGGAAAGCAGCTGCAAATGTGACACAGTGCAAGATGATAGACTGCAATGGGACCTACTTACCACTATAGGTGGAGTCTGCCTTCCTGCTTTCTTGTAGCTCCCATACTCAGTGGTAGAACTTAACCGACAACATGTATTTTTTCAATGGGAGCTGAGGAGAAAAAGTGTGGTATCTAAGGTAGCTGCCACAGGAAAGCAGCTGCAAATGTCACACTGTGCTGGCTGATAGACTGCATGGGGACCTACTTACTACTGTAGCTGGGGTCTGCCTTCCTGCTTTCTTGTAACTCCCATACGCAGTGGTATAACTTCCACCGACAACATGTATTTTTTCAATGGGCGCTGAGCAGTCCAAGTGAGTGGGATTGAAGATAGCTCCCACAAGAAAGCAACTGTAACTGTGACACAGTGCTAGCTGATAGGGTACACCGAGATCTACTTACCACTGTAACTGAGGTCTGCCTTTCTGCTTTCTTGTTGTTCCCATATACAGTGCTATAGCTTAACTGACAGCATATATTTTTTTCCCTGGGAGCTGAGCAGTCCAAGTGAGTGGGATTGAAGATAGCTCCCACAGGAAAGCAGATGCAAATGTGGCACAGTGCTGGTTAATAGACTACATAGGGACATACTTACCACTGTGGTTGCGGTCTCCGTACCAGCTTTCTTGTAGCTCCCATACGCAGTGGTATAACTTAACCGACAACATCTATTTTTTCAATGGGAGCTGAGCAGTCCAAGTGAGTGGGATTGAAGATAGCTCCCACACAAAAGCAGCTGCAAATGTGACACAGTGCTGGCTGATAGACATGGGGACATCACAGCACACGTGGACACTGCAACAGGGTTCAGTGACATTGCCACACTTGTGGCAATTGCAGAGAGACTGTGTGACATCACAGCTTATCTGGGCACTGCTACAGTGCTGTGTGACGTCACAGCAGACATGGGCACGGCAACAGTGCTCTATAACATCACATCACATCTGGACGCTGCAACAGTGCTCTGTGACATCACAGCACATGTGGGAACTGCATCCAGGCTGTGTGACATCATAGAATCCTAGAATGGTAGGGGTTGGAACGGACCATTAGAGATCATCTAGACCAACCCCCTCCCCCACAATCAAGTTCACTTAGGTCAGGTCGCACAGGAACTTGTCCAGACTTGTGCTGAATCCTCCAAGAAAGGAGACTCCACAAGCCCTCTGGGCAGCCTGCTCCTGTTCTTTCTGTTCCACGGACGTTTGACATCACAGCACATCTGAACACTGCAACAGTGCTCTGTGACATCACAGGATGTGTGGGCCCTGTAACAGTGCTCTGTGACATCACAGCACTCCAGGGCACTGCAAGAGTGTTCTGTGACATCACAGCACAAATGGACATTGTTACAGTGCTCTGTGACCTGACAGCACATCTGGGTACTACAAGAGTGCTCTGTGACATCACAGCACAGATGTGCACTGTTACAGTGCACTGTGACATTACATCTGAGTACTCAATCACTGCTCTTACATATATCAGCAACACTGGGCTCTACAACAATGCTCTGTGACATCACAGCACATGTGTGACATGACAGCACATCTGGGCACTTCAATAGTGCTCTGAGACTTCACATAGTATCTGGGCACTGAAAAGACACTCTGGCATCACAGCAGACGTGGGTACTGCAGCAGTGCTCTGAAACATATCACGAGGACATTGCTACAGTGCTCTGTGATATCACAGCACATCTGGGAACTGCAACAGGGCTGTGTGACATTGCAGCACATCTGGGCAGTGCTACACTGCTCTGTGACATCATAGCATATCTAGGCACTGGAACGGGGCTGTGTGACATCACAGAACATCTGGACACTGCAACAAGTGTTTGACATCACATCACATCCAGACACTGTCGTGGGGTTCTGTGATGTCACATCACCACTGGACACTGTCACAGTGCTCTGTGACATCACAGCAGATGTGGGTACTCAATCACTGCTCTGATCTATAACAGCACATCTGGGCACTGCAACAGGGCTATATGACATCACTGCACATGTGGGCACTGCACCAGTTTCCTGTGAAATCATAGGACATCTGGGCACTGACATGTGTGATATCCAAGATCATTTGGGCATTGCAGAGAGACTCTGTGACACCACTGCACTTCTGAGTGCTGCAACAGTTCTCTGTGACATCACGTATGGGTTCTGTGATGTCACATCACCACTGGGCACTGCAACAGTGCTCTGTGACATAACAAGACATCTGGGAACTCAATCACTGCTCTGATATATAACAGCGTATTTGGGCACTGCAACAGTGCTGTGTGACATCACAGGATGTCTGGACACTGCAACAGGTCTGTGACATCACAGCACATGTGGGCACTTCAACAGTTTCCTCTGAAATGACAGGACACCTGGGCACTGACGTGTGACATCCAAGATCACTTGGGCATTGCAGAGAGACTCTGTGACACCACAGCACTTCTGAGTGCTGAAACAGTTCTCTGTGACATCACATCTGGGAAGTGCAACAGGTCTGTAAACCTGGCTGTGTGACATCACAGCACATCTGGGAACTGCAGTGAGACTCTCTTACATACAGCACATCTGGGCACTGCAACAGGGCTCTGTGACATCACAGCACATGTGGGTACTGCAACAGGAGTCAGTGACATTGCAGCACATTTGGGAATTGCAGAGAGGCTGCGTGACATCACAACTCATCTGGGTACTGCTACAATGCTCTGTGACATCACAGCAGACGTGGGCACTGCAACAGTTCTCTATAACATCACATCAACTCTGGACGCTGCAACAGTGCTCTGTGACATCACAGTACATCTTGGTACTGCATCCAGGCTGTGTGACATCATAGAATCCTAGAATGGTAGGGGTTGGAACGGACCATTAGAGATCATCTAGACCAACCCTCTCCCCCACAATCAAGTTCATATACTGCACTTCGGAGTCTGTTCAGGGTTTTTTCCAAGAGGAAGTAAATACTTATACACATCTTGTTTTCCCATCACATGCATGTTTGGATTTGGTTCAGGAACCTCATAGGCTTTTCCATACATACTTACTGACATTCCACTTTGAGCTTTCACTCTTATTTTTGTAGCAATGCAAGTGGAAGTGCCTGAAGCCATTTCAATTTAGCGTCCTGACAGATTTTTCTAATCTCTCTTTTTAGGGTCTGATTCATTCTTTCCACTTTTCCACTCAATTGCTGTCTCCAAGGGGCATGTAAATCCCAGGAAATTCCTAGGACTTTGCTTACCTCTTGTACCACATTGGCCATGAGATGTGGTCCTCTGTCTGAAGATATTCCAAATGGAACTCCAAACCTTGGAATAATTTCTTGCAGGAGCCATTTAACTGTTTCCGTAGCCTGATTGGTGCGTCAGGGAAAGACTTCTGGCCATCCTGAAAAGGTGTCAACCCCAACCAACACATATTTATATCCATTGCATTTAGGTAATTCTGTAAAATCAATTTGCCAATAATCTCCTGGTTCCACTCCAGTTTTTATTTTGCCCATCTGTGCCCTTTTTTTTACTATTGGATTGTTCTTTAAACAAATTTCACATTTCACAATTACTCATTTGGCCATTTCCAACATTTGTATTGATATCACACTTTTCAGAAGCTGAGTCATAGCTTCTGCACTCCAATGACACTCCCTGTGCTTTGTTTGCAAAACCTCTCTCATGACTAAGGGAGGCAATACTACCTGACCTAAGGGAGGCAATACTACCTGACCTGTACTTGTCGTCCACCACCCTTCTGAATTTTTCTCTGCATTTAGTAACTCAGACAATTTCTCATCCTCCCCGGAATATTTTGGTGGCTCCTTAGGAAGCGCTACTGTTCTGGTGGGGATGATTGCCATTTGTGAGACTGTGTGTTGTGCTATTTTACTCTCCTTGAGTTCCCTGTCTGATGTACTTTACAGTGCATGATTGCTGCTTGAACTGGTTCCTGCACTGCCACTAACAGTTGCAAGATTTCCTTTTGATGCTTATTGTTTGTTCCCTGGGAAGACAGTCGTCCTCTTTCTTTCCACAGGGTGCCATGGACCTGACTACTCCAAAAGCATATTTTGAATCAGTCCAAATACTAACTCGTTTTCCTTTACTGAATTCCAAAGCACTTCTCAATGCAATCAGTTCTGCCTTCTGTGCAGAAGTTGTGCTTGACAATGCATTTGCTTCTATTATCATGTTTTCGGTTGTTACCACAAATCCTGCGTGGCGAGTTCCATTCATGACAAAGCTGCTGCCACCTGTGAACAGTTCCCATTCCGGGTTTTCAAGAGGATCATCCTTCAGGTCCTCTCTGCTGGAATATGTATGTTCAATGGTTGCAATGCAGTCATGTTCCAGTTGTTGCTCTTCCTGTGAAGTGCTCAGAAACACTGCAGGATTTAGAAGGTGAGTTGTTTTCAACACCACATCATCCTGCTCAGTGAGAATTACCTGGTATTTCATCATTTGGCTCGGGGATAACCAATGTCCCCCCTTTTGCTCCGAGACTGTGGTTACCATATGTGGGACATAGACTGTAACAGTCCTTCCCAAGGTCATCTTTCTTGCTTCTTGGATCAGTGTGACAGTGGCAGCTACTGCTTGCAGGCAAGAAGGTCATCCCTTGCTCGCCAAGTCCAGTTGTTTGGAAAAATATCCCACCAGTCTCTTCCAGCTTCCTAGTTTCTGTGTCAGAACTCCTAGAGACAAATGCTGGTTTTCATGAACAAATAACTGAAAGTCTTTGGCTCAATCTGGCAAGTCTAAGGCTGGCGCTGTCATCAGAGCTATTTTAAGCTTCCGGAAAGCTTCCTGCTGTTCTTTGCCCCATGTAAAAGGGTAGATTTTTGGGCTTCATATAATGGTTTGACTATAAGACCATAATCCATGATCCAGAGCCTGCACCATCCTGTCATTCCCAAAAATGCCCGTAACTCATGCACAGTGTGTGGCTCCAGAACAGCACAAATCACTTCCTTTCCATTTGTGCCCAGCCTCCATTCTCCTTTTGAAATTTCAAGGCCCAAATAGATCACTGTTTGGCTGCTATTTGAGCTTTTTCTTTTGATACCTTGTACCCGTTTAATCCCCAAAAGTTTAAAAGTTCAATGGTTACCTGTATCCAGGCTGACCTTTCCCTTGTGGCAATTAGGGTGTCATCCACATATTGGAGAAGCAGATGCTCTGGTCTCAGTTTCACTGTCGTTTCATTAGTCCAGAGTTCCAGTTCTTTTGCCAGTTGTCTTCCAAAGATAGTCGGGCTGTTCTTGAATCCTTGGGGTAGCCGTGTCCATGTTGACTGCACCTTGCATCCTGTTTGGGGGCTTTCCCACTCAAAAGCAAATAGTTTACGACTTTCCTTTTCCAAAGGGATACAAAAGAAAGTATCTTTTAAATCAAGCACTGTAAACCACTGATCATTTTCTCTCAGAGCTGTGAGTAAGGTATATAGATTTGCTACAACTGGATGTGTATCTTTCACAATCTGATTTATGGGCCTTAAGTCCTGAACTAACCTATACTCTCCATTCAATTTCCGTACTGGTAAAATAGGTGTGTTATCCTCTGACTGACATTCTTCTAGAATTTGATATTTCAGAAATTTGTCAATTGGTACTTTTAATCCTTGTTTTGCCTCAGGTTTTATTGGGTATTGTCTCACCCTGACTGATTTTACTTTTTTTTTTATTTCAATTTTTACTGGTTGTGTCAATTGTGATTTTCCTGGAATCTCAGTTTCCCACACCATTGGGATCGCTGCATTCTCCACTTCTGGAGGTAATTCTAGCACCTTTAGTTTTTCTTTTATCATCAATATTTGTCCTGTCTTTGATGCAAATATTTTTAGTAACAAGTCTCCCTTTTCAAAGACAATTTGTGCATTTAATTTAGGCAACAAGTCCCTCCCCATCAGGGGTATGGGACATTCTGGAACATACAAAAATTCATATGTTATCACTTTATTGCCAAATTGCAAATTTAAGGGTTGCAAAAATGGACCATTTTCCTCTTTCCCTGTGGTTGCCACAATATTTGCAGTTTTAGTTCCTTTTGTGCCTCTACATGTATTTAAAACTGAATGCATTACTCCCATGTTTATATTGGGTTCTGTTCTCTGTTGGGTTTTTTTTTCCTTTTTTTTGGTGGGGTTTTTTTCCTCTTTTGTTTTTTTTTTTATCTTTCCAACTTTATCTGGATGCTCCTTATAGTATTGATCAGTTGATTTTTTCTCAGAGAATTAAATCAGAAGGTGAGAAAGGCACTTTCATGTGTACTGGCTCACCCTGCCCAACCCCTTGCCTTAATGGGGCAATTATATGCTGTTTGACTTTAGAATTTAAGGGGATCTTTAAGGTGGTTATTAAATGAGTACAGCATTGAGTGCTCATGGACACCAATGAGGAAGATTCCGTGTCAGAGTCCTCATTTTTCCACATTACTATTATCTGAACAGGGCTGGGAGCCCTCCCTAGAACCAGCCCTCCAGGATGTATCCTTGTCAGGTTGCTGGGTCCCTGTTCAGGTTCATGTTGGGGAGCGGGTAAGTGAGAGAGGGTGTATATATTGGAACAGATCTTCCCCCTTAAGGGTCAAATGTTTAAGACACATTTTTGCTGCAGTGCATGGGGAGCAATGGTTTTGAACCTTTTGTTTTTCTACTGTGAGTGACATTACCCAATTTGTTCATTCAGATTAAGGTCCTCTGGAGAGCCTGTTCCAGTGCTTCACCTTCCTCTTCCGCGGACGTTTGACATCACAGCACATCTGAACACTGCAACAGTGCTCTGTGACATCACAGGATGTGTGGGCCCTGTAACAGGGCTCTGTGACATCACAGCACTCCAGGGCACTGCAAGAGTGCTCTGTGACATCACAGCAAATCTGGGAACTGCAGTGGGAGTCTATTACATCCAGCACATCTGGGCACTGCAAGAGTTCTCTGCGACATCACATCTGGGAACTGCAACAGGGCTGTGTGATATTGCAGCACATGTTGGTACTGCAACGGGGCTCTGTCATTGCAGCACATGTGGGAATTGCAGAGAGGCTGTGTGACATCACAGCTCATCTGGGCACTGCTACAGTGCTCTGTGACATCACATCACCTCTGGACGCTGCAACAGTGATCCATGACATCACAGCACATGTGGGTACTGCATCCAGGCTGTGTGACATCATAGAATCCTAGAATGGTAGGGGTTGGAACGGACCATTAGAGATCATCTAGACCAACCCCCTCCTCCAGAATCAAGTTCACGTAGATCAGGTCGCACAGGAACGTGTCCAGGCTTATGCTGAAGTCCTCCAAGGAAGGAGACTCCAAAAACCCTGTGGGCAGCCTGTTCCAGTGCTCCATCTTCCTCTTCCGCGGACATTTGACATCACAGCACAACTGAACACTCAAGAGTGCTCTGTGACATCACAGCACAGGTGTGCACTGCAACAGGAGTGTGTAATACAACAGCCCATCTGGGCTTTGCAGCGGCACTGTGTGACATGACAGCACTTTTGGGCACTGTAGCAGTGCTCTAAGACTTCACATCATATCTGGGCTCTGAAACGGGTTTCTGTGGCATCACAGCAGACGTTGTCACTGCAACAGTGCTCTGTGACATCACAGCACAACTAGGTACTGCAACACAGCTGTGTGACATTGCAGGAGATGTGGGCATTGCAGAGGTTGTGCTGTGTGTATTGCATCACAGCACATCTGGGCACCACTACACTGCTCTGTGACATCATTGCTTATCTAGGCACTGGAATGGGGCTCTGTGACATCACATCACATCCGGACACTGCGGCAGTATTCTGTGACATCACATCACCTTTGGGCACAGCAACAGTGCTGTGTGACATCACAGGACGTCTGGGCACTGTAGCAGTGCTCTAAGGCTTCACATCATATCTGGGCACTGAAACAGGACTCTCTGACATCACAGCACATCTGGGCACTGCAACAGTGCTCTATAACATCTTATCTCAACTGCACACTGCTACAGTGCTCTGTGACATTACAAGACATCTGAGCACTCAATCACTGCTGTGATATATAACAGCATCACTAGGCACTGGCACGGTGCTCTGTGACATCACAGCACATCTGGGAAAGGCAGCAGTGCTCTGTGACATCACAGAATATGTGCACAGTGCAACAGGACTGTGTAACACAACAGCACATCTGGGCTTTGCAGCAGGACTGTGTGACCTTACAGCACATCTGGGCACTCCAATAGTGCTCTGTGACATCACAGGACGTCTGGGCACTGGATACACACTGCTCTGAGACTTCACATAGTATCTGGGTACTGAAACGAGACTCTGTCATCACAGCAGACGTGGGCACTGCAACAGTGCTCTGAAACATCCTATCACAAGGGGACATTGCTACAGTGCCTGTGAGATCACAGCACAAGTGGGAATTGCAGTGGTACTCTGTGACATCACAGCACATCTGGGCAGTGCTACACTGCTCCGTGACATCATAGCACATCTGGGCCCTGCAACAGTGCTCTGTGACATCATAGCACATCTGGGCCCTGCAACAGGGCCGTGTGACATCACAGCACATCTGGGCATGACAAGGGGGTGTGTGAAATCAGAGAACATCTAGGCACTACAACAGGACTGTGTGGCACAGCAATACATGTGGGCATTGCAGAGGATGTGCGGTGTGCGTCGCATCACAGCACATCTGGCAGTGCTACACTGCTCCGTGACATCATAGCATATCTAGGCACTGGAACGGGGCTGTAGGACATCACAGAAAATCTGGGCACTGCAACAAGAGTGTTTGACACCACATCACATCCAGACACTGCTGTGGGGTTCTGTGACGTCCTAGTACTAGGCAGTGCAACAGTGCTCTGTGACATCACAGCACATCTGGGAAAGGCAACAGTACTCTGTGACATCATAAGACGTGTGCACTGCAATAGGACTATGTAACGCAACAGCACATCTGGGCTTTGCAGCAGGGCTGTGTGATTTGACAGCACATCTGGGCACTGCAATAGTGCTCTGTGACATCACAGGACGTCTGGACACTGGACACACAGTGCTCTGAGATGTCACATAGGATCTGGGCACTGAAATGAGACTCTGTGACATCACAGCAGACGAGGGCATGGCAACAGTTCTCTATAACATCACATCACCTCTGGATGCCTCAACAGTGCTCTGTGACATCACAGCACATCTGGGTACTGCATCTAGACTGTGTGACATCATAGAATCCTAGAGTGGTAGGGGTTGGAAGGGACCATTAGAGATCATCTAGAGCAACCCCCTCCCCCAGAATTCAGTTCACCTAGATCAGGTCGCACAAGAACGTGTCCAGGCTTGTGCTGAAATCCTCCAAGGAAGGAGACTCCACAAGCCCTCTGGGCAGCCTGTTCTGCAGGGTTTCTTTTTCTTTGTGCAGGGGTTCTTCTTTGTTGCGTGAAACGGGAGTGACCAGACACCAATCTGATGTGCATCAGCTCCAATTTATTGTCACATCATCATCACTTCTATACCTTTTCCAAATGCTGTGTACGTGCCACAATTCATGGCAAATAGTTAATACTAAGCATCATGTGCTATGCATAAGGCCTCAAAGTTTCATTTTTGTAACAACTTAAACACCAACCTCACTGTGTTTAAACACCATCCTTATTGTGCATAAAACATCAGCCTTATTGTGTCTAAAATATCACCCCATCTGTTCGGCCTTCAGTTAGTTTTCTCTCACACTATGGTTATGCTTACCTTACATTTAGTTACCTTTATATTATTGTTAGTTACATATGTTACAATTTATTAGTCAAGTACAAGCAATCATACAATGCTAAATTGAATGCTATATTCAGTCTTCTACCAATGCTTAGTTTAATGTCCTGTCCTATCTTCTTGCTTTGACCTTGTTTCTGTTACAATCTGCTGTTTCGGTTTTCCCCTTGCTCAAGCTTGCTATCACATAGACATTCCTTTCTGGCCTTTTTTGCTGTAGAAGGCAATTCAAAGACAAACTACAAACGTTCTCTATTTCTAACTGACTCCATAACATTCATTATAGCCCAGGTCCCAACAGTTACCTTAGCTGTTACCTTAACTACAAGACCCTGGTAAATGTATTTGTTAGGTTACCTTGGCTGTTACCTTAGTTGTAACTAAAACAAAGGGACTAATATCTGCATAATAAAGAAGTGCCTGCTAATCTGCATTCCTGTGTAGATAAGCTGCAGATCCCTCAACACCCCTGTACTCTATCAGTCAGCACTGTGCCACCTTTGCAACTGCTTTCCTGTGGGAGCTATCTCCAATCCCACTCACTTGGACTGCTCAGCTCCCATTGAAAAAATACATGCTGCCAGTAGAAATTACGCCACTGCGTCTGTGCACTACAAGAAAGCAGGAAGGCAGACCCCAGCTACAGTGGTACGTAGGTCCCTTTGTAATCTATCAGCCAGCACTGTGTCACATTTGCACCTGCTTTCCTGTGGGAGCTATCTTCAGTCCCAGGCACTTGGCCTGCTCAGCTCCCATTGAAAAAATACAGACTGCCTGTAAAAGTTACACCACTTCGTATGGGCACTACAAGAAAGCAGGAAGGCAGACCCCAGCTACAGTAGTAAGTAGGTCCCCATGCAGTCTATCAGCCAGCACGGTGTCACATTTGCAGCTGCTTCCCTGTGGGAGTTATCTCCAATGCCGAACACTAGGACTGCTCAGCTCCCATTGAAAAAATACATGCTGTCGGTAGAAGTTAGAATACTGAGTCTTGGTGCTACAAGAAAGCAGGAAGGAAGACTCCACCTACAGTGGTATGTAGGTCCCATTGTGGTCTATCAGCTTGCACTGTGCCACCTTTGAAGCTGCTTTCCTGTGGGAGTTATCTCCAATCCCACGCTCTGGCCTCGTTTTCTCCCTTTGAAAATACCGGCTGCCGGTAGATGTTACGCCTCTGCCTCTGGGAGCTACAAGAAACAGGTACGCAGACCCCACCGACAGTAGTACATAGATCCCCATGTAGCCTAACAACCAACACTGTGCCACCTTTTCAGCTGCCTTCCTGTGGGAGCTATCTCCAATCGTGGTCACTTGACCTGCTCAGCTCCCAGTGTATAAATAAAAGTTGCCAGTAGAATTTACACCTCTGCGTTGTGGAGCAACAAAAAAGTAGCAACGCAGACCACACCTACAGTGGTACGTTGTTCCCCATGAAACCTATTAGTCAGCACCATGCAACCTTTGCAGCTGCTTTCTTGTGGGAGCTCTCTGCAATCCCGCGCTCTCTGCCTGCTCAGCTCCCGTTTGAAATACAGTATGGTGGTAGAAGTTATATCACGGCGTCTGGGAAGTAAAGTAAAGTAAGTACGCCTACCCCACCTACAGTGGTACGTAGGTCCCTGTGTAGCCTATCAGTCAGGACTGTGCAACCTTTGCAGCTCTTTCCTGTGCAGAAAATGAGGGAGAATGGACATGGATCTCAGGGTATAATGTTAGGTCTGTTGGGGCAAGGCAGCCTGAGCTCTAGTTATATGAATTTAATGCACAATCAAGACCAGAGTCAGAGCCATGGTTAAAGCAGTTGCTGTCTCGCAGACAGCAGGCCGCTTTCTCTTCCTTCAAGGTCGGGCTGTTTTCAGCTAACGAGGTAACAGCCCAACGTGGAAAACAACTACGAGGGAAAAACAAGATGGGAAAATGTGAGGGAGCTTGCTTATCGCAGAAACCGCAAGTAGGATGAGCATAAGAATGTAATCTATTAGCTGCTGTTGCTGAGCTAGCTTTGAAGCTGCTGTGTATGTAAGTTAGAGCCTGCTCTCAATGAAGAAGAAGATTTCTGCTATCACTCACATTGAGTAGGACTGATTTCTTCCCACCCAGCTGAGAATCGGACCCTGGGTTGATCGCCGCATGAAGTAGGCTTGGAGCTGGTTGTTCAGGCTTCGAACCTGGGTTTTTCAGGCTTCGAGCCTGGGTTTCAGACTTCAAGTCTGGTTCATTTTTCAGGCTTCGACCCTGGGTTTTTCAGGCCAAGAGCCGAAAAATTCGCGGCACTCCCTGAACTTATACCATTGAGTATGGGAGCTACAAAAAAGCAGGAATGCAGACCTCAACTACAGTGATAAAGAGGTCCCCATGCAGTGTATCTGCCAGCACTGTGTCACATTTGCAGCTACTTTCCTGTGGGAGCTCTCTTCAATCCCACACTCTTTTTCTCCTCTTTTCCCATTGAAAAAATAAATGTTGTCGGTTAAGTTATACCACTGAGTATGGGAGCTACAAGAAAGCAGGAAGGCAGACCCCAGCTACCGTACTAAGTAGGTCCCCATGCAGTCTATCAGCCAGCACGGTGTCACATTTGCAGCTGCTTTCCTGTGGGAGCTCTCTTCAATCCCACACTCTTTTTCACCTCATCTCCCATTGAAAAAATACATGTTGTCGGTTAAGTTATAGACTTATAGAGGGTGAGAGGCGCCAGTATAAACCAGTACAGACCAGTACGACCCTGGTGGGGCTCCCAGTAACTCCCAGTTACCCCCAAACCACCTCCCAGTCCCTTCCAGTAGCTCCAAGTCACTCCCAGTAACCCAGAACCCCCTCTCTGTAGCTTCCATTAACCCCAAAGCCCTTCCCAGTAGCTCCAAGGAGCTCCCAGTCAACCCAAAACCCCCTCCCAGTAACTCGCAGTGACTCCCAGTAGCTCCCAGTAACACCCAGTGACCCAAAACCCCTCTCCCAGTAGCTCCCAGTAACTCCCAGTGACCCCAAACCCCCTCTCAGTGACTCCCAGTAGCTCCCAGTGACTCCCAGTGACCCCAAACCTCCTCCCAGTGACTCCCAGTTGCTCCCAGTGACTCCCAGTGACCCCCAAACCCTCTCCCAGTCCCTCCCAGTAGCTTCCAGTGGCTTCCAGTGACGCCAAACCCCCTCCCAGTCCCTCCCAGTAGCTCCCAGTGACCCACAAACCCACTCCCAGTCCCTCCCAGTTGCTCCCAGTAACTCCCAGTGACCCACAAACCCCCTCCCAGTGACTCCCAGTGACTCTCAGTGATTCCAATCCCCCTCCCAGTAACTCCCAGTAGCTCCCAGTAACTCCCAGTGACCCCAACCCCCCCCAAACCACCCCAACCCTCTTCCCAGTCCCTCCCAGTAACTCCCAGTGCCCTCCCAGTACAAACCATACCAAGTGCCCCAAAACCACCCCAAATCCCCCTTAAACCACCCCAAACCCCCCCCAAACCACCCCAAACCCACCCCAATCCCCCTTCCCAGTCCCTCCCAGTAACTCCCAGTGCCCTCCCAGTACAAACCAGTACTGTCAAGTGCCCCAAAAACACTCCAAATCCCCCTTAAACCACCCCAAAACCACCCCAAACCACCCCAACCCCCTTCCCAGTCCCTCCCAGTAAGTTCCAGTGGCCTCCCAGTTTCTCCCAGTGTCCTGTACGTGTCCCCCCCCCGCCCTGGGACACGACGGAAGACGGGCGAAGGTTCAACTTCAAGGTGACGTCGTGGAACATGGACGGTCTCAGGGCCTGGGTGAAGAAAGGAGGCCTGGAGGTGGGTTAAACTGGGCTGAAACTGGACCAGACTGGGGCGCCCCAGAGAAATGGGGCTGGACAGGACTCAAAAAGGGGGGATTTTGACCCAAAAATGGGGTGAAAAAGGTTCAAAATGGCAGCTGAAATGAGGGAAAATGGGGCAAAATGGAGCCAAAATGAGGCCAAAATGGGCCAAAATGAGCCCAAAATGGGTAAAAATGAGCCCAAAATGAAGCTAAAAATGGGTCTTGAAGTGGTTGAGAAGTTGGTTCAAAGGAAGGGAATGAAAATGGGCCAAAAATGAGGGATTTTGACCCAAAAATGGGGTGAAAAAGGCTCAAAATGGACCGGAAATGTGGTAAAATTGGGCAAAATGGAGCCAAAATGAGGCCAAAATGGGTCAAAATGAGCCCAAAATGGAGCTAAAAATGGGTCTTGAAGTGGTTGAGAAGTTGGTTCAAAGGAAGGGAATGAAAATGGGCCAAAAATGAGGGATTTTGACCCAAAAATGGGGTGAAAAAGGCTCAAAATGGGCCCAAAATCGGCCTGAAATGAGGTAAAATTGGGCAAAATGAGGCTAAAATGGGTCAAAATGAGCCCAAAACTGAGCTGAAAATGAAACTGAAAATGATTTAAAAATTGGTTAAAGAATGGAACATAAAATGAGCCAAAATGGCCCAAAATAACCCCAAAATGCCTCAAAATGGCTCCAACAAAGGCCTAAAAATGGTGCCTGAAATGGATGCAAAAAGCCTTAAAAAAACACTTAAAAGTGACTCAAAATCACTCAAAATGACCCAAAATGACCCAGAAAAACCTCTTAAACACAGATTCAAAGAAATTACTCAAAAAATGACCCAAAAGTGCCTCAGAATGACCCAAAAATGCCTCAGAATGACCCACAAAGAGACACAAAATGGTGCCAGAAATGGATGCAAAAACGACTTTAAAAACCTCTTAAAAGTGACTCAAAATCACTCAAAATGACCCAAAAACATCTCTTAAACACAGATTCAAAGAAATTACTCAAAAAATGACCCAAAAGTGCCTCAGAATGACCCAAAAATGCCTCAAAAACCCAACACAAAATGGTGCCAGAAATGGATGCAAAAAGGGCTTTAAAAACCACATAAAGTGACTCAAAATCACTCAAAATGACCCAAAATGACCCAAAAAAACTCTTAAACACAGGTCCAAAGAAATGACTCAAAAAATGACCCAAAAGTGCCTCTGAATGACCCAAAAATGCCTCAGAAACTCCCCACAAAGAGACACAAAATGGAGCCAGAAATGGATGAAAAAGGCCCTAAAAAACCACATAAAGTGACTCAAAATCACTCAAAAAGACCCAAAATGACCCAAAAAACCCTCTTAAACACAGATCCAAAGAAATGACTCAGAAAATGACCCAAAAGTGCCTCAGAACGACCCAAAAATGCCTCAAAACCCCCCCACGAAATGGCGCCTGCCAAGAGACTCAACATGGCGCCTGAAACGGGCTCAAAACGGCCCCGAAACCGCCTCAAACCGCCCCAAAACCTCCCTTTCCCCCCCCCCAGTGGGTCCAGGCCGATGCCCCCGACGTCCTTTGCCTCCAGGAGACCAAATGTGGGGCTGAGTCGGTGCCAGAGGAGCTGCGGAGCCTCGGGGCCTTCCCTCACCAGCACAGCCCCAGCGACCGGCCCAGCTACAGCGGCATGGGGCTGCTCAGCAGGACCAAACCCCTGGCTGTCACCTATGGCATGGGTGAGTAGCCAAAGCTGGGGCGCTGCTGGCCGTTTCCAGGCCCTGGGTGGCCGCCACAGGCTCGCGGGAGACATTTTGAGGACTTCAGTGGCCATTTGGGGGTCTCAGGAGCCATTTTGAGGCCTTAAGTGGCCATTTGGGGCCTTAAGTAGCCATTTTGAGGCCTTAAGTGGCCATTTGGGGCCTTCAGTGGCCATTTTCAGGCCTTAAGTGGCCATTTGGGGCTCTCAGGAGCCATTTTGAGGCCTTAAGTGGCCATTTGGGGCTCTTAATGGCCACCAGAAGCTCTCAGGAGCCATTTTGAGGCCTTAAGTGCCATTTGGGGCCCTTCAGTGGCCATTTGGGGCCCTTTAGGAGCCATTTTTAGGCCTTAAGTGGCCATTTTGAGGCCTTAAGTGGCCATTTGGGGCCCTCAGGAGCCATTAAAGCCACGACAGTGACGTTTTAGGCCTCTAAAGCCTCTTTTTAGGCCTCTAAAGTGACTCTTTAGGCCAGTAAAATGACTTTTTGGCCCAAAAATTGACTTTTTGGGCCTCTAAATTGACTTTTTGGCCAGTAAAGTGACTTTTTAGGCCTCTAAAGCCCCTTTTTGAGCCTCTAAAGCCCCTTTTTGACCTCTAAAGTGACTTTTTAGGCCTCTAAAGCCCCTTTTTGGGCAATAAAATGACTTTCTGAGCCATTAAAGTGACTCTTTAGACCTCTAAACCCTCTTTTTAGCTACTAAAGTGTCTTTTTAGGCCTCTAAAGTGACTTTTGGGACACTACAGTGACTTTTTGGCTACAAAAGGGACTTTTTAGGCCTCTAGAGCCCCTTTTTGGCTACTAAAGTGACTTTTGGGACAATACAGTGACTTTTTGGCTACAAAAGGGAATTTTTAGGCCTCTAGAGCCCCTTTTTGGCCACTAAAGTGACTTTTTGGGCCTCTAAAATGACTTTTTGGCTACTAAAATGACTTTTTAAGCCTCTAAAGTCCATTTTTGTGCCACTCAAGTGAATTTTTGACCTCTAAAGTGACTTTTTAGGCCTCTAAAGCCCCTATTTGACCTCTAAAGTGACTTTTTAGGCCTCTAAAGTGACTTTTTGGGCCTCTAAAGGGACTTTTTGGCCACTAAAGTGACTTTTTGGGCCTCTCAAGCCCCTTTTTGACCTCTAAAGTGACTTTTTGGGCCTCTCAAGCCCCTTTTTAGGCCTCTAAATGTCTTTTTAGGCCATTAAAGTCCCTTTTGGCTACGAAAGTGACTTTTTAGACCTCTAAACCCTCTTTTTGAGCTGCTAAAGCCCCTTTTTGATCTCTAAAGCCCCTTTTTGGGCCCCTAAAGTGACTTTTTTGGCCACTAAACGACCTTTTTGGCTACTAAAGTGACTTTTTGAGCCACTAAAGTGTATTTTTAGGCCACTGGACCCCATTTTTGACCTCTAAAGTGACTTTTTGATCCTCTAAAGTGACTTTTTAGGCCTCTAAAGCCCCTTTTTGGCCACTAAAGTGACTTTTTGGGCCACTAAAGCCCCTTTTTGAGCTACTGAAGTCCCTTTTTAGGTACAAAATTGACTTTTTAGGCCTCTAAAGTCCCTTTTTGGGCCACTCAAGCCCCTTTCTGAGTCAATAAATCCCCTTCTTGACCTCTAAAGTGATTTTTCGGCCTCTAAAGTCCCTTTTTAGGCCTCTAAAGTGACTTTTTGAGCCACTAAAGTGCCTTTTTAGGCCATCAAAGTTGATTTTTGAGGACTAAAGTGACTTTTTGGGCCTCTAGAGCCCCTTTTTGGGCCCCTAAAGCCCCTTTTTATCCCTGTCTGTGTGTCCCCTTGCCAGGTGACCCCGAGCTGGACGCCGAGGGCCACGTGCTGACGGCCGAGTTCCCTGCCCTGCGCGTCGTCTGCGTCTACGTGCCCAACTCCGGGCGAGGCCTGGGCCGCCTGAGCTTCCGGCAGGCCTGGGACGAGCGCTTCCGCTCCTTCGTGTCCCAGCTGGACCGGTCCAAACCGGTCGCCATCTGCGGCGACCTCAACGTCGCCCACCAGCCCTTGGACCTGAGGAACCCGTCGGGGAACAAGAGGAGCCCCGGGTTCACACGGGAGGAGCGGGAGACGTTCAGGGAGCTGCTGGGGGCCGGCTTCCTCGACAGCTTCCGGGTGTTTAACCCCTCGCTGCCCAACGCCTTCACCTTCTGGACCTACCTGAGCGGGGCCAGGGCCAGGAACGTGGGCTGGAGGCTGGATTACTGCCTGTGGTCCCAGAGGGGCAGGAAGGATCTGTGCGACAGCAGGATCGAGCAGCGGGCCCAGGGCAGCGACCACTGTCCCGTGGGGATCTACCTGGTGCTGGAGAGGGCAGGCTGAGGGGCAAAAATGGGGCAGGAATGGGGCAAAAATGGGTCAAAATGGAGGGAAATGGGGGGAAATGGGGCAGAAATGGGGGGAAATGGGGTGGAAATGGGGCAGAAATGGGTCAAAATGGGTGGAAATGGCTCAAAAATGGCTGAAAATGGGGGGAAATGGCTCAAAAATGGCTGAAAATGGGGGGAAATGGGTCAAAAATAGCTGAAAGTGGGATAAAATTGGAGGATAATGCAATAAATGGGTCAAAAATGGGTCAAAATGGGTAAAAAATGGGGGAAAATGGAATAAATGGGGTCAAAAATGGGGGGAAATGAGTCGAAATGGGTCAAAAACGGGTCAAAAATGGCTGAAAGTGGGATAAAATTGGAGGATAATGCAATAAATGGGGTCAAAATGGGTCAAAAATGGCTGAAAGTGGGATAAAACTGGGGGACAATGAGATAAATGGGGTCAAAAGGGGTGAAAGGTGTGTGAGAGGTGAGTGCGGACAGTGTGTCCCGCCGTAAGCGAGGTCAGGGCCAGGAACGTGGGCTGGAGGCTGGGGAAATGGGTCGAAAATGGGGGGAAATGGGTCAAAATTTGGGGGAAATGGGGGGAAATGGGGCAAAAATGGGTCAAAATGGGGGGAAATGGGTCGAAAATGGGTCAAAATGGCTGAAAATGAGAAATGGGTCAAAAATGGAGGGAAATGGGTCAAAAATGGGTCAAAATGGGGGGAAATGGGGCAAAAATGGGTCAAAAATGGCTGAAAATGGGGGGAAATGGGTCGAAAAGGGTCAAAAATGGCTGAAAATGAGATAAAATTGGAGGATAATGCAATAAAGGGGGTTAAAATGGGTCAAAAATGGGTGAAAAATGGGTGAAAAATGGGGAGAAATGAGTCAAAATGGGTAAAAAATGGCTGAAAGTGGGATAAAATTGGGGGTTAATGGAATAAATGGGGTAAAAAATGGGTCAAAATGGGTCAAAACTGTCTGAAAATGGGATAAAATTGGGGGATAATGGAATAAATGGGTCAAAAATGGGTCAAAACTGGCTGAAAGTGGGATAAAAAATCAAAACTCCTTCCCAGTCCCTCCCAGTTCCCTTCAATTTGTCCCAGTCCCCTCCCAATTGATCCCAGTTCATCCCAGTCCCCTCAGTCCCCCCAGCTCATCCCAGTTGCTCCCAGTTCCCTCCAGTTCCCCTCAGTTCCCTCCCAGTTCATCCCAGTCCCCTCCCAGTTGCTCCCAGCCCCCTCAGTCCCCCCAGCTCATCCCAGTTGCTCCCAGTTCCCTCCCAGTTGCTCCCAGTTCCCTCTCAGTGCCCTCCCAGCTCATCCCAGTTTATCCCAGTTCCCTCTCAGTTGCTCCCAGTTCCCTCCCAGTTGCTCCCAGTCCCTCCCAGTTGCTCCCAGTCCCTCCCAGTGCCCTCAGCTCATCCCAGTTGCTCCCAGTTCCCTCTCAGTGCCCTCCCAGTTCGTCCCAGTTCCCTCCCAGTTCCCTCCCAGCTCATCCCCGTCCCTCCCCAGTTCCCTCCCCAGTTCCCTCCCATTCCCCCCCGCCCCCCAGACGCCGCTCCGCCTCTCAGCCAATCATCTCTCTTTAGTCCCGTTGCCGGGCAGACTCCACTCCCGTAGCAACCAATCAGTGCTCGGCGCCCTCCTCTCTCCGTCCAATCAGCGCCCGTGGCCGCGCTCTGGAGCAGGAGCCGCTCCCAGTTGCCTCCCAGTTCCCTCCCAGTTGCCTCCCAGTGCCAAAGGTCAGAGTCTGGGTAGGCTGCACATCCATTCTGAGGGGAAAAGTGGGGGTTTGGGGCAATTTGGGGGGATAAAATGAGCTTTTGTGGCAATTCTGAGGGGAAAAGTGGGGTTTTGGAGAAGTTTTGAGGTGAAAAGTGAGGTTTTGGGGCAATTCTGAGGGGAAAAGTGGGGTTTTGGAGGAGTTTTGAGGTGAAAAGTGAGGTTTTGGGGCAATTCTGAGGGGAAAAGTGGGGTTTTGGAGGAGTTTTGAGGGGAAAAGTGGGGGTTTGGGGTGTTTCTGAGGGGAAAAGTGGGGTTTTGAGGGGAAATGTGAGGTTTTGGGGCAATTTGGGGGGATAAAATGAGGTTTTGGGGTATTTCTGAGGGATAAAATGAGGGTTTGTGGCAATTCTGAGGGGAAAAGTGGGGTTTTGGTGGAGTTTTGAGGTGAAAAGTGAGGATTTGGGGTATTTCTGAGGGGAAAACTGGGGTTTTGGGGTATTTCTGAGGGGAAAAGTGTGATTTGAGTGACATTTTGAGGGCAAAAGTGAGGTTTTGGGGTATTTCTGAGGCATAAAATGAGGGTTTGGGGCAATTCTGATGGGAAAAGTGGGGTTTCGGTGGAGTTTTGAGGGGAAAAGGGGGGTTTTGGGGTATTTCTGAGGGGAAAAGTGTGATTTGGGTAAAGTTTTGAGTGGAAAAGTGAGGTTTTGGGCTATTTCTGAGGGATAAAATGAGGTTTGGGGGCAATTCTGATAGGAAACGTGGGGTTTTGAGGAGAAAAGTGAGGTTTTGGGGCAATTTTGGGGGATAAAATGTGGTTTTGGGGCAATTCTGAGGGGAAAAGTGGGGTTTGGGTGGAGTTTTGAGGTGAAAAGTGGGGTTTTGAGGCATTTCCGAGAGGAAAAAGTGAGGTTTTGGTGCAACTTGGTGTGTAAGAGTTCCAGTTTGGTGGGGTTTGGATGCAAGAGTCTCCCTAGTCCATCCCAGTTCAACCCAGTTGACACACTGGAGCGGCGGCTTTTATTGAGCGGCGGAAGGATCCGCGGGGAAAGGGGCCAAACCTCATTGGCGGAGGGATCCCATTGGGGCACATCTAGATCCGGCTCTGGGGGAGAAGGGTCCTCCAAAGCCCCAGTAGCTCCCAGTAACCCCCAAACCCCCTCCCAGTAACTACCAGTAACCCCCAAACCCCCTCCCAGTAACTCCCAGTAGCTCCCAGTTACCCCAAACTCCCTCCCAGTAGCCCCCAGTTACCCCAAACCCCCTCCCAGTAACTCCCAGTAGCCCCCAAAGCCCCTCCCAGTAACTACCAGTAGCCCCCAAAGCCCCTCCCAGTAACTCCCAGTAGCTCCCAGTTACCCCAAACTCCCTCCCAGTAGCCCCCAGTTACCCCAAACCCCCTCCCAGTAACTACCAGTAGCCCCCAAAGCCCCTCCCAGTAACTCCCAGTAGCTCCCAGTTACCCCAAACTCCCTCCTAGTAGCCCCCAGTTACCTCAAACCCCCTCCAAGTAACTCCCAGTAGCCCCCAAAGCCCCTCCCAGTAGCTCCCAGTTACCCCAAACCCCCTCCCAGTAACTCCCAGTGACCCCAAACCCCTCCCAGTAAATCCCAGTAACCTCAAACCTCTTCCCAGTGTGAGAAACTAAGAATCAGGGTATTGTTTATTGAAAATTTATGCTGGGCTCGATGTAAAGGTTAAACAACAGAAGACAGGAAGTCGCTTATGCAAACAGCTACCAGACATCCTTGTGTGAGATAAGATAACTGAAATGGCATATACAAAACGGATATCGATTATGCAAGCAGGGGATATACTGGTCAAAAATAACCATAGGATGTTCTGAGAAACTGGCAGATGTGGGACGAACGACTCCATATAAAGACATACAAGTGAGAAATCAACTATGGAACAATGGAGGAAGACTCCTTGCTCAACAACCACCGGAAGGCGGAAAACGACCCCCTCACAGGAAAACGACCATCTCACAGCACCTGGAGCACGTACAGAATACCTACATTACTTCACGTCCACGAATTTAAAATGTATAAAAAAGGACTGTTCGAACTGATCAGGGCGGCAGTTGGTGGAGCGCAGACTCCCCTGTCGTCCAGCGCTGTCTTTGCTCATATTCTACTTGCTACAATTAATAAAACTATAATTGGATTATGATCCACTGTGGTCTTAATTTATGACAATTTCCTGGTGCCGTGACTCGGATAAGGAACGGTGAGCTTCAGTCCTCCGGGGAGGCGCCCCGCGGCAATCCGCGGCCCCGCGACTGACAGCCTACCTCAACCTTACCGACGAACCTAAATACTAGAATAATGAGCAAAGGGAAAACCGGTAAAATCCCATAAAAATTCTGTGCACGGGAGTCCGGACGAAGACGCAGGACGCGTAAGTATATTGCGAAATTGGTTCGCGGGTTATCCGTTCGGGCGGGATTGGGTATCCTGGATTATAACGAATGAGAGGTTCGATATACTGAACCAAGCGAGTGTGGACCCTTAAGTACTGCGTTTCCCATCTCCTGCGAGGGACTGGGCCAGGAACAAGGGGAGTGAGTGAGTGTGTGTTTGTGGATAATCCAGAAGATGGGGGCGAAGGGCAGCAAGCCTTCGACACCCATGGGGAGGGTACCCGCTGTACCTAAGAATACCCCTCTGGCATATATCTTAGACAATTGGAGATATTTCCCTGGAACACTAGGGAAAGATAAGCAGAAAATGATAGAATACTGTACTAAGACATGGGGAGGGAAGAAGATTTCTGAAAATGTCTTTTGGCCAGTCTATGGATCAGAAGAAGATTGGATAAGACAACAATTAAATCTCTGGGTTAATAATAAAAAACCCCTTAACCCGGAAGAAAGTCAGTATGCGGAAGTGTGGCTAAAAAGACCGGGGGCTAGACTTTACCCACTGAGTGAAATAAAAACTAAACAAAAGAAAAAGAAGGAAGAAATAGACGAAATCCTTCTAACCCCCCCTCCTTACATTTCCCCTCCTGCTCCCACAACCCCTCCAGAGGTCCCTAGAGCGCCCACTCCCCCACCGGAGTCGGAGCAAGAGTCTCCCCCTCCTCCTAGACATGTAACTAGAAGCCACAAAGGGGCAGCTCAGATGTACCCCCTAAGGGAAATGCCCATGGGGGGACCTCAACCCGTGATTGGATACATTGCTGTACCCCTGAACTCGGCAGACGTAAGAGATTTTAAAAGAACCAAGATGGGAAATTTAATTGAGGACCCACTCGGAGTGGCTGAAAAATTAGATCAATTCTTGGGACCAAACCTTTATACTTGGGATGAGATGCAATCTATCCTTGGTCAATTATTTACTACCAAGGAAAGAGATATGATTAGACGAGCAGGAATGAGGCTGTGGGATACCCAACATGCCCAGGGACCTCAAGCAGATATTAAATGGCCACTCCAAAGACCTAATTGGGATAATCAGGACCCGGTGCATAGAACTCATATGCAGGACCTGAGAACTATAGTAATTCAGGGAATTAGAGAAGCAGTACCCCGTGGCCAAAATATCAATAAAGCATTTAATGAAATGCAAAAGAAAGATGAGAGCCCTGCTGAGTGGCTGGAACGACTGAGGAAAGCCCTTCAGCTGTATTCTGGAATGAATCCAGACGACCCTTTAAGGCAGGCGCTTCTCAAGATTCAGTTTGTGGCAAAATCATGGGAAGATATTAGAAAGAAGATTGAAAAGTTAGAGGACTGGCAGAGTAGAGGATTGGATGAATTATTGAGGGAAGCTCAGAAAGTTTACGTAAGGCGAGAAGAAGAGAATAGCAAGCGGCAAGTAAAGATGATGGTCGCGGCGGTCAGAGAGGACCGTAAAGAACGGACTAATGGACATAAGTCTGCTGGAATGAAACAAGGGAATGTAGTAGTAAAGAAGGAACAGAGATGTTGTTTCTACTGTGGAAAAAAGGGACATATAAAGAAGGATTGCAGAGAAAGGATCAGGGATGAGGAAATATTGAAAGCGGAATAGGAAAGTCAGGGGCTCTATATTCTGGGGGACCGGAGTCATCATGAGCCCTTGATAAAATTAAAAGTAGGTCCCCATAAACAAGAGTTCACCTTTTTAGTAGACACTGGGGCTGAGAAATCGACTATTAGGCAAATACCTGAGGGATGTAAAGTATCCCCTGAAAGAGTACAAGTGATTGGGGCAAAAGGAGAACCCTTTAAGGTAAATAAAATAAAAAATGTGGTCTTCGAAACAGAAAATAAATTCGGAATGGGTGAACTCTTGCTCGTTCCTGAAGCAGAATTTAATTTGCTAGGATGAGATCTAATTGTTGAGTTGCAATTAGAAATCAAAGTAAAGAATCAAGAGCTAACAGTATCTGCTTATCCTTTGACCGTGGATGATCAAAAACAAATTAACCCCGATGTCTGGTACTCTCCGGACACAATTAGTAGACTGGAAATCCCACCGATTAAAGTCCAAATTTCTGAACCCCACATACCTGTGAGGGTAAAGCAATATCCCATATCCCTAGAAGGACGGAGAGGATTAAAACCAGAAATTGATCGATTATTAGCACAAGGAATCTTAGAGCCTTGCATGTCACCCTTTAACACCCCCATTCTGCCTGTAAAAAAACCAAATGGAAAATATCGGCTTGTGCATGATTTAAGGGAAATAAACAAAAGAACTATCACCCGGTTCCCTGTAGTAGCAAATCCATATACATTGCTAAGCAAGCTATGACCCCATAACTCCTGGTATAGTGTGGTTGATTTAAAGGATGCCTTTTGGGCCTGTCCACTGGCAGAAGAATGCCGTGATTATTTTGCCTTTGAATGGGAAGACATAGAAACAGGCCGTAGACAGCAATTGAGATGGACTGTGCTCCCCCAAGGGTTCACCAAGTCCCCTAATCTGTTTGGACAGGCCCTGGAAGAGCTTTTAAAAGAATACCAGGTACAAACGGGAAACTTGCTGTTACAATATGTAGATGATCTGCTCATAGCAGGGAATAATAAGGAAGATGTAAGAAAAGAAAGCATTCGACTCCTAAACTTCCTTGCACAAAAGGGAGTACGGCTATCACAGGAAAAGTTACAATTTGTGGAGGAAAAAGTGAAATATTTGGGACATTATTTGTTTAACGGAAAAAAGATATTGGATCCAGAGCGCATGAAAGGAATTCTGGAATTACCCATGCCTGTCACTAAGAGGCAAATTCGGCAGGCATTAGGGCTATTTGGGTATTGTAGGCAATGGATAGAGAATTATAGCTTTAAAGTTAAATTTTTATATGAACAACTGTCCAAAGACAAAATACCCAAGTGGACCTCTCAGGATCAAGAGCAGTTTGCCAGTCTAAAGAGAGAGCTAAGTCAAGCACCAGTTTTAAGTTTACCAGACTTAAAGCAGCCGTTCCATTTATTTGTTAACGTACATGAAGGAACGGCATTCGGAGTATTAACTCAGGAATGGGCTGGACAAAAGAAACCGGTGGCATACCTATCAAAGCTGTTAGACCCTGTGAGCAGGAGTTGGCCGAGCTGCTTACAAATCATTGTTGCTGCTGCCTTATTACTTGAGGAAACAAATCGCATTACCTTTAATGGAGAAGTTGTCTTATATGCTCCACATAACATCAGAGGAGTGTTACAACAAAAAGCAGAGAAATGGCTTACAGATAGCCGATTATTAAAGTATGAGGGAATACTTGTAGAATCCCCTAAACTATCTTTGAAAACTATTGGAGCAGCTAACCCCGCTGAATTTCTGTACCCAGGAGAAAGTAATGAACTATTGCACAATTGTTTTCAAACAATTGAACAGCAGACACATATTAGGCCAGACTTAGAAGAAGAAGAACTACAATATGGGGAAGTATTATTTATAGATGGGTCATCACGAATAGTGGAAGGTAAACGACTGTCCGGATATGCCATTGTTAAGATGGAAAAAGGAGAGTTTAAGACAGTAGAATCAGGCCCCCTGAGTGCCAGCTGGTCGGCTCAAGCTTATGAATTATATGCATTGTGGAAAGCATTAGTGTCACTGAAGGGAAAGGATGGAACTATATATACAGACTCACGTTATGCGTTCGGAGTAGTACACACTTTTGGAAAAATATGGGAGGAAAGAGGATTTGTTAACTCACAGGGAAAGGAATTGATACACCCGGAATTGATTTGGCGAGTTCTGGGGGCATTAAAATTGCCGAATAAAATAGCAGTTGTACATATAAAGGGACACCAGCGAGGTACAAATTATCAAGTTAGGGGAAATAATGCAGCTGACACAGAAGTAAAGCGAGTGGCAGGCAATTATAATACGATTTTGACTATGCAACAAGTACCTGTTAGTAAAAATTTGAGTTTTGAGCCTGTAGAAAAGGAAAAACTAGAACAAATGGGAGCTAAAGAACAGGATAGTAAGTACATATTGCCAGATGGGAGAGAAGTCCTACCAAAGGGCATAGCACTCGAAATATTTTCAAAAATACACAGTAAAACACACTGGGGAACCCAGGTGTTAGTTGATCATTTCAATCGACAGTTTGCCTGTATAGGCGTATATAACATAGCAAAAACGGTGACAGCAGCCTGCGAGACCTGTCAAAGGGTAAATCGAAACAACATGAGACAAAAACCTCTTGGAGGACGTTCCCCAGCATACCGACCCTTCTCACACATACAAGTGGATTTTAATGAACTACCTAGGAGAGGGCGTTACAAATATTTATTAGTAATGGTGGATCATTTAACACATTATGTTGAGGCTTTTCCTACCTCCAAGGCAACTGCTAACCAAGTTACTAAGATATTACTTGAACACATTATACCTCGATATGGAGTACCTGATGTAATTGATTCGGACAGAGGAACACACTTTGTGTCAAAAATTGTTAGAGATCTAACAGAAAACTTGGGTATTAAATGGGAATACCATACACCATGGCATCCACAAAGTTCGGGAAAGGTTGAAAGGATGAATGGAGAAATCAAAACTACTTTGACTAAATTAATGATAGAAACCAAATTATCATGGATTAAGTGCCTACCTATGGCACTATTAATTCTCAGAACCAGGCCCCGAGCAGATGTAGGAATATCAGCATTTGAAATGGTGTATGGAATGTCATATAGAATTGAAAGCCCACAAACAAATGTTTTAATTCGAGATCGTGTAATTAATGAATATGTTTCGCAATTAGCAGAACATCGTAAAGAGCTTTGGGAACATGGATTGATTGTGCAACGACCCCCATTAGACCTAAAAATTCACAATGTTAAACCTGGCGATTGGATATTGATTAAAGTGTGGAAGGAAGAAACCCTAAAACCCAATTGGGAGGGACCTTATCTTGTTTTGGTTACAACAGAAACGGCTGTTCGGACTGCTGAGCGTGGATGGACTCATGCCAGTCGAATTAAAGGTCCAGTGACAAGACCCCACTGGAAAGTAATCAGTGCTCCAGGTGACACCAGGATAACTCTGAAAAGATAATACAATGATAGAGACTTTATTTGATTATTTTGCTGAGTTACCTTTTGCTGTAAAGTGTGTATTGTTGTTTATATTGGCAATAATTTTTTCTTTGTTTATCTATTATATATGGAAACATACAAAGTGTGCTGAGGGAAATTGCTAAACTTATGTGACCATACAATATTGAATATAGAAGATATGAATATATATACAAGATATATGAATTAAATGAATCACAATTGCTATCCATTTGCTTGTTTTAGGTGTAAGGTATGCCAGGATAAACGGTAGACACATTGTGAATATTAAAGTTCGCACACAGTATTGGAGAATCTAAAGAACTTTCATTGAGCAAAGTTAAAACAATTCCAACAAACCAGTTCCCTTTTGTAGCAAAAACCTTGGCTATAAAGTGCAGAAGGGGAGTGCTAACTGTGTCTTGCTTTGTCCCATTAGTTAAAGCTGCAAAGTGGGAAGCCTATGTAAACAGGCAGAAAGCCCGAAACAGCTGTTCTCCTGAAGAATTCCCCTGCTGCCAAGAAGATGGTATACCCCGTGGCTCGAAGCAACCGAGTCGACGGGCGAGGCAGAGGAGAAACAAACCGTGGAGAAAGGAACCAAAACAATGGGATGCAAAAGCAACCATGGTCGAACTTCCCTAGGACTGGTAAAATTATATTTAAAATGGTAAAATTGACAAATACCGTTTTTCCTGGTATACTGTTAGTTTTGATATTGATCTTAACTCAAGCAGATGGAAACCCCCATGAGCTGATGCTCTGGAAACTATATAATCTACAAGAATCTAAACTAGTCCAAAGTCAAACCTCTCCAGGAGACTGGAATTTTACTGTGCCATTAGTCTCACTGATTCCTGTCGATATTCAAAGAGGCTGGGAGGAAACGGAAGCCAACTCTAAAGCATTCTATGTGTGTCCAGCTTCCAACCCTGGGAAGAGTTATTGTAATTATCCAGGCCATTATTATTGTGGTTATTGGGGGTGCGAGACAATAGCCTCAGATTGGAAAACAGCAGGAGATAGATATATAAACATTACTTGGGGTCCCCCAGGATGCAGTCCACCACAGCATGGATCTGACGGCTCCGGGGTCTGGGGGTCCGTAAGGGGAATGAAATCATCCCCATCAGAATGTGATAAAATAGAAATTAAAGTCAAGCAACCCCAAGATGACACATGGTTAATTGGCCGTATCTGGGGAATTAGATATTGGGAACCAGGAACAGATAGGAGAAGTTTCTTTAGAATAGTCAAAGAAAAGCTTCCTCATGATCCTTTGCCAATAGGACCAAATCTGGTCCTAAATCCACCCACTCTCCCTAAAGAGAAGCCAATGAGACCAAATCTGGTCCTGAATCCACCCACTCTCCCTAAAGAGAAGCCAATGAGACCAAATCTGGTCCTGAATCCACCCACTTTCTCTAAAGAAAAGGTTGCCCCCATAAGTGTCACAACCACTTCTCCAAACTCCTTTTCGGAAACAACTGATGACACTGTAACTGAATTCTCCTTATCCAGGGATGCAGAGTTGTCAGAATCCAAGGACCCCTTATGGAATCTAATGCAAGCCTCTTATCGTGCCCTTAATGAAAGCAAACCGAATTTAACTAAGGAATGCTGGTTATGTTATAATGTTAGACCACCGTATTTTGAAGCAATTGGAAAACCAGCTAAAATTCAATGGTCTAATGGTTCAAACCCACAAGAATGTCCATGGGATGACTTAAGGAACCATACGCAAGGAATTACTATTCAATTCATAACAGGTCAAGGAAAATGTATAGGTACAGTGCCCGAAAAATATCAGCCTCTGTGCAACCGAACAGCCACTAACATCAATATAGAGAGACACAAGAACCAAAATGACAAATGGGTTATCCCGACACCAGGAGCTAAGTGGGTTTGCTCAGACATCGGAGTAACACCTTGTTTATCCCTAGATGTGTTTAATCAATCTCAGTTTTGCGTACAGGTGATTATTGTTCCTCGTCTGATCTATCACACCTCTGAGGAGGTGTTGCACCACTTTGAAGGAAATCTGAATAGACAAAAACGAGAGCCAATTACAGTAGTAACCTTAGCTACACTGCTGATAGCGGGCGGAGTTGGAGCAGGTACAGGCATAACCTCCCTAGTGAAAGGACAGGAATTACAAAGTTTGCAGATGGCTGTAGATGAGGATTTAGCAAAAATAGAACAATCTATTCAAAGTTTAGCCACCTCAAGTCTTTACCAGAAGTAGTGTTGCAAAACAGAAGAGGATTAGACCTATTGTTCTTAAAGGAAGGAGGGCTATGTGTAGCTCTCAATGAAGAATGCTGTTCTTTTGCTGACCATACAGGAGTAGTCCAAGACACCATGTCTGAACTTCGGAAAAGATTAGAGCAACGTAAAAAAGATCGTGAGATGGGCAGATCATGGTATGAAAATTGGTTTAACGTTTCACCCTGGCTAAGCACTTTGTTGTCTGCCTTAGCAGGACCGCTTATTATGTTGATTCTGGGACTTGTATTTGGACCATGTATATTACGCTACATTTTACATTTTATTAAGGAGCGGTTTGACATAGCTAAACTACTTATTTCAACTACAAGGTCTGAGACAGACTATAGAAGTGTATCTACTAATGAAGATGAAGATGATGAAGACTGTTGTGAATGCGATATGCCACGTGAAAACTATGATTGTAATTGTCGTGGTTTGGCCCAGCTAGCACAACAGCACCACGACAGTTTCTCGCTCGATGCCCCCATTCACCCCCACCCTCGTTAAGATGGCGGAGGACCCAGCGAAATGGGAGTAAAAAGATAAGCAAGATTGTTGTGGATTGAGACAAGGGCAGGGAGGGCTCACTGCCAATTATGGTTCTGGGCAAAACAGACTCTAGTCAGTACAGTTCATGTTTTGCCCGTTACCACTCCCAATTAGTATCCTTGTCTCAAATTTAATCTGTAATGCTCCAAGTCCCACAGACTCGGGGCCCCACGTTGGGCGCCAAAAGGGCTGTGGTAGTTTGAGCCTGGCTGGATGCCAGGTGCCCACCACACCGCTTTACCCCCCACTTCCTCAGCAAGCCAGGGAAGGGGAGAAAATAAGATGGGAGTCTCGTGGGTTGAGATAAAAGCAGTTTAATAAAGAAGCAGCAAAGCCGCGCGCGGGAAGCAAAGCAGAAGCAGATAAGCTGTTACTCTCTACTTCCCATCAGCAGCGATGTCCGGCCACCTCCCGAGAAGCAGGGCTGCGGTACGCGTAGCGGTTGCTTTGGGAAGGCCAGAAATGAATCTCGCCTCCCCTTCCTGCTCCTTTCCCCCAGTTTATATTACTGAGCTGACGTCATATGGTATGGAATATCTCCTTGGTCAGCCTGGGTCAGCTGTCCTGGCCATAGTCCCTCCCAAGATCATGCCCACTCACAGCTATTGGTGAAGGTGGGGGAAGGAATGCTGGAGGGACAGCCCCGATGTTGTGCAAGCGGTAGTCATAATATTGATATCAACAGTAAGCACAGCACTGCAGGAGCTGCTGTGGAAAATCACTACCGTCCCAGACCCACTACAGTAATTGTAAGGTATTATCTTGTGAGTGTTATGATACATGTCGGGATTGTGGAAAAAAGTTTGCCTGCAGTGTCAAAAATGAAAATAGCGTCTAATAAACAATAATAGGATAAAAGAAAAAGGGGGGATTGTAAGAAACTATGAATTAGGGTATTGTTTATTAAAATTTATGTTAAGCTCAATGTAAAGGTTAAGCGACAAAAGAAAGGAAAGTGCTTATGCGAACAGCTGCAGGACATCACTCATGTGAGATAAGATAACTGCAATTGCCTTCACATACCAGACACCATTTGTGTAAACAGGAGAGATACTGCTCAAGGATGACTACAAGATGTTCTAAGGGACTGGCGAAGATAAGATAAACAACTCTATCTAAGTGAGGGATCAATTATAAAACAAAGAAGGAAAACTTCTTACTCAGCAACCATCGAAAGACAGAAGAAAAAAAAGACCCCTCACAGCACCTGAAGCATGCCCAGAGCAGTTCTCCTACTATACGGCCACGGATGTAAAATGTATAAAAAGGGACTGTTTAAACTAATCAGTACGGCAGTTGGCGGAGCGCAGACTCCCCTGCCGTCCAGCGCTGTCTTTGCTCATATTCTACTTACTATAATTAATACAATTATAATTGGATTATGACTCATTGTGTTCCTAATTTATGACAATCTCACACTCTTTTTCTCCTTAGCTCCCATTGAAAAAATACATGTGTCTGTTAAGTTATGCCACTGAGTATGGGAGCTACAAGAAAGCAGGAAGGCAGACCCCAGCTACAGTAGTAAGTAGGTCCCCATGCAGTCTATCAGCCAGCACGGTGTCACATTTGCAGCTGCTTTCCTGTGGGAGCTATCTTCAATACCACACTTTTTATCCTCAGCTCCCTTTGAAAAAATACATGTGTCTGTTAAGTTATGCCACTGAGTATGGGAGCTACAAGAAAGCAGGAAGGCAGACCCCAGCTACAGTAGTAAGTAGGTCCCCATGCAGTCTATCAGCCAGCACGGTGTCAGATTTGCAGCTGCTTTCCTGTGGGAGCTATCTTCAATACCACACTTTTTCTGTTCTGCTCCCATTGAAAAAATACATTTGTCTGTTAAGGTATACCACTGAGTATGGGAGCTACAAGAAAGCAGGAAGGCAAACCCTGCCGCGAAGTTTTCGACTCTTGGCCTGAAAAACCCAGGCTTGAAGCCTGAAACCCAGGCACGAAGGCCTGAAACCCAGGCACGAAGCCCTGAAACCCAGGCACGAAGCCTGAAACCCAGGCACAAAGGCCTGAAACCCAGGCACGAAGTCTGAAACCCAGGCACGAAGCCTGAAACCCAGGCACGAAGGCCTGAAACCCAGGCACGAAGTCTGAAACCCAGGCACGAAGCCTGAAACCCAGGCACGAAGGCCTGAAACCCAGGCACGAAGCCTGAAACCCAGGCACGAAGGCCGGAAACCCAGGCACGAAGCCTGAAACCCAGGCACGAAGGCCTGAAACCCAGGCACGAAGGCCTGAAAAACCCAGGCACGAAGGCCTGAAAAACCCAGGCACAAAGGCCTGAAACCCAGGCACAAAAGCCTGAAAAACCCAGGCACGAAGGCCTGAAAAACCCAGGCACAAAGGCCTGAAAAACCCAGGCACGAAGGCCGGAAACCCAGGCACAAAAGCCTGAAAAACCCAGGCACGAAGCCTACTTCATGCGGCGATCAACCCAGGGTCCGATTCTCAGCTGGGTGGGAAGAAATCAGTCCTACTCAATGTGAGTGATAGCAGAAATCTTCTTCTTCATTGAGAGCAGGCTCTAACTTATAGACACAGCAGCTTCAAAGCTAGCTCAGCAACAGCAGCTAATAGATTACATTCTTATGCTCATCCTACTTGCGGTTTCTGCGATAAGCAAGGTCCCTCACATTTTCCCATCTTGTTTTTCCCCCGTAGTTGCTTTCCACCTTGGGCTGTTACCTCGTTAGCTGAAAACAGCCCGACCTTGAAGGAAGAGAAAGCGGCCTGCTGTCTACATGACAGAAACTGCTTTAACCATGGCTCTGACTCTGGTCTTGATTGTGCATTAAACTCATATAACTGGAACTCAGATTGCCTTGCCCCATCGGGCCTAACATTATACCCTGGGATCCATGTCCATTCTCCCTTAACCACTCCTCGACAAGACCCCAGCTACAGTAGTAAGTAGGTCCCCATGCAGTCTATCAGCCAGCACGGTGTCACATTTGCAGCTGCTTTCCTGTGGGAGCTATCTTCAATACCACACTTTTTCTGTTCTACTCCCATTGAAAAAATACATGTGTCTGTTAAGGTATTCCACTGAATATGGGAGCTACAAGAAAGCACGAAGGCAGACCCCAGCTACAGTAGTAAGTAGGTCTCCATGCAGTCTATCAGCCAGCACGGTGTCACATTTGCAGCTGCTTTCCTGTGCAGACCAGCTTGCTGCAAAAACACGAGGTGGCTTTATTTCGGAGCTCCGGGCCGTCTCATACCTCACGCAGGAGATAGAGGAGGCGACCACGAGGCCCGGCGGGGAGGGTTTATATAGAGAGGGGAGGAGAGCGGAAAATTCCAGCACATCTGCACATCAATAGTGTGGGGAAGGAGAGTGGAAAATCCCAGCACACCTGCGCACTTCTATTTGATACAAACCCCAACATGTCCAGACATGCCCAAACGAGCCAAAACCCAAACAAGCCCCAACCCAGGTCACCCTGATAGCGTGGGGGGGGGGGGGTAGTAATGTCAATTTTTTTCCCTTTCTTTCATTCCCCACTCCTTTTTGTTAATAATTCTAATCTTAGAATTCATGTTCACGCTCCAGGGTAATTGAGTTGGGCTTATTACCAATCCTATCATCTAACAAAAACAACTAATCTACTAATTATTGTAACAAAGCAAGGCTGGAGACCAGGTTGATCAGTGCGAGCCATCCACACAGACCCCAGTCTCTTGTCAAGCCTTTTCTGACAGAAGTTTTCAGGCTACTTCAGCTCTCTTCTTATGTAACCTTCTCCCATAAGTCGGCTGATGCTGCGCTTTTCTCTGGCAATGATTCCTAAAATACACTTGTAGACAACATAAATCATAGCTACTAATACAACAAACATAACAATATCATCATCAGGACGTGCCCAGCTCCCCAAAGTCTCATTAATGGGCGGGGCACCCCATACATAATCTCAAAGGGGGTCAACCCCGTGGGTCCTGGGGTATTTCGCGCGCAGAAAAGAGCAAGGGAGAGAAGGGCTGTCCAATCACCCCCGCCGGTCTCTGTAACCAACTTAGTTAAAAGTCTCCTTTATAGTTCTATTCATCCTTTCTACCTGTCCTGAACTTTGGGGCCAGTAAGCACAATGAAGCTTCCAATCAATCCCCAATTGTTTGGCCAGCCCCTGACTTACCTGGGCGACAAAGGCAGGTCCATTGTCTGACCCAATTACCTTGGGGACTCCGCATTTTCTCAGGTCCCAAGTGCGTCAGTTAGTGGATATGAGTAAGGTAGGCCACACTCTCTTCTTCAGACAGGATGACCTTTTCTCTGGTTTCTGAGCTTCCCACCGAGGTGAGTTCTTTGATTTTGGTCAGTAGGATCATGGGTCCTTGGGCCGCCTCCTTGGCATGTTTATCAGCCATTTGGTTCCCTTTTGCTATAAAGTCTGTTCCTTTCTGGTGCCCAGGACAGTGTATAATGGCTACCTCCTTCGGAAGATGGATGGCTTCCAAGAGGCTTAGTATTTCCTCCTTGTTTTTTATGTCTTTTCCCCCTGAGGTTAATAGTCCTCTCTGTTGATAGATGGCGCCATGTACATGTGCTGTTGCAAAGGCATACCGGCTATCTGTGTATATGTTAATCAGTCGCCCATCTGCCAATCATAGGGCCTGTATCAGGGCTATTAATTCAGCCTTCTGCGCTGAGGTCCCTTCAGGCAAGGCGCTGGCCCATACGACCCTCTTCCCATCTACCACTGCTGCTCCGGCCCTTCGCTTACCTTCCACGAGGTAGCTACTCCCATCTGTGAACCACGACTGCACCCCTGGCAAGGGCTGGTCTGGGAGATCTGCCCGAATACCAGTCTCTTCCACCAGTATATTCTCGCAGCTGTGGACAGGAAGATTCCCTACCTCAGGCAGCAGGGTGGCCGGATTCAGGACAGCCGGTGGTGCGAAAACGATACGATCTGTTAACAGCAGGCTTTGATAATGGGTAAATAGGCCACTGGGCGTTTGCACGGACCAAGGGCCTGAGTCAGAACCCCTCGGGCAATCCCATTTATTTTTGTCCGGTGGCCCCAATTACCAGAGTCTGTTTCTCTTTTGTTTTTCCCATTGGTTTCTTGAGTATAGAATATTAAAGCTCCTGCATCGGCTCGGGGAGGGGGGCTGAGCCCCGTCTCCCCTAATTTTCGTCTTCCAAGATCATGACTTTCAACCCTTTCTTCTTAGGGCATTCTCGGGCCCAATGTCCCTTCTTTTTGCAAAAAGCACATTGATCATTTTCCAAGGGCACCCATCCTCTTCCGGGTCTCCTTGGCCCTTGCCTTTGACTGTCACCCAGGTTCCCTCCCTGTCTGGATCTCTCTGCTCCTTGTCGCTTTCCCTCTTGTATTACTGTACTTAAAATCCTAGTTAAATTCCTATCCTGACACTTCTGTCTTCTTTCTTCTGCTTCCTCCCTTTCCTTTTTTTTCTCTCTCTTGTTTCTCCTCCTCTGTTTCTCTCTTATGATATACTTTCTCAGCCTCTTTTACCACATCCCGAAGAGTATAGTCCTGTAACCCTTCTATATGCTGCAATTTTCTTTTTATGTCTGGGGCAGACTGCCCAATAAATGACATAATAACAGACGCCCTCTGCCCTTCTGATGTCGGATCAAAAGGAGCGTATATCCGATAGGCTTCCATAAGCCTCTCAAGGAACACAGAGGGAGGTTCGTTAGAACCTTGCATAATTTCCCTTACCTTAGCCAAATTAGTAGGTTTCCTTGCAGCCCCCCTAAGTCCTGCCACCAGAGCCCGGCGATAGATGGACAGCCGTTCCCTACCTGCTGCTGTATTATAGTCCCACTGTGGCCGTGTCAAAGGAAAAGCCTCATCGACTTCTGCCGCCGTCAGCGTTGTTCGCCCGGCAGGATCACGAACAGCTTTTCGCGCCTCCGAGACAATTCTTTCTCTCTCTTCGGTGGTAAAGAGGGTGTTTAGTAATTGCTGACAGTCGTCCCAAGTCGGTTGATGGGAGTACATCAGAGACTCGACTAAACCTGTAAGAGCAGCAGGATTCTCCGAAAAAGGAGGGTGATTAGTTTTCCAGTTATATAGATCAGATGAAGAAAAAGGCCAATATTGCAACACCTGCAACTCATTTTGGTCTGCCGGGGGTGGCCCAACCGCTCGAAGGGGCAAAGTGACGGTCGAATCAGGCCCATTCGCCCACGCCCGTCTCCTGCTGCGGGTGCCGGCGGGCGGTCCCCCGGCAGGCACTTGAGGAAGGGGGGGGTAATAAGGAGGGGGCTGAATTGGTTCTGGCGGTGGCGCCGTGGGCCATTCAGGAGGCCCTTCTGTTTCAGGGTAAATTTTGGGCGGTTCTTTTTTACTTTTCTCACTTTTCTCCTCATTATCTCGGTCAGCCCCTTCCCCAGTATTTAATGTCAAAGCACTAACTTCTGCGGGTAAATCCATTAATCCCCGCGGGGGGAGAAAAGGTCTAACCCAGTTAGGGGGTTAGAGAACCAGGTCTTCCCATACTGAGATGTAAGGTACCTGGTCCGGGTGCCCTCCCTTGATAATAGCCTGGACTGCTCGAATGGTTGTGATATCAAAAGTACCAGTCCGAGGCCAGCCCACTTTAAAGGTGGACCATTCGCTTTCACAATAGACTTGCCATTTTCCCTTTTTTACAATTAACGATAAATTCCGTCCTCTAGCCGTAACGTCCGCCCAATGGTCCAGAATCAAAGATAAAGGAGTAGATTCAGCTTGACCCATTTTACTCCAATAAAAACCGAGACTTCCTAGCACGAAAACAAAGAAAAACACTAACACCGAGCCTATTTCCAACCAACTCTGTTTGCACTCAGACAGCAAAGACTGAAGCATTACTTCAGATGGCCTGAGGCCTCTCCTTCCCATTCAACAAAGACCACAATCGCCTGTTAAATACCGATACGGACACCTCATTAACAGAAACAAGACCACAGAAACAAGACCAGCGGTTCACTGAATTCCGGGCAGTCAGACCCTCCTGACTCCCTTCCACCCTTGAGGCGTCCCTCAGGGCCGAAGCCTGCGGTTCCGGACACGTCTATCCCCGCAGTCACTGAGTCCTCACGGTCCTCAGTGACAGCTGCATCAAAATACCAACGGGATCCCAAATCGCCAACACGCCAAGTGAACCAAAAGTGGGACTTTAACCCACAAGTGGGACTTAAACCCACAACCAGGGGTGGGACTCGAACCCACGATCCCTGTCCTCAGACCAGTGAACCAAAAGTGGGACTTTAACCCACGAGTGGGACTTAAACCCACAACCAGGGGTGGGACTCGAACCCACGATCCCTGTCCTCAGACCAGTGTCGGGTATTTTGCTTCCTTCAAACAGATCTTATTCTAACAGGCTAGATTACTTCGGGTTTTTTTGTTGGTTTTTTTGCAACTATTCTCACGCGGCTCGGAACGACGACAAAAACGAATAAGTCCTGCAATCCAAACTCCCAGTCGTATACAATATAAACAACACTCACTAAAACATTTAAAGAGACACAGACCAGCCTTCCAAAATTTACACGAAACAGACCCCCAAGATATAGCTCAGCAAGACACCCACAGTACAAACCAGATTCCCAAGAAAAATGCACAAGAACATTCGTAGTGTATCCCTAAAACAGCATAAGATTTTATAGCAGCACAAAAATTCTTTTTCAATCACTCATGTGGCGCCACACACTCACAAACACTCACAAGCACATTCACACAAAAAGCTCACCTCCAAGGGGTCATCGTTTCCTGAGGTGTTCGTCGATATCCCAGACGAGCCCCCAAATGAAAGCTTCCCTTATTCGGAACTTTCTCTCTGAATACCGGACGGCGATCACCTCAAGGAAGACGAGAGACCAGCTTGCTGCAAAAACACGAGGTGGCTTTATTTCGGAGCTCCGGGCCGTCTCATACCTCACGCAGGAGATAGAGGAGGCGACCACGAGGCCCGGTGGGGAGGGTTTATATAGAGAGGGGAGGAGAGCGGAAAATTCCAGCACATCTGCACATCAATAGTGTGGGGAAGGAGAGTGGAAAATCCCAGCACACCTGCGCAGTTCCATTCAATACAAACCCCAACATTTCCAGACATGCCCAAACGAGCCAAAACCCAAACAAGCCCCAACCCAGGTCACCCTGATAGCGTGGGGGGGAGGGAGTAATGTCAATTTTTTTCCCTTTCTTTCAATAGCAGAAATCTTCTTCTTCACTGAGAGCAGGCTCTAACTTATAGACACAGCAGCTTCAAAGCTAGCTCAGCAACAGCAGCTAATAGATTACATTCTTATGCTCATCCTACTTGCGGTTTCTGCGATAAGCAAGCTGCCTCACATTTTCCCATCTTGTTTTTCCCCCGTAGTTGTTTTCCACCTTGGGCTGTTAGCTCGTTAGCTGAAAACAGCCCGACCTTGAAGGAAGAGAAAGCGGCCTGCTGTCTGCGTGACAGCAACTGCTTTAACCATGGCTCTGACTCTGGTCTTGATTGTGCATTAAATTCATATAACTGGAACTCAGATTGCCTTGCCCCATCGGGCCTAACATTATACCCTGGGATCCATGTCCATTCTCCCTTAACCACTCCTCGACAAGACCCCAGCTACAGTAGTAAGTAGGTCCCCATGCAGTCTATCAGCCAGCACGGTGTCACATTTGCAGCTGCTTTCCTGTGGGAGCTATCTTCAATACCACACTTTTTCTCCTCAGCTCCCATTGAAAAAATACACGTGTAAGTTAAGTTATGCCACTGAGTATGGGAGCTACAAGAAAGCAGGAAGGCAGACCCCAGCTACAGTAGTAAGTAGGTCCCCATGCAGTCTATCAGCGAGCAGGGTGTCACATTTGCAGCTGCTTTCCTGTGGGAGCTATCTTCAATACCACACTTTTTATCCTCAGTTTCCTTTTACAAAATACATGTGTACGTTAAGTTATGCCACTCAGTATGCGAGCTACAAGAAAGCAGGAAGGCAGACCCCAGCTACAGTCGTCAGTAGGTCCCCATGCAGTCTATCAGCCAGCACGGTGTCACATTTGCAGCTGCTTTCCTGTGGGAGCTATCTTCAATACCACAGTTTTTCTCCTCAGCTCCCATTGAAAAAAATACATTTTGTCTGTTAAGTTATGCCACTGAGTATGGGAGCTACAAGAAAGCAGGAAGGCAGACCCCAGCTACAGTAGTCAGTGGGTCCCCATGCAGTCTATCAGCCAGCACGGTGTCACATTTGCAGCTGCTTTCCTGTGGGAGCTATCTTCAATACCACACTTTTTCTCCTCAGCTCCCATTGAAAAAATACATGTGTATGTTAAGTTATGCCACTGAGTATGGGAGCTACAAGAAAGCAGGAAGGCAGACCCTGCTGCGAAGTTTTCGACTCTTGGCCTGAAAAACCCAGGCTTGAAGCCTGAAACCCAGGCCCGAAGGGCTGAAAGCCAGGCACGAAGCCCTGAAACCCAGGCACGAAGCCTGAAACCCAGGCACAAAGGCCTGAAACCCAGGCACGAAGTCTGAAACCCAGGCACGAAGGCCTGAAACACAGGCACGAATGCCGGAAACCCAGGCACGAAGCCTGAAACCCAGGCACGAAGCCTGAAAACCCAGGCAAGAAGCCTGAAACCCAGGCACGAAGGCCTGAAACCCAGGCACGAAGGCCTGAAACCCAGGCACAACAGCCTGAAAAACCCAGGCACGAAGGCCTGAAAAACCCAGGCACAAAGGCCTGAAAAACCCAGGCACGAAGGCCTGAAACCCAGGCACAAAAGCCTGAAAAACCCAGGCACGAAGCCTACTTCATGCGGCGATCAACCCAGGGTCCGATTCTCAGCTGGGTGGGAAGAAATCAGTCCTACTCAATGTGAGTGATAGCAGAAATCTTCTTCTTAATTGAGAGCAGGCTCTAACTTAGAGACACAGCAGCTTCACAGCTAGCTCAGCAACAGCAGCTAATAGATTACATTCTTATGCTCATCCTACTTGCGGTTTCTGCGATAAGCAAGCTCCCTCACATTTTCCCATCTTGTTTTTCCCCCGTAGTTGTTTTCCACCTTGGGCTGTTACGTCGTAAGCTGAAAACAGCCCGACCTTGAAGGAAGAGAAAGCGGCCTGCTGTCTACATGACAGAAAGTGCTTTAACCATGGCTCTGACTCTGGTCTTGATTGTGCATTAAATTCATATAACTGGAACTCAGATTGTCTTGCCCCATCGGGCCTAACGTTATACCCTGGGATCCATGTCCATTCTCCCTTAACCACTCCTCGACAAGACCCCAGCTACAGTAGTAAGTAGGTCCCCATGCAGTCTATCAGCCAGCACGGTGTCACATTTGCAGCTGCTTTCCTGTGGGAGCTATCTTCAATACCACACTTTTTCTGTTCAGCTCCCATTGAATGAAATACATTTTGTCTGTTAAGGTATACCACTGAGTATGGGAGCTACAAGAAAGCAGGAAGGCAGACCCCAGCTACAGTAGTAAGTAGGTCCCCATGCAGTCTATCAGCCAGCACGGTGTCACATTTGCAGATGCTTTCCTGTGGAAGCTATCTTCAATACCACACTTTTTCTCCTCAGCTCCCATTGAAAAAAATACATTTTGTCTGTTAAGTTATGCCACTGAGTATGGGAGCTACAAGAAAGCAGGAAGGCAGACCCCAGCTACAGTAGTAAGTAGGTCCCCATGCAGTCTGTCAGCCAGCACAGTGTCACATTTGCAGCTCCTTTCCTGTGGGAGCTATCTTCAATACCATACTTTTTCTCCTCAGCTTCCAATGAATAAAATACATTTTGTCTGTTAAGGTATACCACTGAATATAGGAGCTACAAGAAAGCAGGAAGGCAGACCCCAGCTACAGTAGTAAGTAGGTCCCCATGCAGTCTATCAGCCAGCACGGTGTCACATTTGCAGCTCCTTTCCTGTGGGAGGTATCTTCAATACCAAAGTTTTTCTGTTCAGCTCCATTGAATAAAATACATTTTGTCGGTTAAGTTATGCCACTGAGTATGGGAGCTACAAGAAAGCAGGAATGCAGACCCCAGCTACAGTAGTAAGTAGGTCCCCATGCAGTCTATCAGCCAGCACGGTGTCACATTTGCAGCTGCTTTCCTGTGGGAGCTACCTTCAATACCACACTTTTTCTCCTCAGCTCCCATTGAAAAAATACATGTGTATGTTAAGTTATGCCACTGAGTATGGGAGCTACAAGAAAGCAGGAAGGCAGACCCCAGCTACAGTAGTAAGTAGGTCCCCATGCAGTCTATCAGCCAGCACGGTGTCACATTTGCAGCTGCTTTCCTGTGGGAGCTATCTTCAATACCACACTTTTTCTGTTCAGCTCCCATTGAATACAATACATTTTGTCTGTAAAATTATATCGCTGAGTATGGGAGCTACAAGAAAGCAGGAAGGCAGACCCCAGCTACAGTATTCAGTAGGTCCCCATGCAGTCTATCAGCCAGCACGGTGTCACATTTGCAGCTGCTTTCCTCTGGGAGCTATCTTCAATACCACAGTTTTTATCCTCAGTTCCCTTTGACAACATACATGTGTCTGTTAAGTTATGCCACTGAGTATGGGAGCTACAAGAAAGCAGGAAGGCAGACCCCAGCTACAGTAGTAAGTAGGTCCCCATGCAGTCTATCAGCCAGCACGGTGTCACATTTGCAGCTGCTTTCCTGTGGGAGCTATCTTCAATACCACACTTTTTCTGTTCAGCTCCTATTGAATACAATACATTTTGTCTGTAAAATTATATCGCTGAGTATGGGAGTTACAAGAAAGCAGGAAGGCAGACCCCAGCTACAGTAGTAAGTAGGTCCCCATGCAGTCTATCAGCCAGCACGGTGTCACATTTGCAGCTGCTTTCCTGTGGGAGCTATCTTCAATACCACAGTTTTTATCCTCAGCTCCCTTTGACAAAATATATGTGTATGTTAAGTTATGCCACTGAGTATGGGAGCTACAAGAAAGCAGGAAGGCAGACCCCAGCTACAGTAGTAAGTAGGTCCCCATGCAGTCTATCAACCAGCACGGTGTCACATTTGCAGCTCCTTTCCTGTGGGAGCTATCTTCAATACCACACTTTTTCTGTTCAGCTCCCTTTGAAAAAATACATTTTGTCTGTTAAGTTATGCCACTGAGTATGGGAGCTACAAGAAAGCAGGAAGGCAGACCCTGCTGCGAAGTTTTCGACTCTTGGCCTGAAAAACCCAGGCTTGAAGCCTGAAACCCAGGCACGAAGCCCTGAAACCCAGGCACGAAGCCCTGAAACCCAGGCACGAAGGCCTGAAACCCAGGCACGAAGCCTGAAACCCAGGCACAAAGGCCTGAAACCCAGGCACGAAGTCTGAAAGCCAGGCACGAAGTCTGA